>NC_067472.1:188854572-189454572 GCF_947179515.1 Apodemus sylvaticus | reverse complement strand
TTTCTGTTTGGAGGGGGGGCTGGTTTATTGCCACGTGGCCCCATGCCCTTGGGCCAGTCACCGTTGTGCTGGGTGTGTCCTGCTGAGGGGCTAGGAGGACCACACAGGCCAGGTAAGATGAGCTCCCAGTTATGCCGTCCCTCCAGCCTGTCTCCCACCGCCTCTCACCATTGATTCCGCCAGATTCCTCCCACTCAAACTCTGGGAGAGTCCTCAAAAACATCCCAGAAGTGCGCTTTATTAATCTCATACACGGTTTTAGTACTGGTGGTGTTTTGGTTTGGGGGTTTTGACACAAAGATCTCCTTACGTTTGGCAGCCTTAGAGCTCACTAGGTAGGCTGAACAGACCGCTCAGGGGTTAAGCGCACTGATTGCTCTTCCAGAGGTCCTGAGTTCAAATCCCAGCAACCACATGGTGGCTCACAACCATCTGTAATGAGATCTGATGCCCTCTTCTGAAGTGTGTGATGAAGACAGCTATAGTATACTCATAAAAAGTAGATCAATCTTTAAAAACAAAACAAACAAACAAAAAAAACTCACTATGTAAACCAGTCTGACTTTGAATTTGTGGTAATCCTCCTGCCTCTGCCTCCTGAGTGTCAGGACTATAGGTGTGCCTCGCTATGCGCATCTAGGTGTTTATGATTTTATGATTTTTTAATTTACTTTTAATTGCATGTGTATGCGGATGTGCATACTTGAGGTGAAATGACAAGCTATCGTGAGCTACCAGTGTTGGTGCTGGGAACCGAACTCAGCTTCTCTGAAAGACCTGAGCCACCTGCCTCTCCGGCCCCACACGCCGGCTTGACTTTCCATCTTACGTATTCATAATTCATTTCTTTTTAATATTTTTTTCTAATTTTAAATCTCAGTGTGAGTGTAGAGGTGTGATACACGAACGTCCGCCTGTCCCTGGGACGAGCCTGTGGAAGTCAGAGGACAAAATTCTGTCGTTGGTTCTAGCACCATCATGGGTTCCAAGAATCCTATCATCATCCGGGTCATCAGCCTTGCACGGCAAGAACTTGTACCAAGTGAACCATCTCGATGGCCCCCGTTTCTTTTTTATCTTGAATAATGCATAATCGTCCGGATGCAACACAAGCTTCGGGGGGAGGCGGGGCGCGGAACAAACTAAGACCCGGCCATAGTGACTCTCCTGTAGCGTGAAGCAGGAGGATCGTGAGTTCAAGGCCAGCCTTAGAGAAATTAAAAAGTCCCCGGCGAGTCTTGGCTAAATAATGAGACCCTGTCTCACAACACCAAACGGTAGACAGGCAGGCAGAGATATAATAAAGTTGCACAAGTCGGCGTGGAAGACTCGGAAGCGGCAGACGGGGAGTCTGACGGCCTGAACAGACTCCGGCACTCGATGGCGGGGCTGAACCTCCGCCCAGGGCCCGCCTCTGCCTCCTCGTCCCCGCCCTAATCTCCTCCCCGCCTCCAAGGCCGCCTTTCCACTCCGCTACCATCAAAGCTGAAGCAACTTCCGCCCAAAGAAGGGTGGGGCTTCCGTGTAAATCTTGGCGTCTCGAATACGAAAGCTCGCACAAAAAGGCACTGGTGGCCACATGTCACGTTGCCCTTTCCCAGGGTGGCCTCTCACGGTTCCGCCCTTACTACGCCCATTTCCGGCCAGGAAGTAGGGTCTTGCGTGAAATCCCGCCTTCCTTCCGTGCGCTCTCAACTTCGCCCGCACTTCCGCCCTCAGTAGTTTCCGCCTCTCCTGTTCCCGCCAGACCCACAGGGCTCAAATGAAGGCCGACTCCTCCGACGCGCTCCGGTCACGCCCAAGGAAACGGAAAGAGGAAACGGACCCTTCTTCTCCTCCCCGGCCCCTTCTCTTGGCTTCTCCACCCCTTCCTCTTACAGACCCTCCCATTTTGGTGGAGACGAAGCCATATTCGCCCTCAGAGAGGCGGAGGCCTCTGGTTTAGCCGCTCTCGCGAGCACTCCGAAATCTCGCGAGACTCGACGCCCGACTTGTGCGCCCGGGAAACCCCGTCGTTCCCTTTCCCCTGGCTGGCAGCGCGGAGGCCGCACGGTAAGCGAGGGCTCTGGGACGCGGCTGTGCACGGGGCCACGGGGCCGGGCTATCTTGCCCCAAGAGCTCGTGCCGGGGACCGCGGGAAGCCCGGCGCGGGGCCGCTCCGCCCCCTGGAGCCGCGGCCACGTGCGAGCGGCAGGCCCGGACATGCCTGATCGCCGCAGCCCGGGAGCCCGGAGGGCTAGGTGGGCAGCGAGGGCTGAGCGGAGCGCCCGGAGGGTGGGCTGGGGGAGAGGCGTGCGCGGGACGCTGCCCACGCGGTCACCACGCCGCGGCGCTGCGATCCGCGCGGCGTGGGCGCCCGGCAGCTCTGGGATCTCCAGGAGCCGAGTGCGGCTCCGGCGGGATGGGGCAGCGTGGACGCCGGAGCCCCGGGCCGGGTCGGGGAGCAGCAGCGCGCGTGCTGACCCGGAGCCGCGCCGGGGGTTTGCACCAAACCTGACTCGGCGTGCTTGCCCCGTTCGCAGATGCCTGGAGTTACTGTAAAAGACGTTAACCAGCAGGAGTTCGTCAGAGCTCTGGCAGCATTCCTCAAAAAGTAAGTGGCGGAGCGGAGGCCTGACCCCTGCGAGCGAGCCGTGACCCCGACGTGTCATCGTCGCGATGGCCGCTTGTTGGGGTTCTTTCTGGGCCCGCGGCGACCGTGCTTCCTTTTTTAAAGTCTGATCGTTCGTGTGCTAGGATCTGTCTTGCCCCTATTTCTTTTCTTTAATCCAACCTTGATAAGGGGGGAGGATTAGGAAATCTAGATGGGAATTTCTGACGTGTGCATTTCTCAACTCTCTTGGTCCTAGGTCCGGGAAGCTGAAAGTCCCCGAATGGGTGGACACAGTGAAGTTGGCCAAACATAAAGAGCTTGCCCCATACGATGAGAACTGGTTCTACACACGAGCTGGTAAGAACCCAGACCTCCCGGCTGCACTAGGAGGCGGACCTCGTGGTTTTAATAGCTGTAGCCTTGAACTAGAAAGGAAATCTGCGGGCAAGTGAGTGTCGGTCCATATTTTGCTTGCTTGAGAGTCTTATTAGTTCTGTGTCCATGGTGTAGCATCTAGATTTAAATATCTCTGTCAAGTCCTGTTTGGTTGCTCGGTTGGGAATGCCACTCCTTGTTATAAAGGAAACTTAGAGATGTGGTGCCCGAAGTAAAACTTTGGGGTGCCCCTGTTTTTTGTGGGTCTCAAGGAGTTATGGATCCTACCTGGATGCTGTGTGCATTCTGTTGTCTCTAGCTTTAGCTGGTGGGGAGTTTACGACTGGGTTGTGCCAGGGCTGCAATTCAGGTTCAGGCCTTGCTAAGGGCCCCAGCCTGAGGACTCCCCAGGTCACGGGAAGCCATTTCTGCCTTTATATTAAATGTCCACGGGATCCACTTTGTTTCAGGCTTTGGCATGGGCACAGGGACCACCATGACTCAACACAGCCTCTGAAAACCAAAAGGTCAATTCCACAGTGTGGGAAAAGGTCGGTGCTTCCACCTGCCGATGCATTTTTAAGAAGGAGGGTGATGTGAGGAAGGGTGGTGAGGCCTAGCAGAGAGAGTGCGCTTCACACAGCCTCGTGGAAGCAAGCTTCCAATGGCGCTGACAGTGCTTCAGGTGGTAGATTAGGGCAGCTGTGGAGTTGGAATTGCAAGAGGAAAAATGTTGGGTTTCTCTGGGTAGAATGGCGCGCCTGTTGTGTGGTCCCTCTGGGATGGACAGAGTTGGTTGTCTGGTTTTCACAGTACGGGGGGGGGGGGGGCACTGGCATGTCCAGGTCCACCCGCTGGTGATGTGCTACCATCCTTGTCCCTGCTGGTTTGTGATTTTGAAACAGTATCACTGCGTACACCCTGTTTGGTTTTGGATTTGCCAAGTAGACCAGGCTGCCTTCTGCCTCCTGAGGATTGACCCCAGCTCTGTTCCAGACAGTCAGTGGTATCCCATGCAGGATGGGGCTAGCTCTAGAGTCCATGATTCCTTCCCTGACCTCACTGGGTGTGCGGCTTCTGCCAACTGCTGTCGCCTCTCCTGAACCCCAGAAGGCTTTTCCCCCTTTTCCTAGCTACTCTGTTTGGGTTGTAGACTTTCTGGTACTTATATCTGCTCTGGAGTCTAATGGGACTCTCATCTGGGTTTATGCTCTGATCAGATTATAGCCATTGTCATGACATTGAAGAAGGGGCTACAGAGATGGCATTACTTCATTCAAAGGTAGTTTGTTCAGAATTAATTTTTAGACTGTTAACAGTTTCCTCTGGATCATAAGGAGCTGGCCTGTTCTGCTGCCACTTGTATTTAGGACTAGAGTGCAGTAGGGCAGTGGGCTCATGTTTGTCTTGGGGCTGTGCATGGAGTCCTGGCCTGGTGAGTTAGTCTGACCTTGGTGGGAAACCCGCTTCCATTGGGTAGAAGTTTACCATAGGGTTGGGGAGGGAAATGAACAAGGATTTACATCCCATTCCTTAGACAGGCTTGGTCAGGATGGGGTCACCACCTGCGCCTAGCACAAGTTGTGTTGCTAACCTGCTGCAGTGTCTCCTGAAACCTTGGTCAGCAAGTAAGTTCAAATCCAGGATGCCCGTCCCTCCTGGGCAGCTCCCATGGTCAGACGCCATGGGACCAGAGCCCTGGCTCAGCAGCCCTCTGGAATGCCAGCAACAATTCGGTAGCGTTGCCTAAAGTTCTGCCCTTAAAATGAGCAAAAGCCAGGTCTTGTTGAGAGTAATAAAAAATAGACTGTTTGCTACCTACAGCCTCTAAATAGTTCTTTCTTCAGTCAAAGAAGGAGTGCGCACAAGCTCAGGAGCAGCAGCCCAAGCCTTATCAGCTGACGGGTGCTTTCCACTAGATGACAGATAAATCCCCATTGCAGGAGCTAGCTAGCCTTGCAGAATTCCCTCCGTTTGTCCACTGTGCTTGCAGTTGGCTGGGTCCTTGGTGCTGTGCTGAGATTCCAGCACCCACTGTGCCAGCAGACAGGATTGGGGTGACCTGGTGATGTTGCCTTGCAAGAAGGTGGGAAATGACTGTAAATCTTGGCATTGATACGGGGCTGGCTTTTTTTAAAAATGGAGCAAAATGAACAGAGGCAGGCTGTGGAGTGATGTCTTGGGTGCCCATCCGTTGCTAAATGGAACCTGGACAGCTGAAGGAGGACTGAGTCTTCCTTAGGAGTGTTCATCACTAACGGGAAGTTAGTGATAATTCGCACGGGAAGCGAATTGCCTGGGGCTCCACGATGTTGTGGCTCTCGACTGTTGTGTTATTTCAGAAGTGAAGAATACGGGGTACAGCCTGGGCTTGGTGCCTTGGCTTTGAAGCTGGTTTGATGGGCCCGAGGATGCCCAAGGACAGTAATCCTGGGCACATAAATATGATCACACTTGAGGCATGTCCGGAGCACGGGGCCAGCCTTGAAGAGGGGCAGGGAACCAGGGGTGTCAAGCCCCAGTTGGGGTACATGATCTCAGTTTTCCTGGTAAAATGAGTTTCACACAGTGAGTGACAAGCACATGACCTCAGGTTCCCTCTTGCCCCGCCCCCAGCTTCCACAGCGCGGCACCTGTACCTCCGTGGTGGTGCCGGGGTTGGTTCCATGACCAAGATCTATGGAGGACGGCAGAGAAATGGTGTCAGGCCCAGCCATTTCAGCAGAGGCTCTAAGAGTGTGGCTCGCCGGGTCCTCCAGGCCCTGGAGGGACTGAAAATGGTGGAGAAGGACCAAGATGGGTATGCAGGGTTGGGGCTGGGCCAGGGGTAGTCATTGCCCAGTGGTGGGGGGTGTAAGTGGAGGTCCAGGGTCTTGAGAAAGCACTGGTGAGGGCCTCACCCAGACCTCTCTGGCTGACTTCCTCTGGCTCTGGGAAGGTAATTTAGAGACTGTCCACTTTCATTAGCCTGCTCGTTAACTTTTTCCAATTGATTTTTCGGGGCTTTTGATCTAATGCTTGCACAAACGACACCCCGTCAGCTCCCAAGGGTCTCCCTCTCCTGCCCTGGCTCGTTAGGATGCTGCTGGCTTGGGCACAGGTGGGACTTGGCAAACAATGCAGTTCCATCACTTGGTACTTTTCTCTACACCACCCCTGGGGGGGTTGGGCTGTGCTCATCCAAGTTGGTTCTTTTTCCCTTTGCACAGGGGCCGCAAGCTAACACCTCAGGGACAGAGAGATCTGGACAGGATCGCTGGACAGGTGAGAGGTGCACTTTGTGTTTCTGATGGGACATAGCTTGGGAGGGCTGGAGGCCACACTGGGAAAGGAGGGGGGGATAAGGTGGACTGTAATGGCTGCAGACTGGCGACCAGGGTGGTGCAGGGCTTCTCTAAACTTGGGCCTGTAGCCTGTACAGACAAACATGGCACACCCCTCAGGACAGTGGGCAGCTTGAGCGCTGGATGTATAATCCACAGAATTAGAGGTGTCTGCAACAGTGGGGAGGCGGGTATGATTTTAGTGAGCTAAGATAAACCTTGACCCCCACCCTGGTCCTTCTCTGTCTTCCACAGGTGGCAGCTGCCAACAAGAAGCATTAGAACAAAGGATGCTGGGTTAATAAATTGCCTCATTCTTAATCATGGTCTGGATCTGGTTTTGGTTTTCAAAAACTGGGTTTCCCTGGGTGTCCCCAGCTCTCCTGGTGGTGAGACTGGCCTTAAACCATCACCAGTTCTGCTCCGGGTCTCTTCTTGGCTTCATTTAGTAGTGGAGGAATAGGCATTGTGATTGTTGCAAGACACCAGTGGTGGTGTGGTATGGCGGCAAGGCAGTGCTCCACAGCTGTGATGCTATACCCAGAGAAGAAAGCAGTACAGTTGGGAGTGACCCTGGCCTCCCCTAACAGTCCCCTCTGCTGAAGATGGAATGGTGCTATGCCCCAGCTGAGGTGCTCCTCCAGACTGTGGAGCACCCTAATGTGGTCCAGCAGATTTGACCCAAGTCACTTGACAGGTGGATGCACTAAGCCTAAATAAACCCTCTCTAGTCTAACCAGGCTCAACTCAGTAATGGGAACCTCCCAGGCCTATCTGTCCTACCCAGATTTAGATGTTCTGTTAACTTGTTTCCCCCATGGTAACTGGGGTAAACTGGCTCCCAGAAGAACCCTTGCTGGAGGTGGCTGGTGACTTCCTGTATGTGAGATATGTGCAATTCTCCCAGTGTAGTGCATGCCAAGCAATTTGCAGATGTTTTCCATGGCCTGCAATCCTCTGAAGTGTCTTGAAGCATTTGAAGGAAAGTTACCTGGTGATTTGCTGAATGCTCTAAGGCAGTGAGAATCACGTGGCCACCCTTGGCCTCAACCTCAGGCTCCTACAATTCCATTTGGCTAGGCTGGGCCCATGGCAGGATAAACTGCCTGGCCAAGTAGGCCTAGCTGCAGCTTTGCTCTTCAGCCACTAGGGGGAAGCAGCTAGCCACTGTTGGACAAGATAAATTCCAGCTCTTCCTGAGGTACTGGGAGCCCCAAGATAAGCTGTGCTGTATGGGTAGACAACCTACCTCAACACTGGAGCTTGTGCAGAAGGGAAACTAATCTCTCGAACTGCCAACTGCACTTAGTGATATTACATAAAAAGGGGGGTCACGCCTCCAAGAGCTCTTAGGACCATCTTGAAACCTATGTCATAGTTGTATAGTCCAAAGTGGCCCTAAACTCTCAGGCCCCTTTCCTCCACCTTTTAGAGTGTTGGTGTTACAGTCACCCAGCAAGTCTGGCCACTAGTATTTTTATATTATGAAATATTCCAGGCATGTAAAACAGCACTCAAAGCAGCTTGCAAAAACTCTCCACCCATGGCTGGGAAGATGCCTCCAGGGTTTAAGAACTTTTGCTGCTCTCCCAGAGGGCCTAAATTCAGTTCCCAGCACTCACATGTCAGGTAACTGTAACTCCAGATCTAGAGAATGCAATGCCTCTGTCTCAAGACACCTCACTCAAGTGCACATGCCTACGAGCAATCCCACATTATTAAAAGTAGTAAACTAGGTGGTGGTGGCACACGCCTTTAATCCCAGCACTTGGGAGGCAGAGGCAGGTGAATTTCTGAGTTGGAGGTCAGCCTGGTCTACAGAGTGAGTTCCAGGACAGCCAGGGCTACACAGAAAAAAAAACCCTGTCTCGACCAAACCCAAAAAAAAAAGTAATAACAGTAAATCTTTACAAGGCCCAGCTTGAATAATGCAGGGGAATCAGGAATGGCAGAATACACCTAAAGATACTAGGAAGCCAAGAGTCCAGAGAATCACAAGTTGGAGGCCAGCCTGATCTACATCGGGAGATCCAGGCCAGCCAGAGCTTCATGGCAAAGACAAACAGGAAAAAAGGGGTTATGCAAAAACCAATTGTAACTCAGTAGCAGACCTGGCACTGGAGGAGCTCCGAGTTCCACCCTCAGCACAGAACCAAACAAAAAGGAATAAAGGCCCACACAACCACTACAAAGTCAAAACAGGACCTGGGGAGGTGGCTCAGCGGTTAGGAACACCTGCCACGGTGGGCGGCGGTGATGCACTCGGGCAGAGGCAAGCCGATGTGTGGATTTAAGGCCAGCCTAGTCTACCAAACGAGTTCCAGGACAGCCAGCACTACACAGAGAGAAACAATGTCTCAAAAAACCAAACCATAAAAGCCCACCTGCTGCTCTTCAGCGGTCCTCAGCGCTATTCCCTTCATCTATGCTGCATCTGTAAGTCCAGGGATCTGACAGCACACATAAAATGAAAATGAAACTTTTTGGGTTTTTTTGAGGCAGGGTTTCTCTGTGTGGCCATGGCTGTCCTGGAATTCACTCTGTAGACCAGGCTGGCCTCAAATCCTGCCTACTCTGCTGGATTTAAAAGTACACATCACTAACACCCAGCCTCCCCCCCACACACACACACACTTTTTTTAAAGCTTTTCTTTTTAAGGCGGGTGAATCCAGCTGTGCCCTGCTTCCCCAGCCCTGCCCAGTCCTCCTCCCTAGGACGTAAACATGATGTGGAGTGCACATGCATCTCCACCTTTGTCCCTCCAAACAGCACGGTGACAAATCAACTGCCAGGCATGGTGACACACACACCTTTAATCCCAGCACTTGGGAGGCAAAGGCAGACACAGATCTTTGTCAGTTTGAGGCCAGCCTGGTCCTCACAGTGAGTCCCAGGACAGCCAGGGTTACACAGAGAAACCCTGTCTGGGGGGTGGGGTAGGGGTGGGGGGGATCAGTCAACCGCATCGCATCATCTCCACCAGGTTTTCTCCCCTCCCCATTTCTCCAGTGACTTCTCCCCTACTCTGTGGCTTTCAGCTAGCCTAGCCTCGCTACAAAGCCTGTCCTCCCTCCTACAAATGTACCTTGGAATTCCTTTGCCATTTTCCTACCAAAACAGGGCTCAGCTGCCACCTAAAGCCTCTTTCAAGTTTTTTCATTTATTTTTTTTATTTGTGGGAGGTACTTTATGAGCATGCGTGTGCACTACATGTATACGTGTGCCCATGTACCCCAGGAGTCGGACTGTCTGAAACTGGAGTAACAAACAGGTGTAACCTACTGCATGAGTTCAGGGCATGAACCCCTGTCCTCTACAAGAACAGTAAATGCTCTTAACAGCGGAGCCATCTCTCATCTCTCGAGCCCCTATTTTTGGGGTTGGTCAGTTTGTCTGTGTCTGCGTCAGGGTCTTTTGTAAAGCTCTGGCTATCCTAGAACTCATGACAGTCCCCCTGCCTCTGCTTCCCTTTTGTTGTTTTGATTTGGTTTTTCTGTTTGTTTTTTCCTGAGGCAAAGTCTACAGGCTGACCTGGAACTTGCCTTTATCCTGTCACACTGGGGAATTACTGGTGTATGCCAATACACCTATTTTAATACATGTATTTTTGCCATGTCTTTACATATGTGAAAACCACCTACTTACAGTATCTCAAAAGCTCACTTCCCACTCAGACCTCATTTCCCTGAGTATAAATCAGACTCTCACTAACATTTTAAATTTGTGTGTGTGTGTGTGTGTGTGTGTGCGCGTGGTTGCTTTGTGTACACATGTCTGTGCACCATGTGTTGGTCTGGTGCCCACAGAGGCAGGAAAAGGGTGTGAGAGCCCCTGGCCCTGCCTGGCCTTAGCGTGATCAAACCCAGGTCATCTGGAGATCACTGGAGCAGGCCGCCACCCCCATCTGCTGCTTTCTCTTTAATTACTTGTGTGTGCACATGCCTTGTGCTTGCAGAACATGTGGAGACGAAGGCTGACCTCAAATGTCTTCCTCATTCTCCTCACCCATCCCCCTTCTTGTTTTCATTTGTGGGCTGATGTTAGGATAAAAGGTGTGCGCCGCCACTATTTGGCTTTAAAGAAATGTTTACAGATGCTTTTAGTTTATGGGTTTTTTTTTTTCATTTATTTAGTGTTTATATGTATGTTGGTGAACCACCATGTGAATGAAAAGACTTAAACCTAGTTCCTCATCAAGAAAAACAAGTGGTCTTAACCACTGAGCCACAGAGCCATCCAATTCTTCCTTTTTTTTTTTTTTTGGCTTTTTGGGTAGTCAAAACTTCCAGCTGGGCGGCGGTGGCGCACACTTTTAATCCCAGCACTTAGGAGGCAGAGGCAGGCGGATTTCTGAGTTCAAGGCCAGCCTGGTCTACAGAGTGAGTTCCAGGACAGCCAGGGCTACACAGAGAAACCCTGTGTGAAAAGAAAATTATACCTACATTTTTGAGATAAGGTTTTTCTTTTGTCCAGCTAATTCCTCACCTTTAAAAGAAAAAAAAAAAAAAGGCTCTCCTCACTGAACCCTGAGCTCAACATACTGGCCAAACTGGCTGGCCTGGGAGCTCACTGCCATCCCTTCCCCTTGAGACATAATCTGCCTGTTTCTTATGTTGCCCAGGCTAGCCTCTTGATTCATTATTCTCAGCCTCCCAAAATCTGGGATGAGAGGCATGAGCCACCACCACAGGTCAGCGACATCGACTGTACAGCACTGGGAAGTGACCACTCCTCCTCACTGAGCCTCAGTTTCCTCTCTGTCTTGTGGAGGATGGTCTCTGCCCCATTAAGAGGATATAAAAGAACTTCAAGGCGGGGAGGGTGTTGTCGAGCAGCAGACCAGTCACCTAGAAGGCATGAGGCCCTGGGTGTCATCTCTTACACTGAAAGAAAAATTTTGCAAGGCACAGTGGAGCACATCTGTAATCCCAATACTCAGAAGAAGGCAGAGACAAGAGGATCAGGACTTCAAGAGCATCTTCAGAGCCGGGGATTGACTCGGGCGTTAGGAGCACGGGCTGCCCTTGCAGAGGACCAGGGTTTGGCTTTCAGCACCACGTGGCATTTTATAACTCCACTTCCTAGGGATCTGTCACCCTCTTCTAGCCTTCACACGTACCAGGCACGCACGTGCACACATGTAAGCAAACTCTCATATACATTAAATAAAGCTTCATCAATTACAAACAATAAAACAAAGGTATCGGAGAGAAACAAAGTTTCTACCTGCATAATGAGTTCAAGGCCAAGCCAGGCTATGTGAAACCCTGTTTCAAAAAATGGAGAGAGAGAGAAAGGGGGTGGGGTTAGAAAGAAAAGACCAGATGAGAGAGAGAGCAGAAGCCAACGTTGAGATAGCCCTGGACCTGCCTGCAGCAGGCGCCCAGGACCTCGGCTAGCCAGGAGCCTCTCCCGGGTTCAGCAGTGAAGAACCAGGCCTTGAACCAACCTCTCCCGACCCCACGCACTAGAGACTCAAGGGAATTGTGGCCAGCCCAGGTGCAAGGCAGTTCCTCTCCACTCAGGGCGCACACCAAGGAGTAAGGGCCACTGGAGCCCATCTCCGGCAGGGCCGAACAGGAAGTGAGGCGGAGTTGGGAGTAAAATCTGGTACCTCAAGGCTACGGCCACCCAGACTAACTGACTCACTGGGAGCCGACGATGCCAGGGGATCTAGGAGTCCTCCGAGCCCTGCCTGTCCTCCTCCTCCTCTTCTCCGAAGCCTGCCTGGGTAATGGGCCGAAGGGAAGGTGGCGTGGGGGGTGCGGCTGACAGGCGGGCAGGGTGGGGCGGGGTGCAGTGGCCGCAGCAGTGGCCAGACAGTTGATGCAGAGCGTCGCATCTCTTAAAGTACTGCCTGAGCTCTAGGAAACTGAGGAATGCTGCATTTGAGGCCAGCCTGGGCTATGTAATGAGTTCTAGCGAGGCCAACCTGGGCAATTTACTGATTGCCTGTCCCCCAAAGAAAAGGAATAGGAGCAGGGAATCAGGGAAAACCTTCTGTACCAAGCACAGGCTTGATGTAAGTCCACTGTTAGGACCAAGACTGCCTTGGCCGGCAACACACGCCCTTAGCTCCACAAGTCAGAATGAGGTGAGCACTGACTGACTGAACCTCAGGGCATGGAGGTAGCGAAGGGTGTTGGCGAGGGAAAGAGCTTTGGTTTGTTTGTTTTTTCCTCTGCCTTACATCTGGAGGGCATGCTTCCTAAGGTGCACGGTGCCCAAAGACAGTCTCAGGACCAGGGACTGGAGGCCAGCTGCCTGAGATTTAAGCCCGACCAGGAACTTGCTGGGGCCGTGTTCCCCTCCTTTTCTTTCTTCCTCACTTCCAATCTTCCTCTTTTTCCTGTTATGTCCACAGAAGGAGCCACAAGCCAGTGTGGTGCTGGGGAAGACAAGAACAGGGGTGGGAGGGGGGAGGGGTTCACGATAAACACAAGAGCAGACACCTTAGCCACCCATCCACCCTCGTCTCTCTCAGTCTCCTCCGATGCCCCGGACAGAATTCAGTCCCAAGTGCCTAGGTGGACACTGGTGTCTTTGTTTTGTTTTTCCAAACAGGGTTTCTGTGTGCTGCCCTGGTTGTCGCTCTGTTAGACCAGGCTGGCCCTCAAACTCACAGAGATCTGCCTGCCTCTCTCTCCTGAGTGCTGGGATTAAAGGCATGGACCACTACTGCCTGGCAGGTGGCCACATTTACGAAACAGCCTAGGCACAAGAAAACAAGGCCAGGCCAGGAAAGGAGACCTCCAGGGAGGTGGGAACTGGGCTCTGGTACCTTTTCCAATAGGCTGGGTACGGCTGAGCCCCGCCCACCCTGCATCTAAGGTGTGCCCAACCATCATCTCCCCACCCCCATGGAGGTTCTTAAGAGCTGAAAGGAATGGGGACCAATGGGAAGGTCTTCTTGAGAGAGTCTCTGGGCTAGTTGGGGGTGCATCAAAATGTAAAGGGGAAATGGAAAAAAAGAGGCCACAGGGCGTGTCTCCCAGCGTCTCCGGGCATCCATTCTTTTTCCGCGTACCATTTCCATGAGGGTACTGGTGTGAAGGGGTCTGGGCTGGGGCGATCATCTCCGTCTCCAAGCTCTCACCCATCTGTCTCCTCTCCTCTCTCCACAGGTCCCGGATGCCAGGCCCTGCAGGTAGAAGGGGGTCCACCATCCCTGACAGTGAACCTGGGCGAGGAGGTGCGCCTCACCTGTGGAAACAATGGCAGGAACCCGAATGTCACGTGGTTTTTAAGCCTTCAGTCCAACAACACATGGCCCCCAATGCCGGTGGGTCCTGGAAAGGGCCCCTCAGGCGAGCTGATCTTCTCCGAAGTAAACAAGAGCCACTCGGGCTTGTACTGGTGCGAAGTGACAGAAAAGAACGTGACGAAACGCTCCTGTGGCACTTTCCTCCGAGTGCGCAGTGAGTAGGGAGGGCGCTGACCCTTGGTAGCCTGTTTCCTCCGGAACACTGGGAGCAGACCTAGCTCCTCCCTCCCGGACCTGTAACCAGCCAGGCAGATGGTGGCTTCAGGGCCTCCCTGACCTCACAAGGGGCAGGGCTGGGAGAGCAAGGGATACTGAGACTCTGAACAGCACCCTGTCTTCACAGAGCCAGTCCCTAGGCCCTTCCTGGACATGGGGGAAGGAACCAAGAACCGCATCATCACAGCAGAAGGGATCATCTTGCTCTTCTGTGCCGTGGTACCTGGGACGCTGCTGCTATTCAAAGTGAGTCCCCCCCCCGTCCCCCCCCCCCCCCGCCGCCCCGAGCCACACCCTCAAGTCATCTTGGCTCACCTGGGCCTGACCTGTGACTCCCAGGGTCCAGCAGGTCCTCTGAATTCCGAGGTTCTTCCTTCAAAGTTTGGGAGGCTGGGAATAAAGGATTTCCAGGGGCATGGGGCTCAAATGGGGTCAGCATGGCCCTCATAGATACCCTCTCGCTGTCCTCCTGGCTCGCCAAAGCGAGTCCCCTGCAAATGCAGCCAAGACAAGGGGAAAAGGTGTGTCCTGTCAGAGCCCCTGCTTCTCCTCAGGCCAGAAGACAACATTTTAGTTTATTTTTCCAATGGGGATTCACTATGTAGCCCTGGCTAGCCTGGAGCTCACTCTGTAGACAAGACTGGCTTCAAACTCACGGAGATCCACCTGCCTCTGCTTCCTGTGTGCTGGGATTAAAGTTGTGTGCCAGCCAAAACAAAAAACAAAAACACAAAACACAAAACAAAAGCCGGGCGGTGGTGGCGCACACCTGTAATCCCAGCACTCTGGGAAGCAGAGGCAGGTGGATTTCTGAGTTTGAGGCCAGCCTGGTCTAAAGAAGTGAGTTCTAGGACAGCCAGGACTATACAGAGAAACCCTGTCTCGACCAAATCAAAACAACAACAAAAACAAAAAACAAAAAAGTTGTGTGTCAGCATCGCCCCGCACTTTATTTATTTCTTATCAGTATGTTTGTGGACATGAAAGCGTGGAGGTCGGGGATCAACTTTCGGGAGTTGATTCTTTCTTTCCACTGTGGGATTCCCCAGACCAAATTCATGTCCTTAGGTTTGCATGGCAATACACTTAGCAGCTTGGGCTATCTCCTGGTACACTGAGCAGCTTGGGCTATCTCCTGGTACACTGAGCAGCTTGGGCTATCTCCTGGTACACTGAGCAGCTTGGGCTATCTCCTGGTACACTGAGCAGCTTGGGCTATCTCCTGGTACACTTAGCAGCTTGGGCTATCTCCTGGTACACTGAGCAGCTTGGGCTACCTCCTGGAATTTCTTTGCTTTCACTTTTTTTTTTTAACCTAGATATTAGTCTAGGCTATCCCCAGACTTACTATATCTCCATGGCTGGCTCGATTTGTCTTTACCTTCCAAGCACTGAAATTACAGGCATGTGTCACCACCAGTTTTATTTTTGTTTTATTTTTTTGTTTTGTTTTCTTTTTGTGGGGAGGGTAAGATAGCATCTTGCTGTGTTGCTCAGGCTGGGCTAGAACTCACTATAGAGATATATATAGAGAGATATATCATATTGGTGTGGAATTCACAATGCTCCAGCCTCAGTTTGCCAAGCACTGGAATTACAGATGATCTCACCACTCCCTGCTCGCTGGCTGTTCTGCTTGTCACTGAAGAACAGTAGCGAGCCAGCACCATGGCGCACAGTTTTGATGCTGGCGGCACTCGGGAGGCAGAGGCAGGGAGATCTCTCTCTCTTTCGGGAGTCACGGCCAGCCTGGTCCACATAGTGAGTTCCCAGGTAGCTCTTGCTAGATAGCGATCCTCAGAGGGTCAGTGGAGTGGCGTGGCAGCCGACCACCACTTGAAGGCAGGAAGGTTGCTCAAAGTTTGAGGCCCAGAAGAAGAAAGGGAGGAGGGGACAGAGAATAGAATCTGCCAGACCCCAACATGTGGCTTTGGCGAGGGGGCATTGCCCCTTTCTCTTTCTGAGAAAGCACTTGCTAGCAGGAGAGAGTCTAAAAACCCTTCACCTCCGGCCTTGCTAACGCCGCCTCTGCTTCCTCCCTTCTGCAGAAACGGTGGCAAAATGAGAAGTTTGGGGTGGACATGCCAGATGACTACGAAGACGAAAACCTCTATGAGGTAAGCACTGGGTGCAGCAGGCTTCGGGGTGTGGGGCATGGGGTCTGCACTGAGTCCCACCCTGGGGTGGACTGGAGGCAGGGGCCCCCAGCTCTCAGGGGACTGATGTCTCCTCCCTCTGTCCCCTGCAGGGCCTGAACCTTGATGACTGCTCTATGTATGAGGACATTTCCAGGGGACTCCAGGGCACCTATCAGGACGTGGGCAGCCTCCACATTGGAGATGTCCAGCTGGAAAAGCCATGACTGATGGTCCCCCCACCGTTCCCACTCCGAGTCCTGCTGTGCTGTGCTGTCCGCCCCTGCCTGCCACGCGCCGGACTCCAGCATCCTTGCTAGTTTGTTCTTCCCCTGAAGTCCCCCCCCCTTCCCAGTGCTTGTGTCTCCACAGTGTCCCACCCTTGCCCCCCAGACTGCCCCGCCCTATTCTCCCACGTAATCTTGTCCTTCCCCAAGTCAGGTTCCCTCTCTAGTGGGTAATGAGCCCTTAATCGCTGCCTCTAGGGGAGCTGATTACAGCAGCCTCGTTAGTGTCACCCCCTCCTCCCAGATCTGTCATGGCCACTTAAGTGATAATAAATCCTTCCCAAAGCAGCCTTTGGCAGGAGTCATGGATCGCATGGGGACTGCTCCTCAACGCTGCCAGGGAACCCGGAGCGGAAAACCCAAGTCCCCTCCTCCCTCAGACCCAGGATTCTGGGCTGAAGTTCTCACCTGACCACTTCTGAGATCTGGGACCAGATAGTCCTTGCTGTCCGTCCTCCCCAACCCCCCTGCCCCAAAATAACAGGAAGTCTCTTGGGGAAGTCCCCACCCCAATTGAAATGTTGGTTGATCTCTGTAGAGCCTCACCCTCCACATGGCCCTAAGCAAGGGGGAACCAGCCCGGGTGTTAGCAAATTTTTACCCATATTTAAGCTCTGAGAACACAAGGTATTATTTCCTGCAGTGGGACCTAATTCCCTCATGGGTTCTCGTGCATAGGCAGATTTGGAGAGTTTCTGTCAAGAACCTGGGGAGGATGGAGAGCTCTAGAGTGACGTTGGTGTGACAGACACTGGGATGGGAAGAGCAGACTCAGGGTTGTTAAAGGACAGGAGGAAAAGAGGAGACTTAGGGGGTGGGGAATCCCCAGAGACAAGGATGCAGAGATAGAAGCCAAAGGAAGAAGCAGTCACAAAATGGCTGGCCTGAGCCCGGGGGATAACAACAGCTGGAGAAAGCCTGAAATCGCAGAGGTTGAGACAGAGAGAAATGGGCCCACGGTGATCAGCGCTGCAGCAGGGTGATGCAGCAGAGGCCAGAGTGCTAGATGGGCCCCTGACCTTGTGGGCACCCAGTCGGGAGCCCTTTGAACTTTGAAGGCCTGGGAGCTTTGAAAAAGAGACCAAGGTGGTGGCGCACACCTTTAGCTTTAATCTCTGGACTCCCGAGGCAGAGAGTTCGAATCCAGCCAGCTCTACACCACAAGTTCGAGGCCAGCCAGGGTTACATAGCGAGCCCTTGTCTCAAACTAAGAGAAAGAGAGAGTAAGGGCCAGGGCAGGAGTTGGGCAGCTGCAGGGAGGGCGGCAGAGGCGGACAAAGGCGAAGGGGAGCCGGGCGGGGCCGGGTGGGGCCGCGCCCGTGGGGAGAGGAGGAGCCACGCGGGCGGCGAGAAGGGGAAGGAAGCCGAGGTGCCGGGCGGGCACGGGGCGCGGGCAGGAAGCGGGGAGGGGCGGCGGGCGAGCGGGCGGGCGGGGGCTCCGGAAAAACGCCCCGACTTCCTGCCCGCCGGAGCCAGGAAGCCGGAGTCGGGACGCCGGGCCCGGGATCGCCGAGCCCGACCTCGGGCGCCCCGCCGGTCACCTCCCCGCGCGGACACCAGGTACACCGTCCCTGGCCCCGCCCGGCCTCCTCCCCTCTCCGCCGCCGGGGGAGGAGCAGGGAGGGGACCGGGGCCTCCCGGGGGGGCGCCCAGTGGACCTGCGGTCGCCTCTCCCTGGCCTCGGTTTTCTCATCTGTCAAAGACAGCAAAGAGGAAAAACCCGGCGCGGTGGCGCGCGCCTGTCATCCCACAAGTTGGGAAGCAGAGACAGGAGAATTGCCCTAAGTGCGAGGTCAGCGACCTAGCGTGACCCTGCCTCAAAAGGAAAAACAAAACAGAGAGAGACAGAGAGACGGACAGACAGAGACAGACAGAGAGAATGAGAGAGCATTTGTCGAGTGCACAGTAGGTAGAGATGAACTAAGCTGGAATCCAGGCTCCCAGCGCAGAACGTCAACACCCATTTATCAGCAGGGAAACTGAGGCCCAGGGAGTCGGACTGCCTAGTCGTAGGGACATAGCAGCTGGGACTTGAACTCGAACCTGTTTCCTGTCAAGCGCTGTCCCTGCAATCTCGATCAGAGCTCCCTAAAATAAACAAATATCTCTGCAGATCATTTTGAAGCCGAGAGTTACAGAGAAAGCTTTTTTATTTTACACACCTCCCTCCCCTCTGTGTTATTAATAATACTCTGGGAGATGGCTGTAGGGGAGAGAACCGGAAACATATCCGCATTGTACAGATGGGAAGACTGAGGCCTAAAGGGAAGTCGTTGCTTTTTTACGGGTTAGTCTGTCAGGAGGAAATATATGGTCGAGCACATGAGTGTTTTATGCTTTTGTTTTGTGTGTGTGTGTGTGTCTATGTGGGGGTTTCTGTTTTTATTTTGTTCTTTCTTTCCAATTACACCGTAAGGAGTTGACAGAGGGAGTCGGTATACAAGCATTTGGAATTTAATAGGTCCGAGTTGGGGAGGTAGAGAAGGTGGGAAGAGCCATGCAAGGTCCCAATAGCTACCTGTGCGACTTGAAGTTTCTCGGAGATTGAGCCCAAACCAGGCGCTGGAACCATCCACCACTCCTGCAAAGGGGGCGGGGCCCGGGAGAGTGACAGGGGCAGTCGAAATACGGAAACCAGGGTCCTCCAGGGCAGCCCAGAGCGGCCCTATCGGGCCAGCGTGGCGCCGCCTAGTGATAGAGCGGCCGGCAGGAGGAGTGGAGTTGCCGAGGCCCGAGAGCGGTAGGAGGCGGCCTAGAGCGGCCGGAGGGAGGAGTGGAGCTGGACGCCGAGGCGGCCTCTGGCTCGGCTAGAGCGACTCTGCGGCACGGGTGGGGGAACCCGGAGCTCGAGCGCGGAGGCTTCGGTTCCTGAGGCTGCAGTGGCTTGCTTCTCTTCTCATCCGACAGGTGAGATGGGCAGCCCTTGGCTGCCGTGAA
The DNA here is from genome assembly GCF_947179515.1 of Apodemus sylvaticus. NCBI lineage: Eukaryota > Metazoa > Chordata > Mammalia > Rodentia > Muridae > Apodemus > Apodemus sylvaticus. The sequence goes on along the minus strand of NC_067472.1, from coordinate 189,435,441 downwards.
ACCTGACCCCACACGTCTCCCCTGTCACCCGCACTGCCACAGTTGCAGAATGATAGAGCGCCTGTGTGGATCAGCCACGTCCCGCGTAAGATTTAGGGCTCGTGAAGACCCGCCACGTTACACAGGTCCAAAAGATCTTACGTACCTTCCAGGTTTCAGGAAGCCTTTCACGGAGACCCGGCTTCTAGCATAAACGTAGGCTTCTCATAGATCCAGGCAGGGCCCCACAGAAACCACCGCACACCACTATCGAGGTCCCAGAAACCATTAGTTTTCCCTTTAGAATCACCAGCTCTGTGGAGTCTTGAGGCCCACTCTGTATCAAATAGAATGTGGGCTTGTATACATTCCAGGGCCCTCTCGTAGGTTTATCAAGGCACCTAGAGGTTCTTGGAGACCTGAATAATCCGGTCCAAGGACTTGATGAATGCGAGTCCTCAGAACACGGGCGCCTTTATTTGCTTGTTCTACCGGACCCCCCACTGCATAAACCTAAACCTGCCTTGACTTCTCCCATCCACCCCACCTCCAGAGCCTCAAATGCAAAATGCTCCCTCTGCCGGACAGTAGTGGACTTTGTCAGTTGCTTCATTTTGCCAGCTTTGCCTATATCTAATTTTCAAATCCTCTCAGAGCTCCAGCTTCTGGAGCTGCTGAGTCTGTCCAGGGTGACTGACTGCTAAGGTCACGGCAGGCACGTGACTTTTCCAGGCATCGTCAGACCTGATGTATCTCAGAATAGACGCACATTTTAGTGTCCTAAGGTCAAAGTGTGTGTGTATGGGGGGAGGAGGGGTGCCTCAAAGCAGTATTGAGTGCTGAATGTTTAAACTGGAGCCAGACCGTCTGACCCAGAAACCTGGCTCTGATTCTAAGCCATGCCTCAGTTTACCCCTCTGTAAAACAGCAATAAGAATAGTGACACTCAGCTGGGCGGTGGTGGCGCACACCTTTAATCCCAGCACTTGGGAGGCAGAGGATTTCTGAGTTCGAGGCCAGCCTGGTCTACAGAGTGAGTTCCAGGACAGCCAGGCCACACAGAGAAACCCTGTCTCAAGAAACCCTGCCTTGAAAAACCAAAAACAAAAGAATAGTGACACTCTCCTTCCAAAATAATGCTGGCCTCATTGGGTCAGTAAGAGGATTAAATTCGTTAACATCTGTAGACAGGCCCTGAACCTTGCAGAGAACCTAAGCCTGTGTGTGCCATCTTTGCTGTGTCTGACACATACTGAGAACTCGTGAGTGTCAGTCATTGCTCCTTGTTGTGATGGGAAGTACGGAGATAATTCACGTTAACTGTGGATGGGAATCAGGGTCTTCTGGCGAGCCTTAGTTCAAATTTTGTACCTTCCTTGGGTTCGTTCCCTTTTTTGCGGGGGTGGGGAGGCCGTGAGTTAATAAAGCCTGAGGGTTAAGGGGGCCATTTCTAATGATGTGTACAAGCCAGGTATGGTGGCACACGCCTTTGATCCCAGCACTAGGGAGGAGGAAACAGGTGATTCTCTTGAGTTCAAGGCTGGCCTGCTGTACAGAGTTCCCGGATAGTCAGGGCTACACAGATAAACCCTGTCTTCTGTCTTAAAAGGAAACAAAGAAGGAAGGAAGGAAGAGAAGATGAGTGTAGGTCTAAGAGACGTCTTCTTTCTCTTTTTGGTTTATCTGGTTACGTTGCTTGGTGCTGGTGCTGCTCGGGGTACAACTCAAGGCCTCTTACATGACAAGTGTCTTGTCGTTGACCTACACCCCCAAACCCTCCTTGGCTGCTTTGAGGTCTCTCAGGCGAATATGTTTCCTGCTAACCAAGATGAGCCTGGGAACCCCTGGTCTGTGCTCATAGCTTCCAGCCTAGAAGGTCTGACTGGAAAGCGTGGTCTTTGAAGGCCTGGTGGTTCTCAGGGGATGAGTGTGTGTGGGTGCTTGCAGTTGGGGGGATAATGCAGTTGATGGGGTTAGACACTGTTTCCCTCCGATAATCCCAGAACTTGAGAGACGGAGGCAGGAGGATGCCCTCAAGCTTGAGGCCAGTCTACAGAGTGAGATCCTGCCTAGAAAACAGAAGAGCAAAAGCTGAGTTGATTAACCCAGAACAACGCTTACACACTGGATGGCTTGTCACTCCAACCACGATTACTTTGCTGTTGTGGTTGGCACGTTTATTTATTAAACACTCAACAGTGTTCACATCTTGAAATTGCCTGAGCTCTTATGGTGGACAGGTACAGCTTCTGAGAGGGAATGCAAGCGGTGCCTTGCTTGGGGAACCCCACCATGACTTCTGGACACGCCAGAAAGCATCTTTGTTCAGAAGTCAGAATCAGAGCAACTGCTCCTTGAGTGCTAGGGAGGAGGCTCATGGAAGAGGGAGAAGGGCGGGTCTCGGGCAGCGGGAGTTATAAATAGCTTTGGGGTGTGGGGACCCGCCCCGCCCCCTCTGGTCCACCCATTGCTCTTTCCACCGTTCCTTCCCTCCTGACCCTGACCCACACAGTTAGTCAGACTAATCAGGGTCTGGAAGACACTGCTGAAAGGGAGCGTCGAGGGAAGATGGGACGAGACACGGCAGGGAGCTGGACAGAACCAGCACCAGCTGTGGAAGAACAGCTGTCCTGAGATGGGGGAGGAGAGATAGGGAGGCGGGGAGGGGCCAGCAGAAGTGATAGGAAGGATGAGGTGGGTCTGAGAGGAGAGGTGGGTCCCAGACGCCAGGGGGGCTGGCACGCACCTGGGAGTGGGCTTTTGAGCCCCACCCTCTTGATCATTTTTCTGGGGCCATAGCTACAAAAGCTGGGAACACCCTCTCCCCCCCCCCCCCCACACACACCCCAGGTCCAAGAGCTCCGTGTGCCCGTCTGAGAGGGTTTTGTTTTCTCATGTAGAAAGAGTTGGAGGTTGGGGGTTCACCATTGACGTTTCCTGTCACAGGAAATGGGGCTGGTGGGTTCAGAGGCAACATCCTGGCCCAGGCCTGCCGCAGATCAGAGTATATCACACATACACACACACACACACACACACACATATACACACACCCTTCCTACCTTCTCCTTAAGGACTGTTCTTTTAATTTTACTTGTTCCTAAGTCCTTCCCCCCTGAGGACTAGCCCTCTGGATCCCTGGCCCTTCCTTCTTTAGTGACCCAAATTAGTGGTTTTACCCACAGCCACCCAGCCCACCCGTGGACCCATGTTCCTGGGCTCCAGCACCTGCCCCCCCTTCCCCTACCCGCCTGCCTCCCCCGACCCTGGTCTCTCTGCCTCAGCTGGGCTGTGAAGAGCTCTTTGTCGCCACACAGAGGCTCCATTGAGCTTAGGAGGCTGGGGTGGGGTGGGGGTGTTTACTCACCTTCCGCACCTGGGCCAGGAATCTGTGAGTAACTGCCCGGCCTCGGGCACTTCCTCCCTGCCCCTAACTGCTCCTCCTCTCTGCAGCCCAGCCCAGTGGAGTCCTGGAGATGGGAGAAGTCGCCGGAGGGGCGGTGAGTGCGGTGAGGGAGCAGACCTGAGCCAAGGTGAGGGTGCTCTGGTGCTCTGGGAGGTAGGGAGCACCGTGGATTGAAGTCACGTCTCCCCTTGCAGGCCCCAGGGCCTCCCCGGTCTGGCCTGGTGTCTATCATCATCGGGGCCGAGGATGAGGATTTTGAGAACGAGCTAGAGGCGGTGAGCAGGGCGGGGTGGGCAGTCATCCACCAGGGACCCAGTCTCCCTCCTGGGATGTGTCCTCTCTGCTCACAGTGTCCACTGAAGTCCACCTGTCTCACTGACCCCAGCTGATCACTGCCCCTCCCCCGTGTGACTCACCTCCCTTCTCAGGACTGGCTCAGTAACCAAGTCTCATCCCTTCTTCCCAACGTCTTGCCCTTACCGTCTGGGTTACAGCTTCGGCCCATCCACCCCCAGTTCCCTGCCACGAAACCCCTGAGAGGTGGGTAGGGCAAGCCTAGGATGGGACACTCAGCTCCCTTGTCCCCACCCTCCAGAACTCAGAAGATCAAAACAGCCAGTTCCAGAGCCTGGAGCAAGTGAAGCGTCGCCCGGCCCACCTCATGGCGCTCCTGCAGCACGTGGCCCTGCAGTTCGAGCCGGGCCCGCTGGTGAGGGGACAAGAGTGGGGCACAGGAGGGACGAGCAAGGCGGGGCAACTAAGGTCTGGAAAATCCAGAGCACAGCGTGAGTTTTAGAAATAGGAGCCCAGACAACATATAAAAAGCAGGCTTGCAGATGCCCGGTGAGCCTCAGTAGGCAGGGAGCCCAGCCCCGAGTACATAGGGCATAACCCAGCACCCTCTCGTGCCTGTCCTGCCCTTTTCAAGCATCTCCAGCTGGTAATACTGCCCCTCACCTAGCTGGCCTTGGTGGTGGGAAGGGTTGGGGGTGGCAGCAAGGCCTTCTCAGCAGGTGTCACCAGTCCTGCATCAAGGAATTGGTTCCCTTAGCCATCTCAGACTTGAGAGAGCCCCTCAGACCTTGATCCAAATACCCAAACTATGTGGTTGCTAAGCTAGAAACTTCTTGAGCCTGGCAAGATAATACACACCTGTGATCCTAGCACATTAGAGGCTGAGGCAGGAGGATAGCCCCACCTTCATAGACAGCTAAGGCTGAGTGACAGACTTGACCTCAAACAAAAGAAACTTCTGGGACCAGGCAGGAGACACCTGGGAGACCCAGATACAGAGCTATGTGGTCCAGAAATACCCATGGAGTAGAACCCCAGTCCCTGACTTAGCAAGAAGCCACAGCACTGGCTAGGGGTGGGTGGGTAGGTAGGTGGGTGTGGGATAGGGGGGTATTAGGTGGGAGCATGGGGGTTAGACCTCTTCCTAAGAAGATTCGATACCACCCAGCACAAGCTACTTGGCAGGGGATGTCCGAGGGTCTCCCACTACATGAAAATGCACGGAGGACCCCCCCAACCAAAACTAGGACACTAGAAGAAATCACAGGCGGGGACACCCCAGGGTGAAGAAAGACGGACACAGGGGGGCCCTGGGTGTGCCTTGGTTGGTAGGAGATACACCTAGCAAGTGCGAAGGCCTGGGTTTGAGCCTGGGCGTTGCGTAAAGCAAGCATAGTGACCCAGGCACTCAGGATAAGAGGACGCTCCTCAGCTACTAAGCAAGTTGGAGGCCAGCCTGGGCTACATGAGACCTTGTCTCAAGAAAAAGTCATGAACTTGAAGTCTGCAGCTAGTTGCCCTGACACCAAGCTTTAGGAACTGGAGGAAAATTGAGAAACGGATACATTCTCTCCGTCTACATGCTTGGGAAAAGCTGTCCCTCCCGGGGACACAGAGGCTGTCCCTGCCTAAGCGCTGGAGCTCAGAGGTTTCCTGTCCTAGCCGTACTGTACTTAACTCCAGGACTGTGGGGAGTGCTGTGTGTGAGCCAGATGTCTTCTGGCTTTGTGGGAGGCGCCCTTATGCCGCCTCCTCGCCCGCCATACTGTGGAAGAACAGACGTAGATGTGTTAACCTGGAAACATAAAATGTTCTGTAAGGCTAGCCTGATCTACAGAGCGAGTTCCAAGTAACCACGGCTACACAGAGAAATCTTGTCTCAAAAAACCAAAGACTGTTGGGCGGTGGTGGCACACGCCTGTAATCCCAGCCCTCGGGGAGGCAGAGGCAGGTGGATTTCTGAGTTCGAGGCCAGCCTGGTCTACAGAGTGAGCTCCAGGACAGCCAGGGCTACGCAGAGAAACCCTGTCTCGAATAAACCAAATCCAAAAACAAACAAACGAACAAAAAAGAAAACACAAAGGGGGGGGGCGTTCCTGCCTGCACAGGAGTGTCCCCAAGCATAACTAAGGACATGTCACTTGGCAGGCAGCAGCTGTAGGAGCCAGTCAGGGTGTCTGTGCCTTTCCAGTGTCACCCACCGACGGCCGGCACCGTAGGCAGGCTCAGCAGACACCTGGCAAGAATGAGTGGCCCCCACTTGCCCACCCATCTCGTGTCTGTTCCTCCCCACTCTGCGCCCTAGGCAGATCGCTCACGGTGTTTATAGATGGCCAGAGTCAGCTGCCTGGGTCTGAGCCTGCCTTTGCCGCGGGACAGTGAGCAGGCGTGTGCATTCATGGCGGTACTGAGGCTTAGACCAGGGCCTCAGCTGTGCCAGGCAAGCACTACCACCAAGCTGCCTCCCGAGCCTCGTTATCTTTAGCGTGTGTGAGTGTGTGTTAGGTGGTCTATCTGTGTCCAATGGGATATGTGCATACATGTGTACATATGCATTGTGTGCAGAAGCCAGTGGCCAGCAGCCGGTGTCTTCTTTGATCTCCTTTTACTTAGTTTCTTTCTCCTTTTTAAATTTTATTCCATTTGTTTGTTTGTTTGAGGCAAGGTCTCTTACATAGCACTGGCTGTCCTGGAACTTACTGTATACACCAGGCTAGCTTTGAACGAGATCCACCTGCTTCTGACTCCCAAGTGTTAAAGTCATGCACCACTACACCCCAGCTCTTTTTAAATTTTTATTAAATTTTATTAAATTTTTATTTACTTTCTGCATGAACATGTGTGTGGGTGCCTGTGTGCATGCGTGCATGCCACAGCATGTGTGTGGAGGTCAGAGGATAGCCCCTAGGAGTCGGTTCTCTTCCCATCATGTAATTCCCGGGGATTGAACTCCAGTTGGCAGGCCTGGCAGTAGGCAGAGCTAAGCCGGCTCTGTCTCTCTATTTTTGAGGCAGTGTCTCCTGATCAGGGAGTTCCTCTGACTGGCAAGGCTGTGGAGCATGATCTCCAGGAACCCGCCCCCAAGGTCTGCAGGCACTCAGGCTGCCAGGCGTGGGTTTCAGTCAGAGCTAGAGAGGCAGCGGCTCACGGCTCAGCCTGTGCAGCCCTTCTGAGTTACCCCATGGCCCATCCTCCAGCCCTCCTGAGACAGTCTTATAGAGAGGCGTGGACTCACACTGGGCCTCCTGCATCTGCTTCTGAGCCCGTGATGGGAGGCGCCGCCCATGCTGGCTTTACCTTGTAGTTTGCAATAAGGTCTCGGTTGCCCAGTACTGCCCTTGAGCCCGGATCCTTTTACCATGCGGCTGAAGCTCTTTCCTTTTGGTGGTGTTTTGTTTTTTTTTGAGTCAGGGACTTTGAACGCCTCCCCGATCTTCCTGCCTGAAGTCCCCAGGGCTGTGGCTACAGGCTGGCGCCAAGGCACTAAGCTTTGAACTTCCAATTCCGCACCATTGGTTTTTAGAAACAGTCAGGATCTCATGTAGCCTGGCCTGGCCTCACTCCCAAGTGGGCAATGATGACCGTGGACTCCTGACACTCCCACGTCTACCTGGGGAATGATGGGTCATAGTCATGCTCCACCACACCTGGTCAAAGACCCCACCTACACAGTGGTGATAATGGTGATGGGCCAGGTTCTTGAATAGCCTCTGGTGTTCCCAAATCCTCAGAACAGCTAGTACACATAGCTCATAGTGAGAGTCGTAAGGGATAAGAAAGTGTTGATAACAGTGACCCAGGGAGTCTCAGGGACCAGCCTGGACAGCTGGGGCAGAGGTCAGAGCGCTTCCCAGAGGAAGTCATGTCTGACCTCAGACAGGCAGCGGTCAGGAGGCTGCTTGGGCTATCCCAAGAGGGAGTGTGGTGGTGGAGCCCGGAGAAAGAGCCCCACTCACTCTGTGTCCCCAGCTCTGCTGCCTGCATGCAGACATGCTAAGCTCACTGGGCTCCAAAGAAGCCAAGAAGGCCTTCCTCGACTTCTACCACAGTTTCCTGGAGAAGACTGCGGTGAGACACAGCCCTGCTGCCCCCCCCCCCATGTCCCCCTGTGGAGGAGCCTCCCAGCCTGGGTCCTCCCCAGTGCCCTCCCTCAGACCCTTCCCGCCAAGGCCTCCTGAGCTGCACCTGCCACCTTACTCCGTCTCCCCTGAGCAGGTTCTTCGGGTGCCGGTCCCTCCCAATGTCGCCTTTGAACTTGGTAAGAAGAGGAGGGGTCTGGGGATAAGGGAGGGTCTCCAGGGAGGGACAAGCCCCCCCAGACCCATGGGGTGGAAGCTGTGATTCAGTCATTCATTCTTGGTGGTGGCAGCACAGGGACATATTGGAATTCATGGGTGGGGACAGTGATCCAAGTATGTTGGGAGCCAGGCCCCCGGAATGTGGTCCCCAGCCCTGGCATGCCTGTCTGTAGACCGCACACGGCCGGATCTCATCTCTGAGGATGTCCAGAGGCGGTTCGTACAAGAGGTGGTGCAGAGCCAGCAGGCCGCCGTGAGCCGCCAGCTGGAGGACTTCCGCTCCAAGCGGCTCATGGGCATGACGCCCTGGGAGCAGGAGCTGAGCCTGCTGGAGCCCTGGCTTGGGAAAGACCGAGGCAGCTCTGAGGCCCGCGAGCGGCACGTGGCAGAGCGCCTGCTCTCCCACCTGGAGGAGATCCAGTGAGTGGGTGATGGGAGTTGGGCTCCCGCGTGGGTCTCCGTCGGGGTCGGTCTTAGTGTTTATAGTCTTGCCTGCCTAGAGTTCAGTTCAGCCTGACTCTTACAACCTTGGGGTCCCATTGAAGTTTCTGGGTCTTGTCCGCGGTCCTGTGTATGTAGCATGCGTGTCCTCTGGGATGGGCCTTCCGGGACTGCTTTCCTTCTGCTTACCCTGCTTACTGAGGAGACAGAGCCCGGAAGTGAGCCTCAGTGGACAGGGAAGCCAGGTTTTGTGGTTTCATGGTAAAAATCTTTCTTTGCAGACACACCATCTCTACAGATGAAGAGAAAAGGTGACAGCTATGGGGAGTATTATGAAAGGAAGGCGTGGTCTGGGTGGGTGTGGGGAAGCCGTGGCCCCCTAGAGTGGCCCCCTAGCTCCTGGCCTGGGAGCCACCCCTTTCCTATGTCCACAGGAAGTGGGTGAGGGGTTGTAGGGACTGTGTCTGTCATTGTGGACATGCGTGCTCCTGTTTCTGCTCCGGGCCCCCACCTCACTATCTCCTCCCCTCAGTGCTGCTGTGGTCACCGCCATCAGCTTGTATATGCGCCACCTTGGAGTCCGGACCAAGAGTGGGGACAAGAAGTCGGGGAGGAACTTCTTTCGCAAAAAGGTGCTGAGATCAAATCTGGCCCTGTCATCTGTCTCTAAGAACCCACTGGGTACCTGCAGTCCTGCTTTATGGTCCTTAGTGCATTTTAGAAACAGTAGCCTTCCTTTTCACCATCTTCCCACAGGTGATGGGGAATCGGAGGTCTGACGAGCCCCCCAAGACAAAGAAAGGGCTGAGCAGTATCCTAGACCCTGCCCGTTGGAACCGGGGAGAGCCATCTGGTAAGAGGGCTAGCCTCAGCCTTACCCACCCTCTTGGTCCCAGGCCACCCAAGCTCACTATCCCACTCTTTTGTTTCAGTTCCAGATTGTCGACATCTAAAGGTCGAAGTTGATGGTAATGAACCTGTAGCTGGGGTGTCCATGCAGGACTGAGGGAGGAGGGCTGGGTCTGGAGCCCTGGGTCTGAGGGAGGAGGGCTGGGTCTGGAGCCCTGGGTCTGAGGGAGGAGGACTGGGTCTGGAGCCCTGGGTCTGAGGGAAGAGGGCTGGGTCTGGAGCCCTGGGTCTGAGGGAGGAGGCCTGGGTCTGGAGCCTTGGGTCTGAGGGAGGACAGCTGGGTCTGGAGCCCTGGGTCTGAGGGAGGAGTGAGCAGTAAAGAGCTGAGCATGGGAGGAGGGGCTCTGGTGTGGAAGAAGTCCAAGAGCACAGTGTCCCCTGGTGCAGGCACAGGCGAGTCTAGATACCTGTTTTATTTCCCATTTTCCATTCTTCCTTCCCGTCTTCCCACAGAGAAGCCAGGCCCTGCAGAGCGGAAGGGAGGCCTGGGCGTGTCTTCTCGGGACAGGACTGTTGCCACTCCTGGGCAGGACAACCCAGGAGTCTCCCTGCACCCTGTGTCTGCAGATACTGTCGACTCCCGGGAACAGGGTAAGCGGTTCTGAGTCGGGGCGGGAGTACCACAAGCCCTCAGCCCCTGCTCAGGTGACAGAAAGCCCCTGTCCCATTGAGAGCTGTCCTTGTCCTCAGCTTCTTTTCTAGCTCCTGGTCAGGGAGTAATTACCCTCTGCCTCAGTTTACCCTTTGGGCTCTGACCTCTGTGTTGGTGTCATGTTTCCTCATCCCTGAACAAGGTTTCTAGTGTTGTTGTTGTTTGGGCTTTGGTTTTAGCACTGGGGGTTGGATCTCTCTCTCGGCCACCAGGCTGCACCCCTAACCCCCACTGCTGGCCTCTGGCCAGGGCTGCACGGATGAGCTGTATCCCTCCTGACCTATAATCCAACTGTGGCCAACAGTCCCCGGGGCTCATTTCCTGGAATCTCAGTGACGAATGTCCGCATGACATTCTTGTGTCATCTTGAATGGTGAACCCCAATGCCCCGTCCTTCTCCCCACAGCAACAGGTCTCTGAGCTTAGCCCTTAGGTCCCGGAAGCTGTGTGACCTGGGTTCAGGTCCCTTCTGCAGTTTGCTTGGGCTGCGTTCTGGAAGCCACTTCCCTCTCTGGACTCACTTACCTCTCAGTGGGGCTGTCCATTCCCCTTAAGGCTATGTGGACAGAGGACCGGGCGCCTCCAGTCCCCTCCCCCTCGGGTGGGAGGACTCTGTAGTTCCGGTGCTCCCGTGTTCTGAGGTCTGGGCGTGTCTCTGTCCTCTCACACTGACACCAAGTGAGTGGGTGGTAACTGCGCCTTCCAGCCCTCCCTCAGTGCACACACCGCCAGGGAGACCACCACAGACGCCTTCCAACCAGCTCTCTTCCCCCACCCACGCCCCTCTCTCCATAGGTGTGGATACCCCGCAGGAGCCGGGGGAAACACCCCCACAGGGCCCTGCCAGCCTGGAGCCCCTGGCACCCCCAGAGAGCACGGAGGACAACGGCGAGACTGAGAGGTGCCCGCTGCGGTGCTGGGAGGGCCCGGGCAGGCAGGGCAGGGCAGGGCAGGGCAGAGCAGGGCAGCAGGAGGGCCCAGGGCTGGCGCTTGGGATCGCTGCCGCAGTCTGCACCTGCCTGTCTCAGTCATCTGTGCCGCCGGCCTCCTCCTGCCTGTCTCTGGGCGTCTTTCATCCTCGCCTTCCCCTCCTCCCCCTCCGCCCTTGGTCTCCTTACCCTCTGTTTCAGGCCTCCTCAGGCCAGGTTCTCTCCTCCTCCTCCCCCTCCTCCTCTTCTTCCTCTTCCTCCTCCTCCCCCTCCTCTTCTTCCTCCTCCCCCTACTCCTCCTCCTTCTCCTTTCCCTTCCTCCTCCTCCTTCTCCTCCTCCCCTTCTTCTTCCTCCTCCTCCCCCTCCTCCTCCCCTTCTTCCTCCTCCTCCCCTTTCTCCTCCTCCCCCTCCTCCTCCCCTTCTTCTTCTTCCTCCTCCTCCCCTTTCTCCTCCTCCTCCTCCTCCCCTTCTTCTTCTTCCTCCTCCTCCCCTTCTTCTTCCTCCTCCTCCCCCTCCTCCTCCCCTTCTTCCTCTTTCTCCTCTTCCTCCTCCCCCTATTCTTCCTTCTCCTTCCCCTTCCTTCTCCTCCTCCCCCTCCTCCCCCTCTTCTCCCTTCTCTCCCTCCTCCTCACACCCACTCAGCTTCCTTCATCTCTTATCCTACCCCCTCCCTCCTCAGTAAGCTCCGCCTCCCCCATGGCCCTGCTCCTGGTGTCTATTGCCCCTCTGTGCTTCAGGCTGCTGTGTCCTGGGGGCCTTGTCCCCCTCACAGTTGGGGGGCAGGCTCTGCCCCCTGCCTGTCCTTGTGCTGCTGCTTTGGGGAACCCTGGGTGGGTATGGGGAGCTGGGCGGGCACACCTGGTCCATCTCTGACCCTGTTGCCCTCTCTCCCCAGAAGGTGGAAGAGGTGGGTGCCTGGGCCCTGGGTGGGGGGAGGGCCAGCCCTCCCCCATCTCTCCCAGCCCCTCCCCCTCCCCATGGCCACCTCCTCCCCTTCACCCCCTGTGAGGGGAGGGCTGGGTAGGTACGTCACCCTCCCGATTGAGCTAAGTATGGAAATCCTTTCTCCTTGTCCCTCTCCCTGACCCCAGCTTCAGGGAAGGGAGGGGGGCTGGTCCTGTGGGCCACAGTGGGTTTCCATCTGCCCACCAAATCTCAGTACCCTTGGGGCCACTCCCAGCCCCAGGCACCTCCCCAAGTCCATCACCTCTGACCCTCTCTTCTCTCTTCTGTTGCTTCTTTCATCCCATCCCTGTCCTGTCTGTCCCGTTCCTGTCCGTACCTGGTTTATCCTATCCTTGCCCCTGCCTGGTCTCCCCTGTTGGCTGGCCCTGCCCTGTCCTGGTCTGTCCTGTCCCCGTTCTGTCTCTGCCTGGTCTGTCCTGTCCCTGTCCTGTCTCTGTTCTGGTTTCCCCTGTCCCTGTCCTGTCTGTTCTGGTCTGTCCTGTCCCTGCCCTGTCTGTTCTGGTCTGTCCTGTCCCTGTCCTGTCTGTTCTGGTTTCCCCTGTCCCTGTCCTGTCTGTTCTGGTTTCCCCTGCCCCGGCCCTGGTCTGTCCTGTCCTGCTTGGTCTCCCCTGTTGGCTGTTCGTGTCCTGGTCTCTCCTTGTCTCTGTCCTTGGCCGCGGGGTCCAGGCTATCAGGGCGTCTGGGGCGCTCAGAGAGCCTGCGGGTGAGTGACCGCCGACGGCCTTCCCGGGGCAGCCTCGGGGCTAAGGGCCGGGGTGGGGGCCGTTCCCGGAGCGACGTGGACATGGACCCGGGCTCTGCCACGGCCGTGCTTGGCCCTACCCGACGAGCCACGTACGTCACTTCCCCGTCGTAAGCTGAGGGAGCCTAGAGAGTTGGGAGGCGGTGGGTTGATGCTAGACTCTCAGAGAAAGGGACATCCAGTGTCCAAGGTTGCTGGGGCCAGCTGTGGACAGCACAGGCCATTGAGGAGCTGGGAGGTGGGACATGGCTTTCTAGAGACCCGGGGATTAGTCTGTGTCATGGCCTCCCGGGGGCATCAGATGTCAAGGCCACAGAGGGCTTACAACTAAAGAAGAGCAAGAGGCTCCCCTGGGGAGCTCCAGGGTGGGGCTTGACAGTGCCTCTGTCCACAGCCCGGAGCCCGGAGATGATGGGGAGCCAGGACGGTCGGGCCTGGAACTGGAACCAGAAGAACCTCCTGGCTGGAGGGAACTCGTGCCCCCAGAGACCCTGCTCAGCCTGCCCAAGAGCCAAGTGAAACGGCAAGAGGTCATCAGCGGTGAGTGCAAGGGGTGGCGGGCGGGCGGCCAGCAGCCAGACAGCAAAGCCTGTCACTGCAGCCGCATGCCCCGGGGAACAGGCAGCCAAAGGGAAAGAGGATCAGAAGTTCAAAGCTAGGGTCCATGAGATGGCTTACTAGGTAAGAGGGGCCTGCGGCCCAGCCTGACAGCCGCCAGGGTCCTCACGCTGGCTGAGAGCCACCTCCACAGACTGTCCTCTGACCTCCATGTGTGTATGTGTGTGTGTGTGTGTGTGTGTGTGTGTATGCGCGTGTGCGCGCGCACATGTGAGTGTGTCTGTGTATGTGTGTATGTGTGAGCATGAGTGTGTGTGTGTGCACATGTGAGTGTCTGTGTGTGTATGTGTGAGCATGAGTGTGTGTGTATGCACATGTGTGTGTCTCTGTGTGCATGAGAGTGTCTGTGTGAGTCTGTCTATGAGTCTGTCTGTGTGTGTGTGCCTATCTGTGTGTCTGTGTGTGTATGTATCTGTGTGTGTGTCTCTGTGTGTGTGTATATCTGCACATGAGTGTGGGATATTTTTTGTATGTATGTATGCATTTATTTATTTATTCAATGTATATGAGCACACTGTCACTGTCCCCGGACACACACCAGAAGAGTGCATCAAACCCCATTACAGATGGTTGTGAGCCACCATGTGGTTGCTGGGAATTGAACTTGAGACCTTTGGAAAAGCAGTCGGTGCTCTTAGCCACTGAGCCATCTCTCCAGCCCTGGATTTTTTTTTTTAAGAGTTACTTATTAGCCAGGCGGTGGTGGCGTACACCTTTAATCCCAGCACTTGGGAGGCAGAGGCAGGTGGATTTCTGAGTTGAGGTCAGCCTGGTTTGAGACAGCCAGGGCTGTACAGAGAAACCCTGTCTCGAAAAAACAAAACAAAACAAAAAAAAAAAAAGAATTACTTATTGGGGGCTGGAGAGATAGCACATTGGTTAAGACTGACTATTCTTAGGAAGGTTCTGAGTTCAAATCCCAGCAACCACATGGAGGCTCATAACTATCTGTAATGGGATCAGATGCCCTCTTCTGGTATGTCCAAAGACAGCTATAGTATGCTCATAAAATAAATAAATAATTCTTTTTTAAAAAATATTTATTTATTATAATACCTAAGTACATTGTAGCTGTCATCAGACACACCAGAAAAGGACATCAGATCCCATTACAGATGGTTGTGAGCCTCCATGTGGTTGCTGGGGTTTGAACTCAGGACCTCTAGAAAAGCAGTCAGTGCTCTTAACCACTGAGCCTTCCCTCCAGCCCCGATTTATTTATTTATTTATTGATTGATTGATTGATTGATTGATTTAAAGAATGAAATTCACTTTATTCTCAGCCCTTTGGAGTGAGAAGCAGGTGGATGTCTGTGAGTTCCAGGCTGGACTAGACTGCATACCAAGTTCTAGGACTCTATCAAGAGACTGCCTCTAACCACCAAAGCCAGAACAAACCAAAAAAGAAAAAGAAGCTAGAAACAGTGTGAAACTGCTCTCCTCTGCCTCTCCTGGGCTTCTCCCTGACAGCTATTTGGTTTTTTTGAGGGTTTTTAGGTTTTATTTGTTGTTTGTTTTGGAGACGGTCTCAAACTAGCCCTGGCTGTGCCGGAACTCACTCTGTAGACCAGGCCTTCTGTGAACAGACAGACATATCTGCCACCCATATGCTGAGATTGAAGGCATGTCCCACCTAACCCAGCCACTGCCGACTTGTTCGCTTGTTGTTTTTAACTTAAACAGTTTCTTTTTATTTTATATGTATGAGTATTTTGTCTGCATATGAGTGTCTATACCTTGCAGATGCCTGTGTGCCTTGGGGCTTTAGTTACAGCTGGTTGTGAGCTACTGTGTGAGGGCTGGAAATCTGGGCTTCTGCGAGAAGAGCTAGTGCTCTTGACTGTTGAGCCATCTCTCCACGCTATAGGCCAAGCTGGTCTCTAACTTTCTAAGTAGCTTGAGGTGGCCTTGAACTCCTGATACTCCTGTCTCTACCTCCTGAGTGCTGGGATTGCAGTTGTGTGCCACCCAGGACTGGTTCTGGCTTTTGTTTTGTGACACAAAGTCTTACCCTGTAGGCCAGGTTGGCCTGGAACTCAAAATACTTTTCTCTCTGCATCCTGAGAGTCTGGGCCTACAGGGCTGCGCCATTAGGCCTACCTTAGCAATGGACCTTTGACGTGTGGTGGCTATGCTGAGAACTGCCTATCATGTTTCATTTACATTTGTGATATTTAAAATAGAAAAAGCAGCACGTAGCTAGTGACTGCCCCACTAGGTTATATAGCAGTCTCTCTCCAGAGAAATACAGCATTTAGAATGTTGACATGCCTGCCTGTGATTTCAGGACTTGAGAGGTAGAGGAGGGATGGTCGGGGGTTCGAGGTTATCCTCAGCTACAAAGCCAGTTCAAGGCCAGACTAGCTTCATGAAACCCTGATTCATGAGCTCACACACACCATTGTCAGCACATAATGTATTTAATACAGCAGACTTGTGCGCCCCTAAAACTTGCTGAGGTACCCAACGGCTGGTTGGTCGTGGAAGATCGAGGGTTGTCCCCTCTACCTGAAGCTGCCAACCTATATCAGAGGGAACCATTGTGTGATACATCTGTATCCCCAGCACTGAGTAGGCTGAGGTGGGAGGACCTTGAGTTCCAGCACAACCTGAGCCACGTGAGATGCTGTCAGTGGATTAAATACCAGCTAAGAAAATAGCTAGATGTTCTCAGAGTTGATCCTACAAAGTCTCGTGACCTCAGTGGTTATTCTGTCCGCCTGCCTGAAACAAAAGAAGGGAAGCACAAGTGTGTGTGTGTGTGTGTGTGTCTGTATGTGTGTGTCTGAATGTCTGTATGTGTCTCTTTGTGTGTGAATGTCTTGTGTGTATGTCTGTGTGTGTGTGTGTCTGTGTCTGTATGTCTGTATATATCTGAGTATCTGTGTCTATATGAGTGTCTGAGTGTGTTTGTTGTTTGTGTGTGTGTCTGTGTGTCTATGTGTGTCTATGTATCTGTGTGTGTGTGTGTGTGTGCACGCGCGCGCGCATGCTGTAGTATTCCTCAGTGCCTACGTAAGGCAGTAATGGCTTCTCCCAAAGTACGTTCTGGCCTCACCAGTGTCTGGGAGCCTTCCTCAGCCTCTGCGTTCTCCCAGCATGGCTTTGAACCTTTCCCTAGAGCTGCAGTTCTCAGCCTGTGGGTCTCCACCCTTTTGGGGGGGGGCACTTATGTGATATCCTGCATATCAGATATTTACATTACACTTCATAACTGTAGCAAAATTACAGTTATAAAGCAGCAATGAAATAGTTTTCTGGTTGGGGTCAGCACAACATGAGGAACTGTATTAAAGGGTTTCAGCGTTAGAAGGTTGAGAACCAGTGCTCTAAGCCTGTGCCCTCCCTCGAGATGCTTCCTCTTTGGGCCCACAGAGCTGCTGGTGACAGAGGCAGCTCACGTGCGCATGCTGCGGGTACTGCATGACCTCTTCTACCAGCCCATGGCGGATGGCGGCTTCTTCCCTCTAGAGGAGCTGCAGAACATCTTCCCCAGCCTGGACGAGCTCGTCGAGGTGCACTGTGAGTGCCAGCCACAGGCGGCCTGGCCTGCTCCCGGGGACCACACATACCTGTCCCCACAGCATGCGCCCCAGAGGCACAGACACGTAAACGAGCACATAAAATGTGTGCAACAGCCCACCAGCCCCAAGGGTCAAACACACACGTGCAGCCTGAGATAGCAGCAAGCCAAACCAGGCTCCAATAAACCACCTCCTCCACTGTGCCCCACAGCCCTGTTCCTCGATCGCTTGATGAAGCGGAGACAGGAGAGTGGCTACCTCATTGAGGAGATCGGCGATGTGCTGCTGGCCCGGGTGAGGCGCCCCGACTTGGCCCCAGACACTGACTCTCCGTCCTGTCCCTACATACCCCAGCGATCGGGCCCCAGGCCTGTCGTACTTAGGGCTTCCATTGCTGCATGAGAACGCTTTGACAGCCCGACCTGAGACCGGCCCTGGCCTGACTCTCCCTGCAGTTCGATGGTGCTGAGGGCTCATGGTTCCAGAAGATCTCCTCCCGCTTCTGCAGCCGCCAGTCATTCGCTCTAGAGCAGCTCAAAGCCAAACAGCGCAAGGAGCCTCGGTTCTGTGCCTTCGTGCAGGTGAGTGGGACCCGAGCCCCCGTGGGATGGGGACAGTGTGGGGTCCTGGGTGTGAGGGATGAGGGCTGGGACTGGACGCTGGGTCTTAGGACAGAAGACCCTGGGCTACCCCTGCGCTGCCCGCTTGCTCCTCAGGAGGCTGAGAGCCGCCCACGATGCCGGCGCCTACAGTTAAAGGACATGATCCCCACGGAGATGCAGCGGCTGACCAAGTACCCGCTGCTGCTACAGAGCATTGGGCAGAACACAGGTACCTCCCGGCCTCCCTCGGCCGTGGCCGCTGAGTGAGGACATGCGGGTGAGGACTCACACCCCTCCCTTTGCCTGCAGAAGAGCCTGCGGAACGGGAGAAAGTGGAGCTTGCGGCTGAGTGCTGCCGGGAGATTCTGCACCACGTCAACCAAGCCGTCCGTGACATGGAGGACCTGCTGGTGAGCCAGGGCGTGGCTGCCCTGGCCCGGGGCATGGTGGGAAAGTGCATGTGCCTGGCCCAGAGGTCAGTGGCCTTGGAGTCCTCTCAGGACTGCTGGAGGTCAGACCTGGACCTCGGCTTGTGCCCCGGAAGCTGGCCTTAGTTCACTGCTTACCCATCACCTTGGAGTCACTGAGGGTCAGCCCCTGTGCCTGGTTTAGCTCCCTGTAACCCTCCTGTCTCTGTCCTAGCGGCTCAAGGATTACCAGCGGCGCCTGGACTTGACCCACCTACGACAAAGCAGTGACCCTATGCTGAGCGAGTTCAAGGTGACCCCCATAGCCTTCCCTCCGCTTACCTTGGCCCTGAGCCGCGTGAGATGCTGTCAGTGGACAGATACCAGCTAAGAAAACAGCTAGACATTCTCAGAGCTTATCCTACAAAGTCTCGTGACCTCAGTGGTTATTCTGTCTGCCTGCCTGAAACAAAAGAAGGGAAGCACAAGTGTGTGTGTGTGTGTGTGTGTGTGTGTGTGTGTGTGTGTGTGGTCTGTACAGTGCAGCTGAGAATGCCTCCAGGGAGTCTCCATCCCCACCTCCCTCCCACAGGGTGTCCATGGTGACCCCTGACCTCACTCCCGGCTTAGCTGGGCAGCTTGCCCCCCCCCCTCGCTTCACCACCTTAGCTGACCGTGGCTCCTTCCTGCCTCAGAACCTGGACATCACTAAGAAGAAGTTGGTCCATGAAGGCCCCCTCACGTGGCGAGTAACCAAAGACAAAGCTGTAGGTGAGTGACCCAGAGGTGGCGGGGCCAGGGGCAGAGGTCAGGGGTGACCTTGCTGCCTGCCCACAGAGGTGCACGTGCTCTTGCTGGACGACCTGCTGCTGCTGCTCCAGCGCCAGGACGAGAGGCTGCTGCTCAAGTCCCACAGCCGGACGCTAACACCCACGCCGGACGGCAAGACCATGCTGCGGCCCGTGCTCAGGCTCACGTCCGCCATGACCCGGGAGGTGGCCACTGGTGAGTGCGGGCAGGTCATCTGATGCAGGGATCCTGTGACGTGGGCAGTGGAACTCTGAGAGCCGCAGAGCCCTCTCTGGGAAGGGACAGAGACCGCGAAGGGTCCGGGTGAGGAGGAAATGGGCGGGACTAAGTAAGGATGATGGAGGGGGGCACAGACTGTCATCATCACAGCACTGCGAGGTTGCGGGAAGGGCTGGAGAGAGGGCTCAGCGGTTGAGAGCACTGACTGCTCTTCCAGAGGCCCTGAGTTCAAATCTCAGCAACCACATGGTGTCTCACAGCCATCTGTAATGGAATCTGATGCCCTCTCCAAGGAGAATGACAGTGTACTCACATACGTTAGATAGATAGATAGATAGATAGATAGATAGATAGATAGATAGATAGATAGATAGATAGGTGATAGATAGATAGATAGATAGATAGATAGATAGATAGGTGATAGATAGGTAGACAGGCAGGCAGAGAAGATGGGGGAACTTGAGTGTGAGGTCAGCTTGAGCTACAAAGGACCACCCTGCCTCAAGAAACTAAAAATAGCCATGCTTGGTGGCGCACACCTGTAATCACAGCGCTCAAGAGACAGAGGCAGGCAGATTTCTGAGTTCAAGGCCAGCCTGGTCTACAGAGTGAATTCTAGGACAGCCAGGGCTACGTGGAGAAATCCTGTCTGGAAAAACAACAACAAAATACAAAACTAAAAACGAGCAAAAATTGAGGAGACCGCCTGCATTTACAGAAAAGCGTGCTCTGCCTCAGCGGAGTTTTAGTTTTCCCCCTGCAGTGCTGCCCCACTCCCTGTGTTCAGGAATTGGAGGCACTTGGAGCATAAGGCAGAAGCCCAGGGCAGAGGGTTTTGCGAGCATTGCTGAGAGGTCATGGTAGGGCCATGGTGGTGGAGGGACTCTCAGGAGAGGGCAGCCTAGGCTCTGGGGCCTGACACGCTCAGGGCTGTGGACGAAGACCTCGCTCAGTGTTAGCAGGTCAGTGAGTGTGAGCTGTGTCACACAAGGGGGAGAATAGCAGACAGCGCCCAAGAGGGGGACACACTGGGAACCACAGCTCCAAGCCACACCACTGCCCTCCCTGTACAGATCACAGAGCCTTCTACGTCATCTTCACCTGGGACCAGGATGCCCAGATATATGAGCTGGTGGCACAGACATCATCGGAGCGCAAGAAGTGAGAACCCCAAGGAAGGCGTGAGGTGTGTCCCGCACGGGGTGGGTTAGGTGTGCTGACCGCCTCTGGTCTTGTCCTGTCTCCCCAGCTGGTGTGCCCTCATCACTGAGACTGCTGGGTCCCTGAAGGTCCCTGCCCCTGCCTCCCGCCCCAAACCCCGTCCCAGCCCAAGCAGGTAAGGGGTCAAGGAGCAAGCTGAGAAGGGGCGTGGTCACAGTGTCCTGTGCATGCACAGATGCGTGTGCCAAGTCCAGCACAGCCTGCCTCCAGCTGTCTGTACCCCAACCTGCCAGCCTCTGGGCCAGGGACATGGGGTCACTCCTAGCTTCCCTCCCTAGCACCCGAGAACCCCTGCTCAGCAGCTCTGAGAATGGCACTGGAGGCACAGACATCTCTCCAGCTGATGGTAAGTCTCAAGGTCACTGGCTAGGGGAGGTCACCTGAAACCAGGCGGGACCTGAGCATCCCTCTCCATCTGCCTACCCAGCCCGGACAGAGCGGATTCTCAGCGACCTCCTGCCCTTCTGCAGACCAGGCCCAGAGGGCCAGCTTGCTGCCACAGCCCTTCAGAAAGGTAGGCCAGCCCTGCATCTTCAGGGTCCAGTGTCTAGTCAAATGGAGCCTCTGAAAGATAGCCACCTCATCCCTCAGCTGTCAGCCGGCCCTCGGCCCTGCCCCTCGTGACCTTGTTCCTCTTGCCTTGGCCAGTACGGTCCCTGAAACAGCTCCTGTTAAGCACTGAGGAGGACAGTGGAGCGGGGCCTCCCCGAGATGGGGATGGGGTGCCTGGTGGTGGTGCCCCTGGCCCAGTGCACACCCAGGAGATTGAGGAAAACCTGCTTAGCCTAGAAGTGGCCGTCAGACAGCTGGAGGTATGCTTGGGGCCGTGGGCGGGGCCGTGGGCAGGGCCGTGGGCGGGGCCATGGGCGGGCTGTGGGAGGAAAGGCATCCTTCCTTTGTGATCCCCTCCAGGAGTTAGAAGAGGAATTTTGTCGCCTAAGACCCCTCCTGTCTCAGCTTGGGGGGACTCTGTCCCCCAACCTGGCTGCATCCGAACGCTCTGCTCAGACAGGTGAGTGGGGAGCTGGGGTCAATGCTGTTCTGAGGGCGGAAGGGGACCCTTGTCCCACAGTTGCCTGTCTTCCATCAACCTTCTCTTCTCAACTCCTTTCCCTCTCTCTCCGTGTTTCTTACATTCAGGCCTTTCATGAAGAAAAGAGTGGGGCGAGGATGCGAGGCCCCCACCCCACAGCTGCCTCAGCATCTCACACCCCAGAGGCCTTGAGCAGTAGGAGGCTGGCTGAACCTGAGAGCGGACTTGCCCAGGCCCTGCCTCCCTCCCTGGCCTCTGCCTTTCTCCCTCCTGCCTTCTGCATGGGGGACTCAGGGCTTCACTCCTAGGGTGCCCCTCTAGTCCCCACTTTCAGGCCATCTCAGTATTGCCTATCGGGGGGCTCAACCCTCCATCCCCTGCCCCAAGTGCCTTTGCTCTGTTTTTATATCCTGAATTGGAGGTTTATTTTTAATATATATTATCTAAGGAGAGATCTGTGTGTGTGAGGGCGTTGGGCAGTAGGCCCCATGTCCGGGCATGTCCTTGACTGACTGGTAATGACTTCCTGGGTCTGAGCTGCATTCACCTCCATGACTCCTGCTTCCTTTCAAGCCACCCATCCATCCATCCACCCACCCATCCATCCATCCATCCATTCACCATCCATCCATCCATCCACCCATCCCTAACCCTAACCCATCCATCCATCCACCTATCCACCCATCTATCCATCCACCCATCTATCCATCCACCATCCATCCATCCACCATCCATCCACCCATCTATCCATCCATCCACCCATCCTTCCATCTATCCGCTTGCCTCACATTTTTATTTAGTATATTATGGGTGGGGCGCGCACGTGTATGCCACGTCGGAGGACAGCTTGTGGGAGTCGGTTCTCCTTCCGACCCCGGGGTCTCAGAGCTCAGACTCGGGTCGTCAGGTTGATGACCAGCACCTGTACCTTTCCCCTTCACTTGTGACAGGGACCTGCACACTGCATGTGAAGCATGCCCCGTGCTCATCCAGAATGAGGCATCTACGTCGCACACTCAGTTCTTTTATTTTTGTAGTAAACTCTGGAGGTGGCTGTGGGATCTCAACGGGAGCCAGTGGGGAGAGGCCCTCCTGGGAGGGCAGGGCGGGCGGGGTTATTGCTCTGAGCTCCCAGTCCCCAGGGGGACCTGTGTGGGAGGATTTCAAGAGGGGACTGGCACTGGATTGGGGACACTGCCACACGAACACGCAGGTCACAGCACGTAGGAGGTCGGGGGGAGGCTGGGCGCCATATTGCACTTTGAGAGTGGGGCCAGGCGGTTATCCCCCTTAAATCAGAACCTGGGAGGAGACGAGAGGCCATCCTGTTCCTCTCCACTCTGTAGAGAGGGCGTGGCCCCCACTCAGGGTTGGAAGTGGCCAGGAGGGTGCCAGGGGCTGGTCCTGGGCCTTGGGCTGGTGTTAAGGGCAGACCAAGTAGAAGCTCATGGGTGACTGCCCTGGTCACCAGCAGAGTCCACCCTACACCTGCTCAGCTGCCGGTCCCCCCTTTGCCTGACTTGGTCTTGGGGGACACTGGTAGACCCTCATCGCCCTCACTGTCGGAGCTGCAGCCACTGACGTCCGTGATCTCCAGCTCAGAGTCACTGTCCTCCTTCCCAGCCAGTGTGGCCTCTGGACCTCCAGCCCCCGGCAGTGCCAGGCGAGGGGCCACTGCAAGTCCCGAGGGACGCTCGGGGCCCAGGCCCTCCCCTGTGGCAGCAAGCAGCGGTGTAGCCGCGGGCCCGCCCCCAGCCCCTGCAGTGGGCAGGTGGCCCAGGGAGCCCAGAGGGTTGGGGTAGAAGTGAGGTGGGTAGAGAGAGGGGGCCAGCTTGGGGAAGGGGCCCGTGAGGTATGGGTTAAAGTTCCAGGGGTACTCAGGGAAGGCGCGGCCATAAGGACCCAGCAGGCTGGGTGGCTTGGAGTAGCCGGTGGCACCTGGGGGGGGGGCATAGGGAACAGGTCAGGCTGGCCCGCTAGCCACCCGGGGCCTATTTGCATGGTCTTCCTACCCTCCCCAGTCATCCCACTAAGGTCTCCCACCCTCCACCTCCCCTGCCCACTCCTCTAACCTGCCTCTCCCTGAAGCCTTCCTTCCAAGGAGCCAACTCCCTCCCGGGCCTACTCTGCCTTGATTGGTTTTTAGAAATGTTCCCATTATGTAACCCAAGTTGCCTTCCAGCTGTAGTCTGCCTGCCTCGGCCTCCTGAGCGCGGGGTCTCTCGGATCTCAGCTGGGTACTGAACTTGACCTGTAGTCAGTCTAGTCTGAGCTCGCCCCTCCAGCGTCTCCCAGTGTCCCTCTCTTGTGCTGGGATCTCTGGTGTGTGCAACACACCCAGCTGCCGCAGTGTTAACTGTACCCCGCTTCCTTCAAGCTCTCTGACTGAGCTACACCCTCGCCGCATGCCGTCCCTGGATTTCAAACACAGGTACACACACATACTCTACAGACACAGCTGGGCAGCCCACTCTCTTGTCTCCTGGAGTCCATTCTCCACCTGTGCAGATCCCCTCCCCCAGCCCCCAGCCCCCAGGCCCTTACCGGAACCCAGGAATGGGAAGGGGCTGTCCAGACGTAGTTTATCTGTCTCTGGGGTGAATAAGGGTGTCCGGCCCCCTGGCTCTCCTAGGCGTGGGGTAGAGAACAGGTTCTGCAGGGTCTGGAGAGGGAGGCAGGGAGGTGGCACTGCTTAGCCCTCTGGGAATGACCATGATGTCAGGGCACTAACCCCTCTTCGTCACTAAGACTGCAGTATCCAGACTCACCTCAGGGGTCAAGGGTGGAGCATCTGGCCCAGGCGCCCCGGCAAAGGGCCCAGGGGTCAGCAGGAGTGGGGAGCCAGTGGCTGCGGCAGCCACATCCAGCAGTGGGTAATTAACAAGCACAACTTTGCTGAAGTTGAACTTGTAGGTGAATCTCTTCCCTTTGGTCTTGTGGAGAATGCGCTTGTTGTAGTAGTAACTGTGAGAGAGAGGATGGGGTACTGGGGAGGGGTGAGGCAGCCGCTGGGCTCGGGCTCCTCTTGTCGCCACCCCCACCCAGTTTCCACTCACAAGTACTGGGATCCAGTCCTAGGATACAGAGGGAACGCCCCCACCTTTTGGGGGGGGACCAGAAGGGACAGCGAAGGGAGAAGAGAGCAGGATGGGGGTCTGGCCCACAGCCCCTCCTCACCGCAGGGCCCGGCTCAGTTTGTCATAATTCATGTGGGGCTTGCACTTGCGAATGCCCCAGAGGCGGGCCACCTCATCGGGGTCCTTGATGACGAATTCCCCGTAGTCCCCCTGCCAGGCGATGACGCCCTGGTACTCCTCCTTCTGCAACAGCTCCAGGATGAAGTGCCACAGCTGGATCTGCCTCGAGCCGGGGGATGACTCGGGCTTGTAGGCCCAATCTGGGAAGGCAAACCCTAGGGACAGGAGACAGGGAGGCCTTAAGGTTAGGAAACTGTTGGGAGCTCCAGGTATCAGTGGGTTCTGCAGCTTTGAGACATCCAGTCTCTGAGGAGCATCTTACAGGTGTGTAAGTTACTCTTTAGACCTACCATGCTTGAATCTGCTCCCTAAGTTACCTAAACAGCTGGGGAAAGCCCCTAGGTTTGTCCTCCCAACGTGCCTTGGTGCGGACCCCCTGCACACACACACACACACACACACACACACCCCAGATCAGCAAGGGAGAAGAAGGTGGAATTGAGAGGGACCTGTTTCCTGCATCCACAGCTGTCTTGAGATGTGGCTGTGAACTCTGAGCAGTGTTCACCCCGTCAGGAGGCCTGAGGTATTTCCTGTGACTTGTGTGCTGTGCCCTCTGCCTAAAGCCCCCACTGGCGCGCACGCGCGCGCGCACACACACACACACACACACACACACGGCCTGTATGCAGCTGTATCCGCCTCCAGTCTGTCCCTTCCCGTGTGCTCATCTCCAGGCTGTCCAGTAGAAGGCTGTATGTCTGATGCAGGCACAGCCCTATCGGTGCCCACAGCAAACAGCGCATCACACAGACATCCGCACGCCATGTTAGTCCACACAGTCATGTTTGGAACTGCTCAAGCCAACAGATGCAGGCTGCCCACGCTGTATGGACTCAACAACCCAGCCTTGGGCATCTATCGCCCGCCACATTCACAGTTACAGACACAGGGGCCCAGCTAACACCTGCTGTGATAGAGATAATGAGGCCACGACACTGAAGTCCCCACATGGGCAGACCAGCACAGGCACGGTAACAGTGACAACCAAACACCTCCCAGGTCTACACTCAGGCATATGCATGTCGGCAGTGCATGGTCCAATGTCATTGCTTTACCCTGGGAGGAACTTCCGGTTCCTATTATCCCTACACACTTAGAGACCAGGAGCAGACATCCCACTGACCCCTGGGTTTTCCCAGTGTCGTCGCCAGCTCCTCTGTCATCCACTGTTTCCTACCTGCCCCGACATCACCACATGCTTAAATCTGGTCTCTAGCAAAGCTGAGAGCAGTGCCAGGGAAGGCTCAAGAAGCCATCGAAGGCTGGGGTGTGGGAGGGGCTGTGCTGAGCTGGGAGACCTGGGTCCCTGTATCTAGCTGCTGTGTAGCCGGGGGTAGTTCCCTGACCTCTCTGGATTGACGTTCCGGAAGCAGGAGGCAGGGAGGAGCAGAATCTCACCCAGGCTGCCCTCTGGGACATACGGACATACGGACATACGTGTGCAGGTGATGCCCCAACTGCCAACAGACAGGCAGCTGCCGCTCCCTAGGGGAAGGGAGTTTTCATCTCTGAGCCATCTTACCTCAGATGCCATCAACAGTCAGTCTGCATGGACCCTGGCCTATCCATACCCATAGCACACTTCCCTTGGAAAGCCACTGCGTCACAAACATGTTTGCACAACCAAGAGACTAGAAGGGACATGCTGGAGAGGACTGTTAGAGCAGGCATAGACAACCCCGGATCCTAGCAGTGGGAGGGACACAGAGACACAGTCTGGAATCCAGGCCCAGATCCTGATACACAGGCCCAGGGCCATCTGCCCACACCCTGCAAAGCATAGGTCCACTGAGAGCTCCACAGACTACCAGAGACAGGCAAATCCTCCCTACCCCACCAACCACCAACGCAGGAGCCGAGCACGCAGGCTGCCAGACGCCAAAGGTATACGTGCCTGACCCTGCGATGTGGAGTCCGGAATCATCCCTGTGGCCTCTGCGGTCCAATCTGTATATGAGCAGGCACACATTCACACAAAGATGGCCCCCTGCAGACACCTGCCCTCTGTGACCCCTTCAGGAACACTGAAGTGTCATGCATGCCTACGCTCCACAGTGAAACTCGGAGCAGACAGACAGACAGATGATCTCAAAGACTCCCTCTTATTAGTGACCCATCCACGCCCGAGCAGGTCTTCCCCTGACTTAAGCACCACACGCCTCTCCTCTAGGCTGTGCCTCTCCTGGTGCCTAGCCTAGAGCTCCGGGCTCTGCCCTACCGAGGAAGGTGCAGCCTAGATGGACATGGCGGAGAAATCCTGCATCTCAGTCCCTCAGTCCTCATCCCTCCCCACACCTCATTCAGCCTCCAAAAGACCCTCGACCCTTGTGTCCCAGCAAGCAGGTGACAGGGATAGCAGACCGTGAAGAAGTTTCTGATCAAGTTTCTCATCAAAGGGTTTGTGGCCAGGGGACAGAAACGGTGCGTGAGAGAGACTGGGGGAGGGGGGTAGGAAAGACAACAAGGAACCGAGGGGCTGTGAGGATGGACAGGACAGTTACCAGGGGTCCAGAGAGCCGGCAGGGCAGGCGGGGCGAAGAGGAGGTCCGAGACACAGCTACAGTCCATGGTAGAGCGAGCCCTGCAGAGGCGGGACAGAGACAGGACAGCAGGAGAGAACCCGGTCAGCCAGTGGGGTGCCGCGGGGCTCCTCCCCTCCCAGGACCTCAACCTGATGCCAGCCCACCTTTAGTACTCAGCCCTTCCAGGCCCGCCCTCTCCCCTCCCGCAGTCCCTAACTGAAGCAGCTGTTCCCCCCCACCCCCTGCCCTGCACCCTCCTCTGTGTGGTCCTCTTCACTAAAGTCTGACAATCTGCCACTCGCGGACCCTCAACACCCTCCACCCGCTGCGATGCCCCGCACACGGGCTCTGGCTATCTCCTGCCTCCCGCCTGACCTCTGGGGGAGTGAGGGATTGGTCCCTGGGTCTTTCTGTCTCCCTCTGCTGTGTGGCTCTCTCCAGCTACTTCAGATTTATCACGCTGCTCAAAAACACAAATTCGCCCCCACCTGGCTGACCCCCTGCAGCTCCCTCTGAGGCTCACACTGCAGCAGTGGCCGGCTCAGAGCTGGCAGAGCTGGGTACCTGCTAGCTAGGCTGGGAGCCGCAGGCCCAGCCCTTGCCTTTCTCCCCAAGTAGACACGCCCCTAGCCCCCTCTGCCCTCTGAGCCCACAGACCACCACTCTCCCAGCCCACTGCTCTTCGTCATCGAAGGTTCTCTATCTTTTCCCTTTAGACTGGCCTGCCCGCCTCTCAGGCACCCCTTTTAGGAGCTACACCACACACACACACACACACACACACACACACACACACACACACACACACAGTCCTTTCCCTTCCTCTCAGGGTAGAGCCACCCAAGCCTGCTGCCCATAGGAACCCATGGACCCCTGCCTCAAACCTGCTGCTCAAAGAAGATTCTCCATTCTTTCTAAGATCCGCCATCCTCCCTTCTCAGATACTCCCTCCCCACAGACAGTCTCCCCCCTCAAACACCTGTCCACTAAGATTGGCATTACCCCTCAGATACCCTTGCCCTCAGACTAGCCTCTCCCTCAGATACCCTTGCCCTCGGACTGGCATCCCCACTTAGATGCCCCTTCCTTGACTGGTCTCTGTCCTCTGACACCGCTTCCTGCTTCCCGTGACATTCACCCCATCTTAGGACATTCTTTCCCCTTGGGTCTGCCTCTTCCCCGCACAAGATCCCTCAAATCCCCACTCCGTAGAGAACCTGCTTTGTAGATACCTCACCCCTTTGCCGGCACCTTCGCCCTCTGTGAGCCTAGCCCCTCAGACACCCTCGCCTATAGCCTGACCGCTCAGTCACTGCAGCAGCCCTTAGACCAGACATCCTGCCTGCGCTCAGAGACCCCTCACACCCCCACAGACCCTTTCCCTCAGATACCCCACCCATTAGATCTTCAGAGACTGCACACACCTCTCCCACAGCATACAGCCACAAACCCTGCCTCAGTCCTGGGTACTTCTGCCCTCTCTCTGTCTCCAGCTCCCCACAACTCCCCTGACACTTGCCTGGCCCCCTGGAGTCGCCCCTGCCAAGGGCCACCCCACCCATACTCCATCTCTCTGGGGGCCCTCCCTTAGCTCTCTTCCGTGTTCATTTCCACCTCTCCCTGCACTCACTCAGCCTCTCATCTCTCTACCTCTCCTCTTCCCTCCTCTCCTCCACCTAGAACGGGTCCCCCCATCTCTCCTCAACTCCTCCTCGCAGGCTTCCGTCCCATCTCCGTCTCCCTGTCTCTGCCCACCCGCTTCCCACAGCTGTCTCCCAGTCCCTACCCCTATTCCTTCTCCATCCCTCACTGATCCACCTCCCCGCGTCTCTCTGTGATCCCCAATCTCTGTCTCTCCGTCTCTCTGCCTCTTCTGCCTCCCCCTCCCTCCTCCTCCCGGGCCCTTCCCCTCAGCCCCGCCCATCCCGTCTTTCTGCCGCGCGTCTCCACCGTCTCTTTCCCCACACTCACCCCCGTCTAACTCCCCCCTCCTGCTCTCTCTGCCTCTCCGGGTCCCCCCCCTCCTCCCTCCCCCACCCCCACCCCCCGGGTCCCCCCCTCCTCCCTCCCCCACCCCCACCCCCCATTGGCCCCTCTCATTTCCGTGTTGGTTTTGATTTCTCTTCCCAACGCTTTCAACTCCCCGCCGCCTCCTCCGGACACGTTATAACGAGGAGCCGTGGGATCGGCGCTCCGGGCCCTGCTCCCACGCTCCCCCCTCGTCTCTCACACACATCTCTGCCTTCTCGCAGTCTCTGCTGCAACTTTTCCTCCCCGTCTCTCCCGTGTCTGGTCTCTGTCCTGTGTCCCTCCAGCAGGCTCGGTCTCCACCTAGACCCGCAGTTCTCCCACGGCTGGCTGCCAGCACCGCCAGGTCTCTCTGCCTCTGTGTCCCTGGGCCTTTAGTCTCTCTCCACAGGGTTCCTTTCTCCATTTCTGGGTCTCCGCATCTCTGCCTCTGTCTGAGTCTCTCTTTCTCGAAAAGTCCCTATCTCTGTCTCTATGTCTCTCTTTGAGTCCCCGTGTCCCCCTCTTGGGACTCCTTTGATCTCGCCCCGTGCCCCTGGCACCCCCCTGGCCCCATTGATTGCAGATCGACCCATGGAGGAAGTAGGGCCTTCGGCCTGGGGCTATAAGGCCAGGCAGGCAGCAGCTTTGGCAGAGCCACTGGACAGACGGACAGACAGCCCCAGCCCCAGTGACTGAGGGGGGAGCAGCCCCCGTCACAGGCCCCTCCCTGCCGGCCGGCTCGGGCACGGTGCAGATGGGGACTCCGGGCAAGCTTTAATTTTTAATTTTATTTTGCTTCCTTCACCCCCCCTCGCCCCCATCTCTAGCGCCCGAAGCCATGGCACGGAAAGTGTGCGTGCGTGAGTGAGGCAGCCGTCTGGAGAGGGGCTGGGCAGGCAGAGGCTGCCTCCCTCTGCTCCTTGCCAAGCACAATTACACAGACCCACACCTCCTGCAAGCACACAATCCACATCACACAGGCCAACAAAGTCACATACACCACCGCGTTCCCCACACACTCAAAACACACACCGGTCTAAATCGACAGGGCCACGCACATCCCCACAGCCCACACACAACCCACGAAGCACAGCCCACACATGAATGAAGTCACACAGAGCCAGCTAGCTACATTGTCATGTACAACAGTACAAGACACACATGATCTACCTAGACTGAGGCATAGTAACACAGACACCAGGTCACACACCAGTGCTCACAAACACACAAACGCAGACCTTCAATCACAGAGGCACACAATCACTCACAGAGACAATGTCGTACAGAAACAGAGACACACACCTCCGGTTACACAGCAGCACAGCCAAGTGAGCAGTGGGCACACAGTCACACAGACAGGCACCAGAGACCTTCCATCAAACACACACAGAGGTTCACAGGCAGACACACAGACACACAAAACAGCCCAAACACAGGCTGCCACAGCCAGATGGCACACATGCGAGGCCACACTCAGCAAAGACATAGAGCCACAGTCAGAGTCCCCAATATGATCAGCAGCACAGTGGCAAACCCCACAGCAGCGCCCATGCCCAGAGAGTGCAGACACTCTCCCTTAGACATAAGGGCTAAGTTTCGCTGGGTGGGGCTACCCTACCACCGAGGGTCTGTCTGTCTGTCATCTGCAGATCCCTTTAGCCTCTCTCTCTTCCTCCCCCCACCCCCCCCCCCGTCTCTCCGTCTGTGTGTGTGTATGTGTGTTCAAAACATGTGCTTGCCTCACAGTCTCTTCAGTCCCCTTCACTGTCTGTGTCTGTCTGTCTGTCTGTCTGTCTCCGAGGGTCTTTTATCGCCCCTCTCTGTGCCTCTATCTCTACATGCTTCCGAGTCTCTCTCATTCTGTCTCTGGTCGCCTCCCTGTGTCCCCCTTGGCCTCTGGGCCTCTCTGCCTCTGTCTCCTCAACCCATCACCCCAGCCCCCTGGGCTGGGGTTTAACCAGTTGTTTTGATTTCTCTAAGCTGCGCCGGCCGCCTCGGGAGCCGCCTCGGGCCTCACACCGCCCCCAGCCCTTCATCCCTCACCCGGGCCCCCCCATCCCCACCTCCCCTTAACACAATCTGCACAAGTGGAATGAAAATTGATTTTTTTTTTAAATTTCATATCTTCTCCGGGGCTCTGTCTAAAGAGGAGAGAGACTCGGCCCAAGACCCCTCTCCCACCACTGCCCCCACATACAGCACACCACAGACACACATACACACACACACACACACACCCCGCTCCCACATACACCACACACACACACACACACACACACTGCTCCATACACACACCACACACATACACACACACTGCTCACACACACCACACACATATACACACACACTGCACACACACACATACACACACACAAACACACACACACTGTTCCCCCCACTGCTCCCACACACACCACACACATACACACACACACACTGCTCTCACACACATACTGCTCACACACACACTGCTCACACACACACTGCTCTCACATACACTGCTCACACACACATACTACTCACACACACACACTGCTCACACACACATACTGCTCACACACACACACTGCTCACACACATAAACTGCTCACACACACACATACTGCTCACACACACACACACTGCTCACACATGCATACACATGCACACGCACACATGCCCACGCCCTGGATCCTGCACCTACCCTTCCTCACACCACAGGCCAATGTAGGCACATCTGCGCACACACACAGCAGAGTTGATGCTTGGCTGTGGGCACAGTCCAGCCACACTCTGGGACCACGGGCATGCTGCCAACCAGGAAGAGCGCCTATGGCTGTTCTGGCAAAACAACGAGGGCTCTCGGGGGCTGTCATACCAATACCTGCCACCTTACCTCACCCTGGTCACATCAACCATACTCTCTAGCCTGGCCCCTAGGAGGGGAGACTGTGCCAACACTCCATACTTCACAACCCATGTACCACACACACCATATACATACTACACACATGCCACACACCATACACACACACTAGACATACTATCCACACACCACATGCCTTGTACATCAGATAAACCATGTATACTCCACACACCTGCTGTGCACATGCCACACACTCATATCACAAACATATCACACCCTACAAACAAAACCACACACTCCTGTATGCTGTACAGATACTGTGACATACACTCCATATACCATACCACACACCCATACGACATATATACAAGCAGCACATACCATGTCATATATCTACTACATAGCATGCGTACACGTACTCATGACATGCCCATATATACATCACATACATATCACACACAGACCACATAGAAAACATATACCACACAAAGACACCAAACTATATACATACCACATTCCAAATGCCACAGCTACCACATGTCATCCCTGCTCCCCCATACTGCATACAGATACCACATTTCATACGTTGCATACAGATACCAAACACATGAAATGCAAAAACTGAAACCCCTTGTGATGTAGGGTCATCCATGATACACAGATCTTCACAGAGGCAGACGTGGTGACCCAAACGCACTTCCTCACACACCATCATAGACACGGCCTCACACCTAGAATCGGGCACAAGTTCACACTGTGTGCATCCGCAGCCCCTCAGCAACCACACAGGAATGCACAATCACAAGGTCACACGTGCGCCTGCACACACAGAACTGTTAGCATTCCTCAGGGCTGGTCACGCACACATTCTCTGCTGCACACCAGCATTCAATCCAGCCTGCTGCATTTCGCTTCCCAAATGACTGTGTGTGCATGCACACACAGAGAGACACCATAGGCATCCGAAGCCAGAGGCACACACAGGCTCAGAGATGAGGTAGCCACCAAAACCAGTCTGCCGCCAGCCGGGGTCTGACACAGGTCTGGGGAACCTCGGTGGCTACACCCTACCGCTCTTCCTCTTCCTTGGTGAGCCACTCCAGTTCAGCACACCCCTGCCTCTCCCACCCCACTTCTGGACTCAGATTCTTTACCTCCTCATCGTCAGGGACGGCTGTCCTGCCGTGGTCACTCGGGCCTGCACACATGCAGAAACACCAAACGCAGCACAACCCAGAGTTCTGGACAGTCACACCAGACACGCACAGCTGATGGCCACACGTGCCCCACTGTCACATCCATAGATGTGTGTTGCTTTGGGCAGCCCCCCCCCCCCGCACACACACACACATGCACTCATGGTATCTGTACACGCACCTAATCCTCTGTGCTTGGGGACATGCACAACAATTGACACATGCCATATTTACATGTGACAGCACACACACACACACACACAAGGGGACCTCTGATAAGGCTTCACTGCAGGACAGGGACAAGGCCTGGATAAGATCTGGCTGCTACCAGATTTAGGGTGGTTAAGAAAAGGAAAGAGGAGTCCAGTGCCCAGAGGGCAGGAATGGAATCCCGTGTCCCACCTAGTGCCCCTGCCCCCCTGCCCCCCCCCCCCCCGCCCCGCCTGACTCTCTCTTTCTGTCTGGGGCCATGCTTGTCTCTTTGGGTCTCTGGCTGTCTCCTGGAGTCCCAGTCTCAGCACGGATGTCCCTGGGGCTGCAGCCAGCCTGCAGAACGATGTCAGTGGGGGGAGTGGTGAGGGAGAGTCCCCAGGGAGGTGGGAGCCGCAGCGCCACGCACCCCGCCTACAAAACAGTGCTGGGGGAGGGGACGGGACGGAGGCGGAGGCGCGGGCGAGCAGCCCCAGCCCAGGCTGCTCCTCTAGAGACTCTGAGACCCTGAGCTATGGAAGAAGCCTGGGTGTGTGTGTGGGGGGGAGGGGGGGACGGTGGGGGGTGCAAACAGGATCTCAGAGAGACAGAGAGAGATTGGGAGAGGAGAAGAGCTAACAGGACAATGGGACCATGGTGGGACACCAGGCAGGGTAGCCGTCTCACAGCCAGAATGAGGAAGCTAGATTCCTGGAGACAGAGACAGGCAGATAGGAAAGAGAGAGAAGAGACAGAGACAGAGACAGAGAGACAAGGAGAGACAGAATGGGGGACCCTGGAAGAGCGGCTGCCCGGAGAGGAGCTGAGAGGGAGTAAATTAGAGAGCTGAGAGCCAGGGCACCGAGAACCTGGGTCAGCCAGAACGCAGGGGAGGGGGCAGAGATGCGGAAAATTGAGGGATTAGGGCAGAGTCAGGAGAGTGGACTGGGAGACAGGAGCTGACATAGCCAGAGGACTCCCCCACCCCCACTCCATGTCCTCTGCACCCCCACTTCCTGTGTGGATTCATGGCCCCCTCTTTAGTACCTCACCCCAATTTCAGTCCTGGGGTGTTGGTGTTCCCTACACTAAAACCCACGCCTCCTCCTTTCCGCCCGGCCCATCCCACACCCAGTTGGACCACATGACCACATCAGTACCACTGTCCCTGTGCTGGTGCCCGCCCTCCTGCATCTTCACCCTAGCTGTCAGAAGTCCCGGCCTCCGCCCCAGTGGTCCTGCTGGCTCCCTAAAGCTGACCTGTTGATGTTCAAGCCACCCAGCACAGACAGGGCCCTAGATATGGAAAAAGACAACTGTATTTGGTGTTGTCAGCGAGTGTCAGAGAGTGTCGGTGGCTGGATTGAGACTCTTCTAGAATGATCCCCAAGCCCTGGTGGTTCTGTGGGTTCCCTTGTACAGTTTGGCAAAGACTGGCCATTTTAGTGGAATCCGTATAAACACCACACACACACACACACACACACACACACACACACACACGGAGGGGACACGTCAGGAGAGGACCCTAGATGGGATATTGGGGCACAGCAGAAAAACTAGAGAAGCAGAGACAATAGAACCCAGATCTGGAAAGACTAGGACTAAATGGTAGACACAGGGGAGGGGGTAGTGTGTGTGTGTGTGTGGACCTTAAAGTTAGGAACAGAGAAATGGAGTTGAAGACCCAGGAGGGCAGGCGGTCAGGGAGCAGGAGAAACTCAGACACGGAGAAGGGGCAGGGACAGAAGTGCCCCTGGGCCGGCAGAGGGGCCTGGGCTGGCTGGAGCTGGCCCAGAGCTGGGCTGCTGTGGGGATCCCGTAAGGGGCAGAGTCCGGCCAAGCCGGGGAGGCGCGGGGCTCCAGGGGTATCAGGCGCGGTGCTAATTCAGCGCCATCGATCAGACAGGATGAGAGCAATAAATTATTGTGACAAGATGCAATCCTGGCCCTAGCACTGCCGCCGAGGCGGATCGATCCTGTCCCCAGCCCCACACCAGTCCCATGCCCAGGCCTTGCTGCCTGGGACTCCTCTGCCCACCTCAGGATCTTCTCTCCCCACAGTACACACACGCCCAAGTGTGGAACAGGCCATGTGGTAGCTCTGGAGACGAGACAGGACCGGGAGAGGACGCAGAGAAAGACATCTAACCCCTGCATGACTCTGGCCCTGTAGTTTCCCTCAGCACCAGCCTTACCTCCACCTGTAGGGTAAGAACTGCCAAGGTGCCCATTTCACAGACGTGAAAACTGAGGCGTGACCAGGGAACATTAACTTGGACATAGTCCGACAAGGATGAGTGATGAAGCCCCCGACTTGGATGCAGGTCAGGATGCTTTCAAGGCCCCAGTATCTCTACTGTCAGAGGAGAGCGCAAGGCACAAAGATGAAAAGATGAGTAGAAGACAGAGAATAGAAAGACTCAGATACATAGAGAGACAAGGAGCTAAGGCAGACGCTACACAGCTGCAGTCTGAGGTACTTGGAGGACCGAGCCGGAGGCTGAGCTGGAGGCAGGCCTGGGCTATAAAGTGACTTCAAGCTTGAACTCAGCAAGGCCCTGCCTCAAAGACCGAAAGGCCCAGGAGCCAGGCCCGCTGGTGCTCACCGGTGACCGCAGCAACTGGGGAGTGGAGGCTGCCTACGGCCGCTCTGAGCCGAGTTAGACCCTGTCTCAAAGAGGGATACAGCTCAAAGGTAGAGGTTTTTTTCTGTCATGCATGAGGACCTGGGTCACAGCCCCAAAATCACAGGAGGAAAAAGGAGGGGTAAGGAGAAACCCCAGAGGACACACAGGACAGACTCGGAGGCTGGCAGAGGCCAAAGCAGGCGATGAGAAGGGACCAGAGGAGACCGGGGTGGGGTCTGGCTGTGTGTAGGGAGGGGCAAGGGAAGGTCCCTGAGGTCAACATCTGTAAGAGCTGAGTGTGCCGGACAGACGGACGGACGGACGGACGGACGGATGGACGGATGCTGGGCACTCCGAGGGCAAGAGGGAAGACGGGGAAGTTCTGGGTGATGGCAATGCAAGGGTTGCTGAGGAGATGAGGTGGGCAGGTTGCTGATGGCTGGTGTGGGAGGCGAACACGCCTCTTCGGCTCTGAAGTCACGTGGCCTCCGTTAGACTCAGTTCTTCCCCAGTGCCCAGTGTCAGAGACCTCAGAGAAAACGGATTCCTTCTCTCGGAGCTCAGTTTATTTTTCTGTGAAATGGGGACACAGGTCAAGCGCCTTGGGACCATAATGGTCCCATGAGGATGAGTGTGACCCTGTCACAGAGGTGGTTTTAAAATCCACTGCCATCGGCATCACCACGAAGGTGGGGGAGGGCAGGTTCCGTGTGTGTGTGTGTGTGTGTGTGTGTGTGTGTGTGCGTGTGTGTATATGTAACTAGATGCTGCTGAAAGTCAGCTATGACATCCAACTGGACTCTTAGAATATCCCAGCCTGCTGGGCAGTGGTGGCACAGGCCTTTAATCCTAGCATTCGGGAGGCAGAGGCAGAAGCAGGCTGATCTTTGTGAGTTCAAGTCCAGCCTGGTCTACAGAGTGAGTTTTGTGTGTGTGTGTGTGTGTGTGTGTGTGTGTGTATACATATATGTATGCATATTCATAGTACATACATACATAATACATCCCCAGTGCCTGACATTGAACCCCAGGTTTTATTCCTTCATATAAGGCATGTACTTCCGCCAAGCTACACCCCCAGACCCTGAGAGCCTCACAGAATTGCTCAGCTAGGTGAACTCTGACCTTCCTGCCCTAGCCTCTGAGGCATCCTGTCCCTAGGCCTGGCTTAAGGGGAGGTCTCTGTGATGCAGGGAGTGGCTATGCGAGTGTCTGGCCACACGTCTCACATGTGTTTAGCAAGCACTGCTCACGAGCAGCAAGAATGCCCTGAGGAGGCAGTGCCCCCTCGAGAGCTCGCTGGGTGGAGATGGACTACCGAGGAGGGCTGGTGCCTCTGGGATAAGATAGGATCTGAAGGATTGGTCCTTAAGGTGTGAGCAACAGGTCGAGAGGGCAGATGGTGAAGATGAGGGTTGGTTGGAGTGTCAGCGTGTTCACCGACGCTTACCACGATGTTTACCAAGGAGTGAGGGTGATAACCGTGTAGGAATTAATGAACAGAGAGGGGGAGAGCCGGTGCAAGGAGCCAGGTGCGTGCTTCTGGGGTACCAGATATGCCCGGAAGTCTGTGTCCCTCTGGAGGATGTTGAGAAAGACAGGCTTGTGACAGAGAACAGCTCGAGGAGACGTAAGGCAGAGAGACAGAGGGTGGCGATGGATGCCTGGGATAGACAGTCTGGAACAGGTGTGGGTGTGGTGAGGCGGGTGTGACTTTGTGCAGGCAGCCTTGTGAAGTGAGACACACCACACGAGTGCTTAGTGTGTAGAAGAGAAGGGGCATCTGGTATCTGAGGCACAGATGTGAAGGAATGTGTACAAGTCAGGCAGGGCCCATGGCCAAAAGCCTGGATGTTGTCGTGTAGAGGCAAGGGGGTAGAGAGGAGAAGTTGCCAGTCTCAGGCATGCAGACATGGCGGGAGGGGCTCCCGGCGTCTCAGCGCACAAGGCCCTGCGCTGCACTGGACAGGCAGAGCTATCAGCAAAGATACACACACTAGCAGGGGATGTCTGTGAACTGTCAGGGACCTGGGGCTGGAGAACAGGCGGCAGAGGAGGGTGTCTCTGTCTCTGGGACCAGTGGGGAAGACATGTTTAGAAAAGAAGATGGCAGAAAGTGAAGGTTTGGTTTGGTTTGGTTTTGGAGACAGGCAGGGTCTTCCATAGCCCTGGCTGGTTTCAAACTCACTCTGTAGCCAAGGAGGACCTAGAACTTCTGATCTTCCTACCTCGACCTCCTGAGTGCTGGATTTATGGATATATGCCGCTGCTCCTGGTTTATGGAGGGCTGGGGGTGGAGCCCAGTGCCCTGCGCTAAACAGTGCTCTGTGAAGCAAGCTACAGTCCCAGTGGGTTTATTTATATAAACACGGAGGCAGGTGGCCTGTGAGGGAGGGCCACCATACAGGCAGAGATTGTGTGGGGGTCACGTGAGTGTGGTTTTGGAAGGACGGTGTAAGGTTGGATGAGGAGGGTAGGAGGGGGGCATGCTGTCATGAAGGCTATGTGCAAAGGAAGGGGCGTGTGTGTGTGTGTGTGTGTGTGTGTGTGTGTGTGAAACAGGTGTTACCGGAGGTGAGGCATAGGTTACAATCAAGTACTCTGAGAAATCGAGGGAAAGGTTTGGAGTGTTGCAGGAAGACAATGTGACTTGAAAAATGGAATTGGGCCGGGCAATGGTGGCACACACCTTTAATCCCAGCACTTGGGAGGCAGAGGCAGGCGGATTTCTGAGTTCGAGGCCAGCCTGGTCTACAGAGTGAGTTCCAGGACTGCCAGGACTATACAGAGAAACCCTGTCTCAAAAAACAAAACAAAACAAAACAAAACAAAAAACAAAAAACAAAACAAAACAAAACAAAAAAACCAAAAATGAAATTGGTGACAGGTTCAGATAGAGGTTCAGATTTGGGGGAGAGTAGGTAAGAGAGGGCACTGGCTGGGCAAGAGACCTTATGCTAATGAGCCTCTCTGGGGCAGGCTGGAAGGACCCTGTGTGCACCTGCCCCGTGAGCCCCAGAAGCACAGGTAGGTCCAGCTAGAGAGAGCATGGAGGCTGGTGAGTTGGATGTGGGGTGCGGGTGGAGGGCGTTACCTGAAGCACAGGTGTGCTGGCTTCCCCGGAGCCAGCTCTCAGGAGCTGTCAGGTTCCTCCCGCTGCTCTAGCTCGGGGCTTGGGGAGGCCCGGGCCTGCCGGGCAGCTCGGGCTCCTGAGGCTGTTTGGCGATGCGGAGCGCGTCTGGGCCTCGGCGGGCCGGCGGGGCGGGGGGAGCGGGCGGGGGGGCCGTTTAGCCGTGATAGATCCGCGCGCCGCTTGTCTCTTAATCTCCGGAGCGACCGATCGATTCGCTATTTCCCTTTGTTGCCAGAAAATTCGATCCTGGGCCTGGAATTAGGTCCCCGGCTTAATCTGAGCGGAAACCAGCGAGGGGGAGACAGAGACAGAGATACTGGGGGAAGACAGAGACGGAGAGATAGAGACAGAGAGATGCTGCGGGAGAGAGACATAGGCACGGGGATTCTGGGAGGGGTAGTCCAAGGGTTAGTGCCACCGAGCTAAGAGTGGCGTTGTGAGAGACAGAGATAGAGTTAGAGAGACAGATCCTGGGAGTTAGTCGCTCCTGGCTCCCGGGAGAGCTGGAAGGAGACGCAGAGATGCTGATGGAGGCGGAGAGACCGTGAAGAGAGGCTCAGGCAGTGGAGATCCAAAGATGAACACACAGGGACTTCAAGACATCCCCAGACCAGAGTTCAAATCTAGGCACTTCTTCCTCCCAAATGGGCTGATCCCAGGTCTGGCTCCAATATCCTTCCCATAGACCCTGTGGTCTCTCACACCAAAGACGCAGATACAATTTTGTAGACTCTCAGACTTGAACTTGGGCCCCAATCCAGACCTCTCTCTCTCTCTCTCTCTCTCTCTCTCTCTCTCTCTCTCTCTCTCTCTCTCTCTCCCTAAATCCAAATCCTCAGCGCTGATCCCCAGCCCCAAACATCCACAACCCCAGTCCCGACCCGCTCAAACATCTGGGGCTTCAGCACCAAATATCCCGACTCTGGTCTTGACCTTTAAAACCCACGGTACTCTGGTCCTACACGTCCAGCCTCCTCAGGTTCAAATACCCAGACCCAAGCTCAAGTCAGTCGTCAGCCCCACCCCCAAACAGTCACCCTCCTGTCCTGTCCCATTCCGAGGCTCCCACATCCTTCCCGCCCATACCTTACACCCTAGCCGAGGTCCTGCCTCCAGCGCCCATCCCTCCCGCGTCGCACCCCTGTCCACGAGATGCTCTGGTGGGATTCCCTCCCAACTCCCCAGAGTTAGGCGCTGCCGCACCCCGCTGCCGACCCCCAAGCTGCTCCGCCTCGGGCACCCCGCAAGCTGCCCCGGGTCTCTGGGGACCACCTCCCGCGCCCCCGGCCCCCCCCCCCCGCCCCGGGCAGCAATCCCCGCCCCTCATCCCCGCCCCTGAGCCGGCCCGCGGCGTCACTCACTTTCCGCGCGTTGCGCATCCGCTCCGGTCCGGGGAGAAGTGTTTAAAGTTCGGATCCCGCAGCCATGGCCCCGCGGCGTCCTGGAGAAGGAGACCCGGGGGCGAGGGGCGCGGGATGCCCGGACTCCCGTCCCGCGAAGACGGAGACCGACCGAGAGGATGGGCTCTGGAAGTCACTGAGACAGCGTGACAGAGACAGGGACACAGAGACGAGGGGCACGAGCAGAGACGGGGAGATGCAGAGAAGAGACACCCCAAAAGAGACGCGCGCAGAGGACGGACGCGGGAAGCTGGACACCCAGCCGTGGGCCAGGGCGCGGGGGACGGTGTCTCTGCGCCCCCTCCTCTCCTGCAGTTCCTCCTCCTCCTCTTCCTCCTCCTCCTCCTCCCTCGCTCCTCCGCGGCGCGGCGCGCTCTCCCGCCCTCGCGGCCGCCCGGCCCGACTCGGCGCGCAGATATATGGAGGCGGCGGCGGCGGCTGTGCGGGGGAGGGGGCGGGCGCACGATCGATGGAATATAATTTTCCTCAAACTCGGAAAATAAAGTTCAGAGCTGATCAAATTTGAAAACAGATGTCGAATTGCGACTCTAAATAAGGTTCGATCCCGGGACTGAGAGAGTGGGGGTGGGGTAGGGGCAGAGAGATACCCCTCAACACCTTGCCCCTGCCCTCCCCACCTCCTCCTT
Organism: Apodemus sylvaticus; assembly: GCF_947179515.1. Classification (NCBI taxonomy): domain Eukaryota; kingdom Metazoa; phylum Chordata; class Mammalia; order Rodentia; family Muridae; genus Apodemus; species Apodemus sylvaticus. Next base: position 189,394,558 of record NC_067472.1, on the reverse strand, counting down.
GTCCTACGTGGGGAAGACTGGCAGACAGACGGACAGGCGGTAGGGAAGGAAGCGCTGCCGCGCATAGGCAAAGCGGGGCCTGGCCTATGCAAGGACACACACACACACACACACACACACACGGAGAGCCTGGACTGGGCAGCTGACACGCGGACATAGGAACACAGAAACAGCAACATAGACTATGCAAACACACACACACACACACCACAAAACCCAGAGCCGGGCACATCTCGAACATGACCTACCTGTGTTCTGGACACACAAGCCGTTCCCAACCCCCAGTCGCCTCCTTCCTGATCCACCCACACAGGGGGTGCACAGACACGGGGTGTCACAGTGACACATACCCCACATCAGGGTGCAGACCCACACTGGACAATCCCAGAGTCCAGGCGCTTCCCTTCACACAGTGGTTCTGGTCTCACAAGGGCATGCCGGCTGGGAAAAGCTCAGCCGCTTCCTCTCACTGAAGTATATATCAACCCTCTCCAGGACCCCCAAAGCAGTTCATCACCCACTGGACCCTCTACTGCAGCTTAACCTTGCTCTCCAACTGGTGGCCTCCCTGTTCCCCTCTCAACGCCACCCTTTTGGGGCCTCCCTTCTCCAATTTGTACTTTTCCCCCCACTTCCCAGGTCAGGCTTCTCCTCACTTCCAAGCCCCAATCACATAGCCCAGGCTGGCCTCAGCATATTACTATGGAGCTGAGGCTTGACCTTGAGCTATCGCTTGTCCTGCCCTGCCCCCACTTCCCAGATGCTGGCGTTGTCAGCGGGTGCCGCCACAGCCTGACCTCTAAAGCTCATTATTTGGGGGGGGGAGGGAGAGCAGGCCTCTCCCAGGAGAGGCAACTATGTTTCAAAGCAAGATTGGCATGGATACTTTGTGTCCAGAACCCTTCCGTGACAGTCACCTCAGCCCTTCAAGAGCACAGTCATCACCGTTATTGGCTAAGTCACTGGGTCTTTGTTTCCCTGTCTGAAAATGGGGTAACTTAGAGTGGTGGGTGGGTAAAACACCCTGCTTGCTCTAAGCATGGTTTTCCCAAGTGGTCTACTAAAACTAGAGCAAAGCTACGTTGGACTGCCCTGTTCCGCCATGTTCAAACCCAGGGAGGTTAGCAGGAAGCCCATCCCCCACCCTTTCCACTGGGGGGCTCTGGTTCCTGAAGCTGTACTTAAGCCCTTGGGAAGTAAAGGGTGTGACCTAGGGTGTGTTATTAGTTGCAAGGTGACATTCCCCAAACGTAAGAGAGCAGCCTCCACCAGAGCAGGACTCTGAAAGTCCTGGAGGAAGTTACAGGACAGTCTCTGTAAAACAGAGTTCCCGCGGGTATCTGAGACACCCTTCCGTGTCTGCTCTGTGGGTAGATAAGACTCCTTAAGAACACTAGCTGGGAGCCAGGCTTGGTGGCACACACCTTTGATCTCCTCACCCAGGAGGCAGAGCTAGGCAGATCTCTGTGAATTCCAGGTCTATATAGAGCGAGAGTTCCAGGACAGCCAGAGATACATGGAGAAACCCTGTCTAGAAAAATTCAATCAATCAATCAATCAATCAATCAATCAATCAACCTAAACCAAAACCCACGATCTAGAAATGGGAGGGATGTCACTTATCTTTCCTGCACCCCAGAAGGATCTGGAGTTCAAGGTGAGCCTTGGCTGTCTCAGGAAAAGGGAGGGGGCATTACTGTCGCATTTATGGTCAGAAAGTGTGCTATGGTCGGATACTATGACGGGGAACACCTTCAGACTGTAAATAACACCCAGATGACACAGTGGATCTCACTGGACCCTGCACCCTTCCTGCAGGTAGACTAGAATTTTAGCAACACTAGAAGACAGATGTCCAAAGGGCCTCACACTCTCTCTAAACCTTCTGCTCTAAGAGAGGTGAAGACAACTCCTCAGGGGGTCAGTCAGAGATCCCAGAGATTCTAACTCCTTTAAGAAGCTTACAATGTCCAATCCGGTGTATCGGTGTATCAAATACTCTCCCTCCTTTAAGGAGAGATCAGATGCCCTTGGTTACCTGACCAATGCATAGCTGATTGTTCAGACCTCTCTTGGTGTCCCCCCCACCACGAGGTCCCACACTGAGTGCTTCTCAGATCTCTATAACACTTTCTTTGCAGTATGCCTTGGGGAGATTTGCATTCATCTCTGGGGCCTTGAGGGATGGAGAAGATTCCCCAAAAGGCAGCCACTGGTGTGTGCAGAGCCTTGTAAGACACACAGTAGGTACACCGTGGAAGCTGGAGCTGTCTCTGCGGGTGAGGCATTTCTATGCTGAGGTGCCACACCCCCCGGGTCTGCGCATTCAGTGTTTAGCAGTGTCGCCTACACCCTCTTACCCGCAGGAAGCATCTCACAGGAGGGGGATCATTAAGGCTGTAGTTAAGCTCCCTGGGGGGCTGCAGGAGCACAAAACTGTAGTTAATACCCTGTAGAGAAAGGACGCCCTTGGGGTGTGTAATGTAGTCTGAGAGAGTGTGGAGAGAGGCCGGCCCTTGGGGTGTGTAATGTCGTCTGAGAGAGTGTGGAGAGAGGCTGGGGTGGGGACAGCCTCTCTAGCCTTGGACACCCAGAGGACCAAGATTTTGCCCTCAGGCTGAGAGGGCATCTAGAAGCTATGATGACCAGCAAACTCAAAGCCCTTAAGGGGCGAGGTAGGAGGCTTTCTGGGAACTGACCCTTCTTAAAGTTTGCCTCCGGGAGCAGCTATGGTCTCTGAGACGTCTTACCTCGGAGAACCTATTATCCCAACCCCTCCCCCACAGCAGCCCCAGGCCACTGGAGCAGAAGCGAGGTTTGCTGGGTACTGAAGGAGTCTGGTCCTTCCACACTGGGCAGTAGTCCGTGTGGTGAGCGCTTTTTGGGGATCCTCTTGGCACCACACACCTGAGTGTGGTGTGCCATTAACCCAGTTCTCACAACCTATGAGGTATGTAGATGCTATCAACTGCGTTATCTCCATTTTACCAATGGGGAAACTGAGGCACAGACATCTCTTGCCTGCTATTCCACGAATAAGTGGTGTTGGAAGTGGGTCTGCAGTTCATGGACTCACGGGCATAGGGCATGTGATCTTACCTACCCCGCTAGTTCACCCGGACACTACGGACAGTGCCAGCTGCACCAGCACCCCAGTTTGGACCCTCATATTACCAGAGCATAGACCATCCCCATTACCCCAAATGCTTCGGAAGATTTTCACCACAACATCCCTGGGAGTCTCCAGGCTCCCTGAAGGCAGGGCCTCTGTCTGGTTTTCAGTACCTCTGGAGTACAGTGTGCCTCACCGGGCTAGGGAAGGAGGCTGGAGGGAGCCCAGGACTCCCAAGAGGCAGAGGAATGACCGGTTAGGAGGACTGGGCAAGCTGGGATTAAGGCAGGATGACTGTGCGTGTTGGACTTGGGGAGTGAGTCCGATGGGGAGGCAATTGCAGGCTGTGCCCCCTCCCCCCAAAAAAACACAATCAACATCCACCCTGACCTAAAAGCTCCAGAGGGAGCATGGGAGGTGGAGGAAGGCACGAGAAGGGGCAGAAGGAGGCGCCACGAAGCTCATGAAGTATGTGGTGTGTGTGTGTGGGGGGGGTCAGACAGACAGATGGGGCGGGAAGGCATTCCGAAGACAGAAAGAGATGCGGAAGGGGGGGGCGTAGGGAAGGACAGACAGACGGATTGGGGCCAGGGTGGGGCAGGGAGGATAGAAGGAAGGCAAGGGAGAGTGGCCTCGGTGAGGGAGGACAGACAGAGGGCATCCTGGGAATCCGTGGACAGATGGACCGGTGTTGGAGCGGCGCGGCCGCGGGGCCGGGGCCAGGCCGAGGGCGCGCGCGGCGGTGGCTAGCGCGGGAGGTGGAGGCTGAGCGAGAGCGCGGTGTTTGTGGAGCTGTCGGCTGCGGTGGAATTATGAAAAATAGCAGGCATCGGAGCCGGCCTTCAGCTTCGATTAGGGGAGATGGGACATGACAGGTGCGATCAATACGCAGCCGTTCTATAAAGTGTCAAGTAATGAATCAATTTCGACTAAATTTTCCATTTTTCAGAGGCCGTTCTCCGAGAGAAGAATATCCTCTTTTGTAAAGATATTATTATCGATTTCGGCGGCAATTTGACATCAGGGGTAGTTAATTCCACTCAGAATAAAATTGAAAACACTTGAGAGAGAAAAGAGAGAGGCGAAGAGTGAGACAGAGAGGGAGAGAGGGGGAGGGAGGGAGGGGCTGGGAGGGCGAGGGAGATGGATGGACAGAGCGACAGGGATGGAAGATAGAGGGACAGGCTACTAGCTGAGGAGGAATAGGAGGGGGGGAAGAGAAACTTGGGAGCCAGGAGTCTAGTTAGGTGGAGACAGGGGCTCAGAGATACTAGCAAGACAAGGCACACACAGACAGACGGACAGACAGATGGGCGGACAGACAGACAGTAAGAAAGTACAACACAGAGACGTCAAGAGGAGTCCCAAGAGGATAGACTAGGTGTTAGCAACTTGTTCTTGTGACTCAGAGAAATGGGGACAAAGGCCAGATCAAAGAAAGCATCAGGGGGAAAAAAAAAGACAGAAAGAAAGGAGAGATGGGGGAGGGGGTCTGGGGGTGGGGCTGAGACTGAGGGAAATTTAGGGAGTTGGAACGAGAAACAGCGGGGTAGGAGAGCAGGGAACCGAGGCTGTACAGGAATGGTTCCTCGAGAGCATGAAGGGGTGTGGGTGTGGGTGTGTTAAAAGCTAAAGGAATAGCATGGGGGGGTCAGATGGGGTCAGATGCTGAATTGTGGGGTCTGCATTGGGCTAGGAGGTGGCACTCACACCAGGGATATACTGTTCTCCGAAGTCGCTCTGATGGGCAGAACCGTGGTGTTGGGGAAGGGCGTGATGGAGTAGCTGGGGGCGAGGGGGTTGGGGGTGGTTGGTGTCACTGCATGTGTGTCCCTGGGTCCTGGCATCTGCGTGAACACTGCAGTCTGGTTTCCTGGACTCCCATATGTGTGTGTTTCAAGCCCCGTGCCTGCGCGCACTATGGGGCCCTGGCCTGGCAGTCCCCACGGGTCTCAGTCACAGGCAGTACTGACAACATTTCTGGTTAGAGCCTGTCAGTCCCCCGGCTGAAATTTCCATTTATCCCTGAGCTGGTCAAAGGCTGCCTGGATGGAGGAGATGGGGGAGGGGGACTCCAGTAAAACGCCGTGGATCTGAGGGAGGAGGGCCGGGGTCCGGACCTCCCGGTTTGAGGGAGGAGGCTGGATCTGAACTTCAGAGTCTTGGGGGAGGAGCCCTGAGCCTGGACACTACTCGATCGGCGTGGAAGCCAGGTCCTCCCCAGCAGTAAAGCCTGGGCCTGCTGCCCCCTAGCGGACATGGAAATCGGGTCCCCGAAGGGACGGTTGCTGACCATGGTAGCTGGCAGAGGGACGTCAGAGAGAGACATTAGCCCCAGTAGAGACAGACTAGAGAAGGAAAGGGGTGGGGGAGGGGAAGAGAGATGGAGCGATAGGGACCGAGATGAACAGGGTCAGGCAGAGGACTGACAGATGGTTTCCAAAGAGGAGAAGACAAGAGTGGGTAGGGTCATGGAAGAGGGAGAGATGAAGGCGAGAGAGACTTGACCGAGGAGGAGCAGTAGGCAGAGGCTGAGAGTATCAAAAGTTGTCGGCCAGGGAAATGGGATGCAGGACCTGTGAGGCAGAGCCGCGGGGCTGGAACAGTTAGGGTGAAGGAAGATTGGGGGCAGGTCCTCAGAAGGAAGAGGAGAGCTACAGGAAACAGCCAAAGAAGAGTCAGAGGGCAGACACTCACGGACACACATGGACTGAAGCAGAAACAGGCACTTAGACCCAGAAGGACAGGAAAGAAGTGGACAAAGATGGGGGGGAGATATGGGGTGATGCTAGACCCCCACCCCCACCAAAGCCAAGTGGAGAGCCAGAGACAGAGCAGAGGGTGGCGTGGGGAGGGGCAGAGGAGGCCAGACCCGGATTCTGAGAGCCTGCAGCCTGGTGACACCGTCCAAGCAGATGGGGCTCTGGTGGCAGAGCTGGGGACAGGGGCTCCCTTGGCCTGGGGTCTCTGCCTGCCACCCCCTCCCAATTCCCCCCACCCGGCGGGCTGCCCGGCGGAGGCGACAGATTGAGCGATGAGACGCATTACGCACTTAATCCGCCTGATTGAATGTTTTGCTTTCGCCCAAATTGAAACATTAAACAACACGGGACGAGAAGAGGCGGCCGCAAATCACTCATGAAAGATTCATCTTCTCCCCGGCAGCCGCCACCACCGCCTGCCTCTGCTGCCGCCCACCCCAGCTAGGAAGCTTCTCAGGGTGGGGGTGGGGGTGGGGGCTGGGGCAGCACCCCTGCCTACCCCGAGTTTCTCCTTCTTCCCAACCTTCATGGCCCAGAAAGTCCTTCTGATTGTCTGGCCTCCATCCCACAGGTGGTATCAGGGACAGAGGCCTAGCTTCTGGGCCAGTTGGACAGGATGACCTTGGCGCTGTCCTTGCCTCTGTCCACAGGGAGGGTGGGGGTTCAGATGGAGGACTAACAGTCTTCGGTGGCCTACCTACACCAGTCCCAGTTCTTGGGAATATGTAAGGCTGAGGTGCAGGAGCTCCTCCCTTGGACAGGGGACCTTTGTGGGTTTTAGACTCAGGCTAAGGGTGTTGTCCAGGGTGGGAAGCGAGAAGATAATTGGGCAAGGGGAGTGTAGGGGGGGCGTCTGTGTCCTCTGTCACAGTCTGTGTCGGTGTGCCTGTCTGCATGGACGCTTTATACTTTCTGATTCTGTCTCTGTGTAGCTTACATGAATGCCTGTCTATGTCACCACCCCAGGCCTGTGTGACCTTGTGTGTGTCTAAACCAGTGGCCTGTAAGTGTCTGCTGGCCTGTGTCAGAGTGTCACTGCCACTGTGAGCGGGATTTTTGCGAGGCGTATGGCGTCAGTGTGTCTCAGGGAGTGACTTGCGGCAGATGCCTGTGTCTATTGGTCTGCATCTGTCAGTGTGTCACGCTCTCTGGTCATCCAGTCCGTCTGTGTTTAACTATTGCTGTGTCTGGGCCTGTTTGTCCATCCTTATGTCTCCTCTCTCTCGGATTCTGTCAGTGGCCGACAGGGTACTCGCTGGGACCAAAGAAGAGTGACCAGAAGGCCAGGGGCAGGGGGAAGGGAGAAGAAATCGGGGGAAGAAAGACAGAGAGAAAGACGGTGAAGGCAGGCGACTCTGAGCGAGCGCTGGGAGCAAGGAGCCAGTGTGAGGCGGCTGGGGGGGGGGCGTCGTGGACGCCACGGCCGGAGCGGGTGATCAATATTCGATTTAGGTTTTAATTCCGGGGCTTTCGGAGCCTGTCAGCCCTGATGTATGAGCTCACACCGGGGCCGCCCAGCCGGCCACCCCACCGATGCCCATGGCCTGGTGGCCTGTCCTGGCCTCAGCTTCCTTGCCCCTTTGGCAGAGGCAGACTCCGGAGGAGGTGGGCGAATGAACTCCAGGCTGCTCCCTCGCCGGCTTCTTCCTGGACCTGGATTCCTGGCTTCCCCCGGGAATGCTCAGGGAGACAGCTGGGCCCCAAGGTCCTTATTGTCTAGGGGCACCAGGCTGTGAGGCATCACTGGCCACACACATCTAGACGCCACATGCTCACACAGGGAGGTCTGTACACACACAGCCTGTGTGTGCACCAAACACATGCACAATCTAACATACCGGGCCCATGCAGACCAGGACTCAAGACACCTGTGCATACACAAACCCTGACACACATGATCCAAACATACATGTGTCTACATGCACACCTGGAGTCAAATTCACATGCATATACAAACCCTAAAACATGCATACAACTCCAATACACACACACACACACACACACACAGAGACACACGCTCACACACTCAGGGATACACACACACACACACACGTTTATACACACAACTGACACACAGATAGTCTCTGACAAATGTGTCCACATGCAGACTCTGACACACAAGCACATAGAGCAACACTTCATACTCAAGACACATGTAAGCTTCATGTTAATGAGGGTCCGATGGGAGGCATAGCCAGACACACAGACAGATTCCAGGACAGACCGACACTATGACACTCAGAAAGTAGGACCAGTTGCGGAAACAATAAAGGCCGGATGGACACCAAGAACCCCTAGAGGACAGAATCCAGCCGGGGGATGGGGAGCCCCCCTTCTCTGCAGGCCCCCCCAAACCCTGTCTCTCTCTCAGGAAGATGGATCCACCGCCCTCCCTGATGACAATGCTGTCTGCGCAAACTTTAATTAACACTTTGAGTTAATTAGTTCGAGATCATTTAGGAGTAAAATGTTTTTATTAGGGAGGCTTCGAGCCTGTTGATGGATGGGGCGCGATTCGCTCTTCCGCCTGCGGGGGACAGCCGGTAAACAGAAATCAATCAGGGGCCTTCCCAACCCAGCCCCCCTCCCCTCCCCAGTGCCAAGCTCCCAGCCTGGGGCCCAGGAGTCCCAGCTCCCAGCCTTCTGCTCCCGGAGACTCCAAGCGTCCCAACCTCTGAGCTTCTGCTCCCTCAGACAAAAGGAGCCAAACCAGTCAGACTCACAGCCCTTCTTAGGTAGACTCAAGGCTCTAGGCCCCAGCCCTCCTCCATTAGACTGAAAGGGCCTGACTCCAGCCCTCTGCCCTCCTCCCTCAGACTCAGAGGTCCAACCATCCACCTTCCTCCCTCTGACTTAAGAAAGAGCCTAGGCCCTAGCTCTCCTCCCTCAGACCCAAGACTCCAGGCTCCAGGCCCCAGCCCTCCTCCCTCAGACTCAGTGTCCAGACCCAGCCCTCCTCCCTCAGACTCAGGGCTCCAACGTCAGCCCTCCTCTCTCAGACTAGGGCTCCAGACCTCTCAGCCCTCCTCCCTCAGACCCAGAGCTCCAGACCTCAGCCCTCCTCCCTCACATTCAGGAGACCAGGCCCCAGCCTTCCTCCCTCCCTTATTCCCAGGGGTTCAGACCCCATCTGTCCTCCTCCCCTAGCCCTAGGATCTAGACCCAGCCCTCCCTCAGACCTAGGGGTCCGGCTGACTGTTGGGGCTCCCTAGCCATCGGGCCCCGGGGTCTCAGGGACTCTCTGGCTCCCAGAACTCTAGCGGCCCAGTAGGGCCGAGGTCGCCGGCTGCCCCTCCCGCCGCGGTGACGGCTTCATCAGGTGTCCACGGCGGGCGAGCGGGCGGCAGGGGCCGGGGGCGGCGAGGCCGGGCCGGGGGGCGGGGGCTCCGGGGCCGATAAATCTTCATCAGGCGGCGGCGGGGGGGCCATTAGGCGCTAATGGGAAGATGGAGGGGCCTGTCGGCCGCGCGGGCCGGGCCTCATTTGTCCTGCTTCCCGCTCCATTGGCCGCCGCCCCCGCCCCGCCCCTCCCCCCGTCGCCGCCGCCGTCGCCGTGCGCTCCCCATTTCCGCTCGCAAGGCTGGCAAGGGACTTGGGGGGCACCAAGGGGTCCCCGGGGGAGTGGAGAAAGAGGAAGTTGGATTGCAGAGGCAGAGTTAAAAAAAAAGGGGAGGTGCCCTAGGGCAGGGCGGGGAAAGGGGGGAACCCAGACAGCTCAGAACCTGGGCGACTCAGGATGTAGGGCGGGTTAGAACGTAGGCGGAGAGGTTACAACTCGATCGCATGACCAGAGCGCATGCAGAGGGGTTCGAACTCAGCCGGAGGAGCTAGAACCTGGGCAAGAGGGGTTGGAACGCAGGCGAGGCAGAGTAGAAGGTTGGTGGGGTGGACTGGGGAATTAGCATGAATCCGGGACGACTAGAAGGCAGGCGGCGAGAAAGAGAAGAACCCGGGGAGAAGGGTTAGAGCACCAGCGAGAGGGACTAGACCTCCGACAAGGGCTCTAGACAGCGGGCAGGGGCCAGAGAACATGGGGAGAGGGTTAGGACACAGAAGGAGGTTGGTGCACGCCAGAGGGGACCCGCACCGCGCGCTCGGGGGCCTGGGGCCAGGAGGGGGTGCGCTGGAGAGAGTTAGGGGAGAGGGTCGGATGGCTGGGTGTGGCCTCCGGGACCGGGACCCGACAGGCGAGCGAGCGGGCAGCATCTCTGGAGGCCGAGGCGCGGCCCCCACCCGCAGCCGTCGCCGCCACCGCTCCCGGACTCGCGCCCCCAGCGCGTCCACTCTGATTTCTCGGCCCATTTTTCTTCCTCTGCTGTCACTCCAGCGCTCGCCCTCCCGCCGCCGGCTGCCCCGCTGCGCTCTGCTTCCCGCGGGAACCCCTGCTTGCAACCGGCTCCCTCCCTCCGCAGCGCCCCACCTCACCTCATCCCTGGCCTTTATTCTAGGCATGTGACCCTCCCAAGAAAGGCACCCCCAACTAGTCCGTCTCCCTGAACGTTTCGAGGGTGGGGGTGCAGCCTTGGGAGCAGCTCTCTGAGCCGACATGGGACCCAGAGCCCTAAGGTCAGATTTCCATAAATGACGCATTAGATACCCACAAAATCAGGCCTGTGAGCCCTCTCCTTTTCGGAGAAGACATCAGTATCAGGCCCAGGTCTCCAGATGGATTATCTCAGGTGACCTGAATAAACATCCACTTCTTTACAGCAATGAGAGGATTGGGGGCCCTGGTCCCTCTCATCCCCAAGTGAAGGTTCCAGGCCAAAAGGTGCCTAAGGCTAAGAGAAATGGGCTTAGCTCAGTGTTCCCCAAATCAGTACCAGTAACTTTACAAGTTACCCCTAAACCAACAGTCGCCCCCAAATTAGAATTGAAGGTCCTATAATGGGCAAACAAATTAGGCTTTCCTCAATGAATCTTTGACAGACATCAAGGCCTCGGAGTGTCTGGCCAAATGAACTTCTGAGCACCACTCCTCATGTGACCCCGCCCCCCATTCTTAGCACATTCGAACTACAGTATCGGATTGAAACTCCCCAAACTGTGTAACAGAATCTCCAGGGTTGATTCTAGATTGTAATCTCAGTGTAAGTTTCCCCCAAGTATCTCGTCATCTCACTAGATGGCATCTTCCCCCCAGCCCCCCCAAATATGACATCAGGGCCTGATCACTGATACCCTAAAACACATTTGACTTTTGTTTGGTTTCTTCTGGTTTGAGACAGACTTTGTATAATGATGTTTAGTCCACAGGCTAGACTTGACAGTGCAATCCCCCTGCCTCGGCCTCCTGGTGCTGGGATTATAGGTATGTGCCACCATTTGGACAATGCCTTAATATGTCCGTGCTCCCAGAGTTTTCACCACGGTCATCCCAACTCATGGGAAAGCGCTCCCACAAGCCTTCCAGCCTTGCAACCTCGGACATCTCCAAAGCTCGATTAAAAAAAAAAACAAACTAAACTTACCCCGTACCCTGTTAGAACCCCATTCAACACCAGCTGTCCCTAAGTAGGCAAGTCAAGGACCCCTCCCTCTAGGTGCCTGAAGCTCTTTCTCAAGGTCAGCCACCGCCTGTGGTGCACGCCTGTAATCTAAGCACTCTGGGAGGCAGAGCCGGCAGATTTCTGAGTTTGAAGCCAGCCTGATCTACAGAGTGAGTTCCAGGACAGCCAGAGCTACACAGAGAAACCCTGTCTCCAAAACAAAACAAAACAAAACAAAACAAACAAACAAACAAAGACTAGAATTATGTCCTAGAACTTAGGTTACAAATGGCTATGGGCCATCATGTGGTGCTGGGAATGGAAGCCAGGTCCTCTCCAAGAGCAATCTGTGCTCTTAATTACTGAGCCATCTCTCCAGCTCCACAACCAGGTCTTTTTTGAAAAGAGTCATTTTTAGAGCCGGAGCTGCTCTTCCAGAGGTCCTGAGTTCAGTTCCCAGCACCCACATGGTGGCTATCGTCATCTATAATGAGATCAGCGCCCTCTTCTGGCCTGCAGGCGTACATGCAAATAGAACATTTATATGCATAAGTAAATAATCATTTTTATTCTAAAATATTTTTATTATTACTATTGTTATTTTTTTAGGCAGGGTCTCACTATGTAACCTTGGCTGACCTAGAACTTGCTAAGTAAGCCAGGCTGGCCTTGAACTCACAGAAATCTGCCTGCCTCTACCTCCTGAGTGCAGGGATTAAAAGCTTGTGCTCCCACAACCAATTTCCTTCCTGCCCCCTCCCCCAAGAAAGGTCTCTCTCTGTTGTTCAGACTGACTAGAAACTCACAGCAATCCTCCTACCATGGACTCTTTTTTTGTTTTTATTTTTTTGTTTTTATTTTTTTGTTTTTTGGATTTTCTTTTTTTTTTTTTTTTTTTTTTTTCTTTTTTTTTTTTTTGAGACAGGGTTTCTCTGTGTAGTTCTGGCTGTCCTGGAACTCACTCTGTAGACCAGGCTGGCCTCGAACTCAGAAATCCTCCTGCCTCTGCCTCCCAGAGTGCTGGGATTACAGGCGTGTGCCACCCCCAGCCCCCCACTGGCTCGTCTCTGTTATAATGGACTCTATGTTGCCCAGGCTGGCCCAAACACCTAAGCCTTCCTCCTGCCTCAGCCTCTAATTCATTGGGACTACAGGTGTCTACTTCCTCAGAGTTCCATAGTTAGGTTTGGTTTTGTTATGAGTGTGTGTTTGTGAGTGTACACAGGGAAAAGAAGAGTCTTCTGGGTGTAATGGCCACGCCTTTAATCCCAGCATTAAGAGGCTGAAGCCGGCTGTGAGGGCTGTGAGTTCGAGCCCAGCCTGGTTTACAAAGTGAGTTCTAGGACACCCAGAATTACATAGTAAGAATCTGGAAAAAATGAGCAACAGAGAGAGAGAGAGAGGAGACACTTTTAGATGTAGCTCTGGCTCTCTGGCTGGCCTGGAACTCAGAGAGATTGCTCTAGCTCTGACTCCCCAGTGCTGGACACAGCTAGCTGGGTGTCATTCTTTTTTTTTTTTTTTTTTTTTTTTTTTTTTTTTTTTTTTTGATTTGGTTTTTTCGAGACAGGGTTTCTCTGTGTAGCCCTGGCTATCTTGGAACTCACTCTGTAGACCAGGCTGGCCTCGAACTCAGAAATCCTCCTGCCTCTGCCTCCCAGAATGCTGGGATTACAGGCATGCACCACCACCGCCCGGCGCTGGGTGTCATTCTTCAAGAGTCATCCATCTTGGTTTTTGAGAGAGGGCCTTTCACTGGCCAGAGAACCTAAGAGATGCCTCTGTCTGCATCTCTGCAGCACTGGGATTATAACCATGCACCACCAAACTCCACCATGCATCACCATGCAACACAATACTCCACTACACTCCTCCACATTCCTCCACACTCCACCCTAGTCCTCCACACTCCACCCTAGTCCTCCACACTCCACCCTAGTCCTCCACACTCCACCCTAGTCCTCCACACTCTACCCTAGTCCTCCACACTCCACCCTAGTCCTCCACACTCCACCACACTCCTCCACACTCCTCCACACTCCTCCACACTCCTCCACACTCCTCCATACTCCTCCACACTCCTCCACACTCCTCCACACTCCTCCACACTCCTCCACACTCCACCACACTCCTCCACACTCCTCCATACTCCTCCACACTCCACAATACACCACAATGACCCACCATGCACCATCACGTACCACCATACTGTACCGTGCACCATCATGCACCAACCACCATGCACCACCCAGCATGCATCACCATGCATGTGGGCTTTTACTTGGATGTTGGGGATCAAACTCAGGTTCGCATGCTTGCAGAGGCGAGCGTTTTACCGGCCCTGCTATCTCCCGGCTCAGGATCTGCCATTGCCTGGGCCCTTTGTTGCCTGCTATCTCTTCTGTGGGTTTGTTCAAATAGCAGCCCTCCCAGACTCAGCCTTCCTGACGTGCCTGTGCCTGGCATGGGATCTGGTGCGCCCCTGAAAGACAGCCCCTGCTCAGAAACGAAAGGGCTGGAGTGGCAACCTTCACCACTCTAGGCCCAAAATGCATCAGTTTCCCTGTCTCCATCTGTTGTCCCCTGGGACTGGGAGACTGTCCCCATCCATGTGACTTCTAAAGCAGGGGTAGGGGTGTGACTTAGCAGATAAAGACCTTCATTCAAGTTCACAGCGGCTCTTTTAAAAGCCAGATGTGTCAATGCATGGATGTGCACCTAAAATCCCAGCACGGGGTCCGGAGTTCAGTGCATGGGTGCACGCCTATAATCCCGGTACAAGGGAGGCAGAGACAGGAGGATTTCGGGGTGGCCAGTCGCTCTAGCCTAATTGGTAAGCTCCAGGGCAGTAAAACCTTTGTCTTAAAGGTGAGATCCAGGCCAAGGAAGACCCATGTGAAAAGGGACGGACAACATTTTATGAGGTTACCCTCTAGACCCTGTCCCACACACAAAAGAAAGACGTGCATGTGGAGGGAATACCAGTCTGACTAGAAGCCCAGACCCACAGTCCCTTCAGTCTTTAGTTGTCGTCCTAGAAAAGCAGATGCTTACCTCACTCATGCCAATCAGGACAGAAAGTCCCGTGTGGGGTCCCCACCTGGATGCTAGAATCCCATTCATTTCATTCCAAACTGAACAACTGATTACTAGTTATGAAATAACACTGGTGGTGCACACATTTATTCCTAGCATTCCAGAGGCAGAGACGGGCCGATCTCTGAGATCTAGTCTAGCCTGATCTACAGAGAGAGTTCCAGGACAGCTAGAGCTAAACAGAGAAACACTGTCTGAAAAAACAAGATAGATAGATAGATAGATAGATAGATAGATAGATAGATAGATAGATGGATGGATGGATGGGTGGGTGGATGGATGGATGGCGGGCGGGTGGATGGATGGATGGGTGGATGGTTGGGTAGATGATAGATAGATAGATAGATAGATAGATAGATAGATAGATAGATAGACACACACACATACACACACACACACACACACACACACACACACACAGACAACCTAGTTATAGTTTCTCCTGCCCCATACTAAACAAATGAGCCCAACCTGAGGTACCCCACACCTGGTTGGATCCCTGTTTCAAGTTCATACCAGTCAGAGAACACCTGTGGTCTCTGAAATCTCCATCTTGATATTGGTGTTCAGTAGTCTCTGCCTTCTAGAAACCAGGTGCAATTGTGCAGTTGTGCACACCTGCAATCCCAAAATATAAAGGCAGGAGGATGAGGAATTTAAGGCCAGCCTGGGCAACATGAATTTCTATTTTGAAAAAATAAAAACAGGGACTAGAGAGATGACTCAGTGGTAAGAGCACTGGCTGCTCCTCCAGAGGACCCCAGTTTCATGCCCAACACCTACATGCTAGCTCATAATTGTCTGTAACTCCAGTTCCGAGGGATCTGCGGCTGGCAGGACTGCCTGTTGGTATCCTGTCTAAGCTCCACCCCACAGGTACCTGGCAACAGCCAGGTATGCCCCGCCCCATAGACCTGGCCCACTATAAAAGGGGCTACTTGCCCCTCCTCTCCCTCTCATTGCTCTCTCTCATCCCACTCCCACTCTCTGCCCCTTGGGCTCTCCTCCCCTCCCCCTCTCTCCACGTGGTCATGGCCTCCACTTATCCTCTCTCTCTCTCTCTCTCTCTCTCTCTCTCTCTCTCTCTCTCTCTTTCTCTCTCTCTCTCTCTCTGCCTCTCTAACTCTCATCCTTTGCCCTCAATACCATGACTGTGTGCGTGTGGTCCTTTAGGGGGAAGAGGTGCCTGGGCATGGGACCCCTGGGCACCCCCTTCCCCCACACTGCCGTGCCACATTCCCTAAACCCCACCCTCTCTCTTTTTAAGCCCCCTTCATTGATGCATTGGCTGGGAATCGAACCGCGTCAACTGCTTGGAAGGCAGCTATGCTCACCACTGTACCACCGCAGCGGAACCCGGGACACCATAGTGGCTGTGTGGTGCAACTGTTTGTTTTGCACAGCAGCAGGCGTGCGCACTGCTGCCCAAGCGGCACAAACATAGACCGTTTGTCCCGGGAGGTGGGGGGGTAGGGGGGTGGGGGGGTGGGGGGGTAGGGGCCCTAGGAGAGGGAGTACGAAATCTAGGCGCATTTTGTCCCTAGCCCCCTCTACTGCCACCCAAAGTACACAGCCAAACCTCTGGTGTCTGTCCCCTTAAACTGTCCAGCCCAAGGTCTTTCATCTCTAACTAAAGCTTCAGTTCCAGGACCCCTAATAGTACTTACTCAAAATTACACATTTGTCACAGACCATGAGACCAAGGAGTTACGGAGGTCAAAGGATTGCTTATCTAGCTTGGGATGACATTATTGGTAGTCAAGACTTTACACACTAGTATGCTTGGATTGAACTCTCCAAGATAGAAATTCAAATCTCCTGACACCTCAAACAATTCTGACCCCTGTCACTTTCAGCCGGAGAAGACTCCAAATCTGCCAGATGTGATGGCACAGGCCTTTGGTCCTAGCACTCTGTGAGTTCAAGACCAGCCTGGTCTATATAGTAAGCGCCACGCCCGCCAAAGCTAAAACTTGAGACCCTGTCTCATAAAACAAACAAGGAAAAACAAAACTAAGAGTCTCCTAATCTGCCACTTGAGGCAGGGAAGGAGACATCTGCAAATGCTTCCCCAGTCCCAGGAGGCTATTGTTTTCTGGGAACTGTAAGAGTCTCTCTGGGCTTTTATTATGACAATGCATGCAGCAGGACCCTTAGGTTCTGTCACCACCTGTTAGGCCCTCAGGACCTGTCTAACCAAAGCAACATCCCTACCTTGGCTGCCAAAACTAGGGCCGCTTTGGTTTTTCCAAGACAGGGTTTCTCTGTGTAGCTGGCTGTCCTGGATCTCACTCTGTAGACCAGGCTGGCCTCGAACTCAGAAATCCGCCTGCCTCTGCCTCCCAAGTGCTGGGATTACAGGCGTGCGCCACCACCCCCGTGAATCCCCGTCTTTAAGGCGACCCTTGGTGTCTGCTTTTCTTTCTCTTCAGATTACATTTATTTATGAGTGTCCACATGCTCAGCGGTCAGAAGGCAACGTCAGGAGTCTGTTCGGTTCCAGTTCTCTCCTTCCGCTATGTGGGGCTCAGGGTTAGAACCCAGCCTGTCTCTGTTTGGGAAAACCAAAACCAAAACCAAAACCAAAGTAGCAAAGTAGATTCTTGCAGGGCAGTGGTGGCGCACACCTTTAATCCCAGCACTTGGGAGGCAGAGGCAGGCGGATTTCTGAGTTTGAAGCCAGCCTGGTCTACAGAGTGAGTTCCAGGACAGCCAGGGCTACACAGAGAAACCCTGTTTCGAAAAACAAACAAACAAACAAAAAGAGTAGACTCTCACAGAGTACAGCCTGTGAACTCATTAGGAAACATTTTGCCTTTAAAACTACTTTTCTCGCTCTCTTTGATTCTCTCTCCCTCCCACCTCCCTCTCCCCAGCCCCCGCCCCCACACCCCTACTTCTCTCTATAACTGAAGGAGGCACCCTTGAACCCCAGAGAGAGATCCTTCATCACCCTGGGTTACAGGTGTGAATGACCACACCCAGTCCACGCAGCTCTTAGGATGGAGTCAAGGCTTGGTACCTGGCAGTCTGTCAGCTGAGCTGCATGCTCAGCCCCAGAGCCTCAGTCTATCAATCCCAACCAGTCAGTTGGACCCCAAATAGCCACATCTTTGTTTTCTGTCTCTGTAGTGCAACCTCCAGAAGCAAGCCTTTCAACCTCAAGCGCACTTAGAAGAGGGTAATGGGTTCTTTGTCTCGGCCATCTCCAGTACAGGCTGCTTGTTCTTGGTGTCTGGGTGACTCGACACCAGAATCCAGGATCTGTAGAGACAGATGTCATCATGGGATTGACCTTCGACCTTAGCCCTGGGAAGGTGGACACAGGAAGAACAGAAGTTCCAGGCCATCCAGAGCTACACAGTGAGGCCCTGTTTGTTTATTTGTTGTTTGTTTATGAGTGTGTTTGTGTGTGTGGGGTTGAGTGCATTCTATGGCACACGAATGGCAGTGGGAGAACAGCTTCTGGAGTCTGCTCTCTCCTTTGGCTGTGTGGTTTCTGAGAACTGTCAGGCTTGGTAACAAGTGCTTTTGCCCTCTGAGTCACCTCGCTGACCCCCCTCCCCAGACTTTTATTTGGAGCTCTAGGGAGAGACAGGGTGAGGGAGAGGAAGAGGAAGAGAGGAAGGAGGGGAGGGAAGGAGGGAGGAAGGATGGAGAGGGGGAAGAGAAGAAGGTGGAAGGAGAGGGGGAGAGGAGAGGGAAGGAGGGAGGGGGGCAGGAAAATGGAGAATGAACTAATCAGTCTCAGATTAAACTCCAGGCCTGTCTCAATTTCTGCCTGCCACCCACAAACTCAGCCCAGCCCCCCCTTTCCCCCCCCCCCCCGCTCCCCCACCCCCCGACGGAGTGCTCAGCCCCTCCCCCCACGGAGTGCTCAATCAAGGTATCCAGAACTCATTCTGTCCAGACTCCTCCTCCTGGGTGTCTGTCCCCCCAGACAGACCACAGTTCCAGCCTCCCTGAATGACTAGCATTGAGTTCAAGAAATAAAAGTCCTTCTGCTACCAAAACAGTGGGAGAGAGATCCTGACCTCTGGACATCCCGGGATGGCTTGACTACTTAGCCGCAGGTCCCCCAACTAGCTCTGGTCTCTGGTGAATCCGGGAGAAAGGCGAGAGAGGCACATGTCTGCCCTCTGGTGGCCAATCCTGGAAGAGCAGCTTGAAGTCTGGGGTCTCCTGGTCCCTTCCAGTCAACTCTCACACACACGGAAACTGGGATTGGTCTTCCTTGTCTCTCGTTTCGCTCCACATCTCTATCATCTTTTCTGGCTAAGATTGGTTTCCCTGATCTCATGCCCTGCAGCCATCTCCCACGGGATCCCACAAGACCCCCAGGCTTGGTTGATTTGAGGCAGAAACCTGAGATGACAGAGCCCACGCTGCCAGCATTCAACTCCTGAGCTGTATTTATTCTCCTGGGATTTTGGTTTAGAGTCAAGGTCTCACCCGTGGCCTGATTAGCTTTGTCACTGTTTTTAGGTTTTTATTTGCTTGCTTGTTTGTTTTGAGACAGGGTTTCTCTGTGTCGCCCTGGCTGTCCTGGAACTCACTCTGTAGACCAGGCTGGCCTCGAACTCAGAAATCCACCTGCCTCTGCCTCCCAGAGTGCTGGGATTAAAGGCGTGCGCCACCACCGCCTGCCTTCAAGATTTATTTTATGTGTGTGGGTGTTTTTCCTGGTGTCAGAGGAAGCCAGAAGAGGGTGACTGATCCCCTGGCAGTGGAATTACAGACAGTTGTGAGCTGCCATGTGGTTGCTGGAAGTTGAATCTCCGTCCTTTGGAAGAGTGACCAGTGCACTGAGCCACCTCTTGAGGTCCTCAGGTGTTTTTGTTTTTGTTTTTTTTTTAATAAAGATTTGTTTATTTTATTTATAGAGTACATTGTAGCTGTCTTCAGACACCAAAAGAGGGCATCAGATCTCATCACAGATGGTTGTGAGCCACTATGTGGTTGGTGGGATTTGAACTCAGGACCTCTGGAAGAGCAGCCGGTGCTCTTCACCACTGAGCCATCTCTCCAGCTCAGCCCTCAGGTTTTTAAAAAGTGACATTTCGGAACTGAGCATGGTGGAGCACGCCTTGAATCTTGGCACTTAGAAGGCAGATGAAGGCAGATTTCTCTGAGTTCCAAAACAGCCAGGGCTATGTAGAGAGATAAAAAAAAAAATTCTTCTCAAAACAAATTTTTTTTAAAGTGATAATTGGGGCTGAGGAGATGGCTCAGTCAGTCAGGTGCTAGCGGCACAAGCCCGAGGAACTGAGTTCAGATCCCCTGACCCATGTAAGAAGCCAGCTCTGCTGACGTGGTCTGTAGTCCTGGTGTTGGGACGGCAGATACGGGAAGATCCCTGGTCTCGCTTGTCTTGCTAAGACTAAGTGAGATCCAGGTTCCATGAGGAATCATGTTTCAAAAAGCAAGGTGGGGCTTTGCCAGGCATGGTGGTCTGGCACTGGGGAGGCAGAGGCAGGCCGATCTCCGTGAGTTCGAGACCAGCCTGGTGTATAGGGTGAGTTCCAGGACAACCAAGGCTACACAGAGAGACCCTGTCTTGAAAAACAAACAAGAAGCAAAATGGAGGGGCTGGTGAGATGCTCAGCAGGAAGGAGCACTGACTGCTCTTCTGAAGGTCCTGAGTTCAAATCCCAGCAACCACATGGTGGCTCACAACCATCCGTAATGAGATCTGACGCCCTCTGCTGGTATCTGAAGACAGCTACAGTGTACTCACATATAATAAATAAATAAATAAATCTTTAAAAAACAAACAAACAGAAGAAGCAAAGCATAGAGCAGCAGGCAAAGACGCTGGACTCTGACCTCTGGCCTCCACAGTCACGCACATACGTGTACGTGTACTTGTGCACCCACACACATGTACATCCACCCATCACACACACATGAACTCAAATGAACAATTTTACTGACTATTTCCAGAATAACATTTCTTCCCGCACACACTGTCAAGACCTGGGGTGGGAGCTCCTGTCTGTAATCCTAACACTTGGAAGGCTAAGACACAGGAGTGTCACAGAGCTACGGCCAGCCTGAGCTACACTGTGAAGACCAAGCTAGCCTGGGCTACACATTAAGACCCCCCCCTCACACATACACACACACACCACAGAACAAACAAAATAATCAAAATGATTACTATTAAAAAGAGGGACAGCTGGGCAGTGGTGGTGCACGCCTGTAATCCCAGCACTTGGGAGGCAGAGGCAGGCGGGATTTCTGAGTTTGGGGCCAGCCTGGTCTACAGAGTGAGTTCCAGGACAACCAGGGCTACACAGAGAAACCCTGTCTCGAAAAAACCAAATAAATAAATAAATAAATACATAAATAAATCGAGGGACTCTGATGATGCCCCAGGTGCCCGCCTAGCATGCATAAAGCCCTGGGTTCGATTCCCCACCACGACAGAAACCAGGCATGGGGCAGCACAAGCCCATCGTCCATCCCAGAGCTCGGGAGAAGAGGCAGGTGGGTCAGAAGTTCAAGGTCATCCTCAGCTACACAGGTCAGCCTCAGGGCTCCCAGAAGCGTCGCCAGGGTCTCCACACAGCCAAATCTGAAAGTTCTACTAACAAGCCAACGCAACCAGCAGCAGGCTTGCCCAGCGTGTGTGCACTGGGCACCATGGAGTGTCAGGAATCCCAGCACCTGGGAGGCAGAGGCAGGAAGATCAGGAGTTCAAGGCCAGCCTTGGCTACATAGTGAAGTTGAGGCCAACCTGGGCTACATGAAACCTATCTCAAAAACAATTACTAACTCTCTCATGTTCTTCAAGGGAAAACTTGAAGCTTCCTGCAACCTCCAGCCTCCCTCGCCAAGGTTCTCCAGGTCCCTCACAGGCCAGCTGTGCCACCTCCTCACTGCCTGGGGCCTCTGTAACTGCAGCCTTGTCTACCCAGAGCGTTCTAATTAAAGAGCCTCAGTTGTTCCCTAACTGTGAGGGTTCACTCACACAGGACTTTCCTTCCTCCTTTCTCCCTTCCTCTCTTCCTTCCTTATCTTCCCTCCCTCCCTCTCTTTCTTTAACAGGGTCCCACTATATAGCTACGCCCGACCTTGAAGTGGCTCTGTAGACCAGGCTGGCCTCAAGATCAGAGATCCACCTGCCTCTGCCTCCTGAGTGCTTCACTTAAGGGCGTGTGTACCGCCATCACCACCCAGCTAACTTTTATTATTTTTAATTATCTGTAGAGGTGTGTGAGTGTATTTGTGTGTGTGTGTTTGTGTGTGTATGGGTGTCTGTGTGTGTGTAGGCGTATGTGTGTAGGTGTATGTGTATAGGTGTGTGTAGGTGTGTGTGTTTGTGTGTGTATGAGTGTGTGTGTGTGTGTGTATGAGTGTGTGTGTGTAGGTATATGTATGTATGTGTGTGTAGGTGTGTGTGTAGGTATGAGTGTTTGTGTGTGTATATGTGTGTGTAGGTGTGTGTGTGTTTGTGTAGGTGTGTGTGTGTAGGTGTGTGTGTGTGCACGCGTGACAAGTGCCTAAGAAGCCTGGAGATGCTGGATCCCCAGCAGCTGGAGTCACAGACAGTCGTGAGCTGTTGGGGGCCGCCCGAATGCTCCTATGATCTCCATTACAAGATGGCGCCTACTTCCTGTTCTTGCTGAGCCATAAACAGGCCGAGTGCGCATGCCCAAGCGGAGTTTCCCGCCACTGAGTCTCCGCCTACCTCGTGGCGTCATATGGGGTAATGAGCCGCAGCCAACCAGGGTACACCACGTCCAAGGCGGGAGGACTTGCCTATATAAGACTTGGGTTCGCGCTCCCTCGGGGTCTCCGCCATGTAAGCTTATGCTCTCCCTCTCAAGAGGCATAAAGCGTTCTACAGAAGGATCCTAAGTGTGCCGCGTCGTTCTTGCTGGCGAGATGGTAGCGCGGGACAGTGAGCTGCCCTGTGGTGCTGGGAACTGAACCCAGGTCCTCCGGAAGAACATCCAGTGCTCTCATTCGCTGAGCCATCTCTCCAGCCCCAGACTTTGTTTCTTAGTAAAACCCCTCCTTACCTATATAAGAGAAAATACCAGGAACGTATTGGCCAAATAGCAATTGTAACAGTTTTATTTCCAAAGACAAAAGCCTGTCACTGGGTTTGCGGCCAGGCCTGGCCTCGGGTAGAAGGCTTGGAGCTGAGCAGCAGGGCCAGGTGGGACAAGAGCGGACAGAGATGGGACAGCCAGCGGCAGGTCCTGGAGGACACTTTACACAGGTTCCATCTGCAGCTCCTCGCCGTCTGCAGGCTCCGTCTGGTGGAAGGCGGCGTGGGAGCCTATGAGTACCAGCGTGGCTCCTGTGGGGGGATGGGTGGTTCAGGCCACGCCCGCTCACCTGGCTCCCAGCCCCGCCCTACACAGACCCCGGTACTCACCCAGGACCCAGAAGACAGCAGAACCAGCCCCGGCCAGCCAGAAGAAGGGGAAAGAGACACCACCAGCCAGGGCGTACTGATGTGCTGGGCTCACCTCCCGGCCTGGGAACAGATGCGATCAGGTGGCCGTCCCCCCACCCTTTCCCAGACGCGTCCGGAGCCACTGTCCACCCACCTAGTGTCACAGACTCTGGAACCATCCATGTAATAATACAGACTCCTCACACAAGGCCTCCCATCCCTGGCCCTACCCTGCCCCCCAAAGCACCCTGTCCCCATCACAACCTTCCTCAGCTCCACCTCTGTTCACAAGTTCCTCCTCCCTGAGGAACCCCTAGGTCACATGTGCTAGGGCCTGGTGCTCCAGTCTGGTTCCCAGGAATCTCAGGCTGGCGGCTCCACGGCCAATCTGACCGAACGACTTTTGTCCTTTTTTAACTTTGTAAAGATTTTTTTGAATTATGTGTATGTGCCCTGTGTGGGCATATGTGCACGGAAGGGAGTTCAGGTGCCCCAGGAGGTGGCTGTGGGGCACCCGCCTGACTTGGGTGCTAGGAACCTTTTCAGTTATCACTGCTGAGCCATCTCTCTAGACACTTATTTTGATTATTTTTTAAAGATTCTGAAGCCCCGGGCTTATTTTGAACTTGTAGCAATCCTCCTGCTTCAGCTTCCCAAGTGCTGGGATTACGGACACAGGCCAAGGTCAGGATTTGAGGATGTGTTCTTTTTTGTTTTTTGTTTTTTTTTGGTTTTTGGTTTTTGGTTTTTTCGAGACAGGGTTTTTCTGTGTAGCCCTGACTGTCCTGGAACTCACTCTGTAGACCAGGCTGGCCTCGAACTCAGAAATCTGCCTGCCTCTGCCTCCCAAGTGCGGGGATTAAAGGTGTGCGCCACCACCGCCCGGCTGAGGATGTATTCTTTGATGCACTTCACAAGAATTTGGTTTGTGGGGGCTGGAGAAGATGACCCAGCAGTTAAAAGCACTTGTTCTTCCAGAGGGCCTGCATTACACATTTTTTAAGGCTAGGGCATAGTAGCACACTCTTTTAACCTTAGTATGTGTACACACACACACACACACACACACACGCCCGACTATGCATGAAAAGTATGTATGTCCTAGTAACCACTATCTGCAGAAGCCAAGCTCTGACCTGCTTCGGGTCAGAACTTTGCCACAGCTCATCTTTGGCACTTACAGTTGCTGGGCTATGAAAGACTTTCTTTTTTTTAAGTCTCCTTGGAAACCCTCGGATTTCCTTCTCAGTGGGTCTTCCCTGACACCTTTCTTCCCAGTGGGCCTGGTGACAGTCCGTGGCCACCTGACTTACAGATCTCAGCCTTCCCGTCTGAGAATCATCAAGGGAAAGGCTTGGGAAGGGACCGGGACCTAGGCCTGCATAAGGTCGCCACCTGGTGTCCAGTGTGGGTATCTGCAGCCGATGCTTCCCGTCGAGGTTTGGGAGGAACTGGATTAAGTCATTTACAAGAGACAGAGGTGCCAGGGGCTTTGGGGGTCTCTCTGGGTTTGGGAAGCTGAGTCTGGAGGGGAGCACCTGGTAGGTCTAAGCCCTTAAGGACCAGGTCAAGTGACTCTTGTGTACATCTCGGTGGGGGGCCGACTTGAGTCTCAAATGCGGAGGTTTGCACTCCGTGAGACCGCGATCAGAAAGGCCTGGGGAGCCATTTGGGCAGGGAATTTCTCACCAAAGAGCACAAGTTTAGACTGCAACGTGCGCAGGTAGAGAATGTAACAGGCGCCAAAGAAGACAGCGAGAGCCACCAGCAGCATGGGAGATGTCACCCTGGAAGAGCGTGGGACACGGGAGTTAGGTATCCGAGGCTGAGTCTGCCAGGCCCCTCTAGCTTTGGACACAGACAGAGGTTTACGTCCTTCTAGGCCAGCGAAGTCCGCATCGCATGCGGCCACACTGCACCCTGGTCAGGTGGATGCAGTAGTATAGACCGACCAGCTCCTATGGTGACAAGGGGCTAACTGGTCTGGGCGGGGCCTGGCAGCCGGGGGGCGGGGTCTGACTATCGAGGGCGGGGCCGCGGAGGCACTCACACGCAGTACAGGATGAGGCCCAGAAACACGAACACGTAGTTGCTCTGATAATACTCCACGTTGCGGACCAGGCGCTGGCAAAGCTCGCCCACGTTGCGGGGTCGCGAGAAACGTCGCTGGTCCACGAAGGTGCCCCAGGGCCGGATGGTGGCGCGGCGCCGCTCCAGCCACTCTCGGCCTGCGCCGGAGGGAATCAGCTTGGGCAGCAGGGTCCTGAAGGGCGGGGCAGAGCAGCTGAAGGCAGGAATAGGGTACCGGACCCCAGATTCCAGCACACATGGTCCCAAGGATGACCCTGAACCCCTGGGGGGAAGGGTCCTGGGAGGAAGCTAACACAACTGAGTCCCTGCTGGGGGTGGGGGTGAGGGACTGAGATGTCTCGGAAGGGGAGAGCTCTATGCTCGGGGACAGGGACTCCTGCATCTCGGATCTGGGGATTCACCACCCTGCTTGCTCACGTGGCGCTCAGCCCTTCCACCTCGGCATCCTTCTGCTGGTCCTTCTGGGCCGCCATGTCTGCACTGCAGTGGATAGAACCGCAGTAAATAGCCCGGAGCCCAGCTACACCGAGGCGGCCCCACCCGAGGCGGGACTCTCTGGAAGTGGCGTCGCTGGGAGCTCTAGGGGGGCGGTAGTTGTGCCTCTGAGCATTGTGGGTGTTGTAGTCATCGTGGCGTCAAGAGCCAAGTTTGCCTCGCAAGACATCTTGGGAGATGTATGCTAAGAGCGCGGGAGCCTCTAGGCATTGTGGGAATTGTAGTTTCAGGAGGCGCAGCGTGTAATACAGCAGGTGGGCTGTCAGGACGGAGGATGTTGTGGGAGTTCGAATAACAGAAACAGGCGTTCTGCATGCTTCCGTGGACCGTGCAGAGCTGTCGTGCTGGCTCGACAGAGCTTAATAAAACATTGGGCGCAAACTCACATATTCTGATTCTGATTGGGCAAGTCTGGAAAGGAGTTCATTTACTTTTTCTTTCCTTAAAAGAAAAGTATTTACTTTGGAAGTGGGGCTGAAGAGATGGCTTACTTGTTTCTCTTTCAAATGATCCTAGCTTGGTTCCCAGCACCCACACCCAGTGGTTCACAACTGCCTGTGACTCCAGCTCTAGCCGATCAGACATACTGAGTGAGACCCACACTCACATACACATAATTTAAAAATAAACGTTTTTCTTTTAAAAGAAAAGATTTACCTTTATATGTTCATGCGTGTGTGCCGCCAGAAGAGAGTTTTAGATGTCCTGGAACTGGAGTTACAGGCAATTATGAGCTATCCAAAACATGGTGCTGGGAACGGAACTCCTCAGTGCTGGGATTCCAGTATGGGCCCCTCAGCAGGAAACAGCGTTTGGGTTTCCCACTTGGGGTCCAGCATTGCCTCAGAACGTCAGTAGAGGACTGGCAATGTACCATTAGTCTAAAGGCTAAAGAGGGACCCCCCCAGTCGGAGTGCTGGAACAGACAGGACCTTGGGAACCAGTTTGGTGGCAAAGGTCAGCCGAGTTTGGCTGTTGCTATGGGAACCTATTCGTTTTCTTTATGAGAACTAAGCAAATGTCTTTCTATTTCATGACCCTCAAGTCTCTGCTCCTCAAACTTCAGCAAAGATGGAGAGCAGCCACGGTGGGAAGCAAGGCTTCGGGAGAAGGCGGTGGATCCAGAGGCCAGGACGCTGTAAAAAGTGACAACACGTTGGGAAAATGTAGGAGCTTTGAAGAATATGGGGATTTTTAGGATTGGGGTCTGGAGCAGTTGGGAAAGGAGTCCTTTGGGACAGTGGAAGCGAGGACCCTGAGGTAGAGACGTGATGGGGTGGGGGGAGTAATCAGGTTCCTGAGAGAGGAGGCTCTTGGTCGATGGGTTTTGAATCAGTAAGTAGTCAGAGAGGATGGATCCCGAGAAGGTTGTGGGAGGGGGAGCTTGGCTCTGAGCTCTCTCCTGTGCGTCCCAGAACAAGTGGTGCTGGGAAAACCCTGAATACATTAACGGGAACTGGACACCTGGTTCATAATGCCTGCTGCAATGCTTCAAGGAGCCTCCCCGGCTTCTGTCCTGTGCTGAGCTTCTGTCAAAGCGGAGGCTCCTTCCTGGCACTGGGCGGTTGAGGCAGAATGTGTGGGTGTCCCAGAAGGGGTCTTGGCCCATGAGACCCCTCCCAGGAGCATCTCTTGCTGAGGTCACCAGAAGTCACGGTTTAAAGAGCTCTAAGTATGACCTCGGACTCCTGAGGCTGTGCCTCCCAAGTGCTGGGATCGCAAGTGTTTCCCCACCAGAAAACACCAGCTTTGGGGCCAGAGAGATGGCTCAGCAGTTAGGAGCACTGACTGCTCTTCCAGAGGACCTGAGTTCAATTCCCAGCAACCACATGATGGCTCATAACCATCTGTAATGGGGTCCAATGTCCTCTTCTGGTGTGTCTGAAGACAGCTGTGGTGTACTCATATAAATAAAATAAATAAACAATAAATCTTTTTTAAAAAAGAAAATGCCAGCCAGGCGGTGGTGGCGCACGCCTGTAATCCCAGCACTTGGGAGGCAGAGGCAGGCGGATTTCTGAGTTAGAGGCCAGCCTGGTCTACAGAGTGAGTTCCAGGACAGCCAGGGCTACACAGAGAAACCCTGTCTCGAAAAAACCAAAAAAAGAAAAAAAAAAGAAAATGCCAGTTTTGTTTTTTTCTTTCTTTACCATGCAGTCAAGGATAATTTTGATCTTGAGCTTCTGATCTTTTTGTTTCTAGTTCAAGAATTCTGTGGAATCACAGATGCGGCCAGGCGTTGGTGGTACATGTCTTTAATCCCAGCACTCAGGGCGGGCGGAAGCAGGTGGATTTCTGTGTGTTCAAGACCAGCCTGGTCTACACAGTGAGTTTCACGACAGCTAAAGCTGCACCGTAAAACACTATCTTAAAGACAAATACACACACAAACACACTAACAACAATGAATGAATCACATAAATAATGTGTCACCTTTATATGCAGGACTCAGGTCAAACCCAGAGCTTCCCTAGGCAAGGAGTCTACACCAGAGCCACACCCTAAGCATTTGATTATTTTAAAAGCTTTATTTTGTTTATCATGGAGAGAGAGAGAGAGAGAGAGAGAGAGAGGCACGTGCAGAGACGCAGGATGTGTGGAGGTCAGAGGACAGCCTCCGGAGTACTTCTACTGTGTGTTCTGGGGTCAGACTCAGGTTTCAGGCTTGGTGGCCAGTACTGTAACACTGGCCTTTTTTGTTTTAATTTTGTTAGGATCTTACTCTGTAGCGCCAAGCTGGCCTCGAACTCAGATCCTTCAGCCACCACCTCTGGGAACCTGGGACTAAAGGCACATGCACCACACACAGCATCAGTGTGGTGGTTTGACGGTATAAGCTTGGCCCAGGGAGTGGCGCTATTAGAGGGCGTGGGCGTGGAGTGGGCGTGGTCTTGTTGGAGGAAGTGTGTGGTGCAGGGGTGGGGGGCAACGGGAGCAACGGGGGCAAATCTCCCCTGGATGCCGTCAGATCACGATGCAGACACAGCTCTCAGCCCCTTCTCTAGCACCGTGTCTGCCTGGACGCTGCCGTGCTCCCTGCCGAGATGAGAAGGGACTGAACCTCTGAACCTGAAGCCAGCTCCGATTAAATGTCGTTGCCTCGGTCTGGGTGTCTCTTCACAGCTGTGGAAACCCTAAGACATTCAGCCTGGCTCTGGTGTGTTGGCATGTGACACACTCACTCACAGGGACCCACAGCATCCTTGCCACCATCTAGATCCCTGTGCTGGGAGCTGGGAGGCCGACAGGCCTGGTGCCCCACTTCAACCCGTTTGCTGGGCGGCTCAACTCCAGGGAAGAAATTTAACTGTGGTTAAATAAATGGTTAAATTAAAAGGATTGCTGCTGCCACCTAGTGGCGGTGAAGTGGAATAGCTAGGGCTTTCCCTCCACTGTTGGATACAGGTGCCCAGTGTTGGCTTTGAAAATAGGCCTGGCTTTCTATTCAAATTAAACAGCCCAAGAATACGCGTGGGTGGCATATGCCTGTAAACCTAACACTTGGGAAGGAGAGTTATGACGATCACTGCAAATGTGAGGCCAGCCTGGTCTCCATCGCAAGACCCTATTTTAAAAATTTAAATTAAAAAAAAATTTAAAACCCTAAAAACCATGCCATGGCGATGATGTTGCAGTCCTTTAATTCCAGCACTCTGGAGACAGAGGCAGATAGATCTCTGAGTTCGAGGTCAGCTTGGTCTGCATAGTGAGTTCCAAGGCAGCCAGGGCTACACAGAGAAAACCTATCTTTAAAAACAAAACATCGAGGGCCAGGTGGTGGTGGCACACTCCTTTTTAAAGATTTATTTATTTATTGTTGTATCTAAGTACACTGTAGCTGTCTTCAGACAGTACCAGAAGAGGGCGTCAGATTTCATTACAGATGGTTGTGAGCCACCGTGTGGTTGCTGGGATTTGAACTCAGGACCTTTGGAAGAGCAGTCAGTGCTCTTAACTGCTGAGCTATCTCTCCAACACAGCACACTCCTTTAATCCCAGACCAGGAGGCAGAGGCAGTCAGATCTCTGTTAATTTAAGGATAGTCAGTGCTACACAGAGAAACCCTGTTTCAAAAATTCAAAAAACAAACAAAACAACACCCTAAACAAACTCCCGACACCCCCCACCCAAAAGCAGGTATGATATTTTATGCTTAGGAAGCTGAGACAGGAGGATTGCCATGAGTTTGGGGCCAGTAAGACTTATATACGAGCACCTGCCTCAAACAAACATCAAACAAACGAAAGAGACTAAATCATAAAAAGATGACTGGCAATTTCTTCCTATCCCAGCAGGCCCAGCACGAACATAATTGAAATGTGGATCAAGAGAGGACCCAATTATAAACAAAACAAAACAAAACAAACCGGGTTAGAGTCACAGCATGGACAGAGCAGAGATAGTGCCCACGACATTGTTGAGATGCTCATGCATACACAGAGTCCCACACACGAAAGCACGTGCTTTGAGGGTTCATTTGTGGACTGGAGAGATGGCTCAGCGGTTAGGAGCACTGACTGCTCTGCCAGAGGTCCTGAGTTCAAATCCCAGCAACCACATGGTGGCTCACAACCATCTGTAATGGGATCTGATGCACTCTTCTGGGGTGTCTGAAGACAGCTACAGTGTGCTTAAAAAATCTTTAAAAAAAAAAAAAAAGAGTTCATTTGTATGAAGAGCAGATACACCTGCCTAGAATCTCCCTCTGGGGCCTGGGGGCGTGGCCCAGTGGTAGAGCCCCGCCTAGAATCCCCCAGGGAGGGGCTGGGGACGTGGCTCAGTGGTAGAGCCCCTGCCTAGAATCTCCCTCTGGGGCCTGGGGGCGTGTCTCAGTGGTAGAGCCCCGCCTAGAATCCCCCAGTGAGGGGCTGGGGGCGTGGCCCAGTGGTAGAGCCCCCGCCTAGAATCCCCCAGGGAGGGGCTGGGGGCGTGGCTCAGTGGTAGAGCCCCTGCCTAGAATCCCCCAGGGAGGGGCTGGGGGCGTGGCTCAGTGGTAGAGCCCCGCCTAGAATCCATCCAAAAGAGGTCGGGGTGTGGGTCAGAGAATCAGAGGTCACCTGCTTCACAGGTCTTACAGATGCACACTGGAACACACACGATACATTTTTAAAAAAAATGTTTCGAGCCATGGTCTCACCGCGAGCCTTACAGCTGGCCTAAAACCTGTTATGAGCACCAGGCTGGCTGCAAACTCATAGATTCACCTGTCTGCTGGAATTAAAGGAGAGGGCCTTTAACCACGCCTGGCTTAATTTTCTCTCATGTGTATGCGCGTTTCGCTCGCATGTATCTCGGTGCCCTGCTTGCCTCCTGCCGCCTGCAGCACGCAGAAAAGAGCATCAGCTCCCCTGGAACCGGAGCTGCGGGTCATTGTGAGCCACCAGTGGGTGCTGGGAATTGAACCTGGGTCCTGAGCCGGTTTTTCGTCGCCTAAGTTTCTTGTTATTTTCGTGCACTCACTGGTGTGAAGGCACGAGGCTGCCCGCAGTGACAGGGACAAACACAGTGACTCAGAGCTGGGACGGTCTCGGTGCAGAGCCCAGATCTGTCACCCTCTCCGTAGCTCTGTGGCCATCAGCGAGTTACTTCCCTCCCTGCCCCTCTCACTGATGGACCATAGGACTGTGCTTAAGAGAGCTTCAGTTCTCAACAGCACCACACGCCCGGCCTTCCTCAGGGCGCCTTTCCACGGGAGACAGGACCGCTCTGCCACCCAGTCCCCGCCTCCTCTTTCCCTGTCCATAGTCCAACTGGGTTGAGAAGCCTAACTCCTTAGAATCCAAAACCCAAGACTCTGTACCTCCCGAGATTTTGTGCCGCCGCAGCTAGCTAAACCAGGCTCATGTGAGCCACCCAACACCGGGCACTGGCAGAGGGCACCCCATCCGCCCACGGCTCTGGCTGGCAAGCACAACACGCACACATCTTTTCTCTCCCCACTGATATATTTGATAATTGTTCAGAATTAGAACCGGAGATGGCATCAGCCAGGAGACGGGGCCCAGGAGAGTAAAAAAGAGCCCAGGGGGAAAATGAGGGGAAGGGTTGCAGGGGGGAGAGGGGGAGAGACACAGAAAAGGGAGGGAGAAGAGAGGCAGGGGCTGTGGGGGAGAGAAGCCAGCCAGAGGGAGAAGTGAGGGAAACTGGGAGGTAACCGAGTGTGGGAGAGGAGGCTGGGCCACAAGGAGAGAGGGGGGCCATGGGGAGAGAAGGCCCCTCCCCCCAGAGTACAAAATGGGGGGACCGGAGAGGGCCGTCCTGGGCCGGGGGCAGGGAAGACGTGGGTGACGTGGTGGTTGAGGTCAATAGTAGGTCTCTTTCTCCACCCAACCTGGAATGACAGAAGAGAGTCAGAGTGAGAGAGGAAGGCAGACACAGGAGAGTCTGGAGATCCAGGGGCAGGGACACAGAAAGAAACATCCATTGACACAACGCAAGGTGTGGTGGCAGGCCTGTCGCCCCAGCCCTGAGAAACTCAGGGCAAGAGGGATGGAGTTCAAGGGCAGCCTGAGCTGCGTCAGGAGAAGCTATTTTCAGACGCACAGTCGCACTTGGAAAGACAGTAAAAGGCAAGGTGCGGAGAGAAGAAAGACGAAGAGAAAGACAAAGAGAAAGACAAGGAGAAAGACAGGACACCTCACTGCAGAGGTGCAGGGCGAAGGAGTCACCCACCCTCTGCTTCCCCTCCCAGCCTTTTACACCCCTGGCTGTGCAGCCCTCACCCCCAGGGTTCCTGCGCAGGATGAGTTTGCGAATCTCGTCATAGACGAAGATGAGGAAACTGTAGGGGAAGGCACAGAACCACCAGCTGGGCCTGCAGAGACGAAAGAGGAGAGGGGACATGAGGGACAAATATTGACTGTGTGCGTGGGTAGACCAGATGGCCAGTTTGTCAGGATCTTTGATGCCCTGGATCCTGAATAGGGCTGGGGTCTGTGGTGTGAGGATGGTCGGGAGACTTGGTGGCATCAGCCCAGGGGTGGCAACAAGGGACAGGGGATGGGACATCCAGGGACACACGGGGGCGAGTGGACTAAAGATTTAAGGCTGAGGCTGCTGAGGCTGCAGAAGTGTGGGGGTGTGGCGCTCCGGTATGGCCGGCACTCACTTGAGAGGATACATACGAAGGGCCACGTCCATGCCTGGGCAGTAGGACAGGAAGGCAGCGAGGGCCGTCTCCTCGAACAAGCCGAAGATCAAGATCTTATTCCTGCAGGCACAGGCGAGGAGAGGCTAGACCTGGAGCACCCCCACACCGTGCTCCCCCGACCCACAGAGACAGAGGCAGATAGACACCCAGACGGGAATGGACACAGATGGACCAAGACCGAGTCACCGGCCGATGATGACATACACACCGGGAAAGGAACAGAGGCGGTGGGATGCAGGAGAAGCAGATGGGGCGGGGAGAGCTTGGAGATGTGGAGAATGAGGCGACAAAGAAAGATAGCCAGACATGCTGGTCCTTGGGAGGCGGCGCAGGAAGAGTGCCCTGAGTTTGAGGCTAGCCTGGGCTGAATACCAAGAGGCTGGCTGTCTCAAACAGTAAATAAAAAGGGGGAGGAAGAAAGAAAGGGAAAAGGAGGAAGGGGGAGAGGAGGGGGAGAGAAACAGGGACATGTTCATGGAAGCAATGGCAAAGAGAGGGAAATCTGGGGACCCAGGGCACCCCACTTTTACCCACATGGAGAGACAAGCTTACAATTCAAAACATGGGACCCTCGAGAGGAAATCAGCTTAGAGGAAAAACAGTGAAGTGGGGAGAGGAGAGATTCAGGCAACCCCAGACCCAGGAGGGGTGCGGCCGCAGGCCCTCACTTCATGCCCTGCTGGAAGACGGAGTTCCTCCTGGTCTTGCAGATGATCAGGTCGGCCCACTGGACCACCACTATGCTCACGAAGAAGGCCGTGTGGCATGTGAACTCAACCACCTTCCTCTGCTCGTAAGTCTACAGAAGGAAAAAAAAAAGATACAAGGGTGGGGTTGCATCCTGTGACCACACCCCAGGCTCCCTCTCGGCCCCACCCCCTGTGCCGGGTTCCCAGGGCCTTAGATGCGCCCCCTTTCTTGGATTCATAGCCTCTTGGGACCACTGACAGAGGCAGGTGTTTCTAGAAGAATAACTAGATAGCCTTAATCATTGCCCTGTGGGTCTCCAAGAAGGAGGGGCAGCAGCCAGGCTTTGAAGCGACGACGGGCAGGCTTATGGAGGAAACCTTGGGCTTTGTGGGGAGTTCTAGAGGCAGAGCGGTTAGCATGGGCAGGAACTGCTCTGCTCCCAAGGCTCAGCGCCCAGCCCCGCTCACCCACTGCTGTCCGTAACTGTCCTCCAGGTCGTTGACAGTGCGATCGTCCCAGTTGAGCCGGATGCCCACCAGGTTCCCGGGCAAGAATCCGTTCTCTGCCAGGATGACGAAATAGGAGAAGAAACCACCAAGGGCCTGGATCATCCCTGGGGTGGGGGAGGGGGAGACAAGAGGAGGGTGAGGGAGGAGCTGGCAGAATGATCCGTGTTCCCCCAACACTAAGCTGAGGCCATCCCAGGAGCCTGCGCACTGCGGGGTTGTCTTGCCTAAGCCACGTCATGTCCAGCCCCTGGTGGTACTAAGATGGCCGTCTGGTCCCCCTGGGGAGGGGGCTGTGTGTATCGACGACCCTCAGGTCCACTGCTACATGACTCTGGCTTCCCAAGCACTAAATATCCCGGAGGAGCCAGGCTTAATACCACAGGCCTGCGATCCCAGCAATTCGGGAGTCTGGAACATGAGGATAGGAAGCTCAGGGCCTGGCGGGGTTACAGAATGAATTAATTCAAGGCCATCTCGAAACAAGCGGTAAGCGATGGCAGAGTGCTTGCCTAGCATGCACTGAAGCTCCGGGTTTAATCGACAGTTAGTAATAAATTGACGATCAGAAAGCCAGGGCTATCCTGCTTACAGAGAGAGTTGAACGCCTGTGAATCTGTTGTCTAAGACACTTAGTAACAACAAGACACCCAAGAGGAGTCTAGACTCTGGTCGCTTCGGCCTCACGCACTCTGCTTTATTAGACACACTCCCTAGGCTCTGCCTATGCCCCGCCCCCACCCAGGTACGCGTCCACTCTGCGGGACTGGCCCTGGGTTCCGAGCCCTGGCGGTCCTCACCGATCTGCCCATAGGCCATGCTGATGAGCCTTTCGTTGACCAGTTTGTCTGTGCGCGGGTTCCTGGGCTGCCTCTTCATGATGTCGCTCTCAGCAGCCTCGTAGGCCAAGGAGATTGCAGGGACCTGGATGAGAGACAGGCAGACTGTGTGAGCGGAGAGCGAGCGAGCGAGCGAGCGTGGCCCTCCCTCAGCCGCAGCCGGGCTTACCATGTCGGTGCCCAGGTCAATGCAGAGGATGGTGATGGTGCCAAGGGGCAGTGGGATGTTGGCCATGATGAAGAGCAGGAAGGGTGTGATCTCAGGGATGTTGCTGGTCAGAGTGTAGGCGATGGATTTCTTCAGGTTGTCAAAGATCAGGCGGCCTGTAGGGGGAGAAGTGGAAGAGTAAGCTTAGAACTTGGGGTCTACTGGGGCACCGTGTCCTTTCCTGTCTATACTCGCTTTATAGATAGATACTAGAGACTGAACCTAGGCTTCCTGCAAGCCAGACAAGGCTCTACCACTGAGCCACGCCCCCAGCCCCTCACTGGGGATTCTAGGCAGGGCTCTACCACAGAGCCACGCCCCCAGCCTCTCACTGAGGGATTCTAGGCAGGGGCTCTACCACTGAGCCACGCCCCGGGTCCCTCACTGAGGCATTCACAATAGGGACTCTATCTCCTCCTGCCCACATCCAGACTTTTGCATGCTCTCTAATTCACCCTCACCCACTAACATTTACATCTACACCTCTAAGCACAGTAGCAGACTCCCGTGGGTTTAAACCCAGACTTCCAGGTTTATACCCAAGAGAAATTGTTTATGTTCACAAAGCCAAGTTCACAAAGGTTTACCGCAGCAGTATTCATAATGGCCTCAAACCAGAGCCAACTTGAAAGTTCATGCCAAATGAGCAGACACTAAACTGTGGAGCATCACGGGAGGGAACGGGGAGGAGCCACGGACACACGAACGCACAGGTGAATCTGAGGCATTACACTTAATGATAAAGGGCAGACACAGGGCTGGCGGTGTGGCTCAGTTGGTAGTGTTTGCCAAGCATGTGCAAGACCCTGGGTTCACCGCCTGGCACCACAAAATAAACAAACAAAAGGTAGATATTGAACCGGGTGGCACCGGCCTTTAATCCCAGGGCTACATATTAAGACCTGTCTCACCAGGCGGTGGTGGCACACACCTTTAATTCCAGCACTTGGGAGGCAGAGGCAGGTGGATTCCTGAGTTCGAGGCCAGCCTGGTCTACAGAGTGAGTTCCAGGACAGCCAGGGCTACACAGAGAAACCCTGTCTCGAAACAAACAAACAAACAAACAAACAAACAAATTACCTGTCTCAAATTAATATTGAAACAAAAAAATTCAAGAAAAAAAATTATTCCACTTAGATGACAACAAGCAGGACAGTCAGGACAGTGAGCCGCTGTACAGTGGTCAGGCCAGGCAGAGGTTTTAATGGAGAGGGGGGTCTGTCTCTGTCTGTCTGTCTGTCTCTCTGTCTGTCTGTCTCTTATTTCCACAGTGTTTGTGAATCAATCTCAGGACTTTATGTGTAGCAGGAAAGCCCTTTACCAACATCATTTCGATTGACTAGAATCTAGAGAGTGTGTGGGTGTCCCTATATGCAAAAATCTATCAAGTTAACTTGTAATGAGTACATGCTTGATCACAAACATGCAACCAGTATGGTGCACACCAGGCCAAAACCTAAGAGTTAGCATAGCAATCCAACGTCTTCCCCATGTGTCAAGCTGTAGGGAAATCATTAAAAAATAAAATCACCCACTTTTATTTTTTTTAATAACCCACTTTTAAAAAAATGTCAGGTGCAGTCAGCAGTGCATGTGAGCCGGAGAATTAGGAGTGCAAGGTCATCCTCAGCTACGTCGTGAGCTTGAAATCATCCTGGACTACATGAAATATCACCTCAAAAAAAAAAAAGGCAATAGACTAAAATAGGCATTTCTCAGAAGAGAATACGCAAATAGGCCAGGCATAGTGGCCCAGGCCTGTGATTCTGGCACTCAGAGGGAAAGGCAGTGAGGGCAGAGCAACTCTGAGACCGGCCTGGTCTAGATAGCAAGTTCCAGGCCAGCCAGGACTGTACAGGCAGCCTGTTCCAACAATAAAAATCAATGCTGGGTATGGTGGTGCATGCCTCTAATCAGGGCGCTTGGGAGACAGGGGCAGCTGGATCTATACAGGCTCTACAGAGGGAGGCCTGTCTCAAAAGGCAGAGGAAAGAATATTACAAACAAAACCCGTGTGTGTGCGTGTGTGTGTATGTGTGAAAGGCAGAGGAAAGAATACTACAAACAAACAAAACCCATGTGTGTGCGTGTGTGCGTGTGCGCGCGCACGCACGTGTGTGCGTGTGCATGTGTGTGTGTGTGTCAGTGGTGGTACACATCTTTAATCCCAGCACTTGAAAGGCAGAGGCAGGTGGATCTCTGAGTTCGAAGCCAGCCTGGTCTACAGAGTGAGTTCCAGAACAGCCAGGGCTACAGAGAGAAACCCTGTCTTTAAAAAACAAAAACAAAAACAAAAAAAGAGAAAAGAAACCAAAGCCAACCAAAGAAAAACAAAGAAGATACACTGTAGTCAATATAACACGGCAGCTCCACTAGCTGCTGGGGATACAAAGTAAACCTGCAATGAGACATCACATTACCCCAGAGTGGGTAGCTATGATCAAAATAACCAAAAAACAGGTGCTGGAGGAGAGTCAGGGAAAGGGAGCCATGCCCACTGTAGGTCAGGACGCGCGTAGGTGTGCGCGGTTAAGAGCACTGGCTGCTCTTCCAGAGGACCCAGGTTTTGTCCCCAGCCCCCACATGGTGACTCACAACTGCCTGTAACCCCAATTCCAGAGCATTTACCGCCCCCTTCTGGCCTCCATGGGCACTGCATGCATGTGGTGCACAGACATAGCATGAATAAAATCATTTTAAAGAATTTAAAGAACGGCATAGATGGCATTGAAGGTCTCTGTGCTGAGCACAGGGGACAGAGAACCACGTGATCTCCAGTTAATCTTATTCAGGTGTGGCGTTACATACCTGTAATCCCATACTCAGAAGGCTGAGGCAGGGAGATTGCCTGAGTGAGTTCAAGGCCAGCCTGGACTACATGGTGAGCTCTTGTCTAAAAAAATCCCCCACCCCATAAAAAGGGGGTGCTTAAGATCGGTATCCAGGATAAGAGCGGATGCTGAGCTTACGGAGGACCCACGTTTTGTCCCCAGCATCCTTGTACGATGGATCACACCTGTCTCCAAGTCTCCCTCTAGGGCGCCTGGAGAGACCAGAGGAGTGTTCGATGCCCTTGAGGGCCTATGTGTGTGGAAACTCCGGTGTAACTGGCTGACCCTAGGTCACACATAGCAAGTGTCCCCAAAGCTAGGAGAAAGGGCACTGGATATTTTCTCCTGTAAGAAATGCTAACTGGGGAGACAGATCTGCCCAAGCCCATTTAACCAGTAACCAACACACGATATCAAAATATCACACGGCAGTCCATTAGGAGCTATAATTTTTGTAGTCTCGTGTGGTCCAGATTGGATTCGAACCTCTGACTCCCTACCTTCACCTCCTAAGTTCTGGGATTACAGGCATACGGCACCAAGCAGCTGACGCTTTGTTTCTTCATTTGTTTGAAGACCTGATCTTACTATGAACCCTGGTTCTCCTGGAACTCGTTATGTAGACCAGGCTGGGCTTGAACTCAGAGAGCCACGTGTTCCTGCCTCCTGGGTGCTGGAAAGCCCTGCTAGCTGCTTTTTAAAAGTGTGTGTATATGAATTTGTATGGGGACAGGGGAATGGCTGGGTTGCTCTGCAAATGGGTGTAGTACCTGTGGAGGCCAGCAGAGGGCACCAAAGCCCCGGAGCTAGAGTTACAGACCCCAGTGAGCCGCCTGGTGGGGTGCTAGAACCTAACTTGGTCCTCCTAACTGTTCACTCTTAACTGCTGAGTCTTTTCTCCAGACCCCACCCCCTCTTTTTTGAGGTGCTTCTTGCTGAGTACTACCAGCTGGCCCAGAACTAAATCTTTTTTTGTCTAAGCCTCTCAAGCACATAACTTACCTATGCACGCCAGCATGCCTGGCTAATATGTATACTGTTTATGTTTTTATATATCTGTTAAAACAGATCCAGCCAGTTGTGGCTCACACCTGTAATTCCAGCACTCAGAAGGCTGAAGCAGGAGGGTTGCCGTAAGTTCAAGACCAGCCTGGGCTACAGAGTGAATTGCAGGCTAGCCTGGGCTACAAACTGAGGCCCTGTCAAAACAGAACGGAACAAAGGTTTTGGTACAGTGGCGACTGCACCAAAGACCTCTGTCCTCATGCGACAAGCATTTTCCTCCCACGAAGCTATTTGCCTCTCATTCTAAAAATGTTCCTAAGGAGAAAGAAGAATTAAGGATTCTTCAGTGTACACCCTCATGTGGTGCTGTGGACAGAGGGACCAGGCTCTCTTGGAGTTGGACAACGGCAACAGGAGAGGCCTTTCACTGTATTTACAGCATCTGGGATTTTCCCTTGGGGAAAGTTAAAACCCCTACAAACACCACCCCCAGCATCAGCGTCCTATGGCCTGTCTCTCTCTCTCTCTCTCTCTTTCTCTCCCTCTCTCCCTCCCTTTCTCTCCCTCCCCCCTTTCCCTGCCCTCTCTCCCACTCCCCTTCTGTCTCCTCCCATCCCTCCCAGTGCTTTCCTGCTGAGCCCCGCCCCCTGCCCTCTTTGTAACTTATTTGGAGATAGTAAGTGTCAGTAAGTGGTACAGGGCTGTAAATCCTGCTCAGCCTCCGAGTAGCTTGGGTTTCGGGCCTGCACCACTAAGCTGGGCTCTGGGGGTTTCCTAGCACCTCCCCCAGTTCGTTATTTGTTTTTGTGTTTGTTGATTCTTTTATTTAATTAATTTATTTATTTATTGGATTTTTGAGACAGGGTTTCTCTGTGTAGCCCTGGCTGTCCTGGAACTCACTCTGTAGACCAGGCTGGCCTTGAACTCAAAAGTCCTCCTGCCTCTGCCTCCCAAGTGCTGGGATTACAGGCGTGCGCCACCACGCCCGGCCCTTGTTGATTCTTTTAGATAACTTGTTTCCCAGCCGGGAAATCGGGAAATCGAGGACCAAGCTACAGTGCACCCGTGAGGCCAAGGGCAGAGGCCACCTAGGGCGCCTGCCTTGTCCTGCTGGGCAGAGATGTCTAGGGAGCAGGCGGTACTGTGCTTTCCTCTGGGGGCCTGGGGGCGCGGGCTAGCGGCATCTAGCCTGCCACCGTGGGCTCAGCTTTAGCGACTATTCTCTGGATTTTGTGTGTTGAGACAGGGTCTTACCATAGAGCCCTGGATAATCTGGAAATCACTTTGTATGCAGACTAGGCTGGCCTTGAACTCACAGAAATCCTCCTGCCTCTGCCTCCAGAGTTCTAAAAGTGTGGAACTACCACGTCTGGCTGACTACCCAAGACAGAAGCTCATTATGTGTCTCTGGTTGTCCAGGAACTCACTGTACACCAGGCTGGCCTTGAACTCACAGAGATCCTCCTGCCTCTGCCTCTTGAGTGCTAGGATTAAAGGCGTGTGATACCATAGCTCTGTTTATCATGATGTTTTTACTTTTTCTTTTCGTGCTAAGAACGAGGCTCAAATCCTGCAACGTGGTAGGCGACTCCTGTGAGTTATAGCTTCAGTTCATTAGAGTACTGATCTCCCCCTCCTCCCTCCCTTCATGCGCTCTCTTGCGTGTGTGTGTGTGTGTGTGTGTGTGTGTGTGTGTGTGTGAGAGAGAGAGAGAGAGAGAGAGAGAGAGAGAGGACTGGGTCTTACTGATAGCCTAGGCTGGCCTAGAACTCACAGCAATTCACCTGCCTCAGTCTCCTGAGCCCTGGGATTTATGAGTCATCACACACTCCCAGCAAATGTCATTCACAGCAAGGAGCGACGTTTCAGATGGGGGCTAGGCCCAGGGAGAATAAATGGAACAAGCACAGTTACTCCTCCATGGGGAGATTGCAGCGCCCCTAACAATTCCAGATATTTTCTGCAATTATCAATGTAATAACCGATACTTAGATAAAACAAGACATGAACCAGCCTCCTTCACGCCCACTCTACACCCTCCAGAAAGTGGGGCTGTCGTCAGTCAGCTCTGCAGTGGGACTTCCCTGCCACACACGAGGCTTCCCATACCTCACCTGGAAGGAATTGACATTTCTGTGCCTGTGACCTTCCTCCCAATCCTTTCAAGGTGAATGTCTCAGTGTCTGCTCCCGAAGATGACTGAATCCCAGCCCACGTCAGGAGGGGGGGCCTTCCAAACCTCCCAGGATCCTTTGCTTCACAGTGGCCACACTTCTCGGACTTTGGGATGCTCCCAGACTTCCTCATCCACCGTATTGCATGATGGTGGGGCAGAAACCTCAGTCCTGCCCCGCGATCCCCACACAATCCCCACGCGGCCTTGGCCTGCTGCCCTCCCCTTCCTAAAGCTTCCAGCGGTGACTCAACGTCTATACTCCACCCGGCTCCTGTGAGCACTCACCCTCCTCCACACCAGTGACAATGGAGGCAAAATTGTCATCCAGCAGAATCATGTCGGCGGCCTGCTTAGAGACATCAGAGCCAGCAATGCCCATGGCCACCCCAATGTCAGCCTTCTTCAGAGCAGGGGAGTCATTCACACCATCACCAGTCACAGCCACAATTGCTCCCTGGAAGGAGGAAGGGTGAGGGTGAGAACCGACTCTTCAGACCCAGGCCTCCTCCCTCAGACCTGGCCTCCTCCCTCAGACCTGGGATCCAGGCCCAGGCCTCCTCCCTCAGACCAGGGATCCAGGCCCAGGCCTCCTCCCTCAGATCAGGGATCCAGGCCCAGGCCTCCTCCCTCAGATCAGGGATCCAGGCCCAGGCCTCCTCCCTCAGACCCAGGATCCAGACCCAGCCCTCTTCCCTCAGATTCAGGTCCAGGCTCAGCCCCACCTCCCTCAGACCAAGGATCCAGACTCAGTCCCACCTCCCTCAGACCAAGGATCCAGACTCAGCCCCACCTCCCTCAGACCAAGGATCCAGACTCAGTCCCACCTCCTTCAGACCAAGGATCCAGACTCAGCTCCACCTCCCTCAGACCTAGGATCTAGGCCTAACCCATCCTTCCTGAGACCCAGGTTTCAGGCTCAGCCTCTTTCCTCAGACCAAGGATCCAGTCCCAGCCTTCTTCCCTCAGATTCAGGATTAAGGCTCAGCCCTCCTCCCCCACACCACAGTTCCAGGCCTCTCCTCCCTTGCACCAGGTGGGAGCTCACCTGTCTCTGACAGCCCTCCACGATGATGAGTTTCTGCTGAGGCGAGGTCCGGGCAAAGACGATCTCAGTGTGGTTCTGTAGGATCTCGTCAATCTGCTCAGAGGTGAAGTCCTTGAGGTCGGTGCCGTGAATCACACAGGCTTTGGCGTCCCTGAGGAGAGAGGAAGTGGCTAAGGCCAGAGTGAGGAGTCGGGGCATTTGACAGGCAGAAAGACAGACAGGACAGACCATGGACAGAGAGAGAGAAGGTCTGAGGGAGGAACATGATAAGGTTAGAGAGAGTCATGCCTGAAGGAGCGGAAATGGGCAACAGCAAGAGAGACAGAGACAGGTCCGGGGCCTGAAAAGCTGAAGTCCAGAAAACCAAACACAGATGTACAAGTGTAGCAAAGCAAAGAAATACGGGGCTTCCTTTACTCCTCTGAGAGCAAGCGTTTCTATTATCTATAATCTGAGCACTAGGCAGCCAATGCATGCCTTTAATCCCAACCCTTGGGAGGCAGAGGCAAGCAGAAGTCTGAGTTCAAGGCCAGCCTGGTCTACATAACGGGTTCTAGGCCAGCCAGGGCTACACAGTGAGACCTTGTCTCAAAAGAAATACTTGGGGCTGGAGAGATGGCTCAGCGGTTAAGAACACTGCTCTTCTTCCAGAGGTCCTGAGTTCAAATCCCAGCAACCACATGGTGGCTCACAACCATCTGTAATGGGATCCAAAGCTCTCTTCTGGTGTGTCTGAAGACAGCGACAGTGTACTCATATACTAGGCGGGGCTCTCCCACTGAGCCACGCCCCCAGCCCCTCACTGGGGGATTCTAGGCGGGGCTCTACCACTGAGCCACGCCCCCAGCCCCTCACTGGGGGATTCTAGGCAGGGCCTCTACCACTGAGCCCCGCCCACAGCCCCTCACTGGGGGACTCTAGAAAGGCACTATCTCTGAATTATATTCCTTAGTGTTTGGAGACAGGATCTTGCTGTGTAGCTCAGGCTGGCCTCAGTGACACTCCTGTCTCCTGGTTTGAGTGCTGGGGTACAGGGGTGCAGCACCACACCTGGTTTTACTTCATTTTGTGTTTGTACTGCTTAGGGTGGTGCTGCGGATGAAGCCCAGGCCTTGTGCATTCATCCTCCACTCGTAGAATGGTTTTGTGTGTGTGTGTTTGGTGCTGCTTGCTGTTTTTTGTTTGATCAAGAAAGAGTCTCACTGTGCCACTGTGGCTAGCCTCAAACTCAAAGCGATCTGCCTGCCTTCGCCTCTATAGCGTGGGGATTAAACGTGACTCGCTTCACCCGGTTCCTTGTAGAAGAGGAGGAGCGGGGACTGAGAACGGGTAACTGACTGGCTTACAGTTACACAGCGGAGACTCGACCTCTCAAAACCTCCGTGGCTGTCGCCCTCACTGTGGGAGAATGATGGACCCAGGCTTGAGCAGACAGGGGGTCCCAGAGCGGAAGCGGGGGGTTGAGCTGAGCACCTTGACGGGCCTGCAGGACCTGGGGGAGGTGCGGCTCCTCACCTGGGGTTGACCTGGCTGACGGGGATGTTGAGTCTCGCCGCGATGTCCTCCACGGTCTCGTTGCCCTCGGAGATGATGCCTACACCCTTGGCAATGGCCTTGGCAGTGATGGGGTGATCGCCGGTGACCATGATGACCTGTGAGCGTTGTGTTTTAGGGACGGCCCGGGTTCCTGCATACCCCCCCCCCCCCGTGACATCACATCCACCCGGCTGCCCCACCCACCTTGATGCCTGCGCTTCGGCACTTCCCCACAGCATCAGGGACGGCTGCCCGGGGAGGGTCAATCATGGACATGAGACCCACGAAGCAAAGGTTGTCTGTGGTAAAGTTCACGTCATCACAGTCAAAGGCAAAGCCCTTGGGGAACTGTTCCTCGGGCAGGTAGTAATGGCAGAAACCTGGAGAGAGCGACATGGAAGGGCGTATGAAGGCACCGGCCTCAGCACCTCCACGGCTGCATCCCAGCTCTCAGCAACGGGATGCTGGGGTCTCCCTGCAGTCTCCCCACACAGCCAACCGGCATTTGTTTCTCAACAATGGCCTTATTCATCTGTTCATTCATTCATTCATTCATTCATTCATTCATTCATTCATTCATCTGTTCATTGATTCATTTGTCTGTTCATTCATTCATTCATCTGTTCATTGATTCATTTGTCTGTTCATTCATTCATTCATCTGTTCATTCATCCATTCACACATTCATTCATCATTCTTGCACGCATTCATTCATTCATTCACTCATTCATTCATGGTGCATTCTGAGCCCAACAGGTCCTTAGAGCTCAACCTGTTCCT
This sequence comes from Apodemus sylvaticus, assembly GCF_947179515.1. Taxonomy (NCBI): domain Eukaryota; kingdom Metazoa; phylum Chordata; class Mammalia; order Rodentia; family Muridae; genus Apodemus; species Apodemus sylvaticus. The sequence continues at coordinate 189,350,337 of NC_067472.1, read as the reverse complement.
GCCCAACCCAAACTACACACCCAGCACACGCTCGCCCAGGCCACCGAGCTCGAGGTAGGCGTTCTGGAAGGCCTCCTTCATCTCCTCGTCCAGAGGCTGCTCCTTGCCCTGCAGGAGGATGGTGGCACAGCGGTCCAGAATGCGTTCGGGGGCTCCCTTCATCACTAGCAGGTACCGGTTGTCATTGGGGTCCTCAGTCTCGTGGATGGATAGCTGTAACAGACCCGAGTGCATGCTTAACCCGTGCAGGGACCCAGAGGCTGCCTCTACCCACCCACCGTCCCAGTGCCGGGAGGGCAGCGGCTCAGGGCCCGGCCCGCATCTCTGCAGGCCTTCCCGACCGCTCCACCTCTGCGCATCGCACACAGATGCCAGCTGCCCAGGGATCACAATCTTCCCCCTTGTCTAGGCAGGAGCCGACATTCAGCTACACCCAAATCTAGCAGCTAGCTTGCCTCTGGAGCGAACCTACAGCCCGGCTTCTTCTCACTCTCCCGTGTGGCCCTTGCTCCCACTCCAGCTATCATCGACCCTCACTCGAATTTCTGTATCTGCTTCCTGTAGATCAGCCAGTCTGGGCCAGTGTTCAACAGCAGAACACTGACCTAGCATCCCCCAGGGAGGGGCTGGGGGCGTGGCTCTGTGGTAGAGCCCCGCCTAGAATCCCCCAATGAGAGGCTGGGGGCGTGGCTCAGTGGTAGAGCCCCGCCTAGAGTCCCCAGTGAGGGACTGGGGGCGTGGCTCTGTGGTAGAGCCCCGCCTAGAATCCCCCAATGAGAGGCTGGGGGCGTGGCTCAGTGGTAGAGCCCCGCCTAGAGTCCCCAATGAGAGGCTGGGGGCGTGGCTCAGTGGTAGAGCCCCGCCTAGAATTCCTAGTCCCAACAAAAATTAAAACCTCAAAAAAAGCCTAAGTCGGTGAGAAACGCTGCATCCACACTGATAAAGAGCTCAGCAGTTTCCCACAGGTGGTGTCAGCTCAAATGTCCATCCACAGCTGGACAGAGCAGCAAGATGAGACAGACATTCCCACACGGAATGCCTTCCTTTTTTCTCCCGCAGCAGCTGGGCATGGTGGCCCACATCTGTCACCGCAGAGCTTGTGAGGCCGAGACAGAGAGCCACATGACTTTGAGTCTTGCTAGGGCTGTACAGGGAGCTCCAGGCCTGACTGGGTTATAGAGTGAGACCTTGTCTCAAAAGATAGAATGGCTAGGTGTGGTGGCACATGCCTTTGAGCTGTGAGTTCCAGGCCAGCCTGGTCTACATAACAAGTTCCAGGACAGCCAGGACTACATAGAGAAACCCCGTCTCCTTGGGGGGAAAAAGTCAGGAGGAAGCTGGTAGGATGGTTCAGTGGGTAGGGGTGCTTGCTGTGCAAGCCTGAAGACCTGACGTCAGTCCCTGAAACCCCATACAGGAAAGAAAGAACCGACTCCCTCCTTCTCCACACACAACCCCCACCATCACACACACACAATAACAAACGTTTTAAAATGAATGAGGCTCTGGTGGACGTGAGGATGGATCCTGGAAAAAATGATTTTTAAAAAGGCCAAATGTTACACAATTCCATTTTTCTTTTTCTTTTTCATTTTCTCTTTCTTTCTTTCTTTCTTTCTTTCTTTCTTTCTTTCTTTCTTTCTTTCTTTCTTTCTTTCTTTCTTTCTTTCTTTCTTTCTTTCTTTCTTTCTTTCTTTCTTTCTTTCTTTCTTTGACAAAATGTCCAGAACAAGTGAATCCACAGAGACAGAAAGTAGGTTAGTGTTTGCATGAGGCTGGGGGGCAGGGTGTGCGGGCGTAGGTACGGGCGGTAGCTGAGAGCGTGCGAGCATGCGGGGGTTTCTTTCTGAGGTGATAAAGATGATCTAAAATTGACCGTGTAGGTGGTTTCCTAAGTCCGAGTACACTAGCATAGGCGCTCGCAGTACGGGAGTTGTAGCTACGCAAAACTGGTTGATTGACAGGATAGGCATCAAGCTCTGTCTGCCTCCTCTGCTTCCTGTCGTGGTTCTTGCTCCCCTCAGAGTCATGGCCGGGTCTCCCCCACAACCCTCAGAACCCCACAGCTCTGTATACCCTGCCCTGGTTCCCTCACCACATGGTTCTGGCCGGTTGTACTCCTGCCACAGGACCTTTCCACGTGCTGCCCTGCTGTCTGACCCCTCTTTCCTTTATACCCACAGGGCTCCTCCCCCTCATCCTTTGATGGTCTGTCTCTTAGGACCAGTGTATCAAAAAGCAAGAGTCTCACTGTTAACATCACCACCCCATGGACCCCAGTACCTAAAACAAGACCAAAAGGCTCAAAAACATATCTGGAAAATGTGTGAAAAATGTTACCCTTACGCCTGACATGGTGACTGGGACCCACCCTCTACTTTGGGGCGCTCTTTGCGCCCTTCAACCTCTCCTATTCCCCTCCCCCACTCTGGCTATCATCATCTTCGATCTTACAGATGGGAACTGAAGCACTAATTAATAAAAATTAATGTCTTGCTCCAAAGCTGTAAGGGTGTGGGACACAGGTGGCTACCTCCGCGAATGACAGAGACACCGCAAGGTCCCCCCGGCTGTCCCAGTGTAATGTGACTATTTCCTCCAGACAAGACTGAGTTCCAGAAGGCCTTTACCATGAAAGCCACGCAGGATGGAACAGTGATGGCTAACGGCCGGTGACCACGGGAGGGTGGGAAGGGAGAGTCCTCCCCACTCCCCGCCCACCCACCCGCCAGTCCTCACAGCTGGCTGCGACCCCAGTAACACAGCATTCGTGAGTCACCACCCACTCTGGGTGGTGCAGCTGTTTCTGAGTCACTCCGTGATCCTGTAAGTAGCTTCCCGCCCCTGTTCCCATAATTAACTCTGATCGTTCCATTCCTTCTCCAAGCTAGACCAGGGTGGAATCGTTTCCTTGATCTGTTGGTGTCCTACCTGTCTGGACTGCAGAGCTGCTTATTTATTTATTTTTCTTGTTTTGAGACAGGGTCTCGTATAGCCCAGGCTGGCCAGGAATTTGCTGGGGGCCTGAGGTTAGCTCTGATGTACTTATCCCCAGTTCCTCAGTGCTGGGATTGCAGCCGGCACCATTACACCTGACTTTGTCCCTGTTTTAAGACAGGGTCTTATGGAGCCCAGGCTGGCCTCAAATTCACCACGTAGCTGAGGATAACCATGAACTCCTGATCCTCCTGCCTCTGCCTTCCAAGTACTGGGCTCACAGATGTGCACTAACACATCCAGCTCAAATAGATATATTTTATTACTTTTTTGTTTGTTTGTTTTTCGAGACAGGGTTTCTCTGTGTAGCCCTGGCTGTCCTGGAACTCACTCTGTAGACCAGGCTGGCCTTGAACTCAGAAATCTGCCTGCCTCTGCCTCCCAAGTGCTGGACTTAAAAGCGTGTGTCATCACAGTTCAGAAAAATCGACATTTCCTTCTATCGTCCCCGGAGAACTCACACAGCACCGTGAGCCGGAGTTCCCTCGTACCTGGTATTTGTTGGTGGAGTTGAAGGGGATCTCGGCCACTTTCTTGTTCCGTTCACGCATCAGTTTTACGGAACCCGAGGACAGCTCAATGCACTTGAGCAGGGCAGACTCGGAGGCATCACCGGCCACGTCCCTCTGCGCGGGAGAGAGCGAGGTCAGTCAGCGGTGCAGAGCGGGGAGGTGGGATGCAGGCTTGGGGTGGGCGGGCGGCGGCGGCACCCACCTTGAGTACAGGGATGTTGTCCTGCCCGCCCTTGAAGACAGCACGGTTGCAGAGGCCAGCGATGTGGGACAGGGCCACCCAGGTGTGTGAGCTCTTGTCGAAAGAGGTCCCTGTAAGGAGTCACGTGTGAGGCCCAGAGGCCGCCGGCACGGGGTGCCCCAGTGCCCACCCAGAGCCAGCACTGACCAGACTGATCCTCAGTGGTGTCAGCCTCGTGTATCTGGTTGTCAAACCACATGTGGGCGACGGTCATGCGGTTCTGGGTGAGGGTGCCGGTCTTGTCCGAGCAGATGGTGGATGTGGAGCCCAGGGTCTCCACCGCCTCCAGGTTCTTCACCAGACAGTTCTTGCGAGCCATGCGCTTGGCGGTCAGCGTCAGGCACACCTGAAGGGCGGGAAAGGACAGGGCAGCTGCACAGATGCCCACGGCTCACCTGCCCGGCCTCAGCTCAAATCCTGGGGAGCCAATGACTGCTTAATAGCAACGTTGGGGCCGCAGGGGTTGAACGATAGACAGACTCAGATGTGACCCCCAAACACACTGTAGGATGTCCTCGGAGGCTCAGTGATTAAGAGCGCCATATTGTTCTTTCAGAGGACCTGAGTTCGAATCCCAGCACCATACCAGGCAGCTCACAACTGCCTCCAACCCCAGCTCCAGGTGATCTGATACCTCTTCAACTCCGACCCCCGAATAAGTAACAATTAACATTAAGAAAATAAAATGATTTTTAAAAAGATTAGTGTCTTTAAAAAGAAAGGAAAATAAACAAACAAACACACCTAGCAGTGTCTACTACAGTGTCTACAGTATCTCTGTAGAGTGGCCTCGAACTCCTAGAGATCTGCCTGCCTCTGTCTCCCAAGTGCTGGAGTTAAAAGTGTGCATCACCATAGCCCAGATAAATAGAACTTTCTTTCTATCGTCCCAGGAAAACTCACACAGCACCCAGAGCAGGAAGAGCAAACTGGGGACTCGGGTGGAATAGTATCTACTAGTGAAAAAGAGCAAGTCATTACCGTCTACAAGCACATGGATAGAACTCAGTACATTCAGTTAAAGAGGGCCAGATTTGGGAGTGGGGGTGGGGTGCGGCTGGAGAGATGGCCGGCTGCTCTTCACTGAGTTCAATTCTCAGCCACCACCACAAGGTGGCGCACAGCCATCCGTAATGGGATCCGATGCCCTCTTCTGGCGTGTCTGAGGACAGCGACAGTGTACTCACATACATAAAATAAAGAAATAATTCTTTAAAGAAAAAAAAAAGAAGAGCCAGATAAATGAGGCGGCGGGGGCGGGGGTTGTGTGTGGCTCACACCTTTAGTCCCAACACTCAAGAGGCAGAGGCAAGCAGATCTCTGTGAGTTCGAGGCCAGCCTGGTCTACCGAATGAGCTCCAGTCAGGGGTATACGGAGAGACCCCGTTATGAGACTATGATTAGACCTGAGGTTAGGCTGAGGACTTTTAGGCAGATGATGGTGGCCGGGGAGGGAGGGCCATTCCTTCAGGGTCGGTCTACCATCCAGAGGACGGCCCGGCACCTGTGCGGTATGGGCCACACTGATGGGACTCAGTGGGTTATTTAAACAGATATGAAGTTGAAGGAGTGGGGGTGGACCAGGAAGGAGTTATGGGGAAGGATTAGGGCTGCATAGTGTCAAGTACACAGTATGGGAGAATTAAAGAATTAATAAAGTATTATATTAAAAGCAAAAAACAGCTGGGCAGTGGTGGCGCACGCCTGTAATCCCAGCACTCTGAGAGGCAGAGGCAGGAGGATTTCTGAGTTCGAGGCCAGCCTGGTCTACAGAGTGAGTTCCAGGACAGCCAGGGCTATACAGAGAAACCCTGTCTCGAAAAAACCAAATCCAAATAAATAAATAAATAAACAAACAAACCAAAAAACAAGGAGAGAGGAAAGAAAGAGGGAGGGAGGGAGGGAACGGCCATATTTAGGCAAAGCACTTACTACGGGTGTCTGGGGTGGGGCTGATGACTGGGTATGGGGGCAGGGTGGGGCATTGCTTTATTCTAAAACATTGCTCAAATGGGCTGGTGAGAGGGCTCTGTGACTAAGGGTGCTTGCGGCCAAGCCTGATGACCGGGGCCCAAGACCCACATGGCGGGAAGACCCAGTGTCATCTGCTGACCTCCAGGTGGGGCTCATGGTGTGTACACACGTGGGCATGCACATACACCGTGTGCGGCCATGCCCGGCCACGCGAATGTAATAAATTAAAAAAAGAAGCTATCATGGATGCAGGGGCTGGGCAGACAGTTCTGTGGTTAAGAACGCTTGTGGATCTTGCAGAGGACACAGGTTCAGTTCCCCACACCCATGTGGTAGCTCACACCTATCTGTAATTCTGGTTCCAGCAGGTCCAGTGCTCTCACCTTACCTCCAAGGGTATCAGGAATTCGCATGGTGCATGGTGCATATACACACATGCTGGCAACACACACACACACACACACACACACACACACATACACACAGAAAGTGATTTAAAAAGAAAAGTGCCAGGCATGGTGGTACACGCCCTTATCTCGGCACTCGGAAGGCAGGTGGCACTCTGAGAGTTTGAGGCCTGGTTGTCAGGACAACCAAAGAAACTTACACAGAGAACCCCTGTCTTGAGAAGCCAAAATAAAATAAAATAAAAATAATAGGATAACATAATAATGGCAGCCAGGAGCTGGAGAGATGTCTCAGCTTGTTGCCCTCACAGAGGACCTGGGTTCTGTCCCTGACGTCTACACGGTGACTCACTGACACACCCACAGACCCAGGGGTCAGATCCCCTCCCCCTCCCTCAGACCTGGGGGGTGGCCCCAGCTCCCCTCCCTTGGGGCTCAGCCTTACCGTGACAGTGGCCAGCAGCCCCTCTGGGACATTGGCCACAATGATGCCAATGAGGAAGATGACCGCCTCGAGCCAGGTGTAGCCCAGAATGAGGGAGAGGATGAAGAAGGAGACGCCCAGGAACACGGCCACGCCTGTGATGAGCTGGATGAAATGCTCAATCTCGATGGCAATGGGCGTCTTGCCCACCTCCAGGCCCGAAGCCAGGGTGGCAATGCGGCCCATGACGGTGCGGTCACCCGTGGCCACCACCACACCCCGGGCGGTGCCTGCAGGGCCAAAGGGAGAGAGAGGCTCAGGTACCCGCCCCTCCTGAGCCACCTCTCTGGTTCTGTGCCCTTGGGGTCCCCTCCCCTTCACCTTCCACGCAGTTGGTGGAAAAGAAGGTGATGTTCCGAGTCTCCAGGGGGTTGTCGTGTGTGCAGTCCGGGGAGCGGGTCTGGGGCTCAGATTCGCCGGTCAGGGAGGAGTTGTCCACCTAAAGATGGGGCAGCGAGTTATGTCCAGCACAAGGCCCAGGATCAGCGAGCAAGGAAACGGGGGTGGGGTGGGGTGAGGATGGGGCTTGGAGTAAAGCCACCCTAGGAAGTTACAGAAAAAAAGCAGGGGAGCCCTGTTTGGCCTGAGGCATCTGGGAATTTGGAGGCAGAATGTTGAGAGTAGGCAAGAACAGGACCTTTGGCCCAGGCCAAAAATCCCTCAGAATTTCTGTGGGATGGGTCTGGACTCCTGGGTCTGAGGGAGGAGGGCTGGGCCTGGACTCATGGGTCTGAGAAAGGAGGGCTGAGCCTGGACTTCTGGGTCTGAAGGAGGAGGACTGATATTTGGATTCTGGGTCTGAGGTAGGAGGTCTGGGCCTGGACCCCCAGGTCTGAGGGAGGAGGTCTGGGCCTGGACCCCCAGGTCTGAGGGAGGAGGTCTGGGCCTGGACCCCTAGGTCTGAGGGAGGAGGTCTGGGCCTGGACCCCTAGGTCTGAGGGAGGAGGTCTGGGCCTGGACTCCTGGGTCTGAGGGAGGAGGTCTGGGCCTGGACTCCTGGGTCTGAGGGAGGAGGTCTGGGCCTGGACCCCTAGGTCTGAGGGAGGAGGTCTGGGCCTGGACTCCTGGGTCTGAGGGAGGAGGTCTGGGCCTGAGGCCCTGGATCTGAGGAAGGAGGGCTGGGCCTGAACCCAAGCCTGGGTCTGAGGGAGGAGGACTGGAGCCTAGAACTCTGGGGTCTGTCTATAGGACATATTCAGGGTTTTTTTTTTACCCCTCCTTATTCTTCAGAGGAAAAAATGGAACTGGAACCTGAGGCCGCGCCTCACCTTGCAGCCGTGGGCCGAGATGATGCGCAGGTCAGCTGGTACCCGGTCGCCACCCTTGATCTCCACCAGGTCCCCGACCACCACCTCCTCCGCGTTCACCTGCATCTTTTCGCCTTCCCGGATCACAAGGGCTTGCTGTGTGTGAGACACCGAACAGTGACCTCTCAACCTCCCTCGGCCTGGGAGGGCATCCCCACGTGCCGCCCACACTTCCTTCTGTCACCTCGCCGGGCCCCCTTTACCTGGGGAACCATGTTCTTGAAGGACTCCATGATCTTAGAACTCTTGGCTTCTTGGTAGTAGGAGAAGCAGCCTGTGATGATCACCACGGCGGCCAGCACTATGCCCAGGTACAGCTGTGGGGACACATCAGGACAGGGCGTTACGGCGGCCCTGCACACTCCCCACCTACCTCCATCCCGGGGTCACTGGGGTCTGTGAAGGAGCTTTGTGAGAAGGTCTGTGTCCTTGTTCTGCGTGTGTGTGTCTGTCTGTCTGTCTGCTTGTGTGCCTGAAGGCCTCGCCTTGCATTCATAAGAATGTGCATTTGAGTGTATCTGTTAGCCTGCCTTTTTGTGTTTATTAGTATTTTTTTATTAATTAATTTATTTACCTATTTATTTTGAGACAGGGTTTCTCTGTGTAGTCCTGGCTGTCCTGGAACTCACTAAATCAGGATGGCCTTGAACCCAGAGAGATCTGTCTGCCTCTGTCTGCCTCTGCTTCTGCCTCTGCCTCTGCCTCTGCCTTCCACGTGCTGGATGAAAGGCAAAGGCCCCCACCGCCTGACTCTGGCCTTGAACTTTTGGTCCTCCTGGGTTAGCCTCCCTGATGCTGACCTGACAGGTGTGGGCCACCATGTCTGGCTCTGCGGATCCTGTTTTTGTCTGGACTGCACCTGTGTGTGTGTGTGACTCTATCTGTATGAGGTGACTGTCGGAACCTGTTTCCTCCTGGTGGGACTCTCTGGGCTCACCCCTTGTGTACACATGAAGATGTCTGTGCGGTTGTGTGAGGACTGACAGCCTTGTCTCACACCTGTCTCCTCTGTAGGGCGATGGCCATCCTCTCCCGCCATTTGTCAGGCTGGGACCACCTGGTGGCGCCTGACCTCAGACAGCCTTAGCCTGGAACTCCAGCTCATTTCCTTTTCTTTTTAGTCAGGGTTTCATGGAGCTAGCGGACCTTAAGCTCCGGTCCTCCTGCCTCAGCCTTCCCGATGCTCGCACAACAGGCTTACACCACCAAACCCAGTCAGTCTTGTGTGGTGCTGCGGATCAAACCCATGCTAGGTAAGCACTCTAGCACGTGAGTGACGCGGTTTTCCTTTTTTTTTTTTTTTTTTACTAATGAAAAAGTAGATGTGTAAACATTCTTTTGTGTGAACAATGTTGTGTGAGTATGTGCATGTGCGCGTGTGCACGTACCGTGGCACACTTGTGGAAGTCAGTCGACATTTGATATCGGTCTTTACCGTCCACTTTGAGAGAGGTCCTTTTTGTTTTTTGTTTGTTTGTTAAAAGATCTATTTTGGTTTTTTGGATTTGCTTTTTTCAAGACAGGGTTTCTGGCTGTCCTGGAACTCACTCTGTAGACCAGGCTGGCCTCGAACTCAGAAATCCACCTGCCTCTGCCTCCCAAGTGCTGGGATTACAGGCGTGCGCCACCACCGCCCGGCTAAAAGATCTATTTATATGTGTGGATGAGTGTTTTACCCACATACACATTTGCACACCGTGGCACCTGGTGCCGTGGAGTCCAGAAGGGGGCGCTGGACCTAACCCCTGGAACTGTGGCTATGGGTGACCGTGAGCGGCCATGTGGGTGTTGGGAATTGAACCCAGGTCCTCTGCTAGAGCAAGTTCTCTTAGTCACTGAGCCATCTTGCTAGCCCTGTAGGTGTCTCCTCCCTCCTTCTCCCTCCCTCCCTCCCTCTCCCTCTCTCCCCTCTCTCTTTCCCTCTCCCTCCCCCTCTCTCCCTCTCTCTCTCTCCCCCCTCTCTTTTTCCCTCACCCTCCGTCCCTCTCTCTTTCCCTCTCTCTCTCTCTCTCCCTCTCTCCTCCCCCCTCTCTCTTTCCCTCTCCCTCTGTCTCTCTCCCTCTCCCCCCCCCCCTCCTGCACACTTCAGGCAGGCCGGCCTGTGAACTTCTGCTTTGCCTGTCTTCCCACAGAAACCCTGGCACAGACACGTGCCCGCACGTCCGGCTTCGTGTGGGTGCCAGGGATTTAAGTGTGCGCCCTCCTGGTGTACGGCAAGCTAACATTTTTTGAGACAGCATTCTGCTATGTAGCCTAGGCTGGACTCCAACTCATGATCTTCCTGCCTCGGTTCCCTGTGTCCTCGAGGAGATAGCAGCTGCGCGCCACCCCACGTCCTCTCCAAATGCAGAGAACTGAGCCCAGGTTCTCGGAAAGCTTGCGGAAATGAATGCCCCGCCTCTGAGCCCCGCCCCGCCCGCTGCCTTAGGCTTGGGGGAGGGGGGCTGGCTGTGCTTTCTTTAGTTTTGACCTTGTTTTCTCCGAGGCAATGGTGACAGTTGGATGATGGGAGGCGGGGAGTCTAGCCGGGCCGGGGTGGTGGGGCACACTCACATTGTCACGGGAAGGGTCATCCTCAGTCCCTGCCTGGATGCCGTAGGCCAGAAAGCAAAGGATCGCCCCGATCCACAGCAGGATGGAGAAGCCACCAAATAGCTGTCGGCAGAACTTGACCCATTCTGGGGTGGTGGGCGGCGGCGTGAGGGCGTTAGGCCCATCCCGGGCTAGGATCTCCTGGGCTTTACTGTGTGTCAGACCCTACAGAAGACATGGGGCTCGTATAGAAACCTTCCCTGGCCCCCCAAATCAAAACAAGCACCCATGAGGACCCAGAGCCCCCCTCCCTCAGACCACGCCCCCGCGCCAGCCCTGGCTCCGCCCACCCTCACCTGCACGCAGTCGGTATTGTATTTCCGGCAGACCTCTTCCACTGACATCTTGTGCTCTGTCTGAAGAATGGTTTGGGGAGGGTTGTGAGACACAGGCTCTCAGGCGGGCGGGACGGGACGGGACAGGACGGGACGGTTTCGGGATGGCACTAGCAAGCGGGCAGCACTCACCATAGCCACTTCCTTCTTGAGGTCATCCAGGTCCCGGCGCTCTTTGGCCTTGCTCTTCTTGGGCGAGCTCTTGTCATCTTTTTTGTCCTGCGAGGTGGCGACACGGTAGCTGTCAGAACCACCAGACTGCGGGCGAGAAGGGGTTCCAGAGCGACAGACACCGGCCCTGCGTGCCCGGTGGCTCTCATCTTGGCCTGGCCTCTGTGTTGCTAGGCTGGGGTTATCTCCATGTCTCTGGGGCCTCACTGTGTCTGCTTCCAGTGTCTGGGACTCAGGGTCCCTGTCTGTCTCTCTTTCCTAGTGTCCATGAGTCTCTCCCCCTTGCCATTCTAGTTCCAAAATTTTTTTATTTATTTACTTATTTATTTATTTAGTGTGCATGGAGGTCAGAGGATAGTGTGCTTGGGGGTCAAATACAGGACATCAGGCTAGGAGGGAAAGCCCTTTACTGAGTCTACTCTCTGGTTTATCATCGTCATCATCATCATTATTATTATTGGAAATGGGCCCTTACTTTTTAGCCAAGGCTCTCCCAGAAATCACTGTGGATCCCAGATGAGAACTCATGACCCTTCTCCTGCCTCAACCTCTCAAGTGCTGGAATTATGGCCATGAACTACCATGTCTGGCTTCCATGTGTGTGTGTGTGTGTTCACATTTGAGACAAAGTCCTATATAGTCTAAGCTGCCCTTGACCTCCCCGCATAGTCGAGGCTAAAACTTGAATTTCTGATCCTCCTGCCTCCACCTCTGCAGGGCTGGGACTCCAGGCCTGTATTACGATGCACTGTTCACACAGTGCTGGTGACGGACTGAGGAGTCAGAGCTCCGTGTAAGGCAGCAGGCACGCTGCCCACTGAGCTGCCCTCCCAGCACTGTGCACCCTTTGCCTTTTCTCCCTGGGCCTCTTGGACTTCCCTGACTGTGGCTCACTCTCCTTCCCTTTCGTTCTGCCTCTCGGGGTCTGTATTTCTCATCTGCCGGCTCGGCTGTCTGCACCTCGCCGGGCTGCGTCTCACGTAGGCAGCGTCTCTCTGTTATCGCTCCTTTGACACTGTCTCGTCCCTGTCTCTGAGTATGAGTCTGCCTTGTCTCTTCAGTCCCCGGCTCTCCCCACCCCTGAGCCTCTGGGGTCCCCTCTTTCCCAGAGTCTGCTGGGATCGCAGATCGGCTCCGAGAGCCTGCGTTGGCTGTTGTCTTGCTCTGTCTGGGCGTCGCTGTTGCCGCCTCTGAGGTATTTCCTGAGATCGCTGTCTAGTTCTCTGTGTCTCTCTCTTCTCTGGGTTGTCTGTCTCACTGCAGATCTTTCTCTCTGTCACCCTTTCTCTGCTGCTACCTCGTTCTGGGGTCTTCCTCTCTCCTCCCTCTATTGTCTCTGTCTCACTCTTGAGTCTTCTTTCTCAGAACATTCTGTCTATCTGTCTATCTCTGTCTGTCTGCCTACCTGCCTGCCTGTCTGTCTGTCTGCCTGTCTGCCTGCCTGCCTATCTGTCTGCCAGTCTGTCTGCCTGTCTGCCTGCCTGTCTTTCTGTCTTTCTGTCTGTCTGCCTGTCTGTCTGTCTGTCTCTAGCAGGTGTCTCACTATATAGGACGAGCTAGTCCCAACTTGGTGATGTTCTTCTTTCTCCTGCCTCTTAAATGTCTGACTGCCAGTCCTGAGTCAGATACCCAGCTCTGTGTCCGTGTGTCTGTCTCTCCGCCTGCTCTACACATTTCTCTCTCTTCCTGCCTTTGGCACCTGTCTTTCCAGCGCAAGGTCTCCTTGGAGGTCACTGCCCGTCTCCTCAGTGTAGCTCTTTGTTTGACCTGTCTATACTGTGGGTGCCTCGAAAGACTCAGTGGCTCTTGGGACACACACACACACACACACACACACACACACACACACACACACACAGAGGCAAGGCAAATCACAAGAGGAAAGGGCACTCCAGATGACAGCTGGGACAAAGGCCCTCCCGTGGGAGACAGTGTGTCACCTAGAAGGAGTCATTCCCAAGGGACTTCGTGGACAAGATGTGAACCTGACTTCTCTCCTGCAGACAGCTGCAGACAGTACACAGGGACATAGGCATGCAGTGTCGTCGGGGAACAAGCAGGAACTGGGAGGGGTAGATTTGGGGTACGGAAGAGGAAGGAAAAGCCTTAGGCCTGACTGAGTTCCTATTTGGTGGCCGGGCAGACGGGGAGCGTGGTGTCCGAGGCTGGCAGGAGAGATAGGCCGAGGCTGGTTGCTGGTAACGGGATGCTGACAGATCCTGCAGGCCCAGGGCCAAGCTGGGATCGGAGGCTCAGCGCAGCTCAGCGCTAATCTCCTCGTGACCTTGCAGCAGTCAGACTTGCCTGCTGTCTGCCCCCAGACCCAGGGCTGGCTTTGGAGTACAGGGAAGGGCCGGAGCCCTGGGAATGCCAAGGAGTGCCCTGGGGAGCCGGGAGCTTGGCCGCAAGCCAGCCCTGCAGCAGGACTGCGTCTCAGACAGGAGGCTCGGGGACTTGGGGAGAGACGAGAGGTTGATCCTCCCTCCATCCTGGCTATGGGCTGCAGGGTGGCGTGTCAGCCCCTGCAGATGAGGCAGACATGTGGGGAGTGTGGAGATAGCAAGTCTTGAGGTCAAGGGGAGACATGAGCAGGGAGGCAGGGGTGAGGGAGACAGGGTCTGGCAGGGATAGGGGAATCGGGTGCCCCATCCCTGAAGCATTGGGAGTTGCGGTGTGGATCTATGAGAAACAGTGGGCTGGACTTGTGGTCCTGACACAGAAGGTCGGAGGCCTGGATGCCTGGGTGTCAGGGAGGATGCTGGGCCTGGCCTCCTGGGTCTGAGGGGGCGTGTTGACGGTCGGAACCCTTATATCTGAGGAGGGAGGCCTAGTCCCCTGGGAGGACAGTAGCCCCCATGTCTTTAGGGACCACACCTCAGCTCCATCTTGCCCTTGCCGTGAGCTGGCACTCAGGGGTGGCTACCATCTGCTGGCACGAGGAACTGAGGCTTTCCCAGGGAAGACAGGAAGCTCAGAGGGCAGCAGCACCTCTGGGGTGGGGGCTCTGCCTGCCCGATTGCTGCCCGCCCGCCTCTGCGGCTCCTAGCAGCTTGCTTTCCATGCCCCATGCCGTGGGCAGCCTCCCTGACACCTGCATAGCTCACACCCGCCTGTGCCCTCCCAGCCCCCATCTCGGGTGCCTGCGACTGTCTTTTCTAAAACCCTTGCCTTGACCTCCCTTTCTGACCTCAGCCTCTTCTCTCCGTCACTCAGGTGTGTTTTGTGTTTGTTTGTTTGTTTGTTTGTTTTCTGGATAGAAACATCTTTCAGGTTTTCTCTGTGTCTTTCCACATCTGTCTCCCACCTCAGTCTCTCTGTTTGTCTCGATGGCTTGTCCCTTTTTTGTTTGTTTGTTTGTTTGTTTTTTAGGGTTTTTTTCCCAGTCTCTGTTTCTGCCTTGTCTGCTCTCCCACAGCTACATCATTTCTTTCCCTTCCCATTTCTCTAAGACTCCCCTTTCCCAAAGCCTTGTGGCCCCTCTTCTTTCCACTTACCTGGAAGCGATCACTGACTCTCACTTCCCCCTTTCTCTCCTAACCCTCCCCCATCTAGTGCTCCCTCCCATCCCCCCTCACCCACCCCAACCCACAGATCTGCAGCTCCATCCCCCATCTTCATCCGTAGGCCCTCCATCCGCCATCTTTCTCCCCATCGCTCATGTTCCCTTAGGCTCCCCCACGCTGACCCCTTTCTCTTTATGGGGGGGTGGAGATTCCCCAATCTCCCTGACAGCTTTCCCCAAGCCCCACCCCAGACACTCGGGGAGGAATCCAGAGCTGCAGCATGGGTCAAGTGGTCGGTCAAGGAAGGAGGCTGCATCTGCTGGAGAGATGCACAGACAGAGAAGGACACACGGACACGGAGGCAAGGACACGGCAGGCAGGCGGGCTCCCCCCACCCTCGCCACACGGCTGCGCTTGCACACCCCCAGCCAGGCACTTGTCTGCTAGCCATCTCCTGCTCCTCCCCCTCTTCCCAGCCCTCATGTCTGTACCCCCACCCACCCACCCACCCACCCACCCCCAGATTAGGCGCTGCGAAAAATCTGCAGCCCCAGGTCAGTCACTGCAGGTTACCCTTCTCCAGGTCTGGAAGGAGAAAGAGAGGTCATCCTATGTCTAACCCATAACCTGTATCTCTCTCCATTGGACCAGGGCAGGGGAGGGGGTCTTGATGCCCCCTAAACACACTGGCATAGCTCTCAGACACACCCAGACAGGTTGCGGGCTTTTAGATGGGGAGGGGGGGTGCACAGATGGCCGCAGACCCGCTGTTAGGGCTGCTTGAAGCCAGAAGCACGCGCACACGCATTCGCCCTCAAGCAATGGCACTCATGCCGCCACACTCAGGCAAGGGGCGCAGGAGCAACCGCACAAGGTCAAACAGAGATGCTAAGGGCCAGCCCTCCGCACCGCCCCCCCTCGTGGACAAAGCCACCAACATGCGCCACAGACCCCCGCCCCATCCACTCGGCAGCCCCCTCTCCCAGCCACACGAACTAGTCTGGTCAGCCGGCTCCCGCGTCCCCGCAGACTCAGGGGTGCAGGAGCCCCCAACTCCCGCACACAACCAGAGTCACTGGACACACAATGTCACTCACACAGCGTCCAGCCGACCCCCTGCACCTACCCCCCATCTTGGCGGCTCCGCGGGAAGAGCGGCGGACAGGCCGATGAGCGGGGGCCGCAAGACGGGCTCAGGCGCGGGCTCGGGCTGGGGGCCTCTGCAGCGCCCGCGCCGCGGTGGGAGCGTGCGTCTGTCGGTCCGTGGGTCCCACCGCACAGAGGCTGCGGCGGCCGGGGCCTCCGCCTCCTCATATGCCCGCGCCCGCGGGGGGAGGGGGCTCCGGCCAATCAGGAGCAGCACTGAGCAGACGGACAGCTTGAGGCCCGGCCCCCAGTACTGCAGCTGTACTTCCCCTTCCCCCCTCACTGCTCCAACCTTGTTTCTGCAAAGTGGCGGAGCCACCGAGAAGCTGAGTACAGTGGGGGTGGGGATCCCGGACACCCCCAGGGTGGGGACCCAGAGACCCCTCCCCTTCAATATTGGGAGGATCTTAGGGACCGAGGACTTGAGGGTGGAAGAACCCGGAATCTGCCTCTTTGGGGGAGTGGGGTGGATACAGAGTGGGAGGAAAGCCCCAGGGAACTGCAGCAATGCAGGGCCCCAAAGTACCACCCCACCATCTTGCAGTTTGTAGAGGGGACCCCAGGAGTCTGTGTTTGACACTGTTCAGGAAGAAGATGGTGCATGGTGGGGAGCCGGGGGAGGGGTGATGCAGAGGTGGGAGGGGGTCCTAAGAGCCTCTGCACTGTGTCCCCAAGACTAAACCACCAAAGACATTCCACCACACACAGCCCGAAGGAGACACAGAAGAACACACCAGGAGGTTCAGGAAATGCCCCTACCACATTTAGGTACCACCATCACCTCCACATAAACCGCCAAAGGCTCTCAAACCACATCCCAATCACACCTTCACACACACACACACACACACACCACCACCACCACCACCACCATCACAATCCTTCAACCAGAGGCTCAAAACCCAGCATAAGGGGACTCCACGAAGAGCTCACATCCATCCCATCACCACAGAAGCCCAGTCACGAGGCGGAAGTGCTGTGGCGCGCCCACACGCTCAGAACACCACCTCCCAGACTCTTCCCACGCTGCACCACGGCTGACCTTGCGCCATCTCACACAGAGAGCCAAGCGATTGCTTCACTTGGCACCACTGCGCAAGCATGGCACCCACCTTTCCTCCAGACACTCGCAGAGGCCCCTGAGGCCACTGGTGCACAAGCACACCATCAAACACACGCGCACGTACGTACATACCCCCGTGTGCTGGGGCATGAGCAAAGGCCTATAGTACAAACCGGCCAGATAATTGCTGTGAAAGATTGACCAAGTGTGCATGCGCTCACACATAGCATAGCCAATCAGAGCTCAGCCGGGGACACCATCGCACACACCCCACATCACTGCACTGTCAGGTATGAGTTTGTTGTATCTCCAGACATATCCCAACATCCCTTCCCACACACCACACCCATGTCCTCCTGTGGGTGTAAAAGGGTGTGCTTGTATCCCTACTCCTGCTCTTCCATGCTCTCAGGCCTGACACACACACACACACACACACACACACACACACAGCACCCATTAACCTCCACATCCGAGCTTGAGGAATCAGAGTCTGGCCGGGAGCAGCGAGTGAGCAGGGTGTGCAGGGTTAGGGTCTGGTGCATGTTAAGATCAAGGATGTGATGGCCGCATTGGAACACGCCCTCAATCCCAGCACAGTCTTTATGGCAGATCTTCATGAGTTCAAGGCCAGCCAGGCCTGCACAGCAAGCATCAAGACAATAATACATGGTGAGACCTTGCTTAAAAAGGGTTCGGGGATTAAGATGACCCTGACCTCCCTGGGGAGGGAGGGGCACAGAGACACAGCGCGATGGCTTTGGGCAGGAATAGAGGTAGTACCACGTTAGAAGGAGGAGGGGGGCTTCCCCAGCACCTAGAGTCTCATCACAATCCTGTTCTCTGGCCCGTTCCCATCCCTCCTGCTACCCCTTGTTGCCATGGTAACAGGGAGGCTGACTCTAGCAAAGGAGGTTGGGCCTGCAGATCCGGCTTGTTGCCATGGAATCGAGGGAAGGAGGAGGAGCCCCACCTTTTAGTTCAGGTGCATGGCTCTCAGACACCCCTTCCTTAAGTCTGTTCCTTACCCCCTGGGATGGGGGGATTGTACCAGCATTTATCCATTTATCCTTTCCTTCTCTCAAGACGTAATAAGCCTGGAGGTCTGTGCCTGGTCCACAGAGGACAGGATAGAGATGCAGGGAAGGCTGGGGCAGGGGTGGGATGGGAGGGTCGGAGATCTCAGGAGACACACGCCCCTCCTGCCTTCTAACTGGGCTGGAGGTCACACCCCAGACACAGACTCGAGCTCCTTCATGTAATGCTTCCTTAGACTCCAGGCTGGCCAGACTGAAGGCTGGCGCATCGTGCTCCCAGTGCGAGGCTCTGCAGAAGTGGGGGTGGGGTGCGAGAGAAGACTTTGGAAGGTCACAGGGATGGAGGAGGGCGGAGGAGCTCAGCGACAGGAGGAAGGAGAGAGAGAAGGGATACGGACAGGAGACACCCAGATCGAGAGAGGATTACAGAAGCATGACAGAGGATTTGTCAAGGCAGAGATGGACAGCCAGGGAGACTGTGGCAGGCTTGTTCAGCGAGGGTGACAGAGACACGGGGCACCTCGGATTGCTGGACGGAGGATAGGTTTGACAAACGTAGAGAGAAGAAGTGGAGAAATTCGGCGGGCTCAGAAATAGAGAAAGCACAAAGGCGGAGGGTACAAACAGGAAATCCGCAACGGTAGCCACTTCCACTGCGTCCAGGACAGGGTAATCACCTCTCAGAGATACGGAGACAGCCAAGATGCTGGGCCTGGCCTGGGGTGACACACACAGCAAAAGTCTGGAGACTGAGGACACCGCACGAAGCAGCCTGACCCGGGAGGGTTCGGGGGGGGGACACTGGGGCGTGTCCTTCTGCGGGGGGGGGGGAACGTGGGGGTGGAACCAAGGAAGGCTGACCAGACAGGCCCTGCGTTTCTGGGCGCTAGGCAGGCAGCGGGGTGCTGAACGGACAGCTCCCAAGTCCTTGTAAAGGCTGAAGGGCAGGCAGGCTGCGCCAGTGGCAGATTCTTAATCTGGTCTTCTTCATTCTTCGGGTCCCCTACGGTCTTTTTTAGCTTTCTATGACTTCCTGTCTGTCACCTTAATTCCTTGCACCCCTCTCCTTCCCTGTTTCATTGGAGTCACGCCCCCAGGAATGTGTCCCCTTCTGCCATCTTCGCCTCTCTGAGCCTCTCTCTCTCTGCCCGCCCTCACCCATTCTGTCTGCATCAAGATCTTTTTCCTCTTCTCTCCACGTCGGCCTCTTCCTCACACCACCCCCACCCCCGCTGCTTCTCTCTCCCGTCTCTGCTCGGCCTCGTTCTGGCTCCGGCTGTGTGACCTTCAGTCGTCCTTTCTCCAGAGAACCCTCCAGAGTGGTGAGGAAGGCGAGGACGGAAGGCAGACCCACCCTTCTCTCTGCTCAGCCAGCCCCCAGTCCCCTTGCCCCTCCACCCTTCCTCACTTCCTCTCTTGAGGGCTGGAGAGGGGTATGACTTCAAGGGCTAGTCACTCTCGAAGGTGGCTTCACAGGGGTCACACACACGCGACCCCCAAGTTCTCAGTTCGCTATAGCCCAGTCCCACATTGCCACTATAGATGCCACCTCAGGCTTTAACAGGAACAAATCCCAGGCTCTCCCATCCCCCAGCCCCGTCTGGTTTCATTCTTTCCCTCCCAGTGGCTCCGCCCTTCCAGATCCCGCATCTCTCCATCTGTCTCAGGGTCTCTGTCGCAGCCTCCTTCTGCCCCGAGAGAAGGTCGAGGGAGAGGGGGCGGCTGCTGGGACCCGAGCTGACCGGCACGCAGCGGGCATTGTGCAACGTGGCGAGTGTGCAAATCCCTTGCTCTTCTCGGCAAACTCCCAAGGTCTAAAAACGTCCTTTGACCTTCCACCCCCAGAAAATAAAACCAAGGTATTCCCTGTTTTGGGGTTTTGTTCTTTTTTTATTCCAACGGGGACTGAGATGTGGCAGGGGGAGGTATAGGGACCCAAGAGACCCTCTCCCTGGGGGCGTCTCATAGAAATTCTGAGGTTTCTCCCCCCAAAAAAGAGAGAAAGAGAAGAGAGGGCACCAGGGGACACCCACATGTCCAGAGGCCCTCCCCACCTCCAGAAGTGTGGAGAGCCGTGTCAAGTCTTGGGGCATCTGGGCAGTCCCAGGTTGGGGTCCTCCCCGCGGACCGCTTTCCAACTCCGGGAGCGGCCCCCACAGTCCGCGGCCCTTAGAGTCCTCGGTCTCTGCGCTCCTCCCGCGGCGCGGGATGGAATGCGGGCGTCCGTGACACCCTCGCTGGAGTCCACTAGGAGGCGCAGGCCTGCTCCGGAGCCGGGCTCGGACTTCACCAGGAATTGAAGGCAAAATCGCGGCGTCCTGTCCGCCCGAGGCGCATCGCGTCCCTGCAGTCAGTCGGGGTGCACGCCCGGCCCCGTCCACGGTCATTCGTGCTCGGTCAGCTCGCGGGGTCCGGTGGGGCCTGGCCGCGGCCGAGGCGGGCTGGTGGCTTCGGCTGGGGTGCCCAGGCCACGCGGGGGCGCCCCGGCCCCCGAAGCTCGCAGCGCCTGGATGCGCCTGCACTCCTGGCAGACGCGCACGTGCGTACAGGGCGTGGGAGCCTGGGGTCGGGGTCCCCCAGGAGGCCCGGGGTCGTCCAGGAGGCGCTGCGGACCCCCGTGTGCGCCCGCGTCCCCGCCCGCGCCGGCCGAGTAGAGCTTGCCGTTGCTGAGTCGCATCTCGCGGACCGCGCGCAGCGACAGCAGGGCCCGGCTCGGGCCACCAGGGCGCCGGCGCCGGCGGGAACGCGAGGTCTTTCTGCAAGACACGGCGTGGCGCAGCTCCTGCAGCATCTCCTGGCACACCGACACCTGGTGGGGGGTGGGGGGCGGGACAGTCACTGCGAGGCCGCCGCATCCCCTCCTTCCCGCCCCCACCTCCTTTCTGCACCTCTCCCTCCACTTCCTTCCAATTCTGTTCCGTCAGCACCCCCACCATCCCTTGTATCCCTCTCGGCTCCATCTTTCCTTGGGTTTGTCCCCGAATCTGCCTTTTCCTTTCTGACTCTTGTGTTTGAAACAGTATGTTCTGCCTGCCACAACCGCCCCTTGCACCATGTCTGCCCCACACTACCTCAGGGCATATTTACTGAGTGCCAGGCACCTGAGTTATAGCAAAGAATGAAACAGAACTCTTAGGACTTGGGTTATAGGTCAGTGGTAGAGGGTTTGCCCAAAATGTTGAAGGTTCTGGATTCCATCCCCAGGAATGGAGGGAAAAACCAAAACCAAAACCAAAACCAACCAACCAACCAGAAACAAACCCCTCAGCCCTCCTCAAGTATGCAGAGACAGAAAATATCAAATATAAACATAGACATCCCGCCGGGCAGTGGTGGCGCACGCCTGTAATCCCAGCACTCAGGAGGCAGAGGCAGGCGGATTTCTGAGTTCGAGGCCAGCCTGGTCTACAGAGTGAGTTCCAGGACAGCCAGGGCCACACAGAGAAACCCTGTCTCGAAAAAACCAAATCCAAAAAACAAAACAAACACATTCCGTCAGATAAGTGCCTCAGAGAGAAATAACAGAGTGTGGATGGGCAGGATGCTGTCTGTCTGTCCGTGAGGCAGAGCAGGTGAGGAAGCCCTGAGAGAGACCTTATATAAAGGGTGAGGCCCATGATAAAGGGCCTGGGCCTTCTCCAGTGCAGACATGAGTACTGAGGTGAGGCCTGGCCTGGCGGGGGAGGAATGAGGAGAGGAGGCCAGAGGGCCGGAGACCAGCTGGGTGAGGCCGTCGGGACTTTACAAGGCTTTTGGTTTACTTCTGGGTCCAGCAGGAGCCCCTGAAGAGCTGAGGTACGGGCTGCCGGCTTTGTCAGATGGCCTGGGCTGTGCTGAGAACCGACTGGAGGGAGACCTGGGAGGAGGTGGGGCGGGGACACACACAGACACACACACACACACACACACACACACCACTGGGGCAGGTTGGAGCAGAGGCATGTGAACAGTCTGTGGGCTGTGCTGTGGAGAGGAGCCCGGGGTGTGCTGAGGAAGGACCCCACTAAGAAGGAAGGCCACTCTTGCCCTGAGCGACAGGAGCCGGCTTTGCCTCCCGGCAGGACTGAGTGCAGCTCGGACATGGGCTTTATGGCACTACCAGACATCCCGGGGGACATCGGAGAAGGGGTTGTGTTTACAAACGTTGGAGCTGTGTGTGATGACACGTACCTCAAATCCCAGCGCTTTAGAAGCTGAGACAGGAGGATCACTCTAAGTTTCAGGCCAGCATAAGCTACATAGTGAGTTCCAAGCCAGCAGGGGCTACATGACAAGACCTTGTCTCAAAAATCCAAACTGGGGTCAGTAAGACGGCTCAGCCCTGGAGGCTGATGGCCCAAGTGCCATCTCTGGACCCACATGGCAGAGGGAGAGAACTGACTCCCAAAAGTTGGCCTCTGACTGCACCTCGAGTCCAAAGTCTGGGCTATGCTGTGGGGATACTCATCCGCAAACTAAAACAAAAACCAAACCAACAATAAATCTTGGAGTGGGGGAAGTGCACATTTGGGTGATATGGTGTCTAGTGTCTAAGTCTCGGCCCTCAGTCCTCTGACCTTGTATCAGGGCTGCTCTGAGTGTCAGGAAGTGGCCAGAATGGCCCATCCCCCCTGCCTTGCTCCTGCCCGGATGGCTTGCTGGCAGCAGTGAGCTGCAGAGGGCACTTAGCAGCCCCAAGAAGAGGCCCTCCTTCGAGGAACTGGGCGGCCGGCTGCCAGCCGCCACTAAGTGTGTGCAGCGTGCTTTTGATCCTGACCCAGGGTGTCTGCTGTCCCAGGAGGGTGGAAGGCTAGACCGCTCAGAACCAACGTGTTTTAGAGATCAATGGGTTGACCTCAAACCAAATAGTAGTGAATCTAGAGGGGCCTGGGGCTGCTGACCTTTGACCCTAGCTTCTTAGAAGGCTGAGACAGGAGGATTCAAGGTCAAGGCCATTCTGGGCTGAGGGGTGAATTCAAGGCAGGACAGGACAACTTAGTGAGCGCCTGTCTTAAAAGTCTTAAAACGTAAGGGTGAGGCTGTAGCTCAGTGGTCGAGGCTTCATGGCGGCCACATGCCTGGCACACACGAGGCCCTGGGCTCCATCCTCAACACCACACAAACCAGCCAACCAACCAACCAACCAAACAGTCCCCATATTCCAAACCTACCAAGATTCACAACAGCCAGTCCGCCCCCTGTCCTTTCCCTCCGAACTTCCCTGCCCCTCTCTGTTGTATTTATTCTCTGCCCTGCCCTCCAGGGAAACCCTAGTGAAGCCTGGCCCAGCACGTCCTCCCCCGCTCCCCCCCCACTCCCCTTCCCCTCCGCCCTTCCCCCCCCCCCCCCCCCCGGCTTTGGACGTGTGCCACTCCTCTGGGAGACCACGAGGACTAAAAGAGCTCCCGACGACGACGACGGTCCTCCACGGCTGTGATCCGCGGATGGGGTCCTCCTGAGTGCTGCCACTCTCAAGGCTGATGCCACCTGTGGCACCAGTCACCCTTGGCTTCCCAGGTGCTGGGATCACAAAGCCACCGTGCTCTGTCCACCCGCCTGCCTCTGCCACTCTCAAATAGAAACTTGAGTAGCTGGAGCTGGACTTGAACTCATTGCTATGTAGATGAGAAGTCTTGAACTGCTGATCCTGAGCGTACCCCACACCAGCCGTTTTCATTTCAATATCCTGCTCTCAGACTCTGGGGTCCTCACACCCTTCCTTCTGCAGTTCCTTGAATCCTCCTCTGTCCTTTCCCATAGTCTACCTTTGTCCCGCGCATGCGCACGCGCTCTCTGACCTGGACTCTCTTAGCTTGTCTCTCGCCTCTTGGCCCCCCGACCTCCTTCATCCAAGCGTCTACCATGCATCACTCTGGGCCCTTAATGTCCCTAGGGGTCTCCCCTGCTTCCCCCCGCACCTTGGTCACTCTCCTCACCTCCTCGGACTCCGCTGACCTCCGCGTGGACCAGATGAACTCCATGACCGCCACGAAGACAGCAATGATGAGGCCGCAGATCAGCACGACAAAAATACCGCCAATGTTCTCCATGCCCAAACCTGAGGTGGACACAGCTGGCGTGTGGGCCCGGGCCCCAGGGGTTTCTGGGGAAGGGCAGGCACGGGCAGGAAGAGGGCGGCTGACCTTTGGCCCTGTGGTCCTCCTCCTTGGGGCACCGGCCGCCCTCCCACCACTTGCGCTTCAGGATCTCCAGCCTGTTGTTCTCCTGGAGCTGCAGGATGGCCAGCGTGATCTCATCCCGGAACGGGGAGCCTGAGGGAGCACGCGAGGGTTCGCCATGGGCCCCACTACCCCAAACCCCGCCTGCCCTGCCACTTCTCCCAGCTTCTATTGGACAGAGGGAGGGAGGGAAGGTGCGCTCTGAGCAGCAGGCTAGCCCTCCACTCCAACTGCAGCTAGAATGTGGTTCTCCCGGGATGGCGCTGCCTGCCGTTCCTAAGAGCCCCACCCAAGGCTCACCCAGCCCAGCCCCACTGGCCTCCTGACAAGCCCCAGACCTGCTTTAGGCCCTCACTTCTGCCTGGAACGCCCTTTCCCCCTGGGTCTCTGCAACCCACCGGCTCCCCGGGTCGCTTTACCGAGAATGGCAGCAAATCCTCCCTTCCCGCCCAGTCTGCTGCTACACCTGCCTCACAGCACGTGGCTGCGCTAGGGCTTGCTGGTCTGCACCGGGAAGGGCATCGGGGCAGCTGGCTGAGTGCCTCCTTACACAGTGCTTCTATATCCCCCTCCTTCCCCTTCGTGTCCTCCCCTTGGGCTCACCGTGGTTACCAGACATTACCAAAGTTTGGAAACAAACTAGTGTTTTCGTTTCTAGCACCGAGCCCTGCCTAGCAAGTGTGTCCTGAAGTTTAAGCCGTTCCGCCTCTCCCCGTCCTTCCTGCACTCACCACGTACCCGCTCTGAGCTAGGATGCACACACCGTGTAGAGGACACGCAGCAAGGAAAACCAAGACCTAGCTGAGCATGGTGCTGCATGTATATATGTACTTGGGAAGTGGAGGCAGGAGAATTGCGAGTTTCAAAGCCATCCTCATCTAGAGCCTGACCTACTTGATGACAAGACTTTGTCTCAAAGGAAAAAGACAATCAGGGATGGAGAGATGGCTCAGAGGTTAAGAGCACTGGCTGTTCTTCCAGAGGTCCTGAGTTCAAGTCCCAGCACCCACATGGTGGCTCACAACCATCTGTGATGGGATCCGATGCCCTCTTCTGGTGTGTCTGAAGACAGCACAGCGCACTCACACACATTAACAAGGATGGAGGTGTTGCGCCTCATAGCTCATGTTTGCAAAGGTGCACGTGCAAAGTCGCAGAACTCCCTCACTGGCTTCTAGGCAGACTTTCTGCATGCTCGAGGTGCAGAGGCTCGGGATGGTGACTGCACCTGCCCAGGGCCACACGGCACGTTCTCTATGGAAGGCGCGAGCTCTCCTGGGCTCACTGGTTCAGCTTGGTCCGTGCGCCCCGTGCCCCACCCCACCTTGGTCCGTGCGCCCCGCGCCCCGCCCCACGCACCCAGCGGCATGCCGATGCCGTAGCCCTTGGTGTCGAGGAGGCCCCCGATCTGGGTGAGGTTGCAGTTGAGGCGCCTGTGGTACTCGTTCATGGTGGACTCCAGCAGGAAGGCGTAGCGGGAGTTGAGGACGCGGGCGATTCCCTCCTCTGTGCTCTTGACAAACACGCTGGGCTGCTTCGACTGCATGTAGTTCCACATCCGCTGGTACGTCTGGTACCGCGAGTTCTTGGCAGAGCGAGTGTGAAGGGAGACAGGTGAGGGCCGCTCTGACCCTTCCCCTGTGAGTTCCTCACCTTCCGCCTCCCTCCTTCCTGATGACAGCTCAATCCTTGGCCCAACCCTCCAGTGGCCTCCTCGCCCCTCCCCTCTGCGCTGCCCAGTACTGACCCTCCTTAGATCCCATCCACCAGGTGAAGGTCAGGGTATCCAGCCAGGTGGTGGCACTGCCCCCGGACAGGTCACGTATGTCTACGCCCCCATACCTAGCCTGGGGGGTCCGAGGGGAGCCCCACCTGGAAGAAGGTCATGGTGGAGCCAGCGTGGATAGTGCCGTACTCAATGTTGGTCTGATCCGCCAGGTCGTCGGCTGACTCCACCGGCACCTCCATGCGCTGCACCGTGAGGAAGGCAGCCAGGTTGGCCGTGTAGGAGGAGATGATGATCAGGGTGAAGGCCCACCTGGGGGGCGGGAAGCATGAGCCTCTTGCTGAACATCGGCTTGTGGGTGAGCGAGGTGAGACCCCGTGAGGACAGACAGTCCCGCGGGGCTCACACAGAGCGGAAGTTCCTCCAGTCGGAGGCAGACTCAATACCAAGCAATGGGAGGGGCAATGGGAGGGGCCTGGAGAGCAATGGGAGGAGCTCAGCAGAAAAGCGCGCGCACTGGTTACTTTCTTCTAGAGGATCTGGCTTGGATTCCCTGCACCTACGCGGCAGCTCACAACCACCTAAGACTCCAGTTCCAAGGAATCTGACGCCCTCTTCTGCCTTCTCTGGGCATTGCACACGCACGGCACACAGACACATAGGCAGACAAAATAGCTATTCACATAAAATAACTAATTGAAATGTCACACACACACGCACACACACACACACAGATTCATATAGAATACAACGATGGGCAGCGATACACCATGTCAACACCATGGGGTCAAAGTTGCACCGCATCGCTACTTTCAGAACAAGCACTGCGGCAGGGACTGAAACGCGACCTGATGACGGAGGGGTCAGTCGCCTCAGGAGTACAGAACAGTCCCAAGCTCCAGCGCCTGTAATTACAGAGTTCCAAAACTCACAAAGCAAGGCTAGCGAGAGACCACTAAGTAGGTGTGGTGGTTTGACTAGGTTTGGCCCGTGGGGAGTGGCACTATTAGGAGGTGTGGCCTTGTTAGAGTAGATGTGGCCTTGCTGGAAAAGGTGTGTCACTGTGGGGGTGGGCTTTGAACTCTCTATGCTCAAGCTCCACCCAGTGAGGAATTCTACTCTCGTTCTGGCTACTTTCCAGTCAAGATACAGAACTCTCAGCTCCTTTTCCAATACCTCTCTGCCTGCAGGCTGCCATGCTTCTTGCTATGATGTTAACGGAAACTGTAAGCCAACCCCAATTAAACGTTGTCCTTAAAAGAGCTGACTTGGTCCTGGTGTCCCTTCACAGTGACAAAACCTTAACAGAGACTGGGCTGGGGGCGTGGCTCAGTGGTAGAGCCCCGCCTAGAATCCCCCAGTGAGGGGCTGGGGGCGTGGGTCAGTGGTAGAGCCCCTGCCTAGAATCCCCTAGTGAGGGGCTGGGGGCGTAGCTCAGTGGTAGAGCCCCGCCTACAATCCCCCAGTGAGGGGCTGTGGGCGTGGCTCAGTGGTAGAGCCCCGCCTAGAATCCCCCAGTGAGGGGCTGGGGGCGTAGCTCAGTGGTAGAGCCCCGCCTACAATCCCCCAGTGAGGGGCTGGGGGCGTGGGTCAGTGGTAGAGCCCCGCCTAGAATCCCCTAGTGAGGGGCTGGGGGCGTGGCTCAGTGGTAGAGCCCCTGCCTAGAATCCCCCAGTGAGGGGCTGGGGGCGTGGCTCAGTGGTAGAGCCCCGCCTAGAATCCCCCAGTGAGGGGCTGGGGGCGTGGCTCAGTGGTAGAGCCCCTGCCTAGAATCCCCCAGTGAGGGGCTGAGGACGGCTCAGCTGTCCAGAACCTGCCAGAAATTCACCAGTGAAAGGCTGGGGATTCAGCTCAGGGGTAAAACATTTTTCCAATGTTCTAGGTGGACCAATGAGAGAGAGAGAGAGAGAGAGAGAGAGAGAGAGAGAGAGAGAGAGAGAGAGAGAAGTGGAGAGAGGAGGGAGTTCCTGTTTGTCCAAGATCACAGGGCAGGGCAACCAACGCTCTGGCATTTCCCTCTCTTTGGCTGACAGAGCAGTCAGACAGAAAGTCAGTGAGTGAGGAGGCAGAAGCCGTGGACAGCAGCACCAAACCACTCCCCTCAGTGGCATTTCTAGAACATGTCACCCGCCCCCAGCAGAGTCCACCTCCAGGGTATGTCCAGGGTCCGTCTCCCCAGACGGCCCATGCTGCAGGGCCATGAGACAGTCAATGAATTGAAAAGGACTGAAGCCCTGCAGAGCACGCTCTCTGACCACAATGGGAGTGAGTTAGAAATCAATAAGGAAAGAACTGGGAAATCCCCAGTCATGGCTCCTCCCCCGTCTCGCTGGATGACCTTGAGACTGTGCTCAGGCTCAGATGTCCCCCACACAGTGCAGGCACCACTGGCTCTTCCACTCGGGGAACATGGTGGGCGGGTGTTTACTGTCACCGTCTTAGTGCCATGGCCTGACTTGGCAAGGAGAGGAGGCAGCCAACCAGGGCAGCCATTTGCCCTACCCTGGCTTCCTCTGGCCTGCTTCCTGCCAAATCGCAGCGTCCAGGCCTGCAGGTCACAGAGCAGAGAGGGCCCCCCTCGTCATCAGGCAGCACCAAGGGCGGGCAGCCAGCCTTAGGCTCTGGGTTGGGAGGGAAGGGACACAAGTGTGCATGATACAGTTGCAAGTAAAAAAAAGTCTAACCCTGACACAAGGCTCAGGGGCTGACACAACCTCACCACACCCGCCTCACGGGTCAGCATTACTACAGAAAAAGAAGTCAGTGCCTCACTGGCCCTTGAGACTGTGATATGGCGGGCAGGTGCTGGTGATGGAGTATGGTGTGACAGGAGGGCTTGCTCAGTGGTGGAGGGCATAGATAGATAGATAGATAGATAAATGATAGATGGATGTGTGGATAGATAAATGATAGATACACACATAGACAGGTAGATAGATAGGGACTTGGAAACAGATGAGCTATTTTGGACAAGGTGAATTTGAGGTAATCTATTAACACACAAGAGAAGCACTCCAAGCTGGCTGGGAGTGAGAGGAGACCAGCTCCAGCCCGGTGCATACAGGGGTGGCCTGCAGTGGGGACAGGCATCTGGCTGGTGGTTCGTGGTTCGTGGTGGGTCAAGTGTAGCTGTCCTGGTTTCTGCCAGTGGGCAGGTTGACCATGCCAGCCTGGTCTGAACAACACTGAACTCTGAGAGCACAGTCCCCAGGGCCTGACTCCCGGGTGCAGGAAACACACATTTCTTGCACAGTCACTGTATGAACTGAAATCAGCAGAGTGCAGCTCTCGCTCAGCGTGAGGCCTGGGTGCTGCCGTGCGGGGAGCTCTGCTGGATCTGCTCACCTTTCTGAGATGTCACGGCTACTCCACTGCTATTCGATTCACTCAGTCCATGAGCCTGGGCCAGGCATGACAGTTCCCGGGACGCACACTGGCACCAGCGTGCTCCTTTGCCAACTATTTCCAAGTGTCAAATGGTGAGCATCAACATGATCCTGTCAAGGGCCTCATTCCTCAGCATCCAAAACTGGCTCTATAAACAGATGTCACCCACCTTGTTTACATGCTCTGACACAGTCACGCACAGCAGGAGCTTACTGCTCTGATCCAATTACAAATCCTATCACCCAGCCGGGCGTGGCGGTGCCTGGATGTAATCCCAGCACGTGGGAGACAGAAGCAGGTGGAGCTCTGAGTTTGAGGCTAGCCTGGTCTACAGAGAGAGTTCTAGGGCAGCCAGGCTACATAATGAAACCCCCACTCAAAAAACAATCAAAAAAATGATATCTCCTTTTTCTCCTCATTACAACTAGAGCATTATACTATACGTTTTTTAAAAACAAAACAAAAAACTTGCCAGGTGGTGGTGACGCACGTCTATGATCCCAGCACTCTGGGAGGCAGAGGCAGGCAGATTTCTGAGTTCGAGGCCAGCCTGGTCTACAGAGTGAGTTCCAGGCAGCCAGGACAGGCTATACAGAGAAACCCTGTCTCCAAGAAACCAAATCCAAAAAACAAGAAAAACAAACAAACAAACAAACAAACAAATCACCTTGTATGTATGTATGTATGTGTGCATGTGGGTGCAGTACCACTGGAGCCCTCACGGGGGTGTTGGGTCCCCGGGAGCTGCAGTTACCACAGCTGTGAGCCGACTGAGGCGAGGGATGGGAACTGAGCTCAGGTCCCTGGCAAGAGCAGAATGTGCTCCTAATCACTGAGCCATCTCACCAGCCCTAAAAACATTTCATCATGTGTGTATGTGCTGGTTTGAATACGCTTGGCCCACAGGAAGTGGCACTATTAGCTGTGGCCTTGTTGGAGGAAGCATGTCACTGTGTGGGTGGTTTGAGGTCTCAGTGCTCAGGCTTGCCCAGTTTGGAAGAGCGTCTCCTCCTGGCTGCCTTTGGGTCAAAATGTAGAACTCTCAGCTCCTCCTACACCATGCCTGCCTGGATGCCGCCATGCCTCTGCCTTGATGATAATGGACTGAACCTCTGAGACAGTAAGCCAGCCCCGATTCAATGTTCACCTTTACACGCGTTGCCTTGGTCACGGTGTCGCTACACAGCAATGAAACCCTAAGACAGTCTGACCCTTGAACATCATCCTTCATCAGCTCAGGATGAAAAGCATGGAAGCCACTCACTGATAAGTGGATATTAGCCTAGAAAGTTTGAATACCCAGGACATAATCCACATATTAAATGATGTCCAAAAAGAACTGAGGAGTGGCCCCTGGTTCTGGAAAGACTCAGTGCAAGAGTATAGGGGAATTCCAGATCAGGGAAGTGGGAAGGGGTTGATGGAGGAACAGGGGGAGGGAAGAGGGCTTATGGGACTTGCAGGGAGTGGGGACCCAGAAAAGGGGAAATCCTTTGAAATGTAAATAAAAAATATATCAATAAATAAAAAAAGAAAAGCATGAAAGCAATATTAGTTATAAAAGTTATAAAAGTTATATAAAGGTCTGCAGACCCTGCTTGTGTCCGTGGGCTCACGGAGGGCGTGGGCAGTGTCCTGCTGCATACTGAAGCGCCAGAGAACGGTAGAAGGAAGGGGTTAGCCAGCGGGACGCACTCGTGCTGGACTCGTGGCTTAAGGAGCCACAGGAAAAGTGAGAGTTGGAGGAAGGAGGGGACCTAGCTGGTAGCTAGACAAGGCTGAGGG
Organism: Apodemus sylvaticus; assembly: GCF_947179515.1. Lineage (NCBI taxonomy): Eukaryota > Metazoa > Chordata > Mammalia > Rodentia > Muridae > Apodemus > Apodemus sylvaticus. The sequence continues at coordinate 189,319,512 of NC_067472.1, read as the reverse complement.
TTTTCTTTTCAGAGAGGTGTGACGGGAGCTGCTGAGAGGGTAACCTGGACTCTGAGGTGTGAAGGCAGGCAGGGCTCAAGGACAGTGAGGTCAGGGAACTCGCTTCCCAAACATGACCAAGGGAGAGCCCCGGGAGTCGGGGTGGGGGGTGGGGTGGGGTGAGGGGCCGGTTAGGGGCTGTGGTCCAAGACAGCCTTCGGAGGCAAGCCTGTCTTCAGTGACGAGCGGGCCGGTAGGGCTGCAGAAGACTGCGGGCTGAGTGGCTGCTGCCCGGGAGGTGTGTTCTGGCCAGGTGCTCTCAGAAGCCCCCATGATGGTAGCAGTGACGCCCTACAGCCTTGCTGCTGGATTTCGGGTCCCAGGACACTGGGGATTATGGCTGGGGTCACTGTGCCATTGAGTCACATTTGGAAGTCAACCAGTGCCTGCTGAATGGCTGGACTGTGTGGGAGGACTCGGGGTTCGGAGGAGCACCAGGCTAGGCAGACAGCCCCAGCCCAGCGAGCCAGAGAATGAGGAACGGACGGCTCCCTGGGGGCTGTAATGGGACATGGCAGGGAATGGCTGACGAGACAGCATGGCCCTCGAGAAGCAGGTCTCAGGCTGAGGGGAGAGAATGGGGGCTCGCGGACTGGAGAGCACTGGTCCCCTGCCTTTAGGACTCTTCAGATGCATCAACTTGGGACCGTTGTGGACTGTTCTGTCAGAGCACCTGGCCAGCCCTCAAAAGCAGTCAGCGTTCAGCTGAGGTCAACGTTCAGCTGAATCACCGTTGCGCGGAGCACACTACTGTCATCACCTGGGCTGGGAGGGAACAGAATGAGCCCCTCCCACAGTCAGCACCGGACATGTGTCTACACCTTAATCCGTGGAAACCTGCATGGTAAAAGGGACTTCATAGGTGAAATTAAGGACTGAGATGAGGAAGCAGGCCCCTGAAGAGGTGGCCACACCTTTAATCGAGGCAGAGGCAGAGGCAGAGGCAGAGGCAGAGGCAGAGGCAGAGGCAGAGGCAGAGGCAGAGGCAGAGGCAGAGGCAGAGGCAGAGGCAGAGGCAGAGGCAGAGGCAGAGGCAGAGGCAGGCGGATCTCTGAGTTTAAGGTTAGCCTGGTCTCCAGAGTTCCAGAACAGCCAGGGCTACACAGAGAAACTTTGTCTCCAAAACAGTCCTGTGAGGAGGAGACCCTGGACCACCCCAGCAGGGCACAACAAGAGCACGAAAGGAATCAGAGTCTAGTGGGGAAGCACTGGTTCTTCAAAGGCAGGAGGACAGAAAGCGCAAGGTAAGCTGGGGCTATGAGATAGCATTCAAGACAAGCCTAGGCAACCTAGTGAGAACTAGTCTCAAGATACAAGAGCAAAAACTTGGCCAGGGGTATAGCTCAGTGGTAGAGCCCTGCCTAGAGTCCCCCAGTGAGAGGCTGGGAGCGTGGCTCAGTGGTAGAGCCCCTGCCTAGAATCCCCCAGTGAGAGGCTGCGGGCGTGGCTCAGTGGTAGAGCCCCTGCCTAGAATCCCCCAGGGAGGGGCTGGGGGCGCGGCTCAGTGGTAGAGCCCCTGCCTAGAGTCCCCCAGGGATGGGCTGGGGGCGTGGCTCAGTGGGAGAGTCCCTGCCTAGAATCCCCAGTGAGGAGAAGCACTCTCCTTTGCATGCATAAATCCCTAAGTTCAATATTTAGCTTTGCAAAAAAAAAATAATAATAATAACAAGTCAGAGAGAGATTTAATGTCATGCTGCTCTTTTGAAGAATTAGGCCATAGGTCAGAGAACACAGGGAGCTTCTAAAAGCTGGAATACAATAAGAAAAGGGATCTTCGGGGTCTGCAGGTGGCAGGCTAGCTAATGTCTTTTAGCCCTGTCAGATCCAGTTTGGGTTTCTGACTTCCAGAACAGAAAGTTAGTGCATTTGTGTCATCTTAAACCGTTAAATCAGTGGTGATCTTTGTGGCAGACATAGGGACAAACCCAGAGGTGCCATCTGAATTTGGGCTTTTCCAACGCTAAGTGTCAAACACGGCCTTGAGCCCACTAGGCAAGTGTCCCATATTGAGCAATGTCCCCAGCCCCCCACTCTTTCCTTTTGAGACGAGGTCTTCGGTAGCCAAGGCTTCCCTCAAAGTCAATGTTAGCCAAGGATGGCCTTGAACAGATCCTCCTGCCTTAATCGCCTGGGTTTAGAACCCAGGGTGTGCCACCACCCCCTCCCAGTTTATGTACTGAGAGGGATCCAGCAAGCTAAGTGCGTCACCACCCACTGGGCTGTGTCCCAGCCCCTCCCACGCTGGCTGTTTATCGTGGTTATTGCCTGTGTGCGTGTGGACCAGCTTATCCCACGAGCATCTCTCAGGACTTCTAGTTAAATTGGTGTTCTCTGCCTTCAGGGAGAGACCCCGCCTCAAACAAGACAGAGGAGAGCAGAGACATTCGCCGTCAGCCCCGACGCACTCTGGCCCCCTTCTTTTTATACTTTTCTATTTTTTTTCTGATAATTTTTTAAATTATTTATTTATTATATAGAAGTACGCTGTCACTCTCTTCAGACACCCCAGAAGGGGGCATTGGACCCAATTACAGATGGCTGTGAGCCACCATGTGGTTGCTGGGAATTGAACTCAGGACCTCTAGAAGAGTAGTCAGTGCTCTTAACCGCTGATTCATCTCTCCAGCTCATCTCTTACACACTTGTGCACACACACACCTGCATGTATATATGTGCCCACGCACACATACCACACCCATGACACACACAGCAAACGAAAACCTGAAGTGTCCAAACTTGACAAGACAGACTCCATCTTATGACCAGGCCTCCATCTTAGACAACAGATCCTGTCCTTAGGTTAAACCCTAATTACTGGAAAAACCACAAAGGAAGGAACCACCCTAGACACAGGCCAGCAGCAGGAAAATACCTAACATTCCAGAGGCTGTAAATAGGTATAGATAGATTGCCTAAGCCAACTGAAATCACTGCTGGCCAATCATGTAACTGCCAAGGTGCTGGGGCCTCCTGTGCCCACTTGCTGCGTGGGAGGGTCCTGGGGGTCTGAGGCCCGAGCTCAGGCTTGCATAGAGACCCTCTGCTTTTGCGTAAGAGTTCGACTCCTGGTGGTCTGTGCGGACCCTTAGGTCTGGGCGTGACCTCACATACACGGATGCACCTGTCGTCTACACACACGAGCACCGGAACACAGGCATCTTGACCTGTAGCTGGCATGAACTTCTTGGTGCGTGTACCAGGGGACAATGCACCCTACCCACGAGAGTTCAAGGACTCTGGCGGCTGTGACAGCCAGGGCAGCGTCAAGGACACGCCAGCAATCCTCCTCTCGTGCCTCAATCTCCTGTCCCAGACATTTTCAAATGCTGTGCTTTTAAATGTGGCGTGGCCTTTCTGTCTTATTTCGGGGGAGGGCGACTGAGGCGAGGATTGAGGAGACCCCTAGCCAAGGCCATAGACACAGTGGGCCTCTGTTGAGGTTCAGCTCTTCGCTGCATAGCCACGGTGGGGAACAGAAAGACGCCGGGGAGAGCACAGCAGCCCATATCCCCAGAATGGAAGGCCTCCCAGTGTAGACAAAACCGACTCACCAGACTCCGCTGACACAGCGTGTGGACAGCGCCCGGGGCATGATCTCCGAGCCCTGCTGCATGAAACCACCCACGGGGAACCAGAGGCTGTTACCCAGCGTGTACTGGTTCTCCAGGATATGGGGACGCGCCCGGAGACACGGGTGTGGGTTGTACCACTCATAAGGGCTCAGCCTGTGGAGAGATGACAGGGCAGATGAGGGAAAGAAGGGGGCGGGGCAAAGGACGATAAAGCCACTGTGATTGTGATGAGAAGGGAAGAGAGGTGAGGGACACACGCAGCCGAGAAAGGGGTGTGTGTGCAGGGAACAGCGATGCTGACACACCACAGAAGTAGATACTGCAGTGGAGGTAAGAAGGCAGAAGAAGAGAGAGGCCCAAGTCAGATCCCCGGGGTGTGGTGGAGGAGACTGAGAAATGGAGACAGGGCAGGTATAGGACACCTGTGGCTCCACAGTGTTCAGCTAACAGAAGAGGGACAGTGCGGGGCATGAGGCATGTGCAGGGCACGTGTGGGGCATGAGGCATGTGCGGGGCACGTGTGGGGCATGAGGCTTGTGAGTAGTGCGGGGCATGAGGCATGTGCGGGGCACGTGTGGGGCATGAGGCATGTGCAGGGCACGTGTGGGGCATGAGGCATGTGCGGGGCATGAGGCTTGTGAGCAGTGCGGGGCATGAGGCATGTGCGGGGCACGTGCGGGGCACGAGGCTTGTGAGCAGGTGGCTTGCAGGCTGGGCTCCTGCCTCTCCCCACCCCTCACCCGTCCACTCACCTGGCAGCCAGGAACAAGACACAGCTGACAGCCAGGTAGGCGAGAAGCATGAAGAGCCACACAGCAGGGGAGAAGGGGTCCAGGAAGGAGAAGTAGCCAGGCTTGCGGCCCTGGGGGCAGAGGACACGTGAGAGCAGCCACCCCGCCCCAGCTGCGTGTGTGCTCAGCCCCAGAGTCCTCCAGGGATTCGGAAGCCATAGCAGCTGACCCACCCGCGTGTAGCCCTCCCCAGTCCCCCCTCCCCCTATGCTGGGCCCCAGCCACTCCCCACCCCCAGGGGAACGTACCATGTGCACCCTGTACAGGATGCTGATACCCAGGGTCATGAAGGGCTTGGAGAAGTCGATGACCTTCTCCCTCTCAGCGGTGATGGTGAAGGCTGCCACAGCCAGGTCTGCCTTCTGCTGAGGGGAAGCCATGGGGCGGGGTGGAGGGAGGGGGCACGAGACAGAGGTGGGCAGTTAGAGACGCCTGCAGGCACCCGTGTGCCCCTAACCGTGCTATGGTCAAGTGTGTCCTGGCAGCCCTGCTTTCTGTTTTATCTCCAGAGAGACTCAGGTTGCACTGACAGCCGAGGCTAGCCCTGAACTCCTTCTCTTTCCATCTTCACCACCCAAAGTCAGAAACTGGCTAACAGCCTTGTTTCTAAAGCCCCATATCTGCTGTTGTCTGCCCTGTATACTTGCGTAGTGAGGAAGCAGGAGACTGGTGCCCAGGTGCCCAGACACTGGCTTGTCTTGGGACCTTGAGACTAGATGGAATTTATTAATTGTTTACCAGAATACATAGACATGTTTTGTTTGTTTTCAGTGTGTGCATGTATATGTTCATACATGTACATGCAGGGGGATATGTACTGTATGCACACATTATGTTCATGCATGTGTGTGGCAGGGATATGTACTATATGCACACATTATGTTCATGCATGTGTGTGGCAGGGATATGTACTGTATGCACACATTATGTTCATGCATGTGTGTGGCGGGGATATGTACTGTATGCACACATTATGTTCATGCATGTATGTGGTGGGGATATGTACTGTATGCACACATTATGTTCATACATGTGTGTGGCGGGGATATGTACTGTATGCACACATTATGCTCATGCATGTATATGGAGGGGGATATGTACTGTATGCACACACTAAGGCCAGAGGTCCAGGCTGGGCACCTTCTCCTGCTCTCCGCCCTTCTCTTTGCGACAGGGTCTCAGGCTGAGTCTGGAGTCCACTGAATCAGCAAGGCGGACGGTGAGAGAGAGCTGGGGATGCTCCTGTCTGCTCTTCCCCCACCCGCCCGCTGCTGTGCCCAGCTTTACCCTGAGCTTTACCTCAGGCCCTCAGACAGCACTTTACCAACTGAGCCCTGGACGGAACTTTTGTTTTGTTTTGTTTTTTTCGAGACAGGGTTTCTCTGTGTAGCCCTGGCTGTCCTGGAACTCACTCTGTAGACCAGGCTGGCCTCGAACTCAGAAATCCGCCTGCCTCTGCCTCCCAGAGTGCTGGGATTACAGGCGTGTGCTGCCACCACCCGGCCAGATGGAACTTCTTATCAATCATCTTGTAGACCTCTCCCAAAGCTCGAGGAGTCCTTTATAAGTAGGAGTCTCAAGAGAGGCAGAGGCACTGCTGAGAAAAAGCAGCAGCTGGGGACCATGAAGTGGGGTGTCACCACTTTTGTCCAGCAGACAGGGGCACTCTAGACAAGTGTGTGAGAAACAGGGGACCAGGGTGCGGCTCGGCAGAATGACCTCGAGGAAGCCGTATGCTTTCAGTGGGAACTGGTGCCAGGGGACAGATAGGCCTGAAGTGGTGAGCGCTGGGACAGAGAGAAGGGCGTGTGCAGGCTGGGCTGTTCTGACCTGCGGGGAACCCCTTTCAGAAGGGACTGAGATCCTAAAGGAACATCTCATTTTTGTGGGTATTAGTCAGTTGTGAGCTGAGGACTGTCAGGGAACAGGAAGAGCCCTGGTTTCACACAGAGACACACAATGCAGTACTGGACACACAGTCCCAGCATTTCAGCCACACAATGGGTTCCAAACACTATGCCTGTGAGTGTGCTGAGACTCTGGCTGACAGCCACACACACTGCTTATGTGACCATGCACATGTAACAGGGACATGCAGTGACATCTCTCAGGGGTCTAATAAGCGCTATCTGACACCCAATCTCACAATTGAGAAACAGAGCAAGTGGGGGGGGGGCTAAAGAATGCAGAGTCCTGGAGACACACACACACACACACACACACACACACACCTGCATTAGTGGTGATGGTTCTCACACCAATTCACACCTTCTTTTTTTTTTTTTTTGGTTTTTCGAGATAGGGTTTCTCTGTGTAGCCCTGGCTGTCCTGGAACTCACTCTGTAGACCAGGCTGGCCTCGAACTCAGAAATCCGCCTGCCTCTGCCTCCCAAGTGCTGGGATTACAGGCCTGAGCCACCACGCCCGGCTCACACCTTACTCTTAAATGTAACCATTTTAAAGGAAGAAATGGGGGGAGTGTGCTGGAAAGATGTCTCAGCAGTTAAGTACCTGGGGTTCAATTCCTAGCACCCACATAGCAGCTCACAACTGTCTATAAATCCAAGATCCAACACTGTCATACAGACATGCGTGCAGCCAAAACACTAATGCACATAAAGTTAGATAAATTATTAAAAAAAAAAAAAAGGATGAGCGTTCCTACTCTCGGCCCCAGGAATACCGGTGTGCGCTGCCGCACCCCTACTCAACTAGTGTTACCTCGGGGCTCTATCTCCTGCCCCTAAGCTATCTTAGGCTGCCCCTCCCTTCCCCCCTGCAGTCCTTACTGGACCCTTACCTGACCCTGCAGTGTCAGGAGCTCTGGTCATCAAGCTTCTGACACCGAGGAGTGAGTTACCCTGGAGACCTGCCGCCTCTCTTCCCCGCCCTGTATTTCACTGGGGAATCTCTGCTCTTCCCTTGACCTTGGGTTCATTTGTTTCTGGGTTTTCTGATTTTGATTTTTTTTTTGAGGCTGTTTTTCGTTTTGTTTTTAATGGGATCTCACTGTATAGCCCTGGCTAGTCTGGAACTCGATATATACACCAGGCTGACTTGGTTTAAAGTCACTCAGACATGCCTGTCTCTCCCGTGCCCCACTCCCAGTGCTGGGATTAACCACACCCAACACTATTAACCTATCTTGTCTGTGTGTGCATGCCAGTGAACAGTCTTGGGTATCATCCTCAGAAATGCTGTCCACAGGGCCTCTCACCGGCCTGGAACTCACCCGTTGCCCTATGCTGGCTGACCACTGAGAGCCAAGGACCCACCTGTCTCTGCCCAGCTGGTGCTGCGGTCCACGTAGGTTGCAGGGATTTGGCTCAGGCCTTATGCTGAGCCACACTCGGGTGGAGCCCTCTCCATTGCTGGTGCTGGGCTTTATTATTGTCCGGGTCCTTTAGACCTCTGGCGTCTTTTGTGAACTTTGGATTACATGTCGCTATTCCAGCCTCTAGGATTTAGGGCCGACTCTCACTAATCTAGAGTCATGCCCTGGCTCCTAGGTTGGACCGCGGGCTCTGTTCCTGGTTTCTGTCCTCTCTCCTCGAGACACTCGGTTAGGGCTCTGAACCCTGCCTCCCCAGTCCTAGCCCATCATAGAGGCGGTGTCCCCCTGCCGCCTGGCTACTGTTACCTCTTGTGTTCTCAGCCTCAAGCCTCCCAGGAGGCGCTCTCTTCCTAAGTTTGGGTTTGGGCATCCACTTCGATCCCCAGCCCCTGAGAATACAGCACTGGCTGGAGTGTAGGGGAGGGAACATGCAGGAGCTGTGTCCCCTCTACACAACTGTAAACCAAGGCCCAGGCACATAAGCACCCCTGCTTGAGGTCATACAATAGTGTGTGTGTGTGTGTGTGTGTGTGTGTGTGTGTGTGTAAAATAGTCCTTCCTTGGTGGTCAGGATCCTATAAAGACAGATAGAAACCTTTCAGAAATGCCCCAAGGCTCCTGGTCCTCGGACCACCTGCTCGGAGACCCCTCCTTCCCTGGAAGCCTGTAGGGCTCCCCTTTGCTCTCTGCTCGTCTCGGTGACTCAGCAGCCTCTGCATAGCCAGGCCTGAGGGCCCTCCATCCCTGCTGCTCCTCGCTCCAGCAGTAAGGCTGTGGCCCTGCTCAGGAACACTCCCCGGCCTGCCCACTCACCTTCAGCCAGCCCTGTGACACCCAGTGCTCCTGACAGCTACACCTCCCTCCTCAGCACCCCTCTCCTCAGCACCCCTCCCCAGCACCCCTGTCCTCAGCACCCTCTCCTCAGCACCCTCTCCTCAGCACCCCCTCCCCAGCACCCCTGTCCTCAGCACCCCTGTCCTCAGCACCCTGTCCTCAGCACCCCTCCCCAGCACCCCTGTCCTCAGCACCCTCTCCTCAGCACCCCCTCCCCAGCACCTCTATCCTCAGCACCCTCTCCTCAGCACCCCTCCTCAGCACCCTTCCTCAGCACCCCCCTCCTCCTCAGCACCCCCTCCCCCCTGTCCTCAGCACCCCCTCCTCAGCACCCCTCCTCAGCACCCCTGTCCTCAGCACCCCTGTCCTCAGCACCCTCTCAGCACCTCCTCCTCAGCACCCCCTCCTCAGTACCCCCTCCTCAGTACCCCCCTCCTCAGTACCCCCCTCCTTAGCACCCCCTCCTCAGTACCCCCCTCCTCAGTACCCCCCCTCCTTAGCACCCCCTCCTCAGCACCCCTGCAGCTCATCTTTGCCTACTCTGTGGGTTCTTCTGTCTCCCAACCCTTCAACCCCCAACACTAGATGGGAGAGAAAAAGGATAGGGGAGGACAGAGACCCCTGAATGAGGTCGGGGGTCGGAAAGTGGGGACAGTATAGTTGGACTGCTTCCTGCTGATCAGATGCGTCGAGTTCCTTGGGCAAGTTTGATCTTTGCTGTCAGGATATCTAATTTCTTGTTATTGTTTGTTCTTTGTGCATGAGTACTTAACAAACTGTGACCAACAACAGCCAGCAAACCACCATGCCTCTCCAGGGCCCTAGCATTTATATACGCTCTGAAAAGTCCTCAGAATCCCAAATGTCACACAATCACAGAAACTATCTGCAGCTGGCAAAATCCCACCACCCCTGCTAGAGCACGGGGCACAGCACAGTCAGCTGCTGTGGACAGTCAGAAGCAGCCCTGTATCACACACCTGGGATTAAAGTGAAATTATAGTCACATAATATTTCTGTATTTTTTTTAAAGAAATGAAAATTCCAGGCTGGAGAGATGACTCATCAGTTAAAAGCACTGACTGCTCTTCCAGAGGTCCTGAGTTCAATTCCCAGCAACCACATGGTGGCTCACAACCATCTGTAATGAGATCCAATGCTCTCTTCTGGTGTGTCTGAAGACAGTGACAGTGTATTCACATACATAAAATAAATAAATTTTAAAAAAGAAAAAAAAGAGAAAATTTCAAAATTGTCACCCTCCCCACATGTCTCACAAGGTCTGCATCCACTCCCCACACATAAGCCAAAGGGAGGCTGGAGAGATGGCTCAGTGGTTATGAGCACTGACTGTTCTTCCAGAGGAATAGGGTTCAAGTCCCAGCATCAACATGGCATCTCACAAACATCTGTCTGTGCTGTTCCAGGGAATCCAATGCCCTCTTCTGACCTCTATAGACACCAGGCACCCACGCAGTACATATATTTTCATACAGGCAAAATACTCATATACATTAAATAAGTCTTAAAACCAAACAAGCATCCACCAGCCCCATCACTGTATTCCATATCACTAAGGCGTCAGGGCCAGCCCGCTGCCTGCACGGCCGCGCTCTCTCTGACTCCGGCCTCTGTACCCTGCCTTTTGCTCTCAATCCCTACCACAGGACCTCTGCGCGTGTTCCTCCCAGCTCCTCCTTACCACCAAAGGCTGAAGACAAAACTCAAGCTCAAGGAGAATAAAGACAGGTGTCAAGGACAGCTGAGCTGTGAGTGTCAGGAGTTAGGCTTCCCTAGACCACCTTACAGACACCTCACCTCCACCCCGTCCCTTTTCTCCCAAGTGTCTGTTCAGCAGTGGACCAGGGGTGACAGGGCCCACCTTTGATCCAGACACCCAGGGGGCTGATCTCTGAGACTGCGAGTCCAGCCTGCTCTGCACACCTGGTTCTAGGCCAATCAAAGCTATGTAATGAAACTTTGCCTTTAAAAAGGGAAGGGTTGGGGCTGGAGAGACGGCTCAGTGGTTAAGAGCACTGATTGTGCCAGGCCGTGGTGGCGCACGCCTGTAATCCCAGCACTTGGGAGGCAGAGGCAGGCGGATTTCTGAGTTCGAGGCCAGCCTGGTCTACAGAATGAGCTCCAGGACAGCCAGGTCTACACAGAGAAACCCTGTCTCGAGAGAAAAAAAAAAAAAAAGAGCACTGACCGCTCTTCCAAGGGTCCCGAGTTCAAATCCCAGCAACCACATGAAGGACATGAACCACAACCATCTATACAGCTACAGTGAACTCATATAAATAAAATAAATACATCTTTGTTTTAAAAAAGGGGGGTGGAGAGAATGGTTGGGGTGGGGAATCCCAGCCACTCATCCAAAGCTCCTCAGATAGTCCAGACGTCCCTTGACCTCAGCACTTAGCTCAAACTATAAAATGTCTATTCACTTCCGTGTTTCCATTACTAAACCACAGACCTTCAAAGGCTGGTCTGGCTGCTGTGTCATCTGTCTGTGACAACTGCACAGAGGCCAGATCAAGGCAGGGCCCACTGTATCTCACATCCCATAATCCTTGCCTGGGGCCTGGACATCACCGTTGTCTCCTGGGCCTCCAGGTTGTCTTCTTCTTCCCCTGTACCACACTGGAATCCCACTAGTGTGGTTTCCACATGCAAGACACTGCCCCGCATGGCCACCGTTCTGGGGGCTCCCCAGAGCACGTGTCTGATCCCCAGACCCTCGCTCTATGCAGAGGGGCCTCCATACCCCCACTTTACGTGTGAAGAAACGGAAACATGGACACTTTGCTGTGCTGATTCTGGGATTTGGAAACAGTTGTCCTCCATGTGGGTTTCCCTGTCTGCTGTTCCCATCCTCCAAAGGTGGGGGCATCGGAAGTCAGCCCTGGGCCTGACTCCTGTGTGTTTGCGGGGAGCTCTGCAGGGACTGCGGACCGACTTTATTTTACGTGTATGAGCATCTTACCTGCCTGCATGTACAGGTATGTGCATCACAGGGATCAGATTAGAGCGTTGGATTCCTGGAACTTGAGCTACACATGGTTGTGAGTCACCATGTGGGTGCTGGGAACAGAACTCTGGTCCTTGGCTGGAACAGCCAGTGCTCCCAACTGCCACGCCATCCCACCGGCTCTGGGGACACCACTCTGCCCCAGTGCTGCTCTGCTTCCTGACCGCCTCGCCCCTCCCTGAGAGAAGCCTGGAGGTCAGTCCCCACTCATCTCTCTCCCTCCCCCTGGCTGCATCCACACTCGGCTTCCCGACTGTGCCCCAAACACCTCAGGAACTGCACCACTGCCCTCCGCCTCGGATGGATGCTATTCACAGCTGTCTCCCAGACCACTCAGCTGGCGGCCTGAGGAACCGCAAGCTACAATCATCACACACACACAGACACACACACACACACAAACACACAGACACACACAGACACACACAGACACACACACACACACCGCTTAAATGACGCAATAACACTCATCCTTCAACTACTGACCAATGTTCTCAGCTGTCTTTATAAAGCCCTGAGCACATCTGTCTGCCCCCTAAGACCCTACCTCAAGCATCTCCCATGAGGCCTTGCTCCACCTCCCTCCCCCATCTCACTCTCTACCCCCACACTGCAATCGCCTGCCAGGTCCACTCAGCCATCCACCAACAGATCTCTAAATATTTACTGAGGCTCCTTGGTTGGCCAAGCAGGTGGGAGTGGGGCAAGGCCTCCTGGGGGAACAGTGGGCCCCGAGCAGAGGAGGGGAGATTGCTTCTTCATGGTGGAATAAGATGCCATTGTGTGAGTATGGAAAGGGGCTCATGGCAGGGGCAGGGGGAGAAAAAGGGGGGGTTAGCTAGATTGTATGAAGCCCTGGATTCAGTCCCCAGTTCTGGAAGAAAAAAAAAAACCTAAAATAAATACTAGGTGAGATAGAAAGAGTTTAAAAGGGGGCAGGGGGAGAGGTAGGGCAATCAAACACACATGACATGAGGGCAGAAAGGACTATTGGAACGAAAAGGTCGCAAGGGTGGGGCAGGAAATTGAAGACGTAAGAAGGGGATCAATAAAATGTATGAAAACACTATAATAAAACCTATTATTGTGGCTGATAACAATCAGCCAAATTTCTTTTGTTTCCAAAAAGAAATTTTGGAGGAAGGGCCACCTGAATGTCCCAAAGCCAACGGAAGCCCTTGTGATTGTCCCTCTGATATGTCCAAACCCACACTCCAGGTGGGGAGGGAAGCCAGCCTGAAACCCACGTTTTGCCAAATGCTCTACCAGGCTCCACCACTAGGGGGCGCTAGAGGAAGGCTTCAAGGCTGTAGCCCGAGGGAAGGCTTGCTCGGCCGGGCTCCTCTCCTAGGGGGCTCTAGAGCGGTGGGTCTCAACCTTCCTAATGCCGCGACCCTTTAATACAGTTCCTCGTGTTGTGGTGAGCCTCAACCATGAAATAAGTGTGCTGCTGCTGTAATTTTGCCACTGTAATGAATCGTAACGTAAACGGCACAGTTTCCCAGTGCTCTTAGGCAAACCCTGTGAAAGGGGCGTTCACCTCCTGAAAGGGTGGCAACCCACAGGTTGAGAGCCGCTGCTGTGACGGGGCCTTGCTTTTGACTCCCTCCTCCCCTCCCTCCCTCCCTCCCTCCCTCCCTCCCTCCCTCCCTCCCTCCCTCCCTCCCTCCCTCCGGGTTTTCCTTTGCTCTTTGCAGAGTAGCAACAACTGCAGGACCGGCTTTGCCCAGCGCCAGCCTCAAGGGGGCCAGGCTACAGCATCTCTGCATTTCTGATAAACAGCTCTAGCTTTCTCATTTGCTGTCAGAACTAGAGGTGTGGCCACCTTCAGCACAGCGCTGGAGAGGAAGGGTGGGCAAGCGAGCCCCACAGCTGGGCCAGCTGAGGGGCCTTAGCAAAGCCGGAGTCCAGCTCCTCACTTACATATCGACTGACTGCGTGTCCGTGTGACAGAAAGGCTGAGTGGGTCTTTACTCCTGACCGGGAGGTCGTGTACTCTCTCCCTTGGCAAGTCAATGATGTGGTGAGGATCTGAGGCAGAAATGACCCACAGGTCAGTCCAGACGGGCACTCAGGCCACACGGTCCTCAGACAGACCACGATCAGGTGTTGAGTGTCCCGTGGGACCCTCCAGGAGCCAGGAGGGGTGTCTCAAAGGACAAGTCACCACAGAGCGTGGGTTTGCCTCTGCGTGTGTCACGGCTCTTCCTGCAGCCCCACAGGGCACCAGCACTGTGCCAGTTGCTGGATTGCTGGGCTCAGGGGACTGACCGGCCTCCCTCCAATGCGGAGCTGGATGGCTCCTTTGGTAGACAGGTGTGTGGAAGTCACACGGTCTGATGTGGTGAAAATCGCCATGAAATCCAAACACCTGTCAAGCGTCAGCAGCGCCAGGCAAACAGTGGCGCTCTGCTCTGGGATGGGAAGGCTGCGGCCTCTGAATCTGGCGGTCTTCAGGCAGGAGTGGTCGCCATGTGCTCACACCTACCACTGAGCTACACCCCCAGACATCCTCTTACTGTCTCTCTGTGTGTGTGTGTGTGTGTGTGTGTGTGCATGTGTGAGCAGAGGACAATCTGCAGGAGCAGTCTCTCTCTCTGCCGTGTGGCTTCCATCAGATTTGGGGGCAAGGGATCTTCCTCACAGCCATCTTGCTGGCCCCCTTTCCATTTCATCCTGGGACAGAGTCTCACAGCCTTGCCTGGGTAAGCTTAAATTTGTAATCCTCTCACCTTAGCCACGAGAGTGCTGGGATTTCAGTGGCCCTGCCGGTTAGTTGGCAATTCTTTCTGGAGCCGGGGAGATGGCTCAGTGGGTGGAGTGTAATCTGGGCATGGAGAGGCCGCTGTGACCTCAGCACTCCGCTCGTGGGAGGGGAATTCACAGGTGAGCCCCTGGCCAGCCACTTCAGCTGGCAAGTTCAGTGAAGAGACTCAAGATGGATGGAGGGCTGCGGAGGCGGCTCCTCGGTTAAGACGACCCAGGTTCGATTCCCAGCACCCAACCATCTGTGATCCCCCTTCTGGCATCTCTGGGCACCAAGCACACGTGTGACACATATATAAAAATGTATATATTCATATATGTACAGTACAATGTGTGGAGGGGTAGAGGAGAATCCCAGGTACTAACTGCTGGCCTCCACACGAGCGCTGCACACACACGCAAATGTACACACATACACTGTACACATGCACACAATTCCTGTGTTCAAATAACCACAAGGCAGGCCCAAGGGCGCATGCCCAGCCATCCCAGCACGTGGAAGACTGAGGGAGGAGGAGTGAGAGTTTAAGGGCTGGGGCTCAGGGCATGCATCTCACACACACACACACACACACACACACACACCACATAACTGCTATGATTTCAGTGAGGTAAGCAGTTAGTTTTATCTCCAGCCTGGCCTTAGCCTACGCCAGCAAGGACCACTGATGAGCTTCGAGGGGCTCCTTGGACACGATCAGCAAAGTGCCGACCGAGCGGCCATCAGCACGGTTAGGGGCACAGTAAGAACCATTTTCCAGGCCACCTGCCTTCGCATGTAGCACACACACAATGAGATTGGTGGGACAGGGCCCCTGCTCCTTTCACGCCGTGCATGGCGGCACTGACCTGTCACTCCCCGGAGGACGAAGAGCTGCTCTTGAGTTACTAGGCAGGGAAACAGAGCACTCTAAGGAGCAGGCTTTTGCTACCGCGGCGGCCCCGGTTCCTTGGGCCAACCTGGAGCTCTACTGGTTTCCCAGGTATGTGAGTTTCAACCCGCAGCCAGGAACTGGGGAAACACCAGGCGGGTCCATCGCCCTATCAGACACATTCTGAGTTGAATTTGGGTGCTGTCCACCAAGTGATCATATCGCCTCCCTGTGGGCCAGCAGGCCAAGCTCTCTCTCTCTCTCTCTCTTTCTCTCTCTCTCTCTCTCTGGCTCTCTCTCTGACTCTCCCTCTCCCTCTCTGGCTCTCTCTCTCTCAGACTCTCTCTCTGACTCTCTCTCTCTCTGACTCTCTCTCTCTCTCTGGGGATGGAACCCACAGCCTCGCATATGACAGGCAATTGCTCTACCATCGCTAAGCTACAGCTCTGGTCCGTATCTGGTCTTTTCCTTATCTCTTTCTCCTTCTCCTTGTTCCAAGGCAGGGTCTCCCTTGTCGTCCTGGCTGCACAGACCAGGCTCAGATCAAGCTCAGAGATGGCGCCTGCCGGCTTTGCTTGGGTCACTGGTGTGTGTCGCCACGCTTGGCTAACTGGTCGTTCTCTACCAAGAGTCTGCCTGGGAAAAGTAAGAGGCCAGGGATGGCGGTCCACATCTACGATCCCAGCGCTTGGGAGAGGGAGACAGGAGGATCAGGAGATCAGAGTTATCCTCAGCATGGTCCAAGGCCAGCCAGACTATGTGACATTCTACTTCAAAAGAATTAAAAGCTAGATGTCTAGATAGTGGTGGCACACACTTTTAACCCCAGCGCTTGGGAGGCTGAGGCAGGTGGATCTCTTTGAGTTTGAGGCCAGCCTGGTCTACAGAGTGAGTTTCAGGACAGCCAGGGCTACTCAGATAAACTCTGTCTCTAAAAAAAAAAAAAAAAAAAAAAAAAGTAGGAAAGAAAAGAAGGTAACTGTGGTGGCTGGCACCTGTAATGGGGGTGGGGGAGGGGCTGCTCCAGAGGCTGACGTGAGAGTCACTTGAGCCCAGGGACTGGAGGTCTACACAGACAACATAGCAAGAACCCATCTCAAAGAAAGAAAGGATCAAAGGATGAAAGGAAGGCAGGGGTGGAATGAAAGAAAGAGGGGAGGCTTGAAGGCTAAGAGAGCACGTGCTGCACTTGTAGAGGACACAGGTTCAAGTCCCAGTGCGACAGGGCAGTTCCTGTCCATTTGTAACTCCAGTTTCAGAGGATCCAACCTCCCCTGGCCTTCACAGGCACCGGGTACCACATACACACATGCGAGCAAATACTCTCTATATCCATACACACATATAGAGAGAAAGTTAAAATCTATTCAAATGCTAATAGTGTGTCTGCATGGGGCCTGCAGCTATGGAACTGTTCGGGGTGAAACAATCAGATACTATTTTGGGCCTTCCTCACTGGCGCAGCCCCCACCCCACCCCACCCCACCCCCAGCTCACGAATATCCACTGTTGGCAAGTGCTCAGGAAACCTGACATTCTCCTCCATTTTTGTGGGACTATAAATGGGCGGAGCCTTTTTGGCGGTATATCCTTCGAGGCAATCCCTGTTCTTTGACCCGGCCCTCCCACTTCTCAGAACCCATCCCTCAGGGACATTCCCACAAACCCACAGGCTGAGTTCAGAGGGGCAGCGGCGACGCCCCGCCAAGACTGGAAGCCACAGGGCCAGCCTTTGATGGGGCTAAGCTTAATAGTTCACGCCCCAGCCATGAAGGGAATTCCCCAGGCTTCCCTTTCAATTTCAAACAAACACTGGCATCCCAGTGAGATCCTCCTCTCCCCATCTGACCGCTGCAGGTGGAAGCAGGACGCGCCAGCCCCACCCGTTCCGCTGCTCCAGCCCAACCCCACGGGCACTTGACTCGGCCCAGGGACCCCTGGCATGACTGACACTGCAGCTCAGGCCTTCCTGGTCTAAGCCTCCTGTCAATCAGCAGAGCCATCCGCTCCCCCTCCCCTCTCCCTACAGTAGCTGCTTCCCAAGAGCGTATCCAGAGGTCACACTTTCCCCTAGCGAGGTAAAAGACCCGAGAGGTGTGTCTCTTCAGTTAAATGCAGACAAATGAAGAGGAAGACAGAGAGGGCAGCTCAGTGGTTAGTGAGGGTGTTCACTGCCAAGCCTGCTGACCCGAGTTGGATGCCTGGAACATATATGGTGGAAAGAGAACTGACTGACTTCCACAGGTTACACTGTGTGCCATGGTAGCCACACACACACACACACACACACACACACACGCACACACACATGTTTATTTTTAAAAGGACTGTGGTACCGATATCTGTGATAACGTAGATGGTACCGATATCTGTGATAACGTAGATGGTACCGATATCTGTGATAACGTAGATGAACTTCAGAAACAACGGGCTGGAGAGACGGTTCTGCACGCTAAGAGCCCTGGGTTGACTATTTTCAGGGGATCAGATACCTCCTTCTGGCCTCCACAGGCACTGCGTGCACATGGTACAAAGACATACATACTCACGCTCTTGAAGAAAGAAAAATGTTAAAATAAATCATACTGAGTGAAAAGAGCCAGACTGAAAAGTCTGTCTGTTGGATGATCTGGCGTATCTCATGTATCCATGACAGATAACTACAGAGACAGAGAGACTCCTGGCCTTCAGAGGCTGGGGCGGTAAAGACAGGATCAGGGAACATTTACTAATGAATCCAGGTGTGTGTGTGTGTTGGGGGCATATAACACTTTCACAATAATGATTGTGTTATATGCCACTTATCCGTAGTATTGTTGTACAGGGTCTTATTATGTAGCCCAGGCTGCAACTTACGACTTTCCTCAGCTTAGACGCCAGGAGCTGTAAGCAGGGCTGTCCACTACTGTGCCTGGCTGAAGTGTATATATCCTCTAGGACGGTTACTCTGAGGCTGGAGAGATGCGGAGGGCACGCCTGCTCTTGCAGAGGACGGGGGATTGGTTCATGAAAGCTCAACCGTCTGTCATTTCAGTGTCAGGAGACCCATCGCCCTCTTCTGGCCTCTGTGGGAACTGCACACAAGGTGCACTTCCAAACATGTAGGCAAAATGCTCAAGCACATAAAATAAAGTTAAATACATCTTCTGAAATATTAAAATGGTTACTTCTGGTTTTGTTGTTGTTCTTTTTTCGAGACAGGGTTTCTCTGTGTAGCCCTGACTGTCCTGGAACTCACTCTGTAGACCAGGCTGGCCTCAAACTCAGAAATCTGCCTGCCTCTGCCTCCCAAGTGCTGGGATTAAAGGCGTGCGCCACCACTGCCCAGCAAAATGGCTACTTCTGATCTGGGCATCTGGGAGCCTGAGGCAGGTGTATCTAGTGTTCAAAGCAAATCTGGATATGAGACCCTGTCTCAAGAAACAAAACTAGGGGGCTGGAGAGATGGCTCAGCGGGTAAAAGCACCGACTGCTCTTCCAAAGGTCATGAGTTCAAATCCCAGCATCCACATAATGGCTCACAACCATCAGTAAAGAGATCTGACACCCTATTCTGGTGTCTGAAGACAGCTACAGTGTACTTACATATAGTAAATAAATAAATATTAAAAAAATTAAAAAAAAAAAAGAAACAAAACTAGGGCTGGAGAGATGGCTCAGCGGTTAAGAGCACTTACTCCTCTTCCAGACGTCATGAGTTCAAATCCCAGCACCCACATGGTGGCTCACAACCATCCTTTAAAAAGAGATCTGACGCCCTCTTCTGGTGTCTGAAGACAGCTACAGTATACCTACATATAATAAATAAATAAATCTAAAAAAAAAAACAAACAAAACTACGGCTGGAGAGATGGCTCAGCGGTTAAGGGCACTGACTGCTGTTCCAGAGGTCCTGAGTTCAAATCCCAGAAACCATATGGTGGCTCACAACCATCTGTAATGAGATCTGATGCCTTCTTCTGGAGTGTCTGAAGACAGCGACAGTGTACTTACAAATAATAATAAATAACTAAATCTAAACAAAACAAACAAACAAACAAACAAAAGAAACAAAACTAAGGGCCGTGAGAGGCTAGACGACCAAAGGTGCTTGCAAGTGAGTCTGACAGCTGCAGAGTGGTCCAAGGAGCCCGCATGGTGGAAGGAGTGAGCAGAGTCCTCCGAGATGCCCTCTGACCCCTAAGCACACAAGACGTAGCAAGAGTGCATCTGTGTTCCCCTGCCCCACCCACAATAAATAAGTGTCGGAAAAAAAACCCAACCAAATAGAAAAAATAGCTAACCTTATAATATATGAAGGAAAAGAGAGGACTTTAGAAGAAGTGGTGTGCATCTTTAATCTCAGCCCTAGGGAGGCAGCGGCAGGTGGATGTCTCTGAGTTCGAAGCCAGTCTGGTCTACATAGTATGTTGCGGGTCAGCCTGGACTCTATATTAAGACCCTGTCTCAGAAAGAGACGGAGCCGGGATCATTTGACAACTCTCGGCCCTACCAGAGTGTCACATAGTGGCTGCGCGATGCAATTCAAAAGTGCTCCAGGTCCCTGTCCCCCACGCTCTGACCCTCCCTGTTGGACCACACAGTTGCCTTCAATCCTTTACTCCCTAGATGATGGTGAGCTCGGTCTAACCTCCAGGCGACCTTCTAGCTCGGGAATATTCTTACCTAAGACAGAACCTCCTTTCAGCCGGTATTGTGAGAGCCTGTGAAGTATCAAAAATGTTCTAGAGGGGGCTGGGGAGATGCCTCAGCGGTTAAGAGCACTGACTGCTCTTCCTAAGGTCCTGAGTTCAGTTCCCAGCAACCACATGGTGGCTCGCAACCATCTGTAATGGGATCTGACGCCTCTTCTGGTGTCAGATGAAACAGAACGGTCCAAATATAAAAGAAAGAAATCATTGAGGAAAGGTTAAGGCCTGAGCAGCAAGATGCTCAGCAGGTCTAGGGACTTGCTGACAAACCTGACTGACTTGGGGAGTCCGCTTCCCCAGGACACGCGTAATACAAAGAAAGAACCGACTCCGGCAAGTTGTCCTCTGACTGTCACTTACATGGCAAGGCACACCAGACTAAAGTTTAAAAATGTAATTTAGCCGAGCGGTGGTGGCGCACGCCTGTAATCCCAGCACTCTGGGAGGCAGAGGCAGGTGGATTTCTGAGTTCAAGGCCAGCCTGGTCTACAGAGTGAGTTCTAGGACAGCCAGGACCACACAGAGAGACCCTGTCTCGAAAAAAACAAATCCAAAAAAACCAAAAAAAAAAAAATGTAATTTAACTTTTTAAAATTGGGACAGATCGATATAGACTGACAAAAGAGATGTC
The DNA here is from genome assembly GCF_947179515.1 of Apodemus sylvaticus. Lineage (NCBI taxonomy): Eukaryota > Metazoa > Chordata > Mammalia > Rodentia > Muridae > Apodemus > Apodemus sylvaticus. The sequence continues at coordinate 189,298,951 of NC_067472.1, read as the reverse complement.
AACAGGCTCGGCAGGTCAGGCATGGCAGCGCACACCTAGACGCGGGCACGAGGGGGTGCAGGCAGATGGAGCTCTCTGAGTTTGGGGCTAGCCTGGTCTATACGTGAGACTACTCTGAGGAGAGGCACACATCAACACTCAGATGAAGACAAAATGGAAGACCAGTGGCTTACACAGCACTACGCGTAATAAGATACCATTTTTGCAACAATAAATAAAAGTGGTAAATCTATAACTGGGTGTGGCCATACCTACCACTTGGGCGGCGGAGGCATAAGAACCAGGAATTCACAGTTGCCCTGGACTACACAATGCATTCCAAGACAGCCTGGGCTACATGAGACTCAGTTTCAAAAAAAAAATTTTTTTTTAAATGTAAGTTAATGAATTTAAAGAAAAGGACAGAGAGATCTGCCCCACATCCTGGCTATCTCGGAGGTGTGAGACCATGGCCCACGCCAAGCCGCATGGAGTGACCCCGCTAATCCCTCCGATGGGTTATCAGTTTGTGTCGAATGTTCTCGAACCAAGGCAAACAAAGGGCTTGTGTTGGTTTGGGTTCTGCAATGCCGGAGGTCGAGCCCAACACTCAAAGCTAAACTTGCGCAAGCCAAACCTTCTCCCGCTGAGTAAGCGACACCCCAGTCAGAGAAGAACTTCTGATAACAGGCACGAATGTAATTTTGATAAAAGTATACTTTATGCAAAATAAAATAACAATAACGCTGCTTTCATTTTGTTTGTTTCAAGGCAGAGCTTCCCTGTGTAGCCCTGGCTGTCCCGGAACTCACTCTGTAGACTAGGCTAGCCGCCAACTCAGAGATCTCCCTGCCTCTGCCTCTTGAGTGATGGGATTAAAGGCATGTGAAGCCACACCCTGCTATAATACTGTTTTATAACACACAGTTAGATAATCCAGGACTGCAGCAAGGTGATTTCGTTTATGGTTTTGTTTGGGAACAGGGTCTAGCCCAGGCCAGCCTTGAACTTGCAATCTTGTCTTGACCTTCTGAGTACTAGAATTCTAAGTACGTATCACCACGCTTGGCTGGGAGATAACGGTTTGTTTTTGCTTTTAATTTTTATTTAATGTGTAGGGTGCTTGGCCCGCATACATGCTGGCACCATGCCTGGTGCCAGCGGAGGACAGAGAGGTTATTGGGTGTCCTGGAATTGCAATTATAGGCAGTTGTAGGCCACCACGTGGGTGGATGGGAATCACACCTGGGTCTTCTGGAAAAACAGCCAGTGCTCTTAGCCATCTCTCTAGCCCCAAGATGATGGTTTTATAAGCACTCAAGAGCTGCCTTATGGAAATATTCCTTTCCATCTCTGCACCTACCTAGCTAACCTTCCTTAACACATCAATATTTGGAACTAGAGCGGCATACAGCAGAGCATTTAAGAATGCCAGTCTAGGGGATGTGGTGCAGTCCCCGGGGGCAGGGCTGGATGAGGACAGTAGGCAGGCTGGGATCAGCTGCAATGTGTTTGGCTGAAGAAAGGCCGTGTGCCTGTGCATGGGGGATGGGCAGCGGCCCTATGGACCCTCGTTCCACAGCAGCTTCCAGCACATCCATACCCCTGAGGTTCCCGCCTGGGGTGTTTCACATCCAAGGTGATGTGGACACTGTCTCCATTCTGACAGCATCTGTGTGGCTCTCATATGTCCCCCAGTGATGACCTTCTGAGTTTGGGGCGCACTAAGACTCTGGTAGTCTATCTGACCTATCTGTAGGTCACACAACCAGTAAGGAGCAAGTTCAGTCCAAGCCAGGGTTACCGGACCCCACAGGCAATGTTGTAACACCCTGTGACCACTCCCAGATGGCTCCCTGGTTAAGAGCACTGGCTGCTCTTCCAGAAGACCTGGGCTCAATTCTCAGCACCTGTGTGGCAGTTCACAAATCTTCCCACTTAATCCAAAGCTCTGTGTGTGTGTGTGTGTGTGTGTGTGTGTGTGTATGTGGGGGGGGGAGGGAAGGAGGATACTGTACTATTTCCAAAGGGGAAACTGAGACTCAGAGTGATATAGTGGCTTGCCAGGAATACTACACGATCCCCTCCCCACAGAGTCTGAAGCCCACTGGCCAGCTGCTAACCACTGTGCATGCCCAGTGTCAAGGATGCCACAGTGGACCTCAGACCCCCTGGAGGTCAGGGTACTGGCTGCCCACGCGGCCCTGGGTGATGGAAGCTCACAGCCCTGTCAATGGAACATAACACCTTGACCAAGGTCCTTACACTCCCTGAGGGCTGCTCACAGCACAAGACTTATCTATCAGGAGCATCAAGGCCTCAAGGTAGGTCAGGGGAGGACGTCCTCATCCAGCCCAGGGATGGCTGGTGGAGCAGGAAAAACTGTATCAGAGCGTAACTCCTCGCTCCCACAGTCCAAGCCCGCTGCCTTCTCATGCTGGCCTAAGATGCCTGCTCTGCCTTGTAGGTCAGGCTGGCACAGCAGACTGTGTAGAATGGCCTGAGGTGAGGTGGCTGGTGAGGGGCTAGCACGGGGGCGGGGCTGGGGCTAGGGGTGCCATTGTTGGGGGAGCGCTTGTCTAGTATGTGTGAGGCCCCCGGTTTGAGTCCCCAACTGCTTCCAAGTTTAAGGCACACTAAGACTCAGGCAGGCAACTGCATATCTGCAGACCAAGCAGACAAGAGATCTTGTTGAAGGAAGGGAGGACAGGAGGGAAAGAGGGAGGGAGGGAGGGAGGGAGGAAGGAGGGAGGGAGGAAGTAAAAGAGAAAAAAAAGAAAGACTACGCTGGAGCTAATAGCAGTGAATAGCACAGCCTTCTCTTGCAAAGGACCCAGGTCTGGTTCCCGCAGCCTCATGGCGGCCAGCAGCTGTCTGCAACTCCCGTGCAGGGGATCTGATGTCTTTGTCTTTTTCTAACCTCCATGGACGCCAGGCACACATGTGCTATGTGGGCATACGTGCTGGCAAACACTCATGTACATAAAAATAAATAAATCTTTAAAAAAGAAAAGAGGGACAGAGCCTGAACTCTTGGTGCAGGGGGAATGACGGTCCCCAGCAGTGGCCTCTGGGGGGGATAAATGGATGGGACTCTGAGAGCAACCAAAGATTTCTGGCTGGGGCCAGATGTCAGTGGTCAACAGGCAGCCTGGGGACCAGCCTGAAGGGGTGCCCACTCTGGCTCACAGTCACAAACCGGACAGTCTCACTGCATGCGAGGCAAATCCTTCCTTCACTGTGAGGCTGTGAGGTTGGGGCGCTTGGGCAAGGTCCTGGAGGAACATTTGATGGCTAGAGCAACCACTGTCCTGGTGGTTCCAGGCTTCCTAATGTCTGCTGGGAGGTCTGCAAACGCGGATGCCTTAGGGGCAGACACACCTGGCTGCAACCCGGGAGGTGGAACTTATCCCGGTGTGGCTAAGCTGAGGCCGCGGGCAGGCGGGTGGCAGGGAAGCTCACTCCCAAGTTAAGTAACCGCTGGAGAGTTGCCAGTGTGCGCGCGCACACGCGTATACACACACACACACACACACACACACACACACACACACACGCACAGTGTGTGAAGTCGAGAGGGGCGATCGGGTGAGGACGCCCACGTGCTACGTGACTCTACAAGCCTGGCCAGCCAAGGCAGGCAGCGCACTCAGCAGGACCCAGACTCAGCCTCCATGTGCACCCGGCCTGCTTCTCCTCTACGGTTGACAGCTGCCCAGGCTGGACACAGCTGCCCGGCCGAACCGGGGAGCTGCACTGCAGCCCCTCCCTCTCCCCACTCCCCAGGAGCCGTCAGGCCTGCATTCACCAGGTCCTCCCTCCCCTAGTCTCTGCTGCACTCTAGCCCTGGTCCCCACCATGTCTTCTACAATCTCTACTGTGACCTGGGGCCAGCCTATCCCTCTGTCTCACAGTTGAACCAGCTTGACCTGCTGGGGTTCCGGCTCCTTGATCTGCCCAGTAAGGGCAAGGCCAAGCCTGGCTTGGTTATTTTAAGGTAAAGCAGAGAGCCTGGTACACAGTAGCACAATAAATGCTAGTTGGATGGCAAACAGATGAACATGTTGACAGCTCACATGCAGGCGGCGCCTCTGCCTACAGGCCCTGCCCCAGGTCTTTTACACAGCTTCATCATCTGCTGATCCCAGCACGCTACGGCCGGGAGCTGGTCCTCTAATTTCATATGAAGGCAGGACACACAGCAACGTTAATTTGCCAAAGGTCACATGGGTAGTGCACTGCAGAAGCAAGATGAAAGGGTCTGGCTGTGCAGTGACCAGATACAGTGGTCGGTCTCAGGTGTCAAATCCTTATGCTCACCTCGAGAAGCCAGGGCCACGGAGATGAAGATGCCCGAGGACAGGCTGAAGGCTCGTCCTTCTCTGAAGGGCACCTATTTCTGGGGCCTCCGCTCCCGGGGCTGATGCGATGGGCCTGGGCCGGTGGGTAAAGCCTTAACGCCTAAGTTCCTGACCTACACCCAAACACAGGTGCTCGCACACAGACGCAAACACTCTTTTAGGAAGAGAAGTGGGACGTGGACACAGACCATGGGGAATCTGAACCTGGAACAGCACCAAAGCCTTGGGCCTCCTTCCCTCTGCTCAGGCCTCCCTTTTTGGGATTTGGGCCGGAACACCTCCCAGCTCTGGGGGAGAAGCTTTTAAACCAGTCCTCTACCTCAGGGGACCACGCCTTAGGGCTTGCCTGCAGGCTGAAGTGGAGGGACTAGGCAGTGGGGACCCGGCCCCACGCCCTCCTCCTCAGGAGCAGCTGTTTTGTGTGGGCTTCAGAAACGGCTTGGCTTTCAGTGAGAAGTTCTACTGTTCAAATAACTTCAGAGAATCAATGCCCGGAGGGATCAATGTCCTTGTCACAAAGTGTCCGCTCGTGTCTATCTGGATGACTTTCAGGGGCTCCCAAGGAGTCAATTCTGGCTTGGGAGAGACAGAGGCGGGCCTCACCAAGTCCAGTGTCCCGGCTGCCCACGTTGCAGCTCCCTGCTCTCACCCCAGCTCCTGCCCCTAACGAGTTCCCTCCTGGTTTTCTCTGGAATAAAAGACAAAGCCTACGGGGGTCAGGGGTGCGGCTCAATTGGTAGAGTGTTTGTCTAGCATGCATGAAGCCCCGGGTTCAAGCCTGAGCCTCCCATGAACTGGTGGCAAGTACCACCAAATACCAATCATTGGGAGATGGTTCAGGATGATCAGGGTCATCTTCAGCTACAAACTGACTTTAAGAGCAGTCTGAAGCTGGGCGTGGTGGCATATGCCTTTAATCCCAGCACTGGGGAGGGGCAGAGGCAGAGGCAGAGGCAGAGGCAGAGGCAGAGGCAGATGGCTCTACAGAGTTCCAGGACAACCAGGGCTATGCAATGAATCAAAAGAAAACACAACAAAAAGAGAGAGCAGATTGAGCTACTGAGGCTTCCACATGTGCTCGTACAGCCGGCCACATACATGAACATCACATACAAAAATATGCATCCATGCACACACATGGAAAATGGCGAGAGGAAACTGTATGGTCCCCTGCTGTCTGACAGGCACCGTCCTTGCTATAGGGAGGGGGAGAGTGGGGTTCAGAGCTCGAAGGAGATCTGTGAGCTCCTGCCCAGTGGGTCTGACTCGGAAAACACTCTTTCCACCCTGCCCTTGCCTCCCCGCTCCCGCCCGGCTCCCCTCCTTGCCTTCGTCCCGGCTCTCCCCACGCGCAGGCAGGCTCACCCAGAGGGCCTCTCTCAGAGGCCCAGCTCTGTAAGCCATGTTCCCTTTGCTCCGGTGCCTCCTGACTTCATCATGACCCCCCTTTTTTTATGGTCTCATTATGTAGTCTTTGCTGGTCTGGAACTCACTGTGAGATTGGTATTGGTAATCCCCCTGCCTCTGCTCCCTGTCTGTTATGATTACAGGTGTGTACCACCATGAGGTGTTTTTTTGGAGTGAGTTTGTGGGGGGGGGAGTGGGGATGGGGGAGTCTTGTCCTGCAGCCTAGGTTACCCTTAAATCTTTGCTCTCCCCCTGCTCCTGCTCTGTCCTCTTGCTCCTCCTCCCCCTCCTCCTCCTCCTCCACATGCTCATGGCCAGCCTCTACTCTACTCCCTGTCTTTCTCTGTCTCTACTCCCTCAACTCCCCTCCCATGCCTTGAATAAGCTCTATTCTATATTATACCATCATCATCATCATCATCATCATCATTTGACTGGTCCCTCAGGGGGAAGGGACGGGCTGGCGAGGTGCCCCCTTCCCTCACACCTGACTGCACATCCACCAAACATCTTCCTTCTCTCCTTATGTTTTATAGAACGCCCCCGCCCTGCTCACCGCTTCAGGCAGCACGGCCCTCCTGGGGAGCTGAGTGCGGAGTGAGGGTCACTCTGGGCCCCCCCCCCCCCCCCCGCCGGCTGAGTTTCTCCACCTATGTGAATCTGCGTGGCCCTGGACTGTGGTCGTTTGCTTCTTGGACCCTAACAAGTTCTCGAAGGGCAAGGTCCCTGTCCAAATCCATCACAGGGCAAGACACACAGTAGGTGCTCCATCCGCACCTAATGAGAGCTCTGTTTGTGTTTTTTTGGTTTTGGGGTTTTTTTTAGCTGGGTTTGTAACAAGGTCTCAAGTGACAAACCTAGACTGGCTTCACACTTACAAAGTAACAAAGGGTCTTCTGCCTCCGCCTGTCCCGTGTTGGGAGCACAGGCGCACCACCTCCACGCCTGGTTTATAAGGATTGAACCCAGGGCCTCAAGCCTCCCTTGACTACTTCAAGCTTTTACCTAATTCCGACTCTACGTGATCATCATTCACTGATCACCTGAGAAGAGCATCCTGGGAAAGCACAGGAGGTGACGCAATGCTGTGCCTTTCCTCCCTGGCAAAGGTTAACTAGTACACCTTCAACCTCAGGCCTGTTTCTTTCCCTCTGCGCTGTGATCTGGCTCCATCTTCCCTTCCTCCTTCCCCAACCCGCCAGCCGTACCCGGTTGATGAGCTCGCCAACCATGCCCGTCCAGGAGCCGTTGGGCTCAGGTGCCCCGTACAGCCCGTCCTCTACCAGCCGCAGGCGGTACCGGAAGCGCAGCAGCTCGGCCAGCTCCCGCAGCATGTCCACGCAGAAGCCTTCGAAGCGCTCGTTCCCCGACAGCGCCTGGAAGTTGGGCCGGCGCATGACGTACGGGTTCTCCTGAGCGGGCAAGAGAGAAGCAGGGGTCAGAGCTTAGGGTTCGAGTCCGTCCTGGAGCCTGGGGCCCGGGGCCATCTGCTAGAGAGGAATCTGCCCCCAGTGTAGGGCCGGATGGCAGACCCCTGCATGCTTGCTTGTTCTGTGATTGTGTGTACATAACCGAGTGTGTGCCTGTGTGGAGAGGCCTACCACAGGTGCCATTCCTCAGGAGCTGTCTGCCTTGGTTTTTCTTTTATCTCCTTTATTATATGTATATAGTATGTTGCCAGCCAAGACAAGAAGGCATGGTTGGGTCCCAGGAGTTAACAGGCGGTTGTGAGCCCCCATGTGGGTGCTGGGGACTGAGGAGCTCACACCTGCCTGGGGGTAGCTGGGGCTCTTAACTGCTGAGCCATTGTCTCTCACTGGCCTGGAACACAGAGGAAGGCAGGCTGACTGGCCAGCAGGCCCCTGGGATCTGCCTGACTCTGCCTCCCAAGCCTGAGGAGTTTTTTGAGACTGGGTCTCATGTCACCCAGGCTGAACTCAAGGTACAGACAAGGCTGGTCTTGAACCCTTGGTCCACCTGCGTCTACTACCAAGGGCTGGCTTTACAGCAGTGTGCTACCACGCCCAGCTAGTGCACCTCCTGCTTTAGAAGGCCTTGAGCAGAGAACAGGCCTGAAGCTAAGGGGTTTGTGGGTGAAGGCTCTACCAGCCTCTTATCAGACTGTCACAGGGAGACAAATGACTACACAGCCAACCCAAAGCCCACTGGGCTCCCCCCTCATGCCTGCGATCAAGGGGTGCTTTAGAGGGAATCTGACTGCCGCTTGTATCAAAGTAGAATGAAGTTTTTCCAAGGTTCTCTTAGGACACACATGACCCAAATTATCCCTATCACACGCACAGGTACACACAGGACCGGACTCAGTCCCACCAGACAGCCCGTGCTCTCTGTTGTCACATACGTGGGTAGTTTCAGTGTAGAGTTCCTCTTTTTTTTTCACACGGCCGGGAGTGAGTCACTACACCGACTTTACGAGCGAGCGAGCCACCGACGTGCCCCAAGAGAGTATCCCTCACCAGGATTTCACTCCAGCCCGAGCTGCCACGCGGCAGGCAGGCATGACACGCCAGATGGTGAAATTGCAAGAGAATTTGGAAGCTTGGATTGTTTTGTAAAATCTCCTGATTATGAATGTTAGCAAGTCATTCAAATTCTAATGCCACTTTTTTTTTTTTAGGCCACACGAACACACCTGCCAGTTTGCAGCGTCTGGCCTTTTGCTATGTGGATGTTCTTTTGGTTGGTGTTCTTTTGAGATTTTAAATGTTTGTGCATAAGGGTGTTTTGCCTGCATGTATGTCTGCATGCCACAGACATGCCTGGTGCCCACAGAGGTACCAGGAGAGCACTGGATCCCTGAAACTGGAGGATTGTAAGAATACCACGTGGGTGCTGGCAACTGAACTCCGTCCTCTACAAGTACGGCCAAGTGCTGTGTGGTTTTTGAGATAAGGTCTCACTACGTAGACAAGGCTGGTTCCACCCTCACAGTTCCTCCTGCCTCTTCCACCTGAGGACTGGGGTTAAAGGTGGGGCGACCTTAAACTCACGATCCTCCTGTCTCAGCTGTCTGGGTGTGGGGACTTAAGATGTGAGTGTCATCGTCCGTGGCTACCCTGAAGATTACTTTTGAGGGTCACAAGAGAGCTCTCTTGCTCTCTGGCGCAGCACAGAGGCCGAGAGACTTCCAGAGTCCAGCAGAGGAAGGGCGTCTGGAGGCCACTGGAGTAAAACCATCACTGCCTTGGCAGTTATCATCTAAACGGGTGGTAGGGCAGTGTCCCATCACACAAAGGAACGTGGGGCTCAGAAAATACCCAAGAGGGAACTCTCTGGTAATAACAGCCATGATGATTACCATGGGACAGACCCTTCCCCATGTCCCTGTGTGTAATTTTTAGATAATTTGACTTGAAAAAAATTATTTATCCTTAGCTAGGTGGTGGCGGTGCTGGGTGATGGTGAGTACCTTTAACCCCAGAACTTGGGAAGCAGAGGCAGGTGGAGCTCTCTGAGTTTGAGGCCAGCAATCTACAGGACAGCCAGGGCTACAGAGAGAGACCCTATGCCAAATTTTTACACATATAAACACAAACAGCACACACACAGAGAGACAGCACACACACAGCACACACACAAAGAACACAGGTCAAAGGGCGCTCTGCAGTCTGTTCCCGCCTTACATCTCCATGCAGGTTCCAGGAATCGAACTCTGGTCATCAGGCTTTGGGACAAGCACCTTTGGCTTCTGAGCCCTCTTGTCAACCCCAGGTCATCTGGCTTTAAATCCTCACAGAAGTCTCTATTAAAGGGGGCATTTTTACACCGGGTGGTGGTGGTGGCGGCAGCGGCGGCTGCGCATGCCTGTAATCCCAGCACTCTGGGAGACAGAGACAGGCGGATTTCTGAGTTCGAGGCCAGCCTGGTCTACAGAGTGAGTTCCAGGACATCCAGGGCTACACAGAGAAACCCTGTCTCAGAAAAAAAAAATCCAAAAAAACAAAAAAAAGGGGGGGGGCATTTTTAGATTTTATTTTTTCTTTGCAAAGCTGGAGATAGTCTAGGGCAAGGGCAGGGCAGGGCAGGGCAGACAAACAGCACTGTATCTCTATGTCACGCCCCAGCCCCTCACTGGCAGAGTCAGGACTGGCTTTTTCTACACGGTTTTGAAACAGGGTTTCAGGAACTTGCCCAGACCCCTGCAGACCAGGGGAGCCTTGAACTTGGGAGTCTCCTGCCTCAGTCTCCCGAATAACTGGGATGAAAGGCCTGGGCTTGTTTTTAATGCACACGCAGTGGCAGTGGCGTCCAGACAGCAGGTGGCAGATGTGGCAATCCTATCCCACTCCCGCCCCTCACTTTACCTGCCCCCCTCCATCAGAAGGTGGCAGCCACCCCCCTCCCCCCGCAGCCTCAGACTTTAGAGCAGTTCTGAGACCTACATGTAAGTGAAGCCCAGGCCAGCCCGAAGGAGGGCAGGTGACCCAGGGCCTGGAAGCCAACGGGAGCGAGCGCCCATGGCTATTCTAGGCTTCTGTTACCTCTTGGCCAGCCACAAGATGAGGGTCAGTGAGCCCCAGGGGGGACAAGCTGAGAACCACCCAATCAAGCCTCAGAATCACAAGAAGTAACAGTTTCAAGTCTCTTGAGTTTTGGGAGTTTGTTAAAAAGCCATAGACTTCCCACAAGACCAGGGTACAGCACAGGCCCGTGTGCTCTCAGACCACAGATAAAACTGAGGGACAGCAGGACAGAGGGAGGCTGGGGCTTCGCTCCCTCCCAAGCTGCCTCTCGGAGCGGGGACGGGTATGTGAGAAAACACTAATAATAGCGGCGGCCGCTGGTGTTTCTCGTGGGCTTGCTGTGTGACAGCTCTGTCAGCGTGGGAGGGTGGTATTATTACCTCTGTCTTACAGCTGAGGACACGGAGGGAAGTCATTGTGACTCCAAAGCCCCAGGCTCTGTTCTTAAGCCCTATGCCAGACTGAGCTCAAGTGGACAGAGTGGGGGAGTGGACGTGGGAGACGCTAGACAGAGCGGGGGTGGGGTGGGGTAACTGGAGAGTAAGAGACCAGAGGAGGAGCTGTGCCGGGCTGGGGTTCTCCTGCCAGGTACAACAGAGGAGGAAACAGGTCAGGGGTAAGAAGGCTAGCCCAAGGCCACCAGCCAAAGCAGAACGGGGGTGGGGGTGGGGTGGAGAAAGCACAGAGCTGAGATCCACACATGGCCCGTGGATCTCACCAGAGCTCTGCTGGGCCCCGTGTGCCTGAGACCGAGGGGCCTGGGCTCCGTCTATCCGCAGCTTACAGAGATGGCAAGGCTGCCAAACCCAGAACTCCAGCAAACAGGGCACAAGACTGCAACTCACAGCCCTGGGCACTCAACTAAAGGTCCAGAGCTCCACCCCCACTCTCCCACCCCACCCCCACCTTTGCCACATAAAGGACTGAACCCAAGGCTCCCACTGAGCAGCCCCTTGGGGCCCTCCATTTGTTAGTTGCATTCATTCATTCGAGACTGAGTTTCACAAAATTGCCTAGGCTGGCCTTGAAGTCCTTCTATAGCCCAGGCTGGCCTTGAAGTCACTCAGTAGCCCAGGCTGGCCTAGGTGTTCTTAGTGGTTCTTAGGGAGGAAGCTCTGAGCCGAGATTATCAGACTCCTTTCAAGACACTCTTTAAGAGACCCAGCGCTGTGGAGCTGTGGACAGGCTAAGGTGTGGCTGAGCCCAGCTCTCAGAAGCTGCCCCAGGACTGGCTGAGCTGAGCATCTGTGCGCAGAAACACAGGTCCAAGAAAAGTCACTGCAGTGGGGCTTGGGTGGGAACAAAGACCTAATTTGGTCATGTTAAAGAGTTCATCGTTGTCATAAAAGGATCCCAGGCAACCACTAAAATAGCAAGGTCTATAAGATATATTAAGAGGAGAAGCGAGCCGGCTACAGAACAACCTGTACAAGATGCTGTTCTCAGTGGAAGAAAGAGCTGGGGTGTGTGTGTATATGTGTGTGTCTGTGTGTGTGTGTGTGTGTGTGTATGTGTGTGTGTGTCTTGTATGTAGAGACATTTCTGGAAGCTGTTAACCTCAAAGAAAGGAAAATGAGGGTCCAGGGAGGGATGGCGGCTATTAACGTTGGGGGTTTTGTATGGCTTGAGATAGTTCTTACTGTATGTACACCACGCTGGCCTCAAACTCAGAAAGCCACTATTGTCACCTTCTGAATGCTGAGATTAAAGGTATGCACCACCACAACCCGGCTGTCCTTATTAACTCTTGATGACAATCCTACCCCCCTCCCCCCCCGTTTGTCTCATCATCTGTCCCCTAACCAATGCTGTCAAATTTCTGTTTTAAGGTAAGACCTCACATTGTGCCCTCAAATTGCTTCTGCCAAATTCTGGGGTCTCAGGTGAGCATCACTACACTGGTCAGCGAAGACTACAGATTGTAGGTGTAGGTGTAGGTGTGGGTACATACACAGATTTACCTAAAAGTGTACAGATTGCAAAGGGTTAAAGCATGTGGAGCCTCAGGAAGGAGGAGTGCCCAGCAGCTGGGTAGGTGAAGTGTCTGCTGTGCACGTGTGGGAGCCTCAGCATACAGCCATGTAAAGCCAGACTTGGCATAGGACCCATGTGTCAGCCCAGCGCAAGGGCGTGCGTGTTGTGGGTGGAGAATGGCAGACCTGGGGCTGCAGTGAGGCCTGTGGCTGATCTAGCAAAACTGCAAGCTCTAGCCTGGAAAGTGGGAAAGAGAAATGGAGGAGGGGGAAGGGGAGAAGGAAGAGAAGGAGCAAGAGAGAGAGGGGGAGAGAAGGAGAGCCTTTTCAAAACAAGACAGAGCTGGCAAGATGGCTCAGTGGACTCAAACACTGGCCACATGGTGGGGTGGAAGGAGACACGCGACTCCCACGTGTTTTTCTCTGACTTCCACAGTGGCAATGATGAACCCGTGTGAGTAAACATACATGCATATGAACACACACTCCAAATGAAAATAAATAAATATGTAAGACAGAGGGCCTGGGAGAATGGCTTAGAGGGTAAAATACCAAAATTATGACAGCCTGAATTGTATCCCCAGAACCCACATAAAAAGCCAGATGTGGCCAGGCATTTGTGGCTCATACCTTTAATCCCAGCACTTGTGAGGCTGAGGCAAGGGGATCTCTGAGTTCCAGGGTAGCCTGATCTACAGAGTGAGTTCCAGGACAGCCAGGGCTACACAGAGAAACCCCATCTGGGAAAACAAAATAACAACAACACAAAAAGCTAGATCTGATGGGTGGAATCTGTAATCTCAGTAGTCCTATAGCAGGGCAGGGTGGGTCAGAGACAGAACTGACTGGAAGCTCACAGGCCAACTTGTGTACAGTACACACTACAGTAAGAGAAACAGGGGAGACCTTGCCTCAAAACAAATCAGGAGGACAGAGCCAGTTCTCAGGAAGATATCACCTGAACTCCACACATGGAAACATTCAAGAAACGTTTAAACAGGCTCAAGGGCCAGTGAAAGGGCTCAGTGGGTAAAAGGTGCTTGCCACCAAGCCTGAAGAAAATTATTGCCGGGCAGTGGTGGCGCACATCTTTAATCCCAGCACTTGGGAGGCAGAGGCAGGCAGATCTCTAAGTTCGAGGTCAGCCTGGTCTACAGATTGAGTTCCAGGACAGCCAGGGCTACACAGAGAAACCCTGTCTTGGAAAAAAAAAAAGTTGTACACACACACACACACACACACACACACACGCACACACACACACACAGAGGTTTTTTTTCTGTTTTGTTTTGAGATAAGATTTCTCTTCTATCCTGTGGGTGGGTTCTGGGACTTGAACTCAGGTAAACAGTCTTGCACACAAGGGCTTTACTTGCTAAGCTAGTTCAGCTATCATCTTAGCCCCACATGTCAGCTCCCAACCTCCTGTCGCTGCAGTCTGAGAGGCTCTGAGGCTGCACTACTCCAGCCTCTTCAGGTGCACAGACATAAACACATTGTGCTGGCTGGTTTGTATGTCACCTTGACACACAAACCTCTGAGTGTCAAGAGCCTCTGAGAGGAGGGGACCTCAACTGAGAGAATGCCTCCATCAAATTCGGTGGTAGCCGCCCTGTAGGGCGTTTTCGTCATTCCTGATGGATGCATGGATGTAGGCGTACTCAGCTCACTGTGGGTGGCGCCACTCCTGGGGGGGGGGGGTCCCAGGAGCTATAAGAAAATATGCTAAGTCTATGCCATGGAGAATAGAACAAGCCACTAAGCAGCGATCCCTCATGACCTCCACCAGTTCCTGCCTCCAGATTCCTACCCTCACTCCCTGGATGATGGGACTACATGCTGTAAGAACAAACCCTTTCTCCCCAAGGCTCTTGACCACGGTGTCCTACCACACCAAAAACCCCAACTAAGATGCCCGGAAAATAATAAAAATAAAATGAAATTTTAAAATTTTTTGAAATTGGACAAGATGACTCATAGAGGGCGGGAAGATGTCTGTGATACACATGTTAGGCAAAGGACATGTCTCTAGAAAGCCTAATTCCAAAATGAATGAAAAGGTCATATCCCTCCCCTTTTGGGATCGGACTCAGAGCATCTTACATGAAAGGCAAATCCTTTACAAACGAGCCACAGTCCCAGTCCTTGGTGTTTTGAGAGAGGGTCTTCTCTCTATGTGGCCCAGTCACCCGGCCTCCAGCCCACAGTTTGGGGATGACAGCTATGCTTATTAATCTCCAGCTTCTCAAAAACATCCCCAGTGAAGATTTTCCAAATGTACAACCAACACACAAAGGTGGTCACCTACAGTTGGGCACTTTTCTGCACAGTCACCAAGGAGAACCAGTCATACACAGCAGGAAGAAGGGTCGTGCTGCAGCCATTTTGGAAAGGGCTTTTGCGATGTCCTCTGAAACTCAGACATGGGGTGACACAGCAACTCCACTCCTCAGAACACACCCACAGAAGCATCAAGACAAGGCCACAAGAGTCACACAATATAGTGTTCTTAGTGCAATGGCTGTGGACATCAAAACCCAGTGTCCATCCTGGTGTGACAGATGTGCACTGTCAGGGGCCTGAACTTCTCGAAATCATGTGGCTCTTATAAACAGTACCAGGCAAGTACAGATGTGACGCCACGCCCACAACTCATCTATGTCCAAAGGTGGGCGGCTAGTGACAGGGACATGGCTTCAGGATAAGGAGCGTGTTTACTTTGTGAAAATTCAAAGATATAATGTTTATAATTTGTGAAAGTCATGAGTGTTATGTATGACTGTGTTACACCTTGGTAAAAACTCTCTTGAAGATGGAGGTATACCTCAGTGGCAAAACACATGCCTAAAATTCCCCAGTAAGAGGCTAGGGATATGTCTCAGTGGTAGAGCCCCTGGCTAGAATTTCCCAGTGACGGATTCTTGGGTTTGATTCCCAGTAGAAGACGGGAAAGGGGCAGGTAATCTCTTGGAAATGAAAACACAAATTAAGCAAAGCAGGAAAGGTTCTAGATCCTTCCCCACTAGCTGTTCGCCTCATATCAAGCCAGGACCCAAATCCACATGCGTGAAATCCTGGAGTGCGGTTTATCAGTCCCTGACCTAAGCTGGTCTCTTAGGAGTGCTGCGGTCCCACACTTTTTGTTGTTTTGTTTGTTTTTATTGAGACAAGGTCTCTCTAGCCCTAGCTGGCCTGGAACTCCCTCTGTAGACCAGGCTGACCTTGAACTCACAGAGATCCGCCTGTCTCAGCCTCCCAAGTGCCAGGATCAAAGGCCTGCGTAACACAGCCTGCTTATTCCCTCACTTAGAAATTTTAACTTTATTATTTTATGTGTATGGTTGTCTTGGCTGTATGTATGTCTGTGAACTACACACAGAAGGCATGTATGTCTGTAAACTATACACAGCAGGCATGTATGTCTGTGAACTACATACAGCAGGCATGTATGTCTGTAAACTATACACAGCAGGCATGTATGTCTGTGAACTACACACAGCAGGCATGTATGTCTGTGAACTACACACAGCAGGCATGTATGTCTGTGAACTACACACAGCAGGCATGTATGTCTGTGAACTACACACAGCAGGCATGTATGTCTGTGAACTACACACAGCAGGCATGTATGTCTGTGAACTATACACAGCAGGCAGGTATGTCTGTGAACTACACACAGCAGGCATGTATATCTGTGAACTACACACAGCAGGCATGTATGTCTGTGAACTACACACAGCAGGCATGTATGTCTGTGAACTACACACAGCAGGCATGTATGCCTGTGAACTACACACAGCAGGCAGGTATGTCTGTGAACTACACACAGCAGGCATGTATGTCTGTGAACTACACAGAGCAGGCAGGTATGTCTGTGAACTACACAGAGCAGGCAGGTATGTCTGTGAACTACACACAGCAGGCATGTATGTCTGTGAACTACATACAGCAGGCATGTATGTCTGTGAACTACATACAGCAGGCAGGTATGTCTGTGAACTACATACAGCAGGCATGTATGTCTGTAAACTACACACAGCAGGCATGTATGTCTGTGAACTATACACAACAGGCATGTATGTCTGTGAACTACACAACAGGCATGTATGTCTGTGAACTACACACAGCAGGCATGTATGTCTGTGAACTACATACAGCAGGCATGTATGTCTGTGAACTACACACAGCAGGCATGTATGTCTGTAAACTACACACAGCAGGCATGTATGTCTGTGAACTACACACAACGGCATGTATGTCTGTGAACTACACACAACAGGCATGTATGTCTGTGAACTACACACAGCAGGCAGGTATGTCTGTGAACTACATACAGCAGGCATGTATGTCTGTAAACTACACACAGCAGGCATGTATGTCTGTGAACTACACACAGCAGGCATGTATGTCTGTGAACTACACACAACAGGCATGTATGTCTGTGAACTACACACAGCAGGCATGTATGTCTGTGAACTACACACAACAGGCATGTATGTCTGTGAACTACATACAGCAGGCATGAGGATGCTTCTCTAAACTGATAGACATCCCAGTGGCCCTGCTGTGCGGATATTCTCCGCGCATGGCCACCCCATCTGTGAGCCTTTCCTCCAGCTTCTGTGTCAGTCTTTATCTCTGCGAGCCCCTCATGACCTCGTTTGGAATGGGTGTCCGGGTGTTGGTATGTCTCCTCTATCCAGCCGGCCCTACCTCCCCTCAGAACTCCTCCGGAGCACCTGTCGGCTCATGTCTGTGTCTAGAATTTGGGCCAGGCCAGGAACACAGCAGCTTTAGCAAATATTTAAGGAATTAAGAAAAGAATGGAGTTCCTGAATCAAGAATAACACTGGCTCTCTCTCGGGCCTCGGGGACTTTCTGAAATCCTTTCTCTGGCCTCTGGCTCTGCTGTCCACCAAGGTCTCATCTTTCAATTCCAGGATGTGTCGGGGATGGAGCAGAGTGCACACGTAGGTGCCCACAGCCCCCACCAACCAGGCCCCTCAGCGGGGCCATTAGGGAGTGTCTGGCCGCCCATCTGCAGCCATCTGTCCCTTTATAACTGGTTCACTGGCTCTTCTCCAGGGGTATTCGAGGTCCACTTTAGGTCAGAAATTTCCTGGAGACTGGCTGCTAATAAGGGTTCCTAACAGCTGTGGAAAGCGTCTCCAAACATCCACATCACTGAGGTTGGCTGGCCCAGCTCAGTGCCCTGAGCATGTGCACAAGGCAGGTGCAGGCCATGGGCTTGGCTGCTGCGAACAGCGAAGCTCTCCAGCCTGTCCGGCTCGAGGCCCCAGGTGCGGTTGCTCAGGAAAGCCCCTGCCCACAGGACAGTGTTGGCAGGGGGCAGTCAGGTGCAATTGAGAGGGCCAGGCTCCATCTGACACTACCCAGACAGGGACTTGCAGGGGACTCTCCTTATTGTCCACAGCAGGAAAACAAACTCCCCCATCGCCACCATGGGGCAGTTTGTGGTCAAGAGTAACACCTAAATAAGGCCTAGAGCACATTTGTTTTTGGAAACAGGATTTTATGTAGCTCAGGCTGGCCTTGAAGTCCTGATCCTCCTGTCTCTACCCTGAGTACAGGGCCTATGGTGCAGGGGATCAGAGCCGAGGCCTTGTAGATGCTGGGCAAGCGCTCGACCAACAGAGACGGATCCCAGCCCTCCTAACAGCCGCTGACACTCAGGCCCACATCTCAACTTAGGAGGAGATAGAAAGCAGAAACCCCTGTGACACTGGATTGTATCCTGGCTTGGTGCTCGGGGGCAAGGACTATCGTTTCAAAGCACGGCATTTATGAAGCAGACGCATCCTTACAGACGGGGCTTCCAGTCTTGGCTCTGCCACGCACTGGCTGGTATTTCATCTCTCTGTCCCTCCCCCAGTGTCCACATTTTAAGGTGGACCCTGAACAAGCTGGCATGTGTCAGCACTGGCAAAGTATGACAAAATGACCATTCTTGCAATGGCGATCGATCATCGAGAGCCTATCCTAGAACCCGGGCCCCCTGCAGAGTCTGCACCCTCTCTTGCTCTGGCTACAGCTGGAAAGGTAACACCTTGGTGGTAGTCTGGCCTGCTCTGTGCATGGGTACACCCCCAGTTATACTGTATACTGAGATGTGCCAGCTGAGGGACTCCTCCCCGTCCTGAGGTGTTAGCACAGGTTGGGAAGCTGTTCCAGGAAGACCCAGAATTAGGGGCCCTCTACCTACTGCCCCCTTCCCCATTTGGGCCACTCACCAGGATAGTTGTGACCACCAGAGTCTTGTTGGCGAGAGTCTGTGACAGGTTGATGTCCAGGGTGGTGGCATTCATAGCCAGGGTCCGGTTAGAGTACCACACCCCTATCTGGGAAAAGACAGGGTGTCATTAGCACAGAGCCTGTTCGTATTCTTGGAAGCCTCTAAGACCAAATCCCAGCAGGGCTCTGGCGCCGCCCCGGGCCTGCTCACCTCACGGTGGCCCTGGCGGGACTTCTCCAGGATGCGCAGTGTGTAGTTGGTCCTCTGCCCTTTGCTGTTGAACTCAACCCGCCCGGTCAGCCCGTCATACTCTACCTAGCAGGGCGGGAGGCGGGGCAGAGGGAGGGGAGGCGGGGCCCACAGGTAGGGATGAGGCAGCAGCAGAGAAAGGCACAGAGAAGTGGAGGAGGAAGAGGAGGAGGAGGAGGGTCAGAGAGAGAATGGATGCGGGGGAGCAAGACCCAGAAAGCACACAATCCCCAGGGGACAGTGGCGTGGTGAGACGGGACACAGGACAGTCAGCACGGGGAGAAGGCAGGGGAGACAGTCAGTGCCCCTGCGAGGCGGCTGCAGCTCCCCCCACCTCCACGCCCCGCACTCCTGGCTCACCATGCGCAGGTAGTTCATGAGGCTGGTCCCGTGGGGCCAAATGTTGGCCGAAGTGCAGGCCAGTGGCTTGACGCCAATCTCCTGGCTTCTGTTCAGCTCTCGGACAGCGCTTACCACCACGTGCACAGCGTCAAACATCAGGGCTGCCGACAGCTGAGTGGGTGGAGATGAGACAGGATGGCAAAGGGTCAGTGTAGTCGGAGATGCCACAAGGCTCACTCCGGGGTCACCTCAACCCTCAGACAGTGCCTATCTTTGCAGGAGTGGAGAACTGGTAGGTCAGGGAGAGGGAGGAGCTATAGTGTCTTCTGAGGACATGGGTGACTGGGGAAAAGTGTCTGGTGCTTGCTGACACTACACGTATATGGAGAAGGTTATTTCTGAGTTTGTTGTCTTGTTCTTATCATTTTATTTTCTGGTTCTATAAGATAGGTCTCACATAGCTCAGGCTGGCCTGGAATTGGATATGCAGCTGAGGCTCGTCTTGAACCCCTGATCCATCTGTCTCTACCTATCAAATACTGGGAATATAGGCATATGCCACCATGCTTGGCTTGTGTGGGAGGAGCTAACCTAGATGGCCTGTTGTCTTCCTGAGCTTGCCAGATCTGCGTGGCTAAGGAAAGTGGGCAAGACAGGCACTGGTGCCGTCTGTGTGTGCCAGCCGGGCACTCCATGTAGTTGGTGAGGAGACAGTGGGGTTTAACTGCTGGTCCTGGGCATGGAAGACACCGGCTCTGAGCTTCGAGCCTGGCTCAGTATTTCCTGGCTGGATGGCAACGTCTCAACAACCCTTTCCGAGCTTGGGATTCCTCCACTGTAGGATGGAGGAACAGTTGTCTCCACCTTGAGCACAGCTCTGGGGATCAAGGGGTTAACACCCTCAGAACAAAGGCCGGGGTGGCAGTAGTGAGAGCTACAGAGTATGACTCTGTTTCTAAACAAACAAATAAAATTAAATAAAATAGGAGGCACAAGTTAGGTCTTTCAACCAAGGAGACATTTGAGCAAAATCTGAGTGTCTCTGTGTGTGTGTGTGTGTGTGTGTGTGTGTGGTGCTGGTGCAGTGCATAGGGGCAGTGCATAGGAAATGGGGGGAAGGGAAGGGGTACAAATGGCCTGAGGCCGTGCCCGCCCTGGGCTGATGATGGAGAACCTTGAGATACAGGGAGAAGGCTTGGGTCAGGCTCATCACGGGGGCCTCACTATGAGGTCGTGGGTACCAGAGGGTTCCGGTACGATCAGGATGAGATTCACAAGCATCCCCCGAGTCAGTGCAGTGTGCCTCACGTGCCAGTGGGCATCTGTGCGCTCACCGCAGGGCCGGGGTAGGTGCTGGCTTCACAGTTCTCCCTCCAGGACATGTTGAGGCTGCGCACAAACTCTGGGTAGAAGGGATGGGAAGTGTTGAACATGGAAAAGCCCAGGATGTTGGACGAGTCCTCTACGATACCGTCCAGATGCAGGATGGGAAAGTCCTGGGACCAAGCAGAGGAGGGTGAGGCCTGAGGCAGGACTGAAGCAGGGGGGTGAGGTAGGTGGGAGTCGGGAGGGGTATAGGTTGGGGTACGCACCATGGTGGTGAGGATGTACTTGTAAAACGCTGAGGTCATTCCCAGCTCCGAAGCCTGGAGAACACAGGAGAGGCCGAGAGGCAGAGAACGGGGGAACCCAAGAGGGGAAGAGAGATTTAGAGACAGGCCTGGTGAGGAGACACCCAGTGGAAAACACAGTAAGAGACACCCAGACAGAATGAGCAAGCAGGAGACACAGTGAAGGCGGAAGGGACCTGGGTCCCTTGTGTTCCACCATGCTGACTGGGGCCAGGCGGAAGGGACAACGGGGCCCTCAGATGTCTACTGTCTCCAGTGAAGGCACTCAAAACTTCCTACCAGAGACAAACGGAAGCCTGGGACACTGGACAGGCAAGGACAGACACCTTACCCTTGCCCACCCCTAAGACGTCCATTGTCATTGGCACTGCCAATGTGTAGGGCTCAGCCTGGCCGACCATCCATCAGAAGCGAACCCAGCGGCTGGGCCTGGGGCGCGGGCCTGCAATCCCAGCTACTCCGACGGCTTAAGCCTGCCTGGGCTACAGTGAGCTCAGGGCCACTGGCAACTGTGGGAGCTCTCGGCTCAAAGAGGTGGAATGGCTGAGGATCCAGCTCAGGGCCAGAGCCCTCCGCTAACGGACGGACAGATGGACGGACAGAGGGACACAAGGCCCAGAGTCAATCCCAGAAACACCAAAAGACAAAGAAGAGGAGGGAGGGGCAGGGCGGGAAGGCAAGGAGAGAGAAGGATAGCAAAAGAAGGAGAGGAAGAAGGAAGGAGGGAGGGATGGAGGGAGGGAAGGAGGGAGGGGAGAAAATGGAATTCTGCAGCTGAAGGCAGTCAATCAGAATTTCAGCCGCTGGGTGGTGGTGGCGCACGCCTGTAATCCCAGCACTCTGGGAGGCAGAGGCAGGCGGATTTCTGAGTTCGAGGCCAGCCTGGTCTACAGAGTGAGTTCCAGGACAGCCAGGGCTACACAGAGAAACCCTGTCTCGAAAAAACCAAATCAAAAAAAAAAAAAAAAAAAAAAAAAAAAAAAAAAAACCAAAAACCAAAAAAACAACAACAAAACAACCCCAGAATTTCAGGTTCCCTCTTGGAGCTCTCTTCGTCTTATGACCCTCCAGGAGGACAGGCATGAGCCTCCTCGTAAGAACCCCCATCCTGACTGCACACGGGAACTCTAACATTTCAGGGCTCCAGCTTGCACTTCCAGTGGGGCGGAGGCTGGGCTCGCACACATCAGTATCAGGGAAGGGCAGGGCAGAAGAGAGGAGACCTCAGCGCACACAGTACCCTGGGAGAGGCTGCGGTCTCTGCCCAGGCGGCCTGTCAACCCAGAGTGTCTCCCCTAAGCCCTCTATATCCTCAGGAGCCTGATCAACACGTCTTCCGGCGGCCTACGATCAGCAGTGACATATGGTTTTAATTAAGAGAAAAATAAATGAAAAACAAATGGAGAAAAATAATACAAATTTGATTATAAAGAAAAATTAAGCCCCGGGAAGGGCATGACTGATTAATGAGTGTGGCTCACTGATGTGCTAAGCCCACAGGGAAAGGTCCTGGCGCTCAGGGCCTTGCCTCTGGAAGCTCAGCTCCCACATCTGTATGATGTTCAAGACATCTGCCCTGAACGGTGGGGGAGATGTACTCAGAGCGCCAAGGAAAACCCTAAAAGTTCTCAAGTTCAGGATCAGCCTGAACTACCCAAAGAGATATCTCACCTCTAAAACGACAGTGGCTAGAGAGATGGCTCTGCAGTTAGGATGTGAACCGCACTCGCAGAAGACCGGAGTTCAATTCCCAGCACCCGCTTGGCTCACAACTGCCTGTAACACCAGTCCCAGGGGAACCCTGAACCTCTGGCTTCCAAAGGGACTAGCACTTATGTGCACATGACCCCCCCATACATAATTAAAATAATAATAAAAATAATAATAATAAGCTAAAATAATAATTAAAATAATAGATCTTTTTAAAAAGAAACCGACCCTCAGCAACAACAGTCCTAACGACAGATGACTCAGATGTCTACTCCGGGCAAGCACGACTCTAAGGATTTTCCCTGCCGTAAGCTCACTATCCTCACAAGACCAACGGATGGCCATATATCACAGGCGAAAAAGGGACTGTCCCGGGTCATGTGACCAGGGAGTTGCAACAGACCCTACAAAGCCCGCTTCCCACCACTGTGGTTATCTGTCTGTCTCCCCACCCCTGGTTCTGTGGAAAATAAGAGGAGGGGGCCCACCTTACGGAGGACGAGGTGGGAGATGGACGCGTTGGCATCGATGATGATGGTGGACACTTTGTCATCTCGGATCTCCTTGAGTAGCGGTGTGGGGTCCCGGCTGTCATCAAGCATCCTCACGGACAGTGTCTCCTTGGAGATGAGGAACCCTCGCACCAATTCTTCTAACCGCAGCAGGCCTGAAGGAGGGCCGGGGCCGTGTCACAGCCCGTCCTTGTGCCTGCCCAGACACAGCCCACAGCCGTCCCTTTCCCTCTCTCAGCCCAAGCAGCTGGGCCGAAGCCTGAAGGCCATGCTTAGGAAATGAAGTGGCTGTCTCTGGAACAGCTGGGGCTCTTGGGACACTGGGCTCGGGGATTTAATTCTTTGAGGATTCTCAAGTGAACCCCCCTGTAAGAAATCTTCCCAGATTACCAGATGCTGACCTGGCCCTCCCTGACCACTCTCTGGAATGTCTGACACAGCAGCTAACTGTCTCCATCCTTCAGGTGACAGCCAATCGCCATGTGCCGGTTCTCTGGCCAGAACCTGGATGGTAGCCTCTTTCTTTCCCTCACTTCCCCAGTCTCTAGCCTCAAACGCATCAGAGCCTGTCACACCACACCACACCACACGGCCGCCTCCCTGGCATAAGCCGCCGCCATCTCTCGCCTCCTGCATTGGCCACACTTGCTTCCCACACAGCAGCAGAGCGACACAAACAGATGTGGCCCCAGTCGGTGCCAAGCGTCTCATCCCCCTGTCATTTAACGCTCACACCTGGTCCAGCCACATGGGCCACTGTCCAGCAGGCAGCCCTCCGCCTGGCTGTCCCTCTACCTGGGACCCCATTTCTCCAGGTTCCTCCATGGCTGACCCCTGACCTTCCCTTCTCACATGACGTCCCCGAGGTCCACAGCCACTGCTTTCCCTACCGCCACTCCAAACATAGGACCTTCCTCCTTCTGCAGAGAATTGACCCTACCAACCAGACACGGGTTTTGCCTGACTTCTGTCACTGGAAAAGTCTCACAAGGACAGTGGTTATTTGTGTCCACCTCACGCGTGGCTGTCCTGACACCAGAGTGTGACATACAGCAGCTGCTCGGTAAGAACCTCCAGAAAGAGCAATTCCTTCTAGGAGCTCCAAAGCTCAGTACCCTCCCCCAACTCCACACTCACAACCCGCCCCCAGGACACCACACTTGAACATCTCAAAGAACGCCACAGCCGATGTGCTCACTTGAACAGACTGCTCTCCTCTTCTCTACTGAGTTCTGGTATCACCCACGACCTGCACATCCTGCCCTGCCCCAACCAACTCTCTCTCCTCAAGGAGACTTGGCTCGACATCCAATTGCCACCATCTCACCTAACCCACTTCTTCTTCTGGTCTCTCTGGTACATGGGTGTCGCTATGTCAGTCACTTCCTGATACACAGATCTGACCATGTCTCTGCATTCTGTGCTGTTGCTTTGAAATCTCCAAGGATTCTCTGACCCCCTCACTGCACTGATCCACACTCTGGTCTGGGGACCTCTCTGAGGCTGTACTCTGGGGCCCTCCCTCCACCTGTCCCATAAGGCCCCTGATCACAACATACTCTCCAATGCTTCAAGTTCAGCTTACAGGTAGCATTCCAGGAAATGGGCTCTGAGCCTCGCAGATGGCTCTTCCCAAAGCCCTGTACATCTCCTCGCGGCTTTGTGTCTGTGCCCTGTGACTCTGAACTCCTGAACCACTGTGGCCTAGGGCCTCCCTAGACCAAGAGCTGCACACAGAGGGCAGCTACACGCAAAATGACACAACAAATACATATGAACATACCAACTAAAGTCTAATATTTGTACACTAACTTAAAAGTAATGATACATGTCTAACAGTTAGGTTCCAGCACTGCCTCTACGACTCCGAAAGCCGGATGAGAGCCAGGCAAAGGGTTCACTGTCACACGGGTCTCTCAGGGACAAGATGGGCAGGGGGTCTATGGAAGCAGATGTCCCAGTCCCTGAAGGAGAAAGACATAGCGGGACTGGGGGAGCCTGTGGACACCAGGGGAAGGGGTGCCTGAAGAGAACGGGACAGAAAATGCAGCCCTTGCTCACACTCGGCCTTGGCGCAGATGAGGCTGGCTGAGGGGTAGTTAAAGGACTTGAGGATTCGGGAGACTGCCAGGCTGACATCTTCATTACTGGGGTACAGGCTGACAGATGCGAAGCGAAGGTACTGAAGGCGGGGTGTCTCCTCAGGGCCCACCTTGATGTGGGGAATCTGGACAGAAAGGGAGATGTTGCTTGCCAGGGATCCAAGTCTCACCCCCACACCCTCTCCCACCACGCCCCAACCTCACCTCCTTCTCCCCACAGATATGGCTCACGGTGGAGGCAGAAGCTGGGCTGGAGGAGGGTCCCAAGACAGACACAACCCCCTTGGGCAGGATCTGACACACTGTGAAGGGCAGGGAAGAAGCCAGAGTCAGGGACCCTCTGCCTCTGCTCCTGCTCCGTTCTCAAGAAACTCTCTGGTCCAAGAGAGGATCCAGAGGGTCAGAGCTGTGGGTTCCCCCTCCACCAGTCTGGATCCCAGAAGACCAGTCCCTGGCCTGCTCATACAGAGGGAGCCACAGGGACAAAGCCATGGAGAGACAGGCCAAGCCAAGAGGACACAGGAAAGCAGGTGGACACTGTGTGTGTGCGCGCACTGAGGCAAGGTCTCACTATACAGCCCAGGCTGTCCTGGATCTGACTATGTAGACAAGACTAGCCTTGAACTCATACCCTTCCTGCCTGGGCCTCCAAGTACTGGGACTAGAGGCCTGCACCGCCGTGCTCAGTTCTGTGAGCCTCCTAGTGAACTGCAAACCAAGAGCCGGCTTCCTCTCCCTTCCAGCTTCCACAGTCACTTTACTACCCATAATGCCCTCTCTGTGAGAGCAGCACTTGAAGCTGGATATGAGTGGTGAGTGAGGTGGGCGGTGTGTGTCTTAAGCTGGCCATCCTCACGTAGAGCAGGCCTACAGAGGACAGAGAGGAGATGGACAGAATCTGGAGACAAATAAGAGGCGGGAGAGAGACGGAAAACAAGGGCCATTTTCAGGAATCTGGTCCTGTGCCAGTAGTGGGACCCTCAGCACGGAGGGCCCAGAAAGGATGAGTCTGGTGGAGGCCTGATGTCCCGTTTAGATGCTGTGAGGGAGCCGTGACAGGATCTCAGGCTTAAGAGGACAGTCTGGCTGGACTGTTTGGAAAGCTTGCCTAGAATGTGTGAGGCATAGTGGGGTTAATGGAGGGAAGGAGAGAGACACAGAGAACGCATAGGAATAGAAATTAGACCACACCACTGAAAGGACTATGGACTAATTTCAGACATGGATACGGAATCCATGATTTCCTAGGATTATTTCAGGTATGGCTAGATCCAGTTACTCTACAGACGTGCCACAAACATCCCTTTAACTGTGGGTCCCCACTTTCCTCAGAGTTGGCTTCATTTTCAGGATCCCTTCAAATACACGCTGACTCCAGCTGGTCAAGATGGCCTCATCCCACACCCTGTTCCGTGGCTCGACTCTAAGTGCACACCTGTTCTACCCTCTGCCTCTTCAAGCACCCTCTCGGCCGCTTCCAGACGGCGTCTGTGAGGTCAAACAGCCTGAAACCCAGTCCACCCCATGTTCCCCACTGGCGAATAGAAACCCACATGATTTGACCAAGCTCATGATAAGGCCTGTGGGAAAGAAAACTGTTTACACATTTGTTTGCATATTGTGCAAACCTTGTACTATGAACACTAAGTGAGGCACATCTCAGTCCTAACCGGTCTGCTGTTTTGAGTTTGGGTTTGGTTTGATTTTTTCAGGCAGGACTTTATAGTTCAGGCTGGCCTGAAACTCACTGTGTGGCCAAGATTGGCTTAAAATTCACAGCAACTCTCCTGCCTCAGCTTTCCAAGAGCTGAGACTACAGGTGGAGCCACCATGCCCAGTATAAAAACATGTCTTTTGGTTTTATTTTCATTTTGTTTTTTGAGGCAGGGTCTTTCTCTGTGTAGACCAGACAGGCTGGCCTTGGACTCCTAGAGATCCACCTGCCTCTGCCTCCTGAGTGCTGGAATTAAAGGTGTATGCCAAGACTGCCCTGCTAAAATGTATTTTAAGGCAGAAGGTTGCAAAGAACTATGATCCCAGCACAGCTAGGCAAGTGTGCTGTTTATATTTTGTCAACCTGACATAAACTAGTCACTTGGGAAGCGGGAACCAGGAGTACGGAGCTTCTTCCATCAGACTAGCCTACAGGCAAGTCTTTGGGGGTAACTAACTAATGGCTGAAGGGGGAGGGCTCAGCTGTGGGTGGTGCCACCTCTGGGGAGGTGGCCGAGGGGGTGTGTAGGAGCGCAAGCCAACAGGAGCAAGCCAGTAAGCAGTGCTCCTCCATGGCCTCTGTTCCAGTTCCTACCTCCAGTTTCCTGCTTTGAGTTCCCATCCTGGCTTCCCTCCATACTGGCCTATTTAACCTGCAATCTAAAACAAACCTCCGCAAGTTGATTTTGGTCAGCGTTTGATTACGGCCACAAAAAGCAAACTAGGATTGTCGGTCCTGCCATTTACGAGTCTGTGAGCGTCAACAGACACTCCTGCAGCCCTACCTACCAAGGGCAAGCCTGCTGTGCAGGGTGAGCCGGAACTGGACATACCTGCAGCAAGCCCCAGGCTAGACTGTCCCAGAACACCATTGCTGACCCACGAGGGAACTGTAAAGCCCCAAGCCTCGGTGCCTGGGCCTGTCAAGCCAGCTGCGGCCACTTTGTGAAACAGAGACAGGCAGGCAGGCAGGGAGCAGGTGCACTCGATGAGAAAAGGCTGAGCTAGGAGGCCAGGATGGACGGACTGATGGAGGCCCCGCCTGCCCTGCCTCACCCCACTCCCCCGAGGCCCCGCTCACTGGTGTCCGTGGTCTCGTACTGGCTGTCCCGCTGCAGCTCAAAGATGTCTACTTCCACTCGGGCCTTGGCTGGGACCTCGATGATCCCATTGATCTGCTCTCGGGCCAGGGCCAGGGCCAGGCGCTCGCCGCGGCCACACACGGTCTGGTCGTCCAGGATTGCAGCTGAGAGGAGACAGGAGTTGGGAGGGGCCGGGGTCCTGGGGCCTGAGGAAGGGCAGCTGTGGGGTCGTGGATCTGTGGCCTCTAGAGTAGAGGGAGGTACATTTTGAGGGCCTACACTCCTGGGTGTGAGGCCGGGTGGCCAAGAATCTGGACTCCTCCGGGATCCAGAGGAGGCGAAGCTGGCGCCAGAGCACTGGTGCGCGAGTGCCCGGGCTCCCGGGAGGGCCTGGAGGGAGAGTTTCTGAGGGGCAGGGTGCTGGGGCCTCACCCATGCGCAGAGATGACAGCACCTGGCAGCTGGGGTTGGCGAAGGCGACTATCAGCAGCAGCAGCAGCTCAGCCGGCATCTTCCTCCCCTCCTCATGGGGACGCAGCTGCCGCGGCCCCCACTCGCCACCTGCAGAAAGACCCCCCCAGCCCCAAGGGAAACGGCTGATGTGGGGGGGAAGCTTCTGGATGGGGTAGCAAGCATAGTCCTCCCAGACATCACTGGGGAGGACTACACAGTTCTGAAAGACCCAGCTCACTAGGGTCACCAAGCTCACATAGTCCTGAGCTCTGGAAGATGGAAAGGTCAGAGGTCACACAGATAGCACAGGCATTACTAGAAATTTCAAGTAGGCGTGATCCTGGGGACCAGCCCCACCCCAACAGGAAACTGAAAAGTGCTACCACCGCCCCAGTCCCGCCCCTGTCTCTGGGCAGGCAGCTGTTACTAGGCAACAGAAACTGGCTGGAGAGGATGCAGCGGTTGCTAGGCAACCCCATCCCAAGCCTCACTTGCCACCTTCCTGACGTCCCTGGTTCCCACAATCCCGCGGGAGAGAGGCCTGGGCACCCAGGGTCTGACAGGTGAAAGACTCTCGGAATTGGAAAACTTGGGAAGGGGAGGAAGGGAGAGAAGGAGCAAGGGAGGGAGATGGGAAGGAAAGGACATGGCAAAGACCCTAAAAAGAGAGGAGAAAGAGGACGGAAGGCAAAGAGAAAGAAGGGAGAACAGGCAGATAGGAAAGCGCAGAAGGACGGCAGAGACTGCTGAAAACATTGGCCCAGAAGGAGAGCTGAAGGGAATCAGGGGCAGGACTGGGAGATGTGGACATACAGCACAGACACCAGGGAAAGGGAGCAGGGCAAGACCAAACAGGGCTGCCAGTGCACGGGTGCGGGTGATTGGGCTGCCAGTGCACGGGTGCGGGTGAGCAGATGGGGGTCTGCCAGTGTACAGGTGCGGGTGAGCAACGAGAAGAGAAAGACAGAACAGGGAGAGGCAGAGACCGACTCAGGAGGCCAGAGCGTCGGATAGGTAGAAGGGAAAGCTGGAGGGCTGCCTGCAGGAGGCGGGCTCTGCGGCCCTGCCTGCACCCTGCTCGGGGAAGCTGGGGTCGGGTACACGGCTTCTCCTCACAGGTCCAGCCGCAGGGAGTCCAGGTTTGTTCTGGGCATTCCAGGCCTTTCTTTGGTAGTGGAAGTGCCGGGCAGGGTGTGTTGGGCCATGTGTGCACATGGATCCCGGGACCTGGTTGTAGACCATGCTCCAGTGGAAAAAGTTACTGCAGGGCCCAGAGCACTGTGACGTGTGTGTAGTGTCCCCTGACATCCCACCTGCTGCCATGGAAAGGAAAGAACTTGCGAGAAAGGGCAGTCACAAGCCACGGCTTGGATTGGCTTCTCTGGCCAGAAGAGTTCAGGCCAAGGAGAAAGCGTGCTTTCTCCTCCTAAGTCCCACCCTTGTCCCTGCTTCGCTGGGTGACCTTGAGAGAGCCCTCCCCAGCACCCCTCAGCCTCTGGGGAGGAGAGCCTGAGGGACACGAGGACATGCTCAACAGACTGGTGGCTGCAGACTGCAATTTAGGCTTGACCAGGAGAAAGGAGCAAGGAATTCTGGGAGAGCTAAAAGGAGAGTTCTCAAGGGGAAGGACAGGAGGGAGGGGGGGTTCATCCTGGGACATTTGCAACAAATGGGGATTGGGGACTAGAGACAATCAAACCGAGACAGGGCAGAAGGGCAGGGACCCACAGGTGGTGGACGCAGACCAAGGACAAAGGCACAGTGTGGAGATGGTCTATTGGGAGTGAGGAGACCACAGAGGCCCATGCACAGAAAGACAGACAGCCCCCAAAGTGGTGACTACAGCTAAGTGGGGCAAAGGGGCAGGCACGAAGTAAGACATTCACACCAGGAAGTAAGTCCTGCAGTCTGGAGGCAAGGAGGGGGATCACTGTGAGTTTGAGGCTAGCCTATCACGCATAGTGAATCCCCGGACTACAGAGTTAGACCCTGTCTCAAAAACAAAGAGATAGCAGAGGAACAGATAGGAAATGCAAGGACGGGCAGGGGCAGGCCGGTCCAGGACTCACAGACCCGGAGACTCAGGCCAGGCAGATACAGACGGACAGACAGAAACAGAGCCAGCAACCGAGAGGAGCTGAGTGGGCCAGGCCCTACAGGTTGGAGAACAGATGAGCAAGGGGAGTCCCATACAAAGGACAAGCGGCAGGCGGGAGAAGAGAGGGCCCGAAGACGAATAACAACAGTGTGAGAACCAAGGGCCAGCAGGGTGCGCTGACACACACCTGTAATACCAGCCGGCAGCAGGCAGAGGCAGGAGGGTCAGGAGTTCAAAGCCAGACCCAGCTCCATAGTGAGTTCCAGGCTAGCCTGGGCTATAGGAAACCCTGTCTCCCAAAGCAGAACAAACAAACAACCACAGGGAGCAGAGAAAGACACGCGCGACAACTCTGACTAGAGAGACAGCCTGAGACAGACACAGGGCAAGCGAGCTAGGAACAAGCTGCACAGAAGCCTAAAGAGGCTGAGGCCAGAGGGGCAGAGTCCAGGACGGCAAGGCTTGAGGAAGACGCGCCCGGGAGAGGGCTGACCACACAAGCTAGAGAGGGAAACTGAGTCAAAGTGGCTGCCCTGGAAGGGCACGGCAGCATGCACAGAGGACCCCGAGTCCCCAACCCAAGGGTGCTGGGAAGGTGGAAGCCAAAAGGCCAGGCGGTGTGGTTCAGAAATGGAGAGACAGGCATGGTGGTGGAAAAGTCAGGGCCCGAGCCAGGGAACAGAGAGCAGTGGATGGGGAAGACTGGGGCCACCGTGGGGTCTGGGGGAGGGAAGCGCAAAGCGAGAGATGAAGGCCGGAGGTGGAGAGGGTCAGGCAAAGGATGGGAAGAAGACTGGGTGAGAACTAGTGTCTCATCAGAGGCAGATGCCCGGCTCAGGGGAACGGACGGCGGAGAACAGAGAAGTTGGGCAGAGTCGACAGGCCCAGGAGACATTTCCAGCAGACAGACTGGAGGTGCGATGGGACCGGGTCTATGGTGAGGCTTAGTGCAAGAGGAGAGGAGAGAGAAAGAGGGAAAAAATCAACACACAAGTCAGAAGCCGGTGTGGGTCTGGGCCCCAGAGCTTGGAGGAAGAACAGTCCAGGAGCCGGGGAAGTGAGCCAGTCACAGGAGCCAGTCAGCCCACAGGACCCGGAAAGCTGGGACTGAGGGCAGGTGTGAGGCGTGTGCCCAGAAGTAAGGGTGAGAAAAGGAGAAGAGGTCGTGGAGGATGAGAGGTTTAGGGAGAGGGCACAAAGCCGCGAGGAATAGGTTCCTCGCCATCACGGGGAGCAGGGACTGTGCCCCCCCCCCCCCCCGCCAGCGCCAGCCACCAGCCGGGCAGGGAGCCTGGCCTTCCAGGACCCGGGACCCAGCCCAATCCCCGCCCTGCAGACACTTACGGATCCTGGTGGGACGGAGGGCTGGGCTCCCTCGAGGCCCGAGGAACGACAACCAGGAGGTGCTCCGACGCTGGGTGCTGGTGAGGCTGGGGCCGGGGGAGAGGGCAGTCCACTGGGCCCCCTCCCCCGCCGCCGGCGGTGGCCCCCAACTAATCCAAAACGGTGTCTCCCCAGCAGCGGGGAGGAAGGACAGGTGGAAAAGCAAAGGGCGGGCCAGGAGGGGAGGAAGGGGAAAGGAGAAAATGGAGGAGAGAAGGGGAGAGAGGAGAGGGGGAAGGAGCAAACGGAGGGGAAGGAGGGAGGAAAGGAGGAGAGGAAGGTGAAAACGGAAGGGAGGGGGGCACAGGCAAAGCCGGGGGAGGGGGAAGCCGGCCCGGGAAAGGGCCCCCGCCCCCTCCCCTAGCCCGGCCGGCCTGTGGGGGGCACTGGGGGTGAGGACTGGGTGGAGAAAAGAAAGCCGGCCATCGGGGGAAGTGGGGGAGGGGAGGGCCTGCTGGGGGGGAGGGGGCCGCCCCCGTCCCCCCCTCCCCCCGAGCCTTGGCCCTGCCCTGGATGAGGCTAGGGCCGGGAGTCCTCAAGCCCTCAGTCCCCACGGGAAAAGCATGCTTGGGGGCCGGGAGAGGCCGGTCTGTGGAGGGGCTGGCGGGGACGGGGTAACAGGCAGCCCTGGAGAGACCAAGAAGGGGGGCAGACGCGGTGGGAGGACGAGGTGGGAGGGGAGGATGGAGAGAAGCAGGTGGATCGGGAAGGTGGAGGAGGGTGGGGTGTCCCGGGGCCGGCCCCGCTCTCGGTGGGAGGGCCTGGCCGCGGACTCTGGTCCCCAGTGAGCGGCAGCCAGCGGCTCGGTGTCCCCAGCCGGGCCTGCCTCCTCGCTGCCGGCCGCTACTACTGCTGCCGCCACCGCTCCTTCTCCCCTCCTAGGCCGCCGCCGCCCGCCCGCCCTCCCGCCCGCGCTGAGTCCTGGAGCGCGGGGGGGGGGGGGGTTGGGGTGGTGATGGTGGTGGTGGTGGTGGTGGTGGTGGTGGTGGTGGTGGAGGAGGAGGAGGAGGAGGAGGAGGAGGAGGAGAGAGATGAAGGGAGGGAGTCAGGGAGGAGGGCGGGCAGGAGGGAGGGAGTCAGGGAGCAGGGAGGGAGGGGAGCAGAGGAGGGGGAGATCGTATTGGTTGGGGCTGGGGGGGCCCTGCGAGGAGAATGCTGATGAGAAGAGCGAGCTGCATTGGATGAAGGGCCCACCCCCGGGGCCACCCCCTCCAACCACACCATGCCACCGCCCTGCCCAGGCAGCCCAGGGTTCTGGAGCCCATGGAGCTGAGAGACATTGGTGGGGAGAACGGAGGGAAGGGCTTAGACGTTGGGAGAGAGGACTACCAAGATGGAGAAAAACGCAGAGAGACAGACAGACAGACAGCCATCAAGACCCTAGAGAGGTGGGCCAAGGCCCAGGAACTCCACAAGGCCAAGGACGGGGAAAGCCACGCATAAAAAAAGCAAGCCACCTAAGGACAAGAGAACAGTATATGGGACACAGAGGTGTCTGAAGACAGGAGAGGCCAGAGACAGAGGGGAGGGTACAGAAAGACTCCTCAGACTCCTCAGAAGGGGGAGCCAGACACAGAAGGGGCCACCAGGAAGCACAGTCAGGGCCCAGAGAGCACAGAGAGGTCTCCTGACCAAGACAGCCCCATAGGGACAGGAGACCCGCAGAGACACACACAAAAGGCCCACTGAGGCAGGCACAGCAAGCTGGTGGATATAGAACTGGAGAGCCCCTGGACACAGGGTGAAGATGTTGAGGGAGGAGGGTGGGGATTCTCCACTGAGCACAGAGAACTCCTGGGGACCCGCGTCGATGAGTGGGAAGCCAGAAGAGACCCTCATCTTCTAGTCACCTGAGCAGTGAGGCAGTGGGAGGGCGTGACAAGATGACGGAGCTGAGAGAAGCCCTCTCGCTTAAGGAATACTGCCTTCTCCCTGAGGGAGCCCAGAAGGGCAGGGGGATGGGACAGAGAATCGACACAGATCTTCAAGTGGGGGTGGGTGGTGCAGGGCTGGGTGTTGGGGGGGTTGAAATTTGGGGGGAAGGAACATGACAGTTGGCGCTGAAGGCGAGCCCATGACTCACCACCACCCCCATGCTCGTGATGGGGAGGAGACACTGACACTCTCACGTGCAGCCCCCAGCACATGTGACCACATGCCTCGCACACACAGTTGGCACGTGGCAACTCAGAGTATAGCAGGTCTGGCTTTGTGGGACAGCATGTGACATCACACATCTGATCCTACAGGACCACCAATCTTGTCCATGCCTCTTCATCCTTCTAGAGCTAACATGCAGTCTCCTTAACACCCACACTCAGCTCAAGCCCCGCCTGAGGCCAGTACTTCATGCCTGCCTCTGTATCTTTGCTGATCCAGGGATGGCATCATCCACCCCCTCTGAATATAATCTGTCCCAAAAGGCCCAGTCCGGTGCCACCACCGCACAATGTCTGACCTGAACAGGTCAGCTCTGCAAGGAAAGGACCCAGCCAGCCCGAATCAAGCTGGGATGCCCAGGCAGGTTTAGAGAGGAACCTGGGAAGCTAAGCTGGGACCTCAAGAGAGAAAAGGAGGCCTCAGCAGGAACAACGTGCTACCTGCTACCTGTGAGCCCAGAGCCTGGCAAAAGCTCAGTAGGTTTGCACTTTGGCTCCTCCACAGGTGACCTCACCCCAAGGGCAAACCCAGACTACACTAGCAAGCAGCTAGACCCAAACCTTAGAGCTTACTACCTCCCACCGACTGCCCTTCCCCTTCCCCCATGCTTTGCTCTTCTTGAAGTTAACCATTCACCCTAGGACCCCAAACAATCCGCCCACCACCAGGGAACTGAGTATAGGCCTAGGGAATCATCTCTGGGGTGGAATGGTGGCTTTCTTTTCTCCCTGTGGGAACTTGGACACATGACTTCTCTGGGCCTGTTCCTTAGCACCTCATGGTAACTGTTTGTCTCTAAGAGGATTGGTAGGATTAAACAATGCACAGAAAGCACTGGGCAGAACTCCTAAGTCATATAACACACTTAGATGTCAGCTACCACTAGGTACCTTGGGATACTAAAAGTAAGTCCTCCAGCCAGGTGTGTAGTGATGCACACCTTTAATCACAGCAGGCAGACAGAATCAGGGGATCTCTTGAGGCCAGTCTGGACTATACAGACTTTCAGGGCAGCCAGGGTTACATGGAGACGCTGTCTCAAAAATTAATCTCGTCAGGCGGTGGTGGCACATGCCTTTAATCCCAGCACTTGGGAGGCAGAGGCAGGTGGATTTCTGAGTTCGAGGCCAGCCTGGTCTACAGAGTGAGTTCCGGGACAGCCAGGGCTACACAGAGAAACCCTGTCTCAAAACAAAAACAAAACAAAAACACAAAAAAACAAAAAAAATTAATCTCTAAATAGCAGTATTTACTTAGTGTCTCGCAACCCTGGGACAAAGACTACCATCCCTTTTCAGAGATGAACTGAGACAGAGTGGAGTTGTTTGCCCAAAGTCACAGCTAGGAAGTGCCAGAGCCAGCATACAGGCTAAGCAGCCTAGTTAGAACATGTCGGCGTACTTGAGTTTAGTGAGAAGTTAGGGCACACAGACAGTGGCAACTGGAGACTCAGACCTACCTGTGGTTCTGTGTTCAAACCCCTTGTAGTTTTTTTGAGCTTCAGTCGGGGAAATTAGGGAGAGTTTGACCAGATGCACATCTGATAACTCCCTTAACCTTGGCTTCAAAAAGTAGCTTCCAGAAAACTTTGCTGTATTTGTGTGGAGTCCAAATACAGATACTGGACATTTTCAGCCACTTCAGCCACCATATTATATCCAGGGGTGTGTATATGTGTGTGCTCACGTATGCACACATCACGGTATGCAGAGTCAGAAGACAACTTACAAGAGTCAGTTCTCTTCTACCTTGTGGATCCCAGGGACAAAACTTAGTATCAGGGTTTGCAAGTGCCTTCACAAGTTGAACGTCTCACTGGCTTTCCATTTTACTGCTTTTTTTGTTTTTTGTTTGTTTGTTTTGTTTTTTTGAGACAGGGTTTCTCTGTGTAGCCCTGGCTGTCCTGGAGCTCACTCAGTAGACCAGGCTGGCCTTGAACTCAGAAATCCACCTGCCTCTGCCTCCCAAGTGCTGGGATTAAAGGCGTGTGACACTACCGCCACCCTGCCAGGGTTAATGTTTGTTTTTTGAAGAAGGGAGAATGTAACCCTGGCTGGCCTTGAACGCACCACATAGTCCACACTGGCCTTTAACTCTGGGAAAGGCCAGCCTCCACAGTATTGCTGAGACATGCTCTCTCAGTGAGCCCTGAGCTCGCCAATTCAGCGAGGTTGACTAGGCAGGAAGCCCCAGGGACCTGCGGTTCTCCACTACCCGAGTACTATAACAGAAGCACCATCAACCTATGGAGCCAAACTCAGGTCCTCATGGGTTGCAGTCTAAGCCCTGCTGAAAACATGTCTAACGGTGCTAGACAACTTGCTCCCAAAGCACAGACTCTCCATTTATTTTTACGTATATTTTTGGTTTTTTTCGAGACGGGGATTTCTCTGTGTAGCTCTGGTTGTCCTGGAACTCTCTCTGTAGACCAGGTTGGCCTCGAACTCAGAAATCCTCCTGCCTCTGCCTCCTAAGTGCTGGGATTAAAGGCGTGCGCCACCAACGCCCGGCTGTTTTATTTTACCTTTAATCCTCAAAACAGGAAAGACAGAGGTGGATCTCTGTGAGGCCAGCCTGTTCACATAGCGGGACTCTGTCTCAAACAAAACAAGGACTGCCTCGATTCTTCAATCCCCATAAACTTTCTTCTTCTGGACCACCCCACACTCTCAGTTTCTTCCAAAGGAGCGTTTCCTTCCATTTCTCACTTCCGGTCACGTACTTTAGGCTATCCTCTTCCTTTAAACTCCCTCTCCTAACATCTAGTTTCCATCCCACTCTTCCTCAGTTTCCCCTTTCATCCTCTTAATAGAAAAAAGGTCTTAAGCCTTATTTTGTCCCTTTCACTCTGTGTGACTGCTGCTGCTTGGTCTCCTCTGCCACTCAAGCAGAGTGGTGTTTCTTTCTTTTTTTTTTTTTTTTTTTTTTTTTTTTTTTTTTTTTTTTGCCCTGGCCCTCAGGGGCCTCCAGGGCTTTGCGAGTCTCTACACCGCACACTGCACAAATGCCCCACGACGGCGCTTGCCAGGCGCCCCCAAGATGGCGCCCACAGCTTCGTCCCGCCTCCCGACGTCATCGCGCCGCCGTGCGCTCAGAGCAGCACTTTTGAGCCATCAAAGGCGGAGTCCAAAAAGAGGTGGAAAAGGAAGAACCTCCAGGGAGACTTAAAGAGGCGGGTACTATCCAGCTGGAGGCCGACTATTGAGGGAATATTGCTAAAGGATTGGCTGGGCGCTGCGTGATCCCGCCCCTCCGCACTATTGGTCGAGGCTTCAGAAACTTGAGCATCGATTGGTCGGATGACAGGGGCAGACAGCCGATGATTGGGCGAATTGCGCCGTCTTCCAGGGGAAGGTGGGTGGAGCGTTGTTGAGGGCGGCCTGGGGTGAGAGCGAGGCTGCGGAGCAGGCGAGACGACGGGCGCTAGAGAGGACGCGGTGCTAGAGTGGCGGTGCAAAGGGACCTGCAGCCCGTGGCCCGGCCGGGGGCCGGCGAGACGGCTGAGGCGGGTGAGTTCCCGCGGGAGCGCAGAGGTCCGGCCCCACCCGGCGGCTTGCCGGCGTCATTCGGCCTGGCACGCCGAAGGCCTGAAGGACCAGGCCCCGGGTGCGGAGAGCAGAGCGGCCGTTGGCCGCCGGGCGCGCGGGCCGGGCTGGGGCCGTGCCGGGGCGGCGGGTGGGATAGGGGGACTGGAGTTGAGTGCGGGGCTGAGTGGGGAGGGGCAGGGCTCAGCTCGGGCTGCAGGCCGGGGGCCGACCTTGGCGGGAAGGGGAGGTCCCAGAGCTGCCTCGCCGGAGGGCTCTCTGGTTGCATGGGGTATCGGGGCCACGGGTGGGTGCGCTGGGATGGGATCGGAATCACAAGGGAACGGTTGGAGGACTCTTGGGTGCCCGGGTGGGGAGCTGACCCGAGAAGGGAGGTAATTAATGCAGGGAGGAAAATCGATTTCTGCCTGGAAAGAACTGAGGCAGAGAAGAGGTTTTTGAGGTATCGTTAGAGCGAAGGGAGAGATCAGGTGTGGGAAACGGAGTAATGCTGACATAGACGGCCGATAAACGCTTGGAGTAGGGGCTGGAATACCCTGGGACGTGTTGACAGCGGTCCTTATATTCTTAGGTTATATTTCCATAGCTTGAGCTAGAGGGGAGGGATTGGTTGGTTTGTTTTAGATACAGGTAAGTAGGCCAAAGGGAATATTTAGGCAATCTTGGGAGTAGTTGGAGAGACAGAGATGTGTGCTACAGAGAGTAGTCTAGGAATTTTGGGGATGTGTCATACTGATGCCTTTGGGGGTCTGGGTATCCCCATAGTTGTATGCTGGTGAGAAGGATTAAGTATGAAGAGGGCCTCTTTTTGCAGGGAGTGAGTACAGATAGGGCTTCTGGAGAAATTCAGTTTGTATGAAATTGGGATCTGAAAGTTCCTGGAGTGGGTTAGGAGGAATTCTGGGTCTTTTCTCCGGGAAAGGAGGTAGGTTGATACTCTGAAGGGGGTGCTTCTCAGCTGAGTTAATTAAGGTTGGCCTGGACCTTTATGTAAAAGGGGATAGTGTTGGTTGTGGAGAAGGCACAGAGGCATTCCTAGATGAGTTACAGTGGCCTTGCGAAAGGAGTTAGGTCAGTGTGAATAGACAGGGTGCTCAGCACACTTGGCCTTGGTGGAGAGGAAAGGTGATTGAAAACTCTAGGGGTTTGTCAGAAGGGTGGGAATCATCTGGCTAGGAAGGATTAGACTTTGGTGGAGAGGTACCCTCCAGGTAAAGGTTACTGATATGGTAGGCCTTTTCCCCCTTTGTTTGTTTGTTTGTTTTGAGATAGGGTTTCTCTGTGTAGCCCTACCTGTCCCGGAAGGCACTCTGTAGACCAGCCTGGCCTTGCATTCCTAGAGATCAGCCTGACTCTGCCATAGAGCACTGGGATTAAGAGCGTGAGCTGACCAGCTGAGAAGGTCTTGATATGCTTAGTTTGAACCAGTTTTAAGAGTCTGAGTATCAGGAAGTGGTTCAGGTGGGAAAGTATGGAGGTGGGCTCGGCCAGTGAGAGGACATTTGGTAGCTGGGTAACTTGCTGTGAGGAACCTGGGCACTGGTGGTCAGCAGAGGTTGGGTGGCAAGAGGTGGGCTCAGGCTACCAGTGCCACCAGTTGGCTTGGACACGAGTTTGAGTGTGAAAAGTTTGTGAGCCTGCGAGAAGGCAGAGTCTTATGTAGAAAGAAGCACAGCTTGGAGGAACAGGCCACAGGAGAGTGTTTGAGGATTCTGCAAGTAGCTTGGCAAAGCGCAATGGTAAGGAGTCAAAGGCAGCTCTGTGTTGGACGGACACAGGTTCGTGTTGATGGGAAACCTGGGAACCTGGGAACCGGTTTCGAGGTATGGGAAATGGAGAGGGTTGAATAGGTCACAGGATCTGGTGGGTAGAGTTCAGTGCAAGTTAAGAGCTGGGAGATTTGGGATAGAGTTCCTGGGAAGAGACCAGTGGAGAAATTCATGTTGGTTGTTCCTATGTTCAGGAAAGGAGGATAATTAGGGAGGGCATTGGAGTGTGAAAAATGTAATCAAGAAGTTGGAGGGAAAAAATATCTGAGTTATTAGAAGGTAGTGGTGATAAGGGGGTAGAGCTGCCAGGAGGACTGACTTGTCTCTGCCTTCCTTCGCAGCCCAGGGCCTTGCCGCTGCCATGACTGAGGAGAGTGAAGAGACTGTGCTGTATATTGAGCACCGCTATGTCTGCTCCGAGTGCAACCAGCTCTATGGCTCCCTGGAGGAGGTGCTC
The DNA here is from genome assembly GCF_947179515.1 of Apodemus sylvaticus. Taxonomy (NCBI): domain Eukaryota; kingdom Metazoa; phylum Chordata; class Mammalia; order Rodentia; family Muridae; genus Apodemus; species Apodemus sylvaticus. The sequence continues at coordinate 189,259,288 of NC_067472.1, read as the reverse complement.
GTGCACCAGAACTCCCATGTGCCCCAGCAGCACTTCGAGCTGGTGGGCGTGGCTGACCCTGCAGTCACTGTGGCCACAGAGGCAGCCTCGGGCACTGGCCTGTATCAGACCCTCATACAGGAGAGCCAGTACCAGTGCCTCGAGTGTGGGCAACTGCTCCTGTCGCCCAGCCAGCTCCTGGAGCACCAGGAGCTGCACCTGAAGATGATGGCACCCCAGGAGGCAGTGCCGGCCGAGCCACCGCCCAAGGTGCCCCCCTTGAGCTCCAGCACCATCCACTACGAGTGTGTGGACTGTAAGGCTCTGTTCGCCAGCCAAGAGATGTGGCTGAGCCATCGCCAGACGCATCTCAGAGCCACGCCCAACAAGGCTCCTGCCCCTGTTGTCTTGGGGTCCCCAGTTGTCTTGGGCGCCCCTGTGGGCCAGACCCGAGTGGCTGTGGAACACTCATACCGGAAAGCAGAAGAGGGTGGGGAGGGGGCGGCCGTTCCATCCGTGGCTGCCACCACCGAGATGGTGACAGAAGTGGAGCTGCTCCTCTACAAGTGCTCTGAGTGCTCCCAGCTCTTCCAGATGCCAGCTGACTTCCTGGAGCACCAGGCCACCCACTTCCCTGCACCTGTCCCAGAGGCTGCGGAGCCTGCCACACAGCAGGAAACCCTGGTCCCCTCACCCAGTGAGGCGGCAGTGTCTCAGCCTGACTCCCTGCCAGCCTCTGATCACAGTTATGAGTTACGGAATGAGCTGCGAAACGGGGAGGTCATTGGGCGAGACCGCCGGGGGCGGAAGCCCCGGAGGAGCAGTGGAGAGTCAGGGGGGGCGGCCGCCCAGGAACTGTTTTGCTCTGCCTGTGACCAGCTCTTTCTGTCACCGCACCAGCTGCAGCAGCACCTTCGGAGTCACCGGGAGGGTGTGTTCAAGTGTCCCCTGTGCAGCCGTGTCTTCCCTAGCCCTTCCAGTCTGGACCAGCACCTTGGTGACCACAGCAGTGAGTCTCACTTCCTGTGTGTAGACTGTGGCCTGGCCTTTGGCACCGAAGCCCTCCTCCTGGCACACCGGCGAGCCCACACCCCAAATCCTCTGCATTCGTGTCCGTGTGGGAAGACCTTTGTTAACCTCACCAAGTTCCTTTACCACCGGCGTACCCACGGAGCAGGAGGTGTCCCCTTGCCCACAACGCCAGTTCCACCCGAGGAGCCTGCTATTAGCCTTCCTGAGCCAGCCCCTGCAGAGACTGGAGAGCTAGAGGCCCCGGAGCTCCCTGTGTCTGAGGAGAGTTCCGCTGAGCCTGCAGCGCCAGGCGCCTACCGCTGCCTCCTGTGTAGCCGAGAGTTCGGAAAGGCCCTGCAGCTGACCCGGCACCAGCGTTTTGTGCACCGGCTGGAGCGGCGCCATAAGTGCAGCATTTGTGGCAAGATGTTCAAGAAGAAGTCTCATGTGCGGAACCATCTGCGAACACACACCGGGGAGCGGCCCTTCCCCTGTCCTGACTGCTCGAAGCCTTTCAACTCACCAGCCAACCTGGCCCGCCACCGGCTCACACACACAGGGGAGCGGCCCTACCGCTGTGGGGACTGTGGCAAGGCTTTCACTCAGAGCTCCACTCTGAGGCAGCATCGCCTGGTGCATGCCCAGCATTTCCCCTACCGCTGCCAGGAGTGCGGGGTGCGCTTTCACCGCCCTTACCGCCTGCTCATGCACCGCTACCACCACACCGGCGAGTACCCCTACAAGTGTCGCGAGTGCCCCCGCTCCTTCTTGCTGCGCCGCCTGCTGGAAGTCCACCAGCTTGTGGTCCATGCTGGGCGCCAGCCCCACCGCTGCTCGTCCTGTGGGGCTGCTTTCCCCTCATCACTGCGACTTCGTGAGCATCGCTGTGCAGCTGCTGCTGCCCAGGCCCCACGGCGCTTTGAGTGTGGGACCTGTGGCAAGAAAGTGGGCTCTGCTGCCCGCCTGCAGGCGCATGAAGCTGCCCATGCTGCTGCAGGGCCTGGTGAGGTCTTAGCTAAGGAGGTCCCGGCTCCCCGGGCCGCAAGGGCCACTCGCACACCTGTCACTCCCTCCCCAACAGCCCTTGGCGGCACAACCTCAGCTGCCCCCGCAGCCCCTGCCCGGCAGCGGCGGGGTCTGGAATGCAGTGAGTGCAAGAAGCTCTTCAGCACAGAGACCTCACTGCAGGTCCATCGGCGCATCCACACAGGCGAGCGGCCATACCCGTGTCCAGACTGTGGCAAGGCCTTCCGCCAGAGCACCCATCTGAAGGACCACAGGCGCCTGCACACAGGTGAGCGGCCGTTTGCTTGTGAAGTGTGTGGCAAGGCCTTCGCCATCTCCATGCGCCTGGCAGAACACCGGCGCATCCACACGGGCGAGCGGCCCTACTCCTGCCCTGACTGCGGCAAGAGCTACCGCTCCTTCTCCAACCTCTGGAAGCACCGCAAGACTCACCAGCAGCAGCACCAGGCGGCAGTGCGGCAGCAGCTGGCCGAGGCGGAGGCTGCGGTGGGCCTGGCTGTGATGGAAACTGCAGTGGAGGCTCTGCCCCTTGTGGAGGCCATCGAGATTTACCCTCTAGCTGAGGCTGACGGGGTCCAGATCAGTGGCTAACCAGCCCCCATTTTTCTCTTCAGCATTATCAAGCCCTGATGCTGAAGGCCCTCCAACAGCCCCTTTGAACCTGTGTACATATTGAACCCCTCTTTCCTCTCCACCACCATATGAGTTCTGTAACTAATTATTATTATTTTTTTTTTTGGAGGGGGTTGCTCTGGAGTCCCTGATCCGTAAAGGACCCCTCTTCCCACCTTCCACCTGTTCGGTGGTCTCCAAATGGAGCAGTCAATAAAGACTGAGTTGGACATTGATGCTCTTTGTCAGTCCTAGCTATGTAAGGTAGATTTGGAGGATCATGAGGCCAGGCAATAGATCTGACTTCTGGCTGCATTCCTAGCACCCCAAATAAAACTTGACAGGTACAGTTTGTTGGATTAAAGAGAAGGCAGCCTGAGTCTGGGGCATGATGGATCTTTGAAACCAGCCTCTTGGGGCAGATGAAGGCAGTGAGTTTTGCCTTTAGAGGTCCCCAAAGCCCGAGGAAAATCTTGAACCACTTTGTGGCTTTGGGACTGGGGTGGGGCATGCAAACACAGAGAAGCATGGGTGCTTCTCAGCCTGGCCCCCATCTCCAGCCTGAATGGGTCACATCTGCAAAGCCATCTGTATTTCTCAAACTAGATTCCTGAGAACAGACTTGCGTCAGGCATGATGGGGAACAGTGGCAGAGGGGAGCTCCTGGGGGCTCTACCTAGTAGCTGGGTTTGAAGTTCTGAATACTGGGGGCTAGCATAGGAAGTGCCTTGTCATGTGTTCCCCCCGCCCCCGGCCCACAATACCAAGCTGTATCTCAGCCAGTGATGTTTATTGTAAGAAGAAAGTGGTGGGTTGGCTGGTCAGTGTTTGGAGGTTGTCTAGTATATTCTGAGTATTTCCCCCATCCCCTCGCCACACACACACCTTAAGGAATACATATTTGCTTGGGTCTCTCACATATTGAGCAAGCTCACAACCACAAAGCCGTGTCCCAGTCTCTTTAATTTTGAGGTCAGCTTTGCTGATTGCCCAGGCCTTCGACTCCTATCCTGAGCGGGCTTCAAGGTTGGCGGCCCTCTTGCCTCAGCCGCTTGAGTAGTTAGGATGCCAGGCCTGTGCCCTTGGCTGATTTTGAGTAACATTGCAGCTTAACCCTACAGAGGAGGCCTCGGGCATGTGACTTGGTGATGGTCAGTTCAGCCCGAGGCAGAGCTTGAGTTGAAATCTGGCTTCATTTGATTTACGCATCCATATTCCATGCTGCCTGCTCCGTTGTCTTTTCCCAACAACAACAACAAAAATGGAAGCGGCCTGATGAGCGTGTGTATTTGCCTTGCCTCTGAAACACCTCCTGCCCCAGTATTCCAGTGCCTGGGATTCTACTGGAAAGAATTCCTTTACATAGAAGGACACAGCTTGAAAGATAAAAAGGACTTGGGGTCAGAGAAGCCCTTAGACTGAGCGTGCCTATTATCCTGGGGCTAGATATGCTGCTCAGATGAGAAGAGAGATGAGGCTACAGAGACAGGAAGGTCCCTGACCCAGCCTCCTCTTCCTTATTTACGTCCTTAATTTTCAAAAATAAACGCCTGTTACAACCTGGCAATAGGGTCTTGCCACACAAAGCTTATAACCGTAGTTGGCTTCCCTAAAACTCATGGTGGAACTGACTCCCCAAATTCCTTTGACCTCCACCTGTGCACTGTGCCCCGTGGCCTGCACGCACCTGCAGTCACACAGTGGTGAGTGTTAAAGGGAAAGTACCTACTGGCCGCCCCTAACAGGTCCTTATGATCCTCACATGAAACCGATTTCCCACTTAGGATTTCTCAGTCATGGGCACCATCTTCAGTATCCGCTTGCCCTGCAGGAAAGACAGAAGGCACAAAACAAAGTGCTAGGCCCTCCCCAGGAGGAAAGGGCACTCGGGAACCAGCCTCCCCTTTGGAAGATCTGTCCTGCTGTATAGGCCGTCTGAAATACGTATTAGGACAGTAAGGTCCTTTATCCTTGCAAAACCAGATGAAAAGCGACTGAAAAGGGACGGGAATGGAGAAAACATGAGGATGTTGATTGCCACAATATTAAGGTGTTTTCAGCAGAGATTAACCCCCTGACAGTGGGATGATTAGCCTTCATTGGAGCCTTAAAAGTCTGGGCAGCAGCGGGGCACGCCCTTAAACTCAGCACTCCTGAGGCAGAGGCAGGCGGATCTCGAGTTTGAGGCTAACCTGGTCTACAGAGCAAGCTCCAGGACAACCAGGGCTACACAAACCTTGTCTTGGAGAAATAAATCAAAATAATAAAATAATAATAATAACCTGACCAGCAAGGTGTCGCAGAGGATCCATGCTGAGTGGCTTTCAATTGCCCCCTGGGCACACACACATGGCATACACATACACACACCTAAAAAATAGTAATACACATCATCATTGGTCATGACCCCACTAAAACTTTGGTGGCCTTTTGAGCCAAAGTCCCTAAAGAAAGATAACACCTATCTACCGGACAGACGAGTTCCCAAACTCAGTGAAGGTTAGATACTTCTCCCTGAGATAAGCACCCAGCCAGCACATCCTAGGGGAAATCCAGAAACCTGCATTGTGCAAGCAACTCCTACAGAAATGGCCTCGGGCCCTTTTAAGGAAGGCTTCCCTTACCTAATACTTTCCCTTTGTGAGAAAGGATTGTTCTAGTGTGTGGCCCTGGCTGCCTCTGCGCTGGGACTGCCGGCCTGCTTTATTCAGAAGTTGCAGAAGCGGAGTAAGCAAGGGACTAGAACACTGCCCCACTGGTGGCTTGTAACACTTGACAAAGAAAGCCAGCTAAGTAGACAGGACCTGTTGAGAAGAGCCTGGGTGTCATTGTGCTCCAGGTAGACATTGCATAGCGGCGGCTTCAAAACCAGACTGCTCTCAGGTGTGTTGTCATGGTCTATGACAGTCGATGGTTCTGACTGCAGCCCCTGGAAAGTTGATGAAGATCTTCCTCCTCGACTTTTACCAGACTTAAAGGTTTTTGTTTTTGTTTTTCCTTCAATGATTCCGAGGATGAAACCCAGGGCCTAAGCTCATCCACAGTTTCCTTTTGATCCCCTTTCAATCTTGCCCAAACCATGCACCGCACACTTTTTCAAAGTGTCAAGGCCCTCTCCCACTACTATCTCCCATCTTCAGCCTTCCTTTTCTATTGCATCACTTGGGTCCCAGCACCTGTGTGCCAGACAGGATGCAGCAAGGACGAAGGAAGCCCAGTGGCTCTGTTTTGGTTTTTTGGTTTTTTTTTTTTTTTTTTGGCTTTTTGGGGGGCGGGGGGATTTGGTTTTGTTGAGACAGGGTTTCTCTGTGTAGCCCTGGCTGTCCTGGAACTCACTCTGTAGACCAGACTGGCCTCGAACTCAGAAATCTACCTGCCTCTGCCTCCCAAGTGCTGGGATTACAGGCGTGCGCCACCACCGCCCCGCTCTCGTGTGTTCTTGTTGCATATGCATGTGAGCTTGAGGGCAGCCTTCCCTACTGTCCTCAGAAACTCCTCCTTCAAGACAGGATCTCTCATTGTCCTGACCTAAAGTTCACCCATGATGCTATACTAGCTGGCCATCCTGCCCCGAGGCATCCACCTCTCCACCTTCCTAGGCCAGAGCACTAGGATTCCAAGGGCACCAGCATGCCAGGCATTTTCACACGAATTCTGGGGTCTCTAACTTCTTGCAATTCAGTGCAAACACAAGCACTTGGTTGCCTGAACATCCAGCCCATTGTCAGCTCTTATTCTAAAGGTCTTTTTAGTTCCCTTTGGGGAGCACCTAGGATAGGCCATGGGCAGTATTGGCTGGTTTTCTGGCTTCTTGGTTGTTATTGAAGGCTGTATGCCACAGGGTTAACTGTCCCAAGCATTAGGTATCTATCCATCCATCCATCCATCTATGCATGTATGTATGCATGCATGTATGTATGTATGCATGTATGTATGTATGTGTTCATATATGTATATAGTGAGCTGGGTTGGCTGCCCTGGAACTCTATGTAGGAGAGGCTGGTCTCTGACTCAGACTACCATTTGCTTCTTCCTGAATGCTCGGAATTTTCTGGTTTTTTGGAGACAGGGTTTCTTTGTGTAGCCCTGGCTGTCCTGGAACTCACTCTAGACCAGGCTGACCTCGAACTGAGAAATCCAGACTGCTGAGACTAAAGGTGACCATCACTGTGTCCATCTGTCTGAGTCACTTAACCATTCCAGTCAGTTTTACAACCCATGAGGTAGGCGTTGTCCTGTCCTATCAATGAGAACAGCTTGAAGCCCATGTCTATTGTAAAATGGCAGAACTGAATTTTGGACACAGGAATTTGAATTATTCCTAAATTCCCCCAAGTTCTCTGAATGTAAATTAAAAAAAAAAATCAGGCCTTCTAAGTACTGTGTGGTTAGGAGTGTATTGTTTTTCTTTTTTCTTGTTTTTTTGGATTTGTTTTTTTTTTCCCCCCCCCCCCCCCCCCCAGACACGGTTTCTCTGTGTAGCCCTGGCTGTCCTCCTGCATTCCAGCAGAGGGCACCAGATCCCTTTATAGATGGTCGTGGGCCACCTGGTGGTTGTGGGTAGAGGAATTGAACTTGGGACTGGAGAGGAGCAGCTGTGTCTTTAACCATCTCCCCAGCTCCATCCGTGAAGACATTCTTAAGCCCATGTTGGTCTTGTACTTACCATGTAGCTCAAAACTAGCTAGGTGCTCAAGGCAGTCCTCCTGCAAATCCTGGGCTCACAGGGCCATGCAACCATCCTTGATCCTGTGTGTTAACAGAACCATCTTCCTGTCCCTGTCCCATCTTAACTTCCCAGGACACATGAGGCCAAGGGACACCAGACATCATTTCTCTCTGTACAGTTTTTAGTTTTTTATTTTTTTGATGTTTGTGGTTCAGATGAATGACACAAGTTACAAAAACGGGGCCTTAAAAGAAGCACATTGTACAATGAACAAGCAGATTGAGGTTAAAAACACGGAAACACTAACCCGCTACCACAAGAAGAGACAGGGAAGGGATCTGGGAGGGGAGGGGAGCCGAGGGGCTGCAACACAGGGGTCTGACAACCAAAAGGGGCTACCTCGATGGGCCTGGAGGAGAGGCAGGTCACTCCAGGGCCCCCACCCTGGCCACTACTTACCATGGCTCCCGACTCCTGTCTCCACTTGGGCATTCCTAGGTGGAAGACAGCCACACCTAAAGGGTGGAGCCAGCCAGATACTAGGTAGAGTGTTCACTGCCCTTGGCCTTGGCCTTGGGAGGTTTTGGTGGCTGTGGCTGGCTATTACTAGAAGCCAGGGTGGCTGATCAGACCAGCAGACCCCCAAAGATGCCTGCCCCCTCCCCTGCCCAGCTACGATCCAAAGGACCTCTGTTCAAGAGAAGCCACTGTCACCCTGCAATTACATAAATAAATAAATATTAAGCCCCTAGCCTTGGAGGGCAGGTTGGGGGAAGGGTAGCAGGGCTAGAGGGGTGGGGCAGAGGAATGGGGGCTCACAGACAAAGTAAGTAGTTGTCTCCATTCCAGCAACACTTATCTGGATTTTTTTCCTTTTGCTCCTTTTGTTTTTTAGGAAGGAGCTAACACCAAGGACAAATACTTAAAAATATACATTATTTTTTCTTTTTTTTTTTCTTTTTCGCCTTTGTCATCATCGTCTTGCTTTGGAGACTGCTGAGGTCAAAGTTTAAACCGCACAAAAGAACCGCGGTTTGAAGTTTTTTGTGGGTTTTTTGTTTCTGTTTTCTTTTTTTGTTGTTTTTTTTCTTTTTTTTTTTGTTTTTGTTTTAGTTTTTATTCTATCTTTTTTTTTCACTTTTTTCCCCAACGTATAAAAAGGTAGCGGAGTTGTCTGTGGTTTTTTTTTTTTATTATTTTTTATTTATTTTTTTAATGGTTAAATCTTTGGTTTGTTTCTTTTTTTCTCTTGGAGGCCTTTATCTCTCGCACTTGCCTTTCCCACTCAGAGACCGGTGGAGGCCCGCGTGTCTCAATCGTGCTCATCTGTCTTACAGTCCTTCCCCTGGGTGAGGGAGAGAGAGGCACCCTGGGACCGGGCTGGAGGAGAAGAACTAAGCCAGGTCAACAGGTCATGCCCCTGACTTGACTAGTCCCTGGCTGGCGCGCCCCAGGGGAAGGGGCTTGGAGACCCCATACCTCACCCTCCCCTAAACACACACCCAACCCGTTTCTCCTGCTTCTAGTCCCTACCCTGACCTCCAGAAGGGAGCAGAGAGGTGGTTTAGTTACTGGCATTATTTATTTATTTATTTTTGGCACAAAAGGCCCACCAAAGGGCAGGCCAGCCTCTCTCTGTCTCTCCCTTAAGCAGGGGTCAAGGCTGGCAGAAGAGAAATGGAAAGCTCTTCTTCTCCCCCTCATCCACACTCACCTCCCTCTCTAGCCCAGGCCCCTGGTCCACCACCTGACATCCAAGCCGGGGCAGAACCTGGCCTGCGGTCTAAACTCCCCACTCCACATAAACCTCCATAGCCTTCCAACTCTCGCTCACACACAGACACACGGACACAGGCTCTGTACAGACCACAAAATAAAAACGATGAGATAGTTTTGTTTCCTGGAGTCGGAGACTGGGGTGACTGGAGTGGAAGGGGCAGGTGGGGGTGGGAGAGACTGGCAGTCCTCCACCACCTAAGCAAACCTGGCTCCCTCCAGCCCCCAGCCCCTTGCCCTGGCCGGCCCCCAGCCAACGATATTTGGTTTCTTTCTTTTTTTTTTTTTTAACATTAAAGTTCTATGAGGTATTTGGTGCCTTATCTCGAGTCCTCGGGGAAGAGGGGCCCGGGGTGGGGGGAGACCTGGGGCTCACCTGCCCCTCCCTCCCACCCTCCCACCCCCTTCCCGATATTTGGTTTCACAGCTGTAGTTAAAGCTTGGGATTTGGTTATTTTTTTCCCCCTCCCAGGAATTTTTTTTTCTTGTTTTTCATTTCCCAGTGTGGGGGTTGGACGGGGAGGGTCCCCACCAGCCCCAGCTGCATGGGGGTCCCCTCCACCAATGTCAGGGCGTCTGCCCCATCCCTGTCCCTGCTTCCTCCTCTTTGCCCCACTCCTCCACACCAGGGTGGGGACTTGAACAGGAAAAAGCAAGATTAATTGGGTGGCGGTAAGTCCCGGATTTTCTTTTCTTAACTTTTTTTTCTTTTTTCTTTTTTTTTGTTTTTTTGGGGTTTTTTTTTTGGGTTTTTTTTTTGTTTTTTGTTTTTTGTTTTTTGGTCTAGAATCATAGTTTATGTCCGAGTCATCTCCACCATGCCTTCCACGCTGCCTGTCTTCTCAGAGGGTTGTTTGTCGTTTGTTTTTCTGGTTGTAGCGCCTTCGTTCTGCACTGTTCAAATGTCTTCCCATCAGGTTAGGAGCCCTTGGGCCCCTCTGCACCCTTGGGTTGGGTCCAGGCCCCCTCGCTAGCCGCTTCCCAGGAAATCAAAATGGACAACTTCAGAGGTAGGGTGAGGGCGAGGGCAGGGGTCGGTTCAGGGCTGCTTACATTCCAGCGAGGATGGGTGTGCGAGGCACCCCTTTGGTGCCTGGGCCGGAGGGGCAGCCACTCCATCAAGGGCTGGGCAAGGCACCCAAGGCCCTACATTGGCCTAGAGTTAGTTTTTTGCTGCCTCTGTAACCCAGCCCGACAATTTTGTTCTGGGTGAGAGAAGGGAGACCAGAAGAAAAGAGAACGCTGAGGCCTGAGGGCTCTGGGTGCCTCTCCTTGGAGTGTCCACGGTGGAAGGGGAGGCCCAGGGCGTCGCCCAGTTTTCCTCCCCTTCCTTTGCCCCTGCCCAGCCAGGGGCAGGGGCCACTCTGATTTCAATGGCTCGCGTCCTTCACAGCAACACTTTGGTTTGAAGAGAGATACAGAAAGGAGGTCAAGAGTTAGAACAAAGAAGGGAGGGAGAGAGAGAGAGAGAGAGAGAGAGGGAGAGGGAGAGAGAGAGAGGGAGGGAGGGAGAGAGAGGGAGAGAGAGAGGGAGGGAGGGAGACAGAGAGACGGAGAGGGAGAGAGAGATAGAGAACAGAAACAAATACAAACTCAGGGAATCAAACCACCCAACAGTTGGTTTTCCTTCGTCCATTCTTTTTTGCTTCTCCTTTTTCTTTTAAAGCTTTTTCAGTTGATTGGCAGGGAGGGAGCTTGGGCTCTTCACCCATGTCCCTGACACCCTCTCTCAGCCACACCCACCCGCTTCCATCCACCCTGGCTGAGGGACAGGCCCTGCCCCAGCCACACCCCCTCCGGCTTTCCAAAGACAACGACGTCCATGAGGTATTTGTGAAGAGAAAGAAGCGTCCATCATTCCATCCGCATAGACAACCAAAGGCCTGGATCGCTCTGGTTCCACCTGCGGTTCATTCTTGTCTTGAAGAGTCCTCATCTTCTTTCCCATATATATATATATATAATCTATATATATATATCTATAAATTCTTTTTTCTAGTTTTAATTTATTGTTTGGTTTCTGTTTTTGTTTTTTGTTGGATTTTGTGTGTTTTTTGTTTGTTTGTTTTGGTTTTTTTTTTTTTTTTGGTTCAAAACTTTGTTGGCCTCCATGGTAGGAGGGCATGGTGACTCCTGGTAGCATCTCCTCTGTCCACTGTAGAGATATGTCCAGAGCTAGGCAAATACAAGGTCCAGCCAAGACTCGTGGAGGTCTCGTGGGAGTGGTAGCCACTTGCATGGGGAACCACAGGTCATGGTGATGTCACCACCATGCGGTCCCTGATGGAGATGCTATCCGGAGGAGCCCACCACTGGGGTGTGTGCATGTGTACATTGGAGGGTGGGGAGGGAAGGGAGAGGTATCTGCCCCCCCAGTGACATAAGGGGCATAGGGTGGGCGGACTGAGGCGAGTTCATCTTTTTGGTTTCTGGTTAATGTCAGAGAACGTGAAGATCCCACAGATAGGCACTGGAATATGATTTTTTTTTTCAGGGAAACTGACAGACAGGATGGGAAGAAAGACAGCTTGGGTGCCCTCGCCGTGTCCCCCGTTGCTCGAACTGACCACCTCCCCACAGACTGGGGAGGAGGCAGACTCCAGAGGCAGAAAGGTGACAGGGGGGGGGCGCTGAGGAGGGGCTTTTGAGAGCTGGAACTTGGCAAAAAAATGGCCTAGCTCACCCTTCAAAGGGAGAAAGGAAGGGGCAGAGGACAAAAAGGCCCGTTCCCAGGCCTTCCTCTGAACTCTCCCCAGGCTGGGGGTGACGGGACGGGGGGGGGGGGGTAAAGTGAGACCCCCTGTCCTGTTGGGGAGATCTGGGGGAGGCTGGGGAAAAGGGAACACATAGAAGGGCACACATTCTGTTGGGCGCAACGCTAAAAACTCTGTACATCCTTTGGATGAAGCTACTGAGTATTTGGTGTAAGGTTGTTCCGGTCCTTTCTTTTACCTTCTGGAAAAGACCATTTGGTAGGTGGCTCTGGGCCCTGGGCCTGCTGCTCCAGGCAGTACCTGTCTCCGCTGGCCTAGAGCTGGCCTGGGCCAAAAAGCTGGCACATTCTCTGGTTCCTTCTCTGCCCACCCCGTGGGGTAAGGTTAGGAGGTGGCCCCACAGCCAGGGCTCCGCGCGCGCGGCAGGAGGTCCGGCCTGCTGGAGGCTGCTCCACCCCTGGCTGAAGGTTCTTATTTGGTGTCATAGCAGTGAGCACTCCAAGATCTGGCTCAAGACTGGTTTTTTGGTTTGTTTGGTTTGGGGATGGGGGTGTTCGGTTAGTTTGGAGGTGTTGTTTGTTTGTTTGTTTGTTTGTTTCTCATGTCTGGTTCCTTTCGGGCAGCTGGTTTCTGTTGTGAATCTTTTTGGTTTTCTTTTTCGTTGGTTGAGTTCTTTGTTGTTTTTGTTGTTGGCTTGTTTTGTTTTGTTTTGTTTTTCGTTTTTTCATTTTGGTTGGATTTTTGGTCTTTTCCTCCTTCGTCACTCCTGCTCCAAGGATTCCCCCACCAGCCTCCTCACCCTCTCTCGGGCAGGGGACCAAGGTCAGGGGACTCAGAGGAGGAGGAGGAGGGGAGGAACGGTCGGCTCTCACTCAGCCTTGGACCCCGCCTCGGGTCCCCCCGGGCCTCCAGAGGTCTGTGCTGCCACCTCACTGCAAGTGGAGGATGATGAGGACGAAGATGAGGAGAGGCCAGGAGACTTGCTTGAGATGGAGGCTGCCACGGCTGCGGCCGCTGCGGAGACCAGGCCCACGCCTGGAGGGGCACTGAGCAGGGGCAGCCCGGTGTGGTTCAAGAAGAGAGGCGAGGTTACTAGGCTGGGGCTCCCTGGGGCCGCGCCGGCTGCCCCCAGCACCAGGTTCCCGCTGCCATCAAGGCTGGTAAGGGGCAGGGTTCCACCAGAGGCCAGGGCTGGTGAGGAGAAAGAGAGGCTGAGCTGGAGGTAGATCAGGCCAAGGAGGCCTTGGCCTTTGTGGACCCTGCCTGAGCATCCCGTCTCCCCGTCTGTCCCACCGACTCCCACGAAGCAGCGCCCCTCACACCTTCCCGGAAGACAGATGGGGGATGAAGAGGCGAGCAATGCAGCGAGCGGGGGCAGGGGGGCGTAGCTGGGGCAGCAATGGGGGGTGGTGGGTGGGGCTCGAGGCCCAGGAGATGGCAGGACTGGTGGCAATGGGGTGACACGAAGCAGCACGCACCTTGGATAGTGGCCAAAGGGTTGTTGCTCATGAGGGCTGGACTCAGCCCAGAGCTCAACCCCACCATTGTGCTTCTGCAAGAGCAAAGCAGAGGCGTTAGCGGGGGGAGGGGCGGAGGAACCTTGGCAGAACTGAGGTGCATCTCCCCACCCCGAAAGCAGCGGAGACCTCCCACTCACAGCCGGCACACTTACCCCGTGCTGGGGTTCAGGCCCGACAAGCCGATAGCCGAGTGGCTGCCTTGAGGGCTCGGGTTTGTGCTGTTGGTGGTGGCCGGGGGTGGGGGAGTGACAGAGGGGATGGAATTGAGGGGGGGCGCAGCTCCGCCCCCACCCCCACCCCCTCCTGCTGTCCGGCTGGGATGGAGCGTCCCCACAGCTGAAGATAAGGTAGTAACTGCCAGAGAGGGAGAGAGAAAAAGCAGGGTCTTCAGCCTCCTCTGGTCCCTTATCATGGAAGTCGGGGGTTATCTCTAGTGCATACCCGGGGTCTCCTCCCTCAGAGGGGAGGAGCACTATCCCAACCCCCTCCCCAGAATCCGTTTGTCTCTATCTCATGGTAGGAGTCAAAATAAACACTGGCATTGGCTTTCTGCGGCTTTCTGCAAGCAGTGCCCCAAACCATTTTGATGTGGACATGAAACGGCTGGTCCAGGAGACCCTGTCCTGTGGCTCCCTCCAGGAGCTGGAGATGGGTCCAGGCTACATCTGTGCTGCTGGACAGTCAAGAGTGGGCAGCTTGAGAGGGGTCACTGAGGGTCAAATCAGCCAGACCAAATCCCAGTTCTGGCCGTGTCCTGAACACACCAGCTTCTCTGACCTTCCTTCAGTCCCCTCAAAAATGGGACTAATTTCATGAACTGAGAATGAAGATTACGCCAGTCCACATGCTGTGTAAAGGACCTGGTCCAGTGGGGGCCGGCTCCTTCTCCTAATTTACAATCCTCCATTTATTATTTCTTAACCTGAAGGGAGCGATATAGTGTTTGCTTTCTGTTATTATTTTTTTAAACAGGCTGAAGAGACGACTCAGCAGTCAAGAGTACTGGCTGCTCTTCCAGAGGACTTGGGTTTTTTGGATCTCAGCACCCACGTGGCAGCTCATAACTGTCAACAGCTCCAGTCCCTGGGGACCCGATGCCCTCTTGTGTTGGTGGCTACTGGGCACTGCACGCTCACAGTCCAAACCAACCAACCAACCCCAGCTCACAAGTAGAAACAAACAAAACCGAGTTTAAAGAAATACTGAGGAGGCTGGAGATGGACCCCAGAGCTCTGTGCACTAAGCAAGCTCCGGCACAGGGCCAACACCCGACAACACCCGACAACACCCCACAGCGGCCAGGGACAATGAGTGCTGCCTTCCAGGGAACTGTGGGGCTGACTAGAGGCTGCTCTGGCAGACAAAAAAAGAGAAACCAAAAAAACCAAAAACCGAGGGACTGCCCTCTGCTCTTTCTGCCCCCCACCCTCGCACCACCCGGGAGACTCGAGGTTCCCAGCTGCTCAGAGCCACCGCTGAACCCCAGGCTGTAGCCATGCAGTGTGTGTTGTCCCGGTCCCCCTCCCAGCCTGCCTCTAACCTGTTGTGCTCAGACTGCTAGAAGCTTGGGACAATGGTAAGGTCCCTGCGCCCCCTTGGGGTGTGACCTGGGGAGAGAAGAAAGAAGGGTAAGACACCACTGTCACAAGGCAGCCTCCCACGGTGTGTCCTGTGCACCTCACTCCCACTGCCTCACTCAAGGGTGGGGAGACAGGGCCACAGGCACCCCTCCTCCCCCAGTGGTCCTGCACTACAAGCAAGAAGCTGAGGGAGTTCCCCCGCGGCTCCCCTGACACTCTCCTGTCCGGCTAGGGTCCCCGCAGAGCTGGTGACAGCACCTGGACAACTGCTCTGTGTATTTCTGCTATTGGCTCTCTTAGAAGGAACTCTCTTTTAAGAAAGTTAGACAAGCCTGGATCACATAGTCCAGCCTGGGCTACATGTCATGAAATCTTGTCTTCAAAAACCAAATAAAATAAAATAAAAATAAAAAAAAATAAGTGAAGTTAGGGCACTCGGGAAGGAGAGGCAGGAGGAACGGGAGTTCAAAGCCTCCCCTTACAGAAGATAAATGCTGGCAAGCCCTGAGACAGGCTCACTCTGCCTAGAAACCGTAAAGACTGACAGCGTCTCTCCATAGCTCAGAACCCCATGACTTAGATTCTTGGTAAAAATGTGGGGTATCCGCTCAGCGATGAGAGCACATGCCCTTAGTCCCAGCACTCAGGAGGCTGAGGCAGGAGGACCACAAATTGGAACTGGACTGCCTAGTGTGTTCCAGGCAACCTTGACTCAAGAGGAGGAGGAGGAAGAAGAGGAGAAGGAGGCAAAGGCAGGCAGATCTGTGTCTGAGGCTAGCCTGGTCTACAGAGTGAGTTCCAGGACAGCCAGGGCTACACAGAGAAATCCTGTCTCGAAAAAAAAAGAAAAAAGAAAAAAAGAAAAGAAAAGAAAAGAAAAGAAAAGAAAGAAAGAAAGAAAGAAAGAAAGAAAGAAAGAAAGAAAGAAAGAAAGAGACAGACAGATACAGAATAGTTCCAGGACAGTCAAGGCTACACAAAGAAGCCCTGTCTTGAAAACCCAAACCGGGGCTGCAGAGACGGCTCAGTGGTTAAGAGCACTGACTGCTCTTCTGAAGGTCTTAAGTTCAAATCCCAGCAACCACATGGTGGCTCACAACCATCCGTGATGAGATCTGACGCCCTCTTCTGGTGTCTGAAGACAGCGACAATGGACTTATCTGTAATAAATAAATCTTTGAGCCGGAGTGAGCAAGGTTAAGCCTTGTGATCAGGGCAGACCAGAGCGAGCAGAGGTCCTAAAATCCAATCCCAGCAACCACATGGTGGCTCACAACCATCTGTACAGCTACAGTGCACTCATATACATAAATGAATAAATCTTAAGAATAATAATAAGCTGGGCGTGGCAGCGCACACCTGTAATCCCAGCACTTGGGAGGCAGAGGCAGGCAGATTTCTGAGTTCGAGGCCAGCCTGGTCTACAGAGTGAGTTCCAGGACAGCCAGGGCTACACTGAGAAACCCTGTCTCGAAAAAAACAAATCCAAAAAACCAAATAAATAAATAAATAAATAAATAATAATAATAAAAAGAAAACCCAAAGCAAACAACCAACAACATAAAACCCACCAGCAGCACCAAAACCCACGCTGTGTCTGCCAACCTCTGCTCCCACGCCCGTTCCCGCCGCTCCAGCCATACACTGCATTGCACTGGGATTCAGTGCATCTTAGCATCTAAGCCTGGTGCACGCTGGACCTGGCAGAATATGACCCTCCCAGGTAGCCCTCCTCCTCCATGTGGCTGGCTAACTCTCAAAACACTCCCTCCTTCCTTCCAGTTCTGGAGCTGAAGGGCTTCTCTTTAGAGACCACAGCTCCGTTCACAAACAGGGAAGAGAAGGAAGGATAATCCAGATGTCTCTGAGCTGACTCGTGTGGGGTCATGGTGCTGCAGGTACCTCACAGGTCTAATGATAGCCCTTCCTGCCTCTGCGGGTGGGAGCCTGTGTGGTCCTGCCCGAACCATACTGCGTCCCCCTTTATGCTAATGTGCCTGTCTAACTATGTCAGTGTGTCTATCCGTGGGAGCTTGTACCCACCACATCAGACAACAGTCTGGGGCCTGGAGATGGTTTGGTGGAAGAAGTCACTCCTTGACAACCTGTCCCTGGAACCTACGTGGTACCCCCAAAGTTGTCTTTTTGTTTTGTTTTGTTTTTCAAGACAGGGTTTCTCTGTGTAGCTCTGGCTGTCCTGGGACTCACTCTGTAGACCAGGCTGGCCTCGAACTCAGAAATCCTCCTGCCTCTGCCTCTGCCTCTGCCTCTGCCTCTGCCTCTGCCTCTGCCTCTGCCTCTGCCTCTGCCTCCCAAGTGCTGGGATTACAGGCGTGCGCCACCACACCCGGCTCCAAATTTTTTTGACCTCCACTCAGGTTGAGTGGCATGTTTTCCTGGTAACTGTGTCCCTTTGTAACTGCTCTGTATGTGACATTCTCTCTCCCAGAACCTCCGGGGACAACTCTGCTGTCTCTATTCTAGGTACGTTTGCTTCCCACAGTTGCCTACAGGCTTCTGCCCTGACTCCCGACCCCACCCCCACCTCCAGCACATCGCCTAAGCTCTGGGTACCAGGTGAGGGCTGTAGCTGGTCGGCTTTCCCGGGCTGGGCAGCATGGGGGCCGCGCTGCAAGGGTTGATGCGTTTCTCCTTCTGGCGCCGGTTGCAGAACCAGACGCGGATCACTTCCTTCTCCATGTGCAGCTGCTCGGCGATCAGCAGGATCTCCTCTGAGGTAGGCTTCTGGTTCTACAAGCAGAGAAGGGCTGGTGTGTGAGCTAGCGGCCTTCTTCCACCTGATACCCTTCCCGGCCGCCAGGGGGCGAAACTCACCGCTAGGAAACTCTTCTCTAAGGCGAAGCGGACATTCGTCTCGATGCTGGTCCTCTTCTTGCGTCTCCGCCCGGGCAGCCCGTCGAAACCCAGGCTGGGGCTGCTCAGCTGGTTTGGGCTGGGTAGGCTTGAGTCCACAGACATAGTCTCTGTGAAGACGGGAGACAAGGACGTCAGCGATCATTCCCCGCCCTTCCCCATCGCCAGTCCCCTGTGCAGGGGTGGCGGGTGAGGGGCGCCCCCTATTGGAGCCTCCGACCAGGCTCACCTGCATCGTTGAGCCACTTCTCCAGGAGGGGCTTGAGTTTACACATGTTCTTGAAGCTCAGGTTAAGGGCCTCGAAGCGGGAAATGGTCGTTTGGCTGAAGTCGTTGCCATAGAGCTTGCCCATGGCCAGGCCCACATCACCCTGGTCCAGAGAGAAGGCGGTAGAGTTTGGAAGTTAAGGCGGGCCCTCCTGGTCCAAGGGCAGATCCAGACACGGCAGCAGTGTTTGGAACTTTGCATCGTTGTTCCGTCCCCACCCCCACCCCCACCTCCACCCGCTACCTCATAAGGTGGTCCCAGACCTGTGTGAAGCCCAGCTTGATGCGGCGTTGCTTGAAGGTGCGAGCGAACTGTTCCAGCTCCTCCAAATCACTGGGCTCCTCTGGGTGGGACGGCGGTTCCAAGCACTTCGGGGGCTGCGGGTGCGAGAGGTGCGGGTCGGGCAGCGTGGGGCGAGTCATAGCCTGGTGGGGTGGGCAGGTGGGTGGGATGCGGGATGGAGGACCCGGATGGGGCTAAGCAATGGTTGTGCGCGTGCTGGCTGCAGACTCCCCTCGCCTGCCCGAGGCGCCCACACTAGTCTCTAATCCTGTTAAAGGTTTCGCTCCACTGCCGACCATGGTCCTCTCTGCATTACTCTTCACCTTCCCTTAGAGAGCCGAACTCCCACAAGGAGCAGCCAGCGTCTTTTGCTGATGGCTCAGTGGCCTAGAGCCGGGGACAGTGAGTTCATCCTCCTTCATCCTCTGCTACAGACTTGTCAGGCAGCTCAGCCCGAGTCCTAGCCCTCCTGGGACCGACATCCCCTTGCATGGAATAGAAACCATCACTACTCTGCCTGCCCATTGGATTATTAGATTAAGATTACTAAGAAGGAGGCCGTCCAAGCCTACAGGCAGAGAGTGAAGGCCGAGGTTCCGTCTATAGATGCGACAATAACGTGCAGATGCCTGGACGACAGATGGGTATTATATGGGTCGAGGAAGCTGAGAACAGGGGGGCGGTGCACGCGGAGGACAGGAGACATATGGAATCTATCTTGAGCTCAGTTTCACTGTGCATTTTTAAAACTCCTCTAAAAAAATGAAAGGCTCGATAGCAAGCATATAGCTGCTCCGGAGAACAAGGCAGAGGAATTCTACTTTTAAAATCAGCTTGGGCTACGGAGTGAGTTCAATGCCAGCCTGAGCAACTCTGAAGGACCATCTCAAAGTAAAGTGTGAAAAGAGGGTTGGTTCAGCGGGGAAGCCCCTGCCTAGAATCCCCCAGTGAGAGGCTGTGGGCGTGGCTCGGTGGTAGAGCCCCTGCCCAGAATCTTCCAATGAGAGGCTGGGGGCGTGGCTCAGTGGTAGAGCCCCGCCTAGAATCCCCCAGTGAGGGGCTGGGGGCGTGGCTCAGTGGTAGAGCCCCTGCCCAGAATCCTCCAATGAGGGGCTGGGGATGTGGCTCCGTGGTAGAGCCCCTGCCTAGAATCCCCCAGTGAGGGGCTGGGGGCGTGGCTCAGTGGTCGAGCCCCGCCTAGAGTCCCCAGTGAGAGGCTGGGGGCGTGGCTCAGTGGTAGAGCCCCTGCCTAGAATACTCAAAATTCTGGATTGACTCTCTAATAATACCAAATTATAAATAAAAGAAAGCAAAGTCTTAAAAATAAGTAGCTTGCAAGCGGAGAAAATGTACAGAAATTAATAAGCAGTACAATTAGAGAGCTGGACAAGAAGCAACAAACTCTCCGGAGTGATTCACTGTCTTAAAAATGAAAAGTTGGAGGCAGGTGCTTGGCGCGGGGATTTCTGTCCCAAGGATCTTTGGTGATCTAAAATCTCAGAACGGGTGTGTCTGGGAAAACATGATGACGTGAGCCCTGCTGGGTTCAAGGTGTCACTCTGTATCGCCGCATCAGAGGTTTGGTATCAGCGGCACGATCTTCCCAGGAGGGGTAAAGGAAGCCAGCGCGGGCAGGCAGGGCAGCTTCAGCAGCCAAGTGAGCTGATGCTGGCGAGCACCTCGCCTTTCCGGGCATGTGGAACTTAGCACTACAGCTAAGACCTGTGTGGGCCTGACAACTATTCAGCCCTTCTGACAGAGTTCGTGGGTGTCCGTGCGTGCGCGTGTGCGCGTGTGAGTGCGTGTGTGTGTGTGTGTGTGTGTGCACGCGCGTGCGTGTGTGTCCGCACAAGTGCACGTGAGTGTGGAGAGCCTGAAGCCACCATCGGGCAGGTGTCTTTCCTCAATTGCTCAACTTTTTTTTTTGTTTGTTTTTTTGTTTTTTTGGATTTGGTTTTTTCGAGACAGGGTTTCTCTGTGTAGCCCTGGCTGTCCTGGAACTCACTCTGTAGACCTGGCTGGCCTCAAACTCAGAAATCCGCCTGCCTCTGCCTCCCAAGTGCTGGGATTAAAGGCGTGTGCCACCACTGCCTGAACCTGAAATGTATTGGTTAGGCTGTCTGGCTAAGGATCTGCTGTCAACCTCTGTGCCCCCAGGGTGAAATCCCTGCCACACTCAGCTTTTTTGTAAAAGACTGATTTATTATTATATCTAAGTATGCTGTAGCTGTCTTCAGCTGCACCAGAAGAGGGTGTCAGATCTCCCCTCTCCCTCTCCCTCTCCCTCTCCTCTCCCTCTCCTTCTCTGTCTCTCTCTGAACTACCATGTGGTTGCTGGGATTTGAACTCAGAACCTTAGGAAAAAGCAGTCAGTGCTCTTACCCGCTGAGCCATCTGAGTTCTGAGGGGTCCTCCAGCTCAGGCCTTTGTGTTTACAGGGGCACTTTACTAACTGAGCCACACCTTCAGCCTCTGAGCTAAATATCTCATCAGATTTTCAAAGGCTTTGGAACCACTGGTCTGGTTTGAATCCCCTCCTGGTACGAAGCGAGGAACTGACCCAGGTACGGAGCCTACATTCTCTGACTTCCTACAGCCAGCTGGTGGCGGATGAGGGCTGAGCCTCAGGGCCCTCGGGTGCTCAGGGGCGTGAGATGTACCAGTGGAACAGAGGGGTACGAGGTAGGCCGATGGTTTCCACAGGTCCCACTGCACTCGGCCTCTCAGCCCCTGCTCGAGCTGCGGCCAGTGGCTTGGTAAACTCAGTGGACAGTCTCACCTGTGTGGGAAGCCCGGCCCGGGGCTGGGAGGTCAAGAGAGCTCCTTGGGTTTGTTGAGGTAGCTGGAATAGATTTGGCGTTGGTAGCAGGCCTGGAGAGACAATTAAGAACACAGAGGGTGAGTGGGCGGGCGGGGTAGGGCGGGGAATGCCGAACAAACGCCTTGGGAGACGGTGTCAGCTGGGCTGAGGTCTCACCTGGCTGACTCTGCTGTGCCTGTGGCAGCAGGAACTGAGCAGGTGGCTGGAGGTGGTGGCCGGGGACGAGCACCAGCTGTTGCAGCTGGAGAAGTTGCTGTATGTCCTGGCAGAGAGGGGATGGACAGAAGCACAGAATGAGTCCAGGCTGGATCTCCCCTTCAGCAGGAGGTGGTGGGGACCCCCAAGGGGTTGAAGCCAGCAGCAGCCATGTAGCCTGGTGCAGCGAGCCGTGGTCCGCTGGGCTTGGGACAGCGCAGCGGCGACCCTGGGGCGCCCGAGCGTCCTATCCTCACAGCTGCGCACGAGGGTTCATTCTTTGCCTTTCGCTTCCTGGTGAAATGTTTGCCCTGTCTCACATCCCACAGAACAAATAGACTTGTTTAAAAATGTAAACCAGACTAAGTCTTTTCTCTCTTTAAAGTGGTCCCGAGGCGTGTGCTATGATGTCTGGAATTATCTCTGATGTGCTCCAGCAAATAGCAGGTGTGTGCATTGGTACAACAGCTCGGAGAAAAGCTTCGGCACTAATTCATGTGGAAAAGAGAGCTCAGAATGTGAACTGATTTGGAGATAGGGTCTTTGAAGATAATCAACTTAAAACAAGGCCATGAAAGTGCATTCTAGGGCTGGAGAGATGGCTCAGGGGTTAAGAGCACTGACTGTTCTTCCAGAGGTCCTGGGTTCAATTCCCAGCAACCACAGGGTGGCTCACAACCAACTATAATGGGATCGTGCATTCATGTAAATAAAATAAACAAATCTAAAAAAGAAAGAAAGTGTGTCCTAATGCACTGTGGTTGATAGCGTCATTAAAAGTGGAAACTCAGGCCAGAAGTGGTACCACATGCCGGTCGTTAAGAGTTTAATTTAGGCCCTGGAGAGATGGCTCAGCGGTTAAGAGCATTGACTGATCTTCCAGAGATCATGAGTTCAAATCCCAGCAACCACATGGTGGCTCACAACCATCTGTAATGGGATCCGATGCCCTCTTCTGGTGTGTCTGAACACAGTTACAGTGTACTTACATGTATACATACATACATACATATATACATGTTTAAAAAAAGAATCATTACTTTTCATTCCTTAAAAAAAAAAAGTTTAGCAGGGCGGTGGCGCACGCCTTTAATCCTAACACTTGGGAGGCAGAGGCAGGCGGATTTCTGAGTTCGAGGCCAGCCTGGTCTACAGAGTGAGTTCCAGGACAGCCAGGACTACACAGAGAAACCCTGTCTCAAAAAAGCCCCCCCCCCCCCAAAAAAAAGAGTAGAGAGGAGCCTAGAGAGATTAGCCCAATGGTTAATTGCTATCTCTTTCAGATGGACCCTGGTTCAAATCCCAGCACTGCTATCTGGCAGCGCACAACCACTTGTAACTCTAGGTGTGGAGAAGCTCGGGCCCTCTTCTATCTTCCATGGCCACACACACAGTGTGGCACCCACAGGCACACATGTGCACATAACTAAACAAAACAAAAATTTTATTTTTTTTCCGTGACAGGGTTTCTCTTTTGTAGCCTTGGCTGTCCTAGAAATCGAGTTGAACACCACCCTGGATTTGAAATCACAGAGACCCGCCTGCCTCTGTCTCCAGAGTGCTGAGACTAAAGGTGTGCACCACCACCACCCAGCTTAAATAAATAAATAAATAAATAAATTTTTTAAAAAAGAAAAGGGCTGAAAGTGTCAGCACAGTGGTAGAACACATGCCTCAAATCCCCCAGTGAGGTGCTGGGGCCGCGGCATAGTAGAGAACTCGCCTAATGTTCATGAGACCGGTGATTTAACCGACCAGTACTGCTGTGAATAAACAAACAGAAAGGTGTTCTGGCCAGAGGGCCCGGTGGTTTTCTAAAAGGGCTTGCCGCCAACCTAACCATCTGAGTCTGACCCCTTAGACCACCTCTGACCTCCGCACATGTGCCATGGCACGCTGGCACCCACCTTGGGATAGTGGACCGTGCCAGGAAACTTGATAGGGTAGAGCGGGCCTGAGACCCTGGTACCTAGGTGCCCACCTGGGATGGTAAGCGCCCCCTGTTCCCAGGTCTACATGCCCCACACTGTCCTTGGCCCCAAACAGAGCTCTCCATGCTAACGAGACACCGAGAGGCCCTGAGGGCTTGCCAATAAATTTCCCTTCCCCGACATCCCCCCAGCGTGTGTGGATAAACATGGACTGTCTCTTTCACCAAAAACTGCCCTGTGGAGCATGGAGAAGGCCTTCACCTGCAGAGGCGCGGCCTAAGTGTCCTGTAGAAGGCCTCTCTGCATGTCTAGACAACACTCCCTAAGCTAAGGATTTCCACAATGAGCTAAGCTGAAGTTTCCCCCCTCCCTCCTCCATCACCTCTGTCCTCAGCCCACAGGCCCCCAACGGTCCCAGATCTCATCTTGGGCCTTCATTCCTGACTCCTCTGTACGACACCCCAATGGCGACTAGATGCCCGGGAGTCAGGGAACCCCAACTTTGGCCTACCACATCTTAGACTGCGTTCTCTCATCCCCTGAGCACTGTCTTGGTGCTTCCCTTAAAGCCCAACACCTAAAGCCTCCCCAGTGGCTCCTCCCCACCCCAACATCAGCGGCAGGGCGGAACGCAGACCCACAATCCACTACACACATAGAAGACAAATGCTTGTTTTAAAGGAGGGAATATTTTGATATAAATACAAATAGAACGGAGAGGATGTAAACAGACTCAGGAAAGAAGACGTCTACAAGCCAACGGGAGAGGACCAGAGGCCCTGCCCACACCTCCTGCCACACTCCTGGCTTCCAGAACACTGAAAGAATGTATGTCTGCTGTTGAAGTCATCAGACAGTGGCTCTTTGTTACAGCAGCACGAGCAAACTATACAAGCTGGACATGCCCCTGCCTTCCTTATTAGGCAACAGTTCTATTCCTGGGTGTGAAACCACCAGAAGTGTGTGCGTGTGCCGAGTTTTCCACACAGGACCTCCACCCCAGTTCAAGTGGCCACCAGCTGCTGGACAGAAAAATAACCCGAGTCCGTGGAATCAGCGACGACACAAACTTCCAACACGAGGTCATGACCTCCTACAGGATCCTGCTTATATTTCTATTTGCGTGTCACAAACGCCAAAGGCTTCCGAGTGCCATTGACGTGGGTGCGTATTGTTATTGGGGCCCTGATCTGTGTGCTTGTGATTGACAGGCTTTTCATAAGTTGTTCTACGTTGCTGGCCTATGGCAGAGACATCATTCGAGGCTGTGTCTACTCTACTCTTCCCTGGTACCCTACGCCCCGTAAAACTCCTCATAGGTCACCAACGCAGAACAAATTACGAAAAGCATGCCAGTCACAGGCACACAGATCAGGGCCCACAGAGAGTTACCCATTCCACTCTCCACTGCCCTTCTTACGGGTGGCACGTTTGCTAATGCGCCCTCCTCCTCTGCTAGGCTGAGCCTCTAGCAGGCAGAGGCATGTCTTATTAAAAGGAAACAAACAACTGTAGCCATACCCCAGTCTGGCTTCCCTTCCTCTGTCCTTCACATGCTGCCCCCCCCACTGCGTTATGTCCCCCCTCCACTGTCACCATCCTAGTCCAAATCACAGCACGTCTACCCCAGGCCACGCAGTTCCTCTAAGCACCCGGGGAGTGTCTGATAGCAACAGGCTTCTGAGTTGTTGTTGTTGTTTTTTCCTGAGTCAGGGTCTCATGTAGTTTGGGCTGCCTCAGGATTCCCCATGTGGCTGAAGATGACCATAAACTCCGCATCCTCCTGCTGCAGATGTCTGGGTGTGGCTTGGGTGTGTACCCATGTATATGTATGTGTGTGGGTGTCGGCGTGTACACACGGAGGCCTGAAGAAGAGCCCTCAGAGGCGGAGTCACGGGCTCTCGTGGGTTATTCCGTGAGTGCTGGGTTGTGATCCGGAGCCGTGGCTGGGAGCCTTTATGTGCCTGGCCATCCGATGGCCCAACTGTTATTAGCATATATTAATTGTGTATGGCCCTGGGTTTCATGATATTTGCATACTGCGCCTAATGTATTTCAGTCGTATTCACCTTGTCACCCTCCCTGTCCCCCTCCAACTCCCATGGATCCAATCCACCCACTTTCATGTCCTTTTGGATGCATGTGATGTGATGTAAGCTTAAAACATTTTTTTTTTAACTTTCCACAAAAGGTTTTGGTAAGATGCAAAAAGCATCATGGTGAAACTATGTTTTTTGTTTTCTTCCTTCCTTCCTTCCTTCCTTCCTTCCTTCCTTCCTTCCTTCCTTCCTTCCTTCCTTCCTTCCTTTCTTCTGCTGTCTTCACACACACCAGAAGAGGGCATCAGATCCCATTATAAATAGTGTGAGCCACCATGTGGTTGCTGGGAATTGAACTCAGGACCTCTGGAAGAGCAGTCCGTGCTCTTAACAACTGAGCCATCTCCAACCGGACCCCTGCCTTTTAAGAAAGGGTTTCTCTGTGTAGCCCTGGCTGTCCTGGAACTCACTCTGTATAACAGGCTGGCCTCGAACGCAGAAATCCGCCTGCCTCTGTGCCTGGCACTACACACACACACACACAGAGACACACACACACACACACAGACATACACACACAGACACACACACACAAACACACACACACATACACACAGACACACACACAGACACACACACACACAGACACACACAGTTACATGGCATCTCACAGCCCTCTGTAACTCCCTGCTCCTGTCCTCCAGGCACCAGGCATGTACATGGTACACAGACATGCATGCAGGCAAAACTGTCACATACCTAGAAATATCTTTTTAAATCTATTAACTTTTTTTTTTTTATTAAAAAGACAGATCGCGCTGGGCAGTGGTGGCGCACGCCTGTAATCCCAGCAGTCTGGGAGGCAGAGGCAGGCGGATTTCTGAGTTCGAGGCCAGCCTGATCTACTGAGTGAGTTCCAGGATAGCCAGGGCTACACAGAGAAACCCTGTCTCGAAAAACCAAAAAAAAAAAAACCAAACAAGAAGAAGAACAAGAAGAAGAAGAAGAAGAAGAAGAAGAAGAAGAAGAAGAAGAAGAAGAAGAAGAAGAAGAAGAAGAAGAAGAAGAAGAAGAAGAAGAAAAAGACAGAGAGAAAGCATCTGCAAGGCACCCCAGGAGGGGCGGATGAACTTGGGTGGGACAAACCCCGATGTTTACTAGGCTCTAACCGAGGTGCACCATTTCCTTCTGCTGCGAATTAGAACCGACCGAGGTGGCTATGCACGCACCGGCCTGCACTGTCTTCTCTCCACCCACGCGTGATAGAATCCAAGCACTTCGCTGCAGCCTGGCCCAGCCCAGGCCTCTCCTCTCCTTGAGACTTCCCTGCCCTCTGACCCCTGTCTGGCCACACAACCCCTCCTTGTCACTCAAGCTAGAAAGGAATCTCCGGGACTTGTCACTCAGCCCGGGCCTTTGCTGTTTATGCTAAGAACCACCCCCTTCCATTTCATTCGAGTCTCCACCAATGCTCTTCCTCGGGGCGGCCACCTGTACCCCTTCTCCGTTTTCCTACCATTCCTCACACCACATTCTCCTCTGTCCTGCGAGAACTGCTTCCCGTCTTTCTCTCCAGCTACGATGCACACTCAAAACCGTCTACTTTATCCTCACCAAGAAAGGCGCCCGCTGGTGAGGAGGATCCCTCCCTCCGCCGCCCCACCCCCATTTGCTGAGTGAAGGCATACAATTTTAGAAAGGGATTTTAGCACACAGCGAGTAGGCTCCGCTCGCCCGGGGCTCGGCCAGTAGGAGGCCCCATCAGTCTACAATCCAGAGGGTGCGTGGCTCTCTTTAACCACTTGGGGGCGCGCCACTCTAGCCCCAAATGGAGTTGGGCGAGCTGACAGTGGCTGGAGGAGACCTTCGGTGGCCTGTTTTAAAAGTCAATTGCTTTGTCTCTCTCTCTAACCAGCTGGGAGGGTTAGCATACCCTGCTGAAGCTGGCTGGCTGGCTGGGAACACACTATATAGCCCAGGCTGGCCTCGAACTTGTTACAGTCCTTCCTGCCTCTGCCTTCTCAGTGTCAGGATTATGGGTTGGCATTACCATTACCACACCCAGGCTGGGAAGGAACCAGTTCTTGCTTCCAGTATAATACAGGACCGTCTGGCTGCGCTTTGCTGAAGACAGACCGGGGACAGAAGGCAGAGATACACGGCTAATGCGCTACGTGGGTGAAGGGGTGGTTAAGCGAGCAGTTTCTCGTCGGGCCTCCGTCCCCACTGGGGGCGAGGGTGGGGGTGGGGTAGAAGGCTATGCGAGTGAATGGGAAGAAGCCAGGGCCCCAGAGCTGGCCAGCTGCGACGATGGCCCAGGTGCTGCGCCTCACCCCAGTGCACAGAAGAGGAGGCCCTCACCCCGCCATGCCTCCCAGCCCTGCAAAACCCCGCCACCATGACTGGAGGGTGTCGGCAGGCCAGCGACCAGGTCTGGATACAGCTGGTCTAGGCTGGAGAGAGGAGGAAGAGTGAGAACTGTGGGAACGGAGCGAACGAGCTGTCACTCGAACTAGCTGTTCTCGTTCGAGGAGGGTGCGTGGGGGATGGGCAGCGGGGCGACACTGTCGGTGGTGGGTACACTTTCGGTTAGATAGGAAGGAAAAGTTCTGTTGTTCTGGTATAGCAGGGAAGTAGCTGTAATTAATGACATATGGCATATTTCCAAATAGCTAAAACGAGCAGGGTATGGTATGTGGGGTGTGCCTGCAGCCTCAGCACTTCAGAGGTGGAGGCAGGAGTTCAAGGCCAGCTTGGGCTACATAGAGACTACCAGCCCAGAATGGATTACAAGAAACTCTGTCTGAAAACAGCAACAATAACTACTACTACTACTACTATTGTTGTTGTCAGGGCCGAGGATTGAACCCAGGATCTCAGGCATGCGAGACACGTGCTCTACCACCAAAGATGGAGCTCATCACCCCCCACCACCACCACCACACACACCAAAAGACCTTAAAGGTTTCCACCATACAGAGAGGATAAATAGTTGTGGTAACTATTTATATAGGTATGTTAAATAGCCTGACTTTGAAGTCAATGATTCTTGAATCACTCCTGCCTCTGGGTCACAGCTTTCTTATCTGTGAACTTAGGGAAAACTGGGTGACTCTTCCCTGGGTTTTGCTGGGGCCTGAGTGATGTCATTATTCAGAGTGCTTTAGAAATCTGAATGCAAGCTGGGCGGTGGTAGCGCACGCCTGTAATCCCAGCACTGGGAGGCAGAGGCAGGCGGATTTCTGAGTTTGAGGCCAGCCTGGTCTACAGAGTGAGTTCCAGGACAGCCAGGGCTACACAGAGAAACCCTGTCTCGGAAAAAAAAAAGTGAAAGAAAGAAAGAAAGAAAGAAAGAAAGAAAGAAAGAAAGAAAGAAAGAAAGCAAGGAAGGAAGGAAGGAAGGAAGGAAGGAAGGAAGGAAGAAAGAAAGGAAGAAAGGAAAGAAAGAAAGAAAGGAAGGAAGAAAGGAAAGAAAGAAGAAAGAAAGGAAGGAAGAAAGAAAGAAAGAAAGAAAGAAAGAAAGAAAGAAAGAAAGAAAGAAAGAAAGAAAGAAATCTGAACGCATTACTTACACACAGGTGCAAGCCGCTACTGTCCCCTCACGCACCCTACCCCATGGTGAGCCGTCAACAGTCCAAGCCCCACCTGCCTTTCAAATCTGTCCTTGTGACCACCACGGACAAGGTCCAGTGCCCAACTAGCCTCTGCGGAGAGTTAGCCAGATATCTGCCTGTCTGCGTGATGGCCCCAACTTGAGTCACTAAGACGCTCCTCAGGCTAGTTATGGAGGTGCATGCCTTTAATCCCAGCACTCAGGGCAGAGGCTGGTGGATCTCAGTAAGTTAGAGGCTCTGGTGGAGGTGGTGGTGGTGGTGATGATGGGGTGGTGGTGAGTTCAAGACCCAACAGGTCCAATGAAACACTTGTTTCTTTTAACTCAGAAAATATCCAGGCACGGAAGCCAAACCCCCAGGAATCAGTTCTTGGCCAATGCAATCCGTGTTCCTACACCACATCCTTCCTGTGCAAGGCAGCCTTCCCTCCCACCTGTGTGCCCACCTCCCATGGCTCCCTTGTTTAATGCCTCTCAGATGACTTGGTCCCTGGTTTAACTGCCCGCCTGCCCAGCGCAAGACAAACCCTAGGAATGCGTTCTGGGCTTCCCCATCTCGCTGTGTAGCCAAGGGCGGTCTGGAACCCTTCTGATCCTCTTGGACGGTGCCCCCTGCCTCTCTACCTTGGGGGTTCTGGGATTACAGGTGTGTGCCAGCATCAGAAGTTTATGCAGTGCCGGAGATGGAACCCAGGAACTCGAGTGTGCAAGCACTCTTACCAAGTGGCCACGCCTCCTAAAACAATTGTAGTTTGTTCTTTTGAGTTTGTTCATCTGGGCTGCAGCCCAGATGGTCTCAAACTCAGGGCAGTCCTCCTGCCTCAGCTTTCTGAGTGCTGGAGTTACAGGTATGTGCTGCCACCCCTGGCTTTAGAATAATTTCTAAATTATAGACTAAACTCTGTCTCAATCCCTCCCTTACGCCTGCCTCCCCACACACTCATGTCTGTGTGTGCATGCGCATGCCTGTATACATGTGCACGCATGCATGCAGGGACAGGATGGCGGTCAACGAGGACTGTCCTCCTCAGTCACTCTGCACCTTGTGTTTTGACACAGGGGCCTTCAGGGAACCAGAAGACTAACAAGTTAGCTAGCCTGGTGGACCGGCCAGCTCCCAGTGTCCTGTTGTCACAGAGCTAGGATCACAGGGAAGAAAGAGCTGTTGAGCTGGAATAGTTACAAGGATGCTAGGGACTCACCTGAGTCTTTGTCATGTTTCCCGGCGTACTTTATACACCAAGCTATGTCCTCAGCCTGTGGTGTCCTGGTGGTTGACTGAAACCCTGTCTCACATAGCTAAGGCAGGCCTTGAGTCCTCACCCTGCTTCCCCCAAACCCCAAGTGCCGGGATCATGGCCTGGCTTTCCCTCATCTTCTTGTCCACCCCACTCTGAGCCCCGCTCAGGTTAAAACTGCTTTCCCTCTCTGCCTGTATCTGGCTGTTCCTCCCCCCGCCCCTCCCCCCCCGCAACCCCCACCCCGCCCCTTTCTTTCAAAATTGACTCACACAGCCCTCAGTTCTCAAAGGCCATCTTCTCAGTGAAATCTTTCCTAAGCATTAGCCCAGCCCCTCCCTTTCCCACGGGGCCTCGTTTCGTTTTGTGAATCACCCTTCCTCTGAACCTCTTGTTGCCGGTCTGTTTGTTTACGGTCTGTTTCCCTGCTCAAGGACAGCCGGCCATGAGCGGGCGCGGCACACACAAGGGACTTCATGGATGGCACCTCCATGGGAGTGCCGTTCCAGTCAGTGTACTGGGAAGAGTTCAGAGCCGGGAGCAGGAGGTGGGAGCCGTGGCGCATGCGCGCAATCCCAAGATTTGGAGGGGCTGAGGGGAGAGTAAGAGTTCGAGGCCCGTGTGGGCTACAAAGAAGTTCAAGGTTAGCTTACGCCATATAGATTCAGTTTCAAAACGAAAACTGGAGAGAGGCTGGGCAGCTGAGGGCTCTCCTGCGTTTACAAGGACTGAGGCTCTGCACCAGCTCCGCAGGCACCCGGCAGCTGCTTGAGACTTCAGCTCCAGGACATCCAGCCTCCACAGACACCCACACAGACATGGCGTCTGTTCATATAGACACACACAGGTACGCAAAAGATTAAAAATACTAGAACTAAGTTTGAACAGTCAGGGACAAAATTTTAAAAATTAAAGGCAATGGAGGGGCGGGGCCAGTTAGGCCCCCCCCATGGAGGGGCGGGGCCAGTGAGGCTGCACTCCACAGGCCAGGAGACCCTAGCTGGGCCCAGGCCACAGCCCAGGAATCCAGCACTGTCACCTTTTACCAACTTACTGCACATCCTGACCAGGATCAGTGGGCAGGACTACCCAGTCCAGAACTCCATAGCTCTGGTCCATACGCTGACCTGACACCACTGTCCCTTTTTAAAAGGATAGGGCCCCCACTCTTCTATCTGGGGATCTGTCTTGCCCCATGCTCAGGTCGCAGGAGTGAGAGGCAGTTCTCCAAGGCTTAGGTACAGATTCAAATGAGGCGAGCCGGTACATCTGTTCTCCAGAGCAGGGAGATGCAGAGGACATTTTTCTTGTTCCCAAAAGACATTGAGGAGATGTCCCTGGAGCTGAGCCCAATACTCCACAGAAGACCTTTCCTTTCCTTCCTTCTCTCTCTCTCTCCCTTAATTATTAATCATTTAATGTATGTGAGTACACTGTAACTGTCTTCAGACACACCAGAAGAGGGCATCATATCACTTTTACTGTGATCACAGATGGCTGTAAGCCATTTTTGTGGTTGCTGGGATTTGAACTCAGGACCTTCAGAAGAGCAGTCAGTGCTCTTACCCGCTGAGCCATCTCCCCAGCCCCACACAGCAGGCCTTTTCCGTGCTCTGAGTCAAACATCAAACATCCCGGCTGCTTTTCAGCCACCTAGACATGGGCATCCACAGCTCTCTCCTGACCACGGGGGCCCAGCTTCTGAGCCCGCCCGCTTCCTTACGTCAGCACTGCCCACTGTCCCCAAGCCTTTCCTCCGGCTGCCCACCTTTGACGGCCCAGTTCCTGGTTCCGAATCAGCACCAGACAAGACCCTGTGGGGAACGCATTCCCTAGACCCTCTCCGCCTAGCGGATTGTCTTAAGCATCATGTCCTGTATTCCTTTCCAGCTCAACCAATACACGACGGCGATGTTTTCACAGTTAATGTTAAGTTTTCAGTCAATGCCAACCCCCTGCTCCAGGCATTCTGAAAGACCCCCCTGAAGAGACACCTTCCCTTTCCTTGATTGAAAAACTGCAACAACAAAACATCCCTCATCGATTTGATAAACATCCACACAGCTCAGTAGAACGCGCAGTACCAAGCACCAGAAGGGCCAATTATCCAACTGCATGTAATGTAATCATCCTTTCAGAGGGACAGCTTAGAAACGACAGGGAAGCGTCCTGAAAAACAGTTTACCTGGCATGGGAACGCTCCCTCTTTATTTTATATTATAATATCATTCGATTTAAAGTGGTGGGGTCATGAATCTTTTATTTATTTATTTCTGGCTTGTTTTGTGGTGCTGGGGTTTGAACCTTGGCCTCAGGCAATCCAGGCAAGTACTCTACTGTGCTTCTACAGAGCCACGCCCCCAGCCCCCTCACTGGGGGATTCTGGGCAGGGGCTCTACCACTGAGCCACGCCCTCAGCCCCTCACTGGGGGATTCTGGGCAGGGGCTCTACCACTGAGCCACGCCCCCAGCCCCTCACTGGGGGATTCTAGGCAGGGGCTCTGCCACTGAGCCACGCCCCCAGCCCCTCACTGGGGGATTCTAGGCAGGGGCTCTACCACTGAGCCACGCCCCCAGCCCCTCACTGGGGGATTCTGGGCAGGGGCTCTACCACTGAGCCACGCCCCCAGCCCCTCACTGGGGGATTCTAGGCAGGGGCTCTACCACTGAGCCACGCCTCCAGCACCTCCCTGGGGGAGTCTAGGCAGGGGCTCTACCACTGAGCCACGCCCCCAGCCCCTCACTGGGGGATTCTAGGCAGGGGCTCTACCACTGAGTCACACCCCCAACCCCTCACTGGGGGAGTCTATCAGGGCTCTATATTATGCTATACCCACAGCCTTAAAAGTGTTTCGGACTGGACTTCTTAGTATTTCCAAATTGCAACACATTTTAGTTTCACTACAAGCCAGGGAGTCTCCTGGGAGGCAAAGATGACTGTGACTCATTCCTAAGTCCCTAGATTCTGCCAGCGTCCAACACACAGAAGGACTGGGGACGCAAGTGACCTGACTGCAGGGACAGAGCAGAGCAGAGCAGGCAAAAGAAGTAGAAGTGGGCGGAGGCCATGGGAACTCAAGCCCAGGAGCTGGTCTGGGGGGTGGGGGGGAGGGCTCCTCAGGCACACTCAGACACAACCAGAGCACGGACTACCTGGATGCGGGGATTTGAGCTGGGGGTAACAGACGAAGAGGTGCGTCCAGGTAAAGGACAGGATGGAGAGGAAAATGGGCGCAAAGCCCTGGTGAGGAACCCTCAGACCCTGCCCTGCGCGTGCTACCAAGCGAAGGACGTGCACCTGCAGCAGGAGTCTCTGGTGGCCCCGGTGGGAGGGGACTGGAAACCACGTCCCCGTGAAGCTCGGCTGAAGCAAGGGCCATGACAGGCGGGCTGTGGGGCTAGAGCTCTGAGTTCCCCGGCTGGCTCTGCCAATCCTACTCGATGCGACCTGAGGCACGCCATCTTGTCGCTGCAACTCTCCAGCATTCTGAGCGATGGCACGTGAATCCAGAGGTGCCATCTTTGGACACATTGGCATGGTGTCTGGTTATCGCCGCGGGGTGAGCCTGGCGTGGGTAGGGCTATGCTAGGAAGAGCCATCATGGAGTGGAGTGGTTACTGAGTCCCTGCAGAGCCTGGCCTGGGGCAGGCACAGCTCAGTGTTCAGGAAAGTCCTGAAGGGTGCATCTGTAATGAGATGGGTCTCCCACGATGGGTAAACTCCCAGTGAGGGCAGCCCCACTCGAGCTGGACAGTTCCCCTTCATAGACAGCTCCCCATGGGTGCTGGGGGGAGGTAGAAGATAGCAAGAGAGGAGGAGGTGGGAAGCTACCCCAAGGCCAGTTAAAGGGTTTCTTCACTATACTTTCACCACTTAGAGTGTGGTGAACTCAAGTGCTCACAGAACCAAGGCGGCAGGAGTAGGCTGCTCTGCCATTGCTGGCTTTTGTTTTGTCTTTACTATGGATTTATTTAACTACTCTTCTTGCATGCATATTAGGTAAACACCCTACCACTGAGCCACGCCCCCAGCCCCTCACTGGGGGATTCTAGGCGGTGGGGGGGCTCTCCCACTGAGCCACGCCCCCAGCCCCTCCCTGGGGGATTCTAGACAGGGGCTCTCCCACTGAGCCACGCCTCCAGCCCCTCACTGGGGGATTCTAGGCAAGTGTCTACCAGTGAACTATATCTTCAGCCTATATTTTCACTTTTTATTATGAAACCAAGACTCGCCACTTTTCTTTTCTTTTTTTTTTTCTTTTGTTTTTGTGTGTCACTATGTCATTCTGGCTGTCCTGAAGCTCACTATGCAGATCCAGCTGGCCTCAAACTCACAGAGATCTGCCTGCCTCTGCCTCCTGAGTGCTGGGAAAAGACTCGCTCCACTCTGCCCAGCTGAGTCTCTCCACCTTAGAACCACCGCTTGCAACCAGCCACCAGCGTATGTCAGATATATCAGTCACTGTTGAGTCGAACTGTGCCCAACCCTCGAAAGATAGGTTAAAGCCCTGACCTAGGAGCCTGTAAATATGACCTGATTTGAAATAGGGTCTTTGCAGACATAACAAAGTTAAAATAAGCTCATGAGATAGGCACTAGTACAGGGACTGATCCCTTAATAAGAACAGGAAATCTGGACAGAGACATACGCAAAGTCCACAGGGCAACACAGGCAGGCTGTGGACGGACCCATCTGACCCGTGGAATGCTAAGGATCGCTAGCATCACCAGGAGCTGTGCACAAGAAAGACGGTGCATGGTGCTGCCGACTGACATCTTAACCTAGGCAGTGTGGCTTGAGACAATACGTTTCTGTTGTCTCAGAACAGAACAGGGTTGGGTTAGTTGGGGTTATTCTGTCCTTTTCTAGGTTTTGCTAGGTAGCTCAATCCGGATTTAAACTCATAAGAGATCCTCCTGCCTCAGCCTTCTGAGTGAAGATATGCTCCAATCGGAACTCCATTTCCATATTCTTTCCTTCCTTCCTTCCTTCCTTCCTTCCTTCCTTCCTTCCTTCCTTCCTTCCTTCTCTTTCTTTCTTTCTTTCTTCTTTCTTTCTTTCTTTCTTTCTTTCTTTCTTTCTTTCTTTCTTTCTTTCTTTCTTTCTTTTGAGACAAGGTCTCTCTGTGTAGCCCTGACTGTCCTGGAACTGGCTATGTAGGACCAGGCTGGCCTCAAACTCAGAGATTTGCCTGCTTCTCCCTCCCAAGTGCTGGGATTAGAGGTGTGTGCCACCCCCTGCTCAGCTGTTTGGTTTTAGACATTTGGTGACAGCAGCTTGTAATGGCGACGCCAGTGTCAACGTGTGTCAATGACTCCAATGTCAACGTGCCGGCTCCAGAATTGGGAGGACGAAACTGGTTTTAAACGCAGTTCACTGACCTCTTTACTGGAAGGTCAGCCACTGGATGAACCAAGACACACAGCTCTACTTCTAGAGAGCTCTGATTATCTGCATTTTCGATTCGTTTTGTTTTCCGAGACGGGTCTCCTGTAGCCTAGGCTAACCTCCAACTCAGTAAGAAGCCTCAAACTAGTCCGATCCGCCTATCTTCACCTCCTGAGCGCTGGGGGTCAGAGGTGTGTCGTCATCACACTAGAATTACGTACGCTTGGGTGCTTGGGTTTGAACCCAGGGCTTTGGGCACGCTGCGCAAGCTCCACCAACTGAACTACTCTGCCAGGCCTGCCTGGAGCACTCATTCCGACTCCTGGCCTTTTTGTTTTAAGGCCCACACAGAGACACCATTCACGGGAATGAGGGTGGCACTTCTGGTTATACGCTGAGCGTTTGGAAGATGCACAGAAACTGTGTGGCTCAACCCCCCACGAAAAGAACTCAGGTACACGGGCTACTGCGTGGGGAGCCTTGCTTTAACCATCTGTAGGATGGGAAGGTCCTCTCCCAAAGCTTCTGACGGTTGCAGAACTGCCCAGCACACAGTTAGTGTCAGAAGGGCCCTCGAGGACCAGACACCCCTTCCGGTGCACATGCCGGTCCCTTGCTCCGAGGAGCAGGGTGTGGTGTCCGCCCTTACCTGTGCTGTGAGCTGGATGGGTTGGGTCAAGGTGAGCTGCGGGGTCCCTGGGGGTTGGCTGGTAGGCTGTGATGGTGGCAGGTCGCCTCCCCCAGAGGAGGCTGGGGTCTGCGAGGTGGGAGGAGGAGGCGGAAGAGGTGGAGGAGGAGGTGGAGGCGGCAGCGGGCGGCGGCGGGCAGCGTTGGCGGGCAGCGGCGCTGGATTGCTGGACAGCGGCGGCCAGCAGCTGGGCCTGAGCTTGCTGAAGGAGGAGTTGCTGCTGAGCGGGTATCAGAGCGGAGAGCTGCGGGGGCGGCGCGCGGCGGCGGCGGCGGCGGCGAGCAGACAGACACAGCCAGGGCAGCAGGGGCAGAGAAGGCAGAGAGGGTTTAGGATCTGAGTCAAGCCGTTAGGAGACACATCTTTTACAGGACGGGACGAGGAGGAGACGGAGGAGGAGGAGGAGGAGGACGAGGAGGACGAGGACGAGAGGCAAGTGAGAGAGGGGCAGTTGTGGCCTCAGCGAGACTTGTCACCTGCAGCAGGGCCTGCGACAGACAGGGAGGATCGAACCCTCCACACGGTCCTTCGCCAGATACTTACCCCCAGCTAGCTGGCTGCCCGTCAACATGAGTTGGGCCTGGGGCAGATGAGGCTGAGCCGGCTGGGGGGGGCGGGGGTGCTGCTGGGGCTGAATCACCACTGGGGTCTTCAGCCTTGATCTGGGGAGGAGAGAGGCAGGGTCCGGGACCCCAGAATGTTAAGTGGAGGCCAGAGAGAATGCCCACCTGCGAACCAAAAAAGAAGGTATGCGTGTAGCTGTGGCAGCCCTGGGCTGGCACAGGGGAGTGGCCAGGAGTGGCCAGGCCATGGCTTGAGGCCTCTGACCACTTCTCTGGCTTCAGGGCTCTCAGGAGTTGGTTAGGGCTAGCACCCCATCTGCACACACACTCCCTCCACCTTTGGAAAGCACTCTCCTCCTCCGGGGATCAGTTTCCCCACCTGTAAAATGGGAAACGCTGACTGACGGTAGGAACCTGGGCAGTCCCTAGGACTCACATGTCCCCCTCACTTTTTTGCCATTGTTGGTGCTGCTTTTTTTCTCTGTGTAGCCCTGGCTGTCCTGGAACTCCCTATGTAGACCAGGCTGGCCTTGAACTCATCAAGATCCACCTGCCTCTGCTTCTAAGTGCTGAGATTAAAGGCGTGCACTACAACAGCCAGCTGGGGGCTATAGCTCCTTTCTTGTCCTTTGGAATAAAATTTTGTTGAAGGGACTGGAGAGGTGGCTCCGTGGTTAAGAGCACCGGCTGCCCTTCCAGAGAGCCTGCGTTTAGTTCCCTGCACCCGCATGGTGGATCAGTCATGGTTGGTAACTCACGTTCTGGGGGATCTGACACCCTCTCCTGGCCCCTGTAGGCACTGAACACGCCCACTTTCCTGTGGTGCACAGACAAACATGCATGCAAAACTCGTAAGTGCATAAAAATAAAATTAGACTTTTCTTTCATTGTTGAAAAGCAGGGTCTTGGAATAGAAAAATTACCACTGGAGCTGAGCAGAGTGTACACACACCTGTGACCCAGGCACTTCAGGGGGAGGCAGAGGCAGGGGGATGGCTGTGAGTGTTAGGCCAGCCAAAGCTGCACACACACGTAGGAACATATGTAGGTATGTATGTATGTATGCGTGTACACATATATGTAACAACAATTAATGAAAAAAGCAGTCATAAATTTGAAAAAGGACAAGGGGGGTTTATGGGCAGGCTTTGGAGGGGGAAAAAGGGGAGGGAAATTATGTAATTATATTATCTTATGTAATTATATTATCATATCAAAAAGTAAAATTAAAATAAGTAGTTTCAACTGAAAATAGAAAGACTAAAAACAATTTGACCTTACCAGCTGCAATGGTTATGCTATGAGTACCTGTAATTCTCAGCATTTGGGAGGCTGAGGCAGGAGGATTTTGAGTTTCAGGGCCAGCCTATGTTACCTATTAATACCCTATCTAAAAAAAAAATAAAGGAAGCAGCTTGGCACTTCACGATCACACATGATTATGGAGACAAGTAGTCGATACCCATGGGGACATGGGCAAGTGTGGATGATGCAGGCGGGAGAGACCAACAGGGCGCTCTACCCACCCACCCTGCCCTTCTGAGTCACTCATTTCAGAGAAAATCAGAGTCCCAGCAGACACAGCAAAGCACTGCTGGTCCTGACCTGTGGCCCAGCCAGAAGCGGCTCCGGCCTTCCCCGACTCTCTCGCTATGATGTGGATAGAGCCTGCATCGCACACACAAAACAGACCAGTGTTGTGAAGCCATCTTTGGCCCCTTCCTCTTTTCCACAAAAGAGCCAAATAGCGGGCACTGTGGGCTGAGGAGATGCGGGTTGAGGGTGCGTGGGGGCGTTTGATAGACACCACACTTCCAGACCAGACCGGACACCGGGACCGTCTGCCGCTCGCTCAGTGGTGTCTCCTTTGGCAAAAGGAGATCTAGAGAGAGAGACACGACTTATGCGAGCTGGCAAGGCAGGTCAACAGGGAGCAACGCCTGGAATGCGAGGGAGACAGACAGACAGACAGACAGACGAGGCTCTGGAAAGACCAAAGGACAGTCCTGGTATCTCAGGTTATGTGATGGATGTGTCAGGAATGACACTATTAGAAGTTGGAGATATGGGCATTCCCCAGAAAGGATGCTAAAAGGCTCACTCTCCTGGCTAGTTGTATTTTATTTTATTTTATTCTGTTTTATTTGCGTGGGTAGGTGTGCACATGCCTCGGTGGACATGTGGAGGTCAGAGGACAACGTGCGGAAATGACTTCTCTCCGTCTGCCACAGGAGTTCCAGGGATTAAACTCTCCAGTTGGGCGGCAAGCCTCTCTGCCCCCTGAGCCCTCTCGTTCCACTTTCCACTAAATTACTTAGTTTGAACGTAGTCTAGGCTGGCCTCAAACTCAATGCACTCTTCTTGCCTTATCCTGCTTAGGGCTGGGAATAGCAGCAGCACACCCCCAGATCCAACAGCATTCTCGGGGCGTGCTTAGTTTGGGAGAATTCAGAATGAGACGCTAAAGATCCATGCGTGCTTTGATAGGTGTTGTTTTAATACGAAGTTAAGAAAACTGGAAACTTTCTCTTGTTTTTTAAAGACAGGCTAGCCTTCAACTTGCTATGTAGACCAGGTTGGCCCCGAACTCTTTTTTTTTTTTTTTAAGATTTATGTATTATTATATCTAAGTACACTGTCCCTGTCATCAGACACACCAGAGGAGGGCATCAGATCTCATTACAGATGGTTGTGAGCCACCATGTGGTTGCTGGGAACTGAACTCAGGATCTTCAGAAGAGCAGTCAGTGCTCTTAACCGCTGAGCCATCTCTCCAGCCCGGCCCCGAACTCTTAAGAGATATGCCTGCCTCTGCCTCCTGACTGCTGGGATTAAAGGCATGTGCCATCATGCTCAGCTTTTTGGGTTTTTTGTTGTTGTTGTTGTTGCTTTGTTTTTGGCTTTTGGTTTTTTCGAGACAGGGTTTCTCTGTGTAGCCCTGGCTGTCCTGGAACTCACTCTGTAGACCAGGCTGGCCTTGAACTCAGAAATCTGCCTGCCTCTGCCTCCCAAGTGCTGGGATTAAAGGCGTGCGCCACTCCCCACCCCCCCACCCCCCCCCCCCACCCCGCTAGCTTTTGGTTTTATAAAGCAGGACTCAGGCAGCCCAGGCTGGCCTCAAATTTTCTAGTCAGGGATGACCTTAAACTTCTGACCTTCCTGTCTCCCCACACCTTGAGGGATATGTCCTCAGGGATGGTTTATAGTTTCCCCTGAGTCCAGGGAATCAAATCCAGAGTCATTATGAAAGCTAAAGCTATTCAAGCGCTCAGCCAATGAAGTCACATTCCTGGCCTACTGTTTGGTTTTGAAACAGAGTCTTGCTAAGTTGCCCGGAACTTAACTCTTACGGCCTAGGACTGGCCCCTCGCCTCGGCCTCTGGAGAGCTGGGATCAGATGCCTGCCTGCCACACTGGACTGTGATGACATTTTACCATCTCACCAATGCCAGCCCTCTTCCCTTTCCACCAGTGGAGGAGAGGCCCTGGGGTCAGACCCTTCAGCACATGAGGGACTCTGGGTAGAATATAATAATCGTATTTATTTCCATGGTAAACGATTCTGATTTTCCATTCATGAAATTTCCATTTAAAACCCTGTTTATTCAAGCTGTTGAAAATAAAACAACCCAAAGCCGTTCATGATTTGGTAATTGTTGGAACTGATTGATGGGTTCCTGCGGGTTGGTGTTTTTGTTACACGCTTCTGTCTTTTTTTTTTTTTTTTGTATCACATTTTCCATAATAAAAATGTTTTAAAAAATTGAGTCACTTAAAATTATTATGTAAATAATACACCCCAGCGGTGCACAGATGTGCCGGGGGCCGGCGGCATGCAGATTGCTGCATCTGGGAGAGCTCCTGTGCAGAGGTGGGGGGAGCTTGCGGGGACAAAGGCCAGGGCCAGAGCAGCAGCAGAGGGTGGGGGGCAGCCAGGCCCCGGAGGGGGAGGGAGGACACCCCTCACCCTGCACTGCCTCTCCCTGGCCTCCCAGAGAAGGCTGCTGGGGGAGGGCGGGGTGAGCAGAGACGGACAGGCCCAGACTGCTGGGGCTGAAACAAACACCAAGCCAGAGGTCAGGAGGTCGAGCGCAGGCGCCCTGCTGACCTGGGCCTCTGTGTAAAGGGCACCCGCTCACCAATCACCTTGTCCTCCTAGGCCTGGAGACTGCAGCCGACGTGGGAGGATCACAGAGGCTGTCCTGACCACCCCTTCCTCCCCACGCACCCTGTCCCAGCCCAGTGTTAGAGAAGAGGAAACTAAGAAGCCCAGAGAGGGGAAGTGACTTTCCCATGGTCACACAGCAAAGCTGCAGGGCTGGGTGAAGGGCCCTGCTGCCAGTCTCACCTCATCCTTCAGATACCTCTGGTCAGGCTCTGTCCACGCCCACGCCCCCCCCCCATCCCGTTCTTGCTTCTCCTTTTAAGAGTCTGAACCAGTCTATGGCCCTTACCACCGTCAGGCTGGATGGAGACCGAGCCCCAGAAACAACCTAAGTCCCACAGCGGCTAAGCACAGAGCCCCTTCCCTCCATACTCCTCTTCTTCTTCCCCTGGCTGTCCTCTGCCCGCTTCTCTTACCCTGTTCCCTGCTGTCTGTGTGTCTGTCTCTCTCTCTCTCTGTCTCTCTGTGCGCGCGGGTGTGTGTGTGTGTGTGCGTGTGTATGTGTGTGTGTGTGTTGGGGTACAGGGGTGCTTCAGGCCCCCTTTGGCCAGGGAAGTCGGGATGGGGGCGGGGCCTTGGCTTCCTGTTGTTATCGCCCTGGGGCTCTGGGGGGGATTCCCCTGGCCACCCCCACCCCCTAGGGAAGGGGAAGGAGACTCGGTGAGTCACAAGCCTGGGGCGGGAACCGAGGGTGAGAAAGGGCAGGAGGAACCTCGCCGCCTGGTACCCTCGCAGGACAGAGTGCAGGGCAAACGCATGCGCTGAAGACGCCCTTCCTCCAGAGTACCTACCACCCGCTTCCCCGAAGATCCCACGGGTGCTTGCTTACCTTGGTGCTGGGGCCAGTTGGGGACACAGAGAATGGGGACGCTTTATTCTGGGGGTTCTGTGAAGAGAGAGTTGGAGCAAGGGGATGGAAATAGGGTCTTGAAAAGTTTCCGGACACCTGCCCCCTGCCCCCTAACCACTGCCCCATTCGTCCCTCCCCGCCGTCCTGTGCGCCCGAGAGAGCCTGACCTGATGGTTAATGTCGGGTCCATTTCTTTCGGTGTCTGTAAAGGGAGAGAAAAGGTGTGGTGGCGCCGGGCGCTCCTGCGCTCAGTGTCCACCCGCATCCCGCATCCGTCTGCTTCCCTGCCCCTGCCTGTCTGCCCGCCCGCACTCACCTGTGTGCTCTGACGGGGAGTCCAGACTTTGCTTCTCGGCCTCTAAGGGCTTAGACATTCTTATTTCTGTGAACAGAGAAGGGATGAAAATGGAGAGGAGGGAGGGCAGCCAGGAGGGGGCTGAGGCCCTTCTTCTGACCCCCACTAAGCCTTTCCCAAGCCCACGCCTACCCCTGACACTTCCAACTATCTCTTTCAGAGAGTTCTCAAAAGAGGACCCCCCCCCAAAAAAAAGAGTGGTACAGGAGCCGTCACCTACTGTGAGGCAGCCACGGGTGGGCCAGGAGGTGGAGTACGGTCACAAGAAGGCATCAGCTGGCTGGGAGGGGCGGGTGGGGCGGGTGGGGTCCCACAACAACCGAGCCCGCACAACCTCTGGCCTCCTTCCCAGGCAGGTGGCCGGGCTCTAGCCTGTGCCCTACCAGGTTTCCAGTGAGACATGTTTTCCACTCTGAGCAGGTCAAGTGAGCGAGCGGAGATGGGGTTACAGGAGCCCCAAAACGAGGAGCTGTCATAACTCAGAGTGTGATTCAGTTGTCCCCTGATCTGTCACCTTCCCTGTCCTCCCGTCCCCACATAACTCCCACCAGCCTTCTGTCCTGCATGATGTCACAAGCCCGGGAGCCGCACCCTACCCCTCTCAGATCCCCCACCCCACCCACCTCTACCCTGACCCTGTTTTTCAAAGCAATGTCTCCCAAAGCCTGGAATCCCAGCTGTGCTTGCAAATCCACTCGCATCCAGTAGCCTCCGGGATCCAAGGTGGGTGGCAGGCAGTGAGCCTGCTGACACCTGCCATCAGAGGTCTGCCACCACCCAGCACAGCGCCAAACAGTCCACGTCCACGGGAGCCATTGGTGTAAGATCCTCCGTTTCCCACCGAGGAAGCT
Source organism: Apodemus sylvaticus (assembly GCF_947179515.1). NCBI lineage: Eukaryota > Metazoa > Chordata > Mammalia > Rodentia > Muridae > Apodemus > Apodemus sylvaticus. The sequence continues at coordinate 189,216,279 of NC_067472.1, read as the reverse complement.
GAGACTCTGAGGGCTGTCACCCCAAACGGAGCACTACGTCTGCAGCGGTGGGTATCCGGACTGCACCTTGGTGCTCCTGAATCTAGGGCCCCTGCTTCTCATCTTGATGCCTCTGGGCTAACGGTCCTAGGCCTCACCTTTGACCTGTGATAGCCTGGTCTCATTGTGGTGCCATGTCCTACCCAGCCTGGGCCCAGGCCGGAGCAAGATCTGGGCTTTTTCTCGATCCGTTCTCACCTCCCCGAGCCTCTCCAACACATACTCCAAGTCCTTCCTGTGACTTGACTGTCAGTGGTCTCAGACCTTCCTCACAACACAACCCTCCTAGGTTACCCCAAAAACCCAGCAATATTACGGAACCCTGCCTATCAAAAAGCTACGTTCTGCACCTCAGATGGTCTCGGAAGGCTAACACGTGGAAGGAGCGCTGCCCACGGAGAGAGAGTGAGCGTCTAGGACTTCCGCAGTTGCGGATTACTTGAGGTGGAACACCAGCCTCTCGTGTTTTAGACTCCTAATCCAAAGCTAGGCAGAGCGGGCAGGAGACGGCTCAGAGGCCAAGACCAAGCACTGCTCTCGCAGGGGACGGCTTCACGTTTCAGCACCCATACAACGCCCGTAACTCCAGCTCCAGGGGGTCCAGCGCCCACAAACGTGCACATATTGCCCCCTATATACATAACTAGAGGGAAAAGAGCCCAGCCGGGCGCTGTACGTGACTGGGGAGTAAACATCCGAGCCCTGCAGGGACAGCTGAGGAGACACCGCATCCTGTGACCCAGCATCCCCACTTCTGGGTGGCCAATGAGCAGAGGAAGCTCTGAGCATGTGTCCCAGTGGTAGGGGACTTGCCTAGCATAGGGCCCTGGGTTCCATTCCCAGAAAAACACCACACACACATACAGACACACACACACATACACATGCACATACACATGCACATACACACATACACACACACACACACACACACATACACAGATACACAAACACACACACAAATACACACACCCTAAACATATCCCATACACACCCCAAACACAACACACACACACACATACACACACACACACACACGAACACACACACCCCAAACATACCCCATACACACCCCAAACACACCACACACACACACACAAACACATACATCCCAAACATACCCCATATACACCCCAAACACAACACACACACATACACACCTGCATACACATACACCCCAAACATACCATACACACCCCAAACACACCACACACACATACACATGCATACACAAACACACCAAACACACATGCACATACACCCCAAACATCCCCATACACACCTCAAACCCAATGCACACACATAACATACATATAACCCCCACACCAAATACATACCACACTGCACACACCCTAAACACACACACTATGCACATATTACACCACACACACATACATACACACACACACACACACATGCATACCACACTCCCCAAATATACGCACCAACCACACATACACACACACCATACATACACCCCATACCGCAGACACACATACTAACATACACACATACACACACCCCAAACACACACACACACACACACACACACACACAGAGGAAAGAATAAGTTGGCACCAAAGGCCCAGGCCCAAATGTTTTGTACCGTAGCTCAAAACTGGAAACCATTCAAAAGCCTATCTGTGAACCAGATAACCAAAATGTGATCTGTCCATACGACAAACCACACTGTGTCACTGAAACATGAACAGCGTCCTGCCTCCGCCACAGTCTTGCAGGTGGAGCAAAAACGGACAAACAGAAAACCAAACATCCGGCTGGGAATCCTGAAAACCCAGAGAAGTGGCCACGGAGAGAACCGTGGCTGACCCAGGGTCCCACAGGCTCGGGATGAGGGTCGGGAGCTGGAGGTTATCTTCAGTTACAGGGTAGCTTTGAGACTAGCCTGGGCTACAAGAGACCCTGTGGCAAAGCAAACGAACTGGAGCTGGAATGACGGCGGGGCAGGGAAGGGCTTACCATGGAGAACCTCGGCCTCGTTCAATATCTGGAACCCACCTCGAAAGAGGGAAGCTGACTCCGGAAAAAGTCCACGGCTTCCACAGACACCACACACACCATGTGCGCCAGGAACCAACAACAACGATAATAATAATAAACTCGCAAAAAGACAGAACAAATAAATGCCCCAGGACCCACCTAGGGGCTCGGGCCCTGTGCTCAGGCAACCAAAGTCACCGTGGAGCACTTGTGGAGAGCACTGACCAGGAGAGTCACGAGGGTGGGGGCGGCGGCCCCGTGAATCAAACCTCACCCAGCTGTATGCTTGAAATCCCAGGGTTCTTCTGTTTGTTTGTCTTGTCTTGTTTTCAAGATCTGGCTACCCTGCAACTCACTCTGTAGACCAGGCTGGCCTCGAACTCAGAGAGATCTGTCTGCCCCGACTCCTGAGTAGGGCTGCCACCGCCCGTTTCTGTTTCTGTTTTTGTTTTGACACAAGGTCTCATGTAGCCCAGATGGGCCTTGAGGGTCCCTGTGTATATAGCTGGGGATGACGGTGACCTTCTGCTCCTGAACCCCTGGAGCAATGGGGGTGCAGAGCGCACCATCTCAGATGATAGGCTGCTAAGACTGGAACCCAAGACTCTGTAAGCTAGGCGAGCTCTCTGCTGACCGACTGAACTACAACCCTAGTCCTTCGTTTGTTTGTTTGTTTTTAAAGTAGCTTCTCACTCTAGTCCAGGCTGGCCTCAAGCTCATAGCAATCCTCCTGCCTCGGCCTCTGGAGTGATGGGAGTACAAGGATGAACTACACAATGCCTGGCTTGTACACTGTATCTCAACAAAGCACAGAAAGGATAGCCTGGGCTAGTCTCTCAGTGGGACGGTGCTTGCGTGCAGCGTGCACGGCCTTTGGTGTGGTCAATATCACTTCCAAAAATAAACAGAAAGGCTGGGGAGACTACTCGGTCAGAAAATGGTCTCTGTGCAAGCGTCAGCACCCATGCAGAAAGCCAGGTGTGAGGTTTTAATTCTAGCACCTCACGGAGGGAGGGCGGGAGGGCGGGCAGGAGGGAGGACCCTTGGTCTAGCTGGCCAGCTAGCCCAGCCTAATCCATAAGCCCCAGGGCTCATGAGAGGACCCAAGCTGAAAGGCTGGTGGTGAGGGGCTCCTGGGGGACGCCCATTCGCCTGATGACCTGAGTTCAATTTCCAGACCGCACATGGTGGGAGGAGAGAACCGAGTACCAGCAGTTATCTTTGACCTCCACATGCATGTATGGCTATGTGCACACACACACACACACACACAAATAGAAGCTAAAAACAAGCCACTACATATTTCTATAACGGCATAGACTGGGGAGGGCTGGGGAGGACTGGGGAGGGCTGGGGAGGACTGGGGAGGGCAAGGGAGGGTGGGGAGGGCTGGGGGAGGACTAAAGAAGGTTGAGGAAGACTAAAGAGGGTTGGAGAGGACTAAGGAGGACTGAGAGGGCTGGGAGGACTGAAGACAGATGTAGATGCTCAGGACTTTGCTGGACACACATAAATGATGTGTGTGTGTGTGTGTGTGTGTGTGTGTGTGTGTGTGTGTTGCATGGCAGTGCATGGACGACTGTGCATATACACATATGTGCCTCTGTGTATGGAGGTCAGAGGTCAAACTCTGGCATCACTGCTCAGGAACGAGTCCGTCAGCTCAGGTCCAGCGCTCGCTGCCAGTGAGAGATGTGTAAGGAAGAAGAGGGTCCAGACAGAGATAGGTTAGTCACGCCTCATGCGGACCCCCGCCCTTCTCCAGGGGGTCCGGCAGCTCCTAACTCTCCCTGGCCCCAGAACCCCACCCTGGCAGCATCCCTGAAACAGCCCTCTCAATCAGTGGTGCCTTCATACCTGGCTCCTGCCCTGCAGGACACACCCAGGTCCCTTAGCCTGGCCCTCGGGGTATGGCCACCGCCCTGGGCACCGTGCATCCAGGCCTTCTTCACTGTTCTTCAGCACAGAGGACATCTCTCCCTGCTTGGGGAATCCACCTGATGGAGGGGCACAGCTGGCACATTCCGAGACTCCCACCTGCCTACTGCCTCTGTCACCCACAGATGGGGGCAGCCTCGACCTTGTCACCCCAGAAGTTCCACACGCACACCCCTACCCTCCGCCGTGAGGTAAGTTTATCCCCCACAACCCACACACACACACACACACAGAAAACCACATGTCCTGGTCTGCTCTGAATGCAACTGTACTTGGAGACAGAATCTTCTTCAAAACTGTTTTCTATTTCAAAATATTTAATCATTCATGTGTCCGTGGATGTGCTGCGGTGGGCCAGGGAGGTCAGAGGTCAGGAGTTGGCTCTCTCCTTTTGCCACGTGAGTTCCAGGGACTGAACTCAAGTCTTAGGCTCGGCTCTGAGCTATCTTGCTGGTCCTAATTTTTTTCTTTTTCTGTTTTATTTTTTGGGGTGGGTGGGTGAGGATTTGTTTGCTTGCTTTTTTGAGTCGGGATGTCATGTAGCCCAGGCTAGCTCCTAGCCAAGGATGCTTTTTTAACTTCTGATTTCTCCTGAGTGCCAGAATTCCCTGCACTAACACAGTAATGAGGGGCTGAGGATCTAACCCGGGGCTTCATGCGCTAGGCAAATGCTCTCAGCACTGAGCTACATCTCCAACTGAGTTAATTTTTTTTTAAAAAAAAGACAGTAGCCCCAGACAGCCTCAAAGTCATGGTCCTCCTGCCTGATCTTCCCCCATTCTGGGATTACAGGGGTGTGCCACTCCTGACTTGAAAAGTAGGGGGGTCACTAATGAAATACATAACATTAAGTCAAGCCTTTGTAAGAGGAAGGACTTGGCCTGCAACGCTGGCACCAAGAAAGCCGAGGCAGGAGGATTGCTGAGAGTTGAAGAGTAGGGAGAAGGGATAGCAGACAAGGAGTAGAGATTGGGAAGACACACACACACACACACACACACACACACACACACCAGGACTTTGCAGAACCATTAGGAGAATAGAGTCACTGACAGACACAGGCCTTGGATGGGTCCCGGCCCTGCCAAAACCTCATCTCTAGACTCCATAATTACACCAGCCACCTGCTCGGAGACACCGATAGCAGCCCAAGCCTCCGGTGGTTCCTGCCCTCTGGCTGCACCTCCTTGGGTCCCGGGACTGTGGTGTCTTCCCCAGGTCCCTCTTTCACAGGAAAGAACATGCGCTACCTCATTATCAGCTCAGAGCAGGTCCCAACTCTCTGCTGGGGTCCTTCCCGGTTCTTCCTGATCCCTGTCCTCTGCGGCCTCCCCATAGTCCTCCCCTGAGGCCTTGGTGTCTCACGCTGGTGCCTCTGCCTGGAACCATGTCCCCACCTCTGGGCACCTTGCCTAGACATTCACACTGCAGGATCCAGCACGGGCTGCCCTCTAGGACACCACCCCGATGGCCTGACTCGGAGACAGGAGTCTCCCTGCTTTCTGTGCCCCAGTTCCCTCCGTCTTCCATCATCATCCAGAGGCTGTGGCCTCGTGAGCCTCGGAACTCCTTGAAAGCAGGTCTGGTTTGATCCTGGGGTTCTCCTAACTGACGGTGACCCCAGGCTCTCTCCTCCAGACATTCCCTGTGCTCCCTACCCAAGCCCTTCCCTCCTCTCCCAGAAGCTCACCTGTAGCAGCCTTCTCCCTCAAGAGCGCCCTCAAGAGCTTCTGTGTAGAAGAAGCTGCTCTTCTACACAATCCTCCCTGTGGTGAAAGCCAACTGCCACCAGGCTGGCCGGGTGGTTAGTGTCTCTCTCCTATCGCTTCCCTGCTGTGGTCCCCATCAAACCCTGACTCTGCCCTTTGAGGGGATGGTTGCTAGGGACAGAAAGTAGTCTGAAGGAGAATGCATCACTCTTTTCGCCTTGCCCTTTCTGAATTTTCACCCTGTGACCCAGAATGCCACCCCTGGCAAGGAAAGGGTGCAGTTCTTCCCCTGGAGAGTAAACAGGCTTCTACCGACTGACCAGACACCGGCTGCAGTCTCCGGCTTTCCACTGTCGCCCTTTAGTAGGCAGGGTCGCATGCAGCAAAGGCTGGCCCCACAACACACTACGCTCAACGGGTGACCTTGGACTCTGGGTCCCTCTGCCACTCTTTTGTGTGCTAGGATCAGCTGCGTGCACCGATGCCGTGTTTTATGAGGTGTTGGGGTTCAAACCCCATGATAGGCAAGGACCCCGAAAGCCAAGCCACATTCCCAGCCCTGGTTTCACTTTGCATGTCCGGACAGCGTCTTGACAACCTGTCCAGGCTGGCCTTGAACCTACAATCCTCTTGGCCCCAGCCTCCCCGGTAACTGGGATTATGGCCTGGGATGCTAGTGCTGCCTGGTTTTTTGTTGTTTGTTTTTTTTGTTTTTTGTTTTTGTGCTGTGTGTTGTTGTGGGTTCTCTTGTTTTGTTTTTGTTGGGGAAGGGTAAGGAGGGAGTGTCGAGACAGGGTTTCTCTGTGTAGCCCTGGCTGTCCCAGAGCTGACTCTGTAGACCAGGCTGGCTTCAACTCAGAAATCCGCCTGTCTCTGCCTCCCAAGTGCTGGGATTAAAGGTGTGCGCCACCACTGCCCGGCCTCTTGTAGGTTTTCTTGTTTTGTTTTTGTCAGGGAAGGGTGGGGAGGGAGTGTGGAGACAGGGTTTCTCTATGTATCCCCATCTGTCCTGGAACTCACTATGTAGACCAGGCTGGCCTCCAATTTGATATTCCTGTTGTATTAGCCTGCTGAGCACTAAGAAACAAGCAGGAAGTTACGCACGGTTAGGAGTCCATCTTCACTGTAAGCCAAATGACGCCCGTGTCAGGGCTCAGGGACATCGGCCATGGAAGCCTCTGCCTCAGCTTCAGTCCAAGGCAGAAACAGCTTAAGTCACAGCCTTCAGCTGTGAAGAGACGCTGTTGCCATCACCACCCAGACACCGTTGTCAGTGTGATATGCGGGCTTCCAGTGTTTTTTTAAACATATACTAGTGCATGGACGTTTGTGTGTGTGTGTGTGTGTGTGTTACAGCTAGAACTCAGGGCTTTGTGCAGGCTCAGCAAGTGCTCTACCACAGAACCACTCTCCCTTCCCTGGGCACTCGGATTTTTAAAAGTCCCTCCAGGCGATTTTAGGGGGCTCTAAAACCCTGGTACTGCCTGAAGCCTCGATCACATGGGAAAGCTGGGGAGCTATTTGGGGTGGCTCCTCCCTGTCACCCCAGGCCATGTGTGACTTTGCAAGGAAAAGTACCAGGTTCTCCGGGAGCCACTTTGCCCCTTAAATCCCACCGCCTCAGGCCAGATCCACCCCAGGCTGCCCAAACTCTTGAGTTCACGTCACTTGCCCAGTGGGCCAGGCCCAGGCCGGGACCGGGGTCCCTCTGCCCTCCTCGGCCCTCCCTCCCCGACTTTCACTTCTCCTCTGCATTTCCCCCAGCCAGTTTTTAGCAGGCTTAAGTCTAGCTTCTCGTTAGTACTTACCGAAATCGGGGCTAAATATAGAGGACCGGAGGGCTGCCCCTCACCCTCCCGGCCCCACTCGGCCTGTCCCCTGGGTCCTCTGACTCCACAGCCGGCATCGAGTTTATGGCTTGGGAGCCCCCGTGGGCAGGGGTGGGTGCTACCGGGAAGCTCTGTGGACTCAGCTGGCCCAGCCCCTCGTCTCCTGAGGAGTGCCACCTCACACCTCCCAACCCTACAGTTGTCCCAGGTAGCCTCAAGGGACAAACAGTGCGGAGCTGTCAGGATGGAGGGATGGAGATCTGGGTAGCGGACGCAGCAAGAGCAGTGGCATACACAGCTACAGCAACAGCGCCAAACTCCTCGAATAGGTGCTTATGGATCCCAGAGAGGAGAAAAGGCCCACCCTTCGCAGCCCAGGTTTGGAGTGAATGAACGCATGAAGGGTAGGCTAGGGTGGATGCCGCAGTCCCAGGCATGACTCCACCCGCCTGCCACGGGCGGGTGCCGTACAGATGGCACAGGTTGCAAGGTTTGACCCTGTCTCCAACACCCTGGTTTTCCACTTGACAGTACAAAAGTCCATCCTATCCCCTAAGCAGCTATCCCTTAACCTCGGAGATGGAGGGGCTGGGGAATTGGCCAAACACGAGGGTCTCAATTCAAGTCCCCAGATCTCCATTTTCAAAAATGGCTGCATTGCAGGTGTGTGTGTGTGTGTGTGTCTGCAACCCCAGTACAGGCAAGATAGCAAGACAGGAGGTGGAGCTGGCCAATCAATCAGCCCGTGTCAGGGCAGAAGACAAGGATTGACTTCAAACCCTGAGGTTGACCTCTGACCTCCACGCAGACTCGCCCACATAGATATCTGCATGTGCACACACACACACACACACACACACACAACCTATAGTGAGACATACACTCAGATGATGCCATAGGCTGCTGTATTAAAAAAACTATCCAGATACATGCATACACACATGCATTTACTCACATCCAGAGTGGCATGCGCGCGCACACACACACACACACATGCACACGCACACGCGCACACACACACACACAATGCACATGCACACACGCACATGCGCACGCGCACACACGCACGAACACACACATGCACACGCACACACACATGCACACGCACACACACACGCACGCACGCACATGCACCCGCGCACACACACACACACACACGCACGCAATGCACATGCACACACGCACATGCTCACACACACGCACGAACACACACATGCACACGCGCACACGCGCACACACATGCACACACACGCACATGCGCACGCGCGCGCGCGCGCGGCACACGCACGAACATGCACACATGCACATGCACACACGCGCACATGCACATGCACACGCGCGTACACACACACATGCATGCACACACACACATACATTTACTCACATCCAGAGCTGCGCACACACACACTCATATTCAAAGGCACAGACAATCTGATATGCATACCCCGTGTCCAGAGTCAGTTCATTTTGAGAGACAGCCACGCAGACCCCTGAGACACTCCACAGGTGGAGAGCCTGAGACCAGGCAGTGAGCGATCTGCCTGCCCAAGGCCACACGATGTATTAATCACATCCTCACGATGTATTGATTCTTGCCAATGCTACACGGTGAGAACCCATAACAGCTCTCCTGGGTACGACTTTTTTTTCCACCCTCGAGATATCCCCAGTAAAGGGCCTAATGTTTTGTCCAGTGGCTACAAGTTCTTGCTTGAAATGAGGTCCGTAGTCCAGATAACAGTCAGGACTTCATATCTACATATACTGAACAAGTATATATGTGTACGCCCACACGGTCACCTCAGTGAATAAACAGCTGTCAGTCCTAGTCCTCTTACCATTCACCGCCATCGTTTTATATCCTAGCTCAGACGACTCCTCCAGGAAGCCTTCCCTGCCCCTACGACAGCAGATCTGGATAACGTCTGGACTCTCTCATCCCTGCCCCACCCCAATCCCAGCTCTGACCGCCACAGGAGTGTCCTTTCCACTGAACTCGAGACTCCAGAAAAGCAGACCTGAGGCTGCCTAGCCCTGAGATATTCTCAACACCAATATCCAGCATCGAAGGGCCCAGTAACCAGCGGCTGCTGACGGGGGCTTGGCGATGCCCCCACATACTGAGCACGTCGGAGGGTCGCACACCAAGCCACTCACAACAACTACAGTCGCCCAGGAGCTCGCCGCACACTCAGCCAAAGCTACAGCGTCAGGAGAGGAGCAGTCACGACGCACTGGTGCGTGCGCTACCTCAGCCCTGGCATCCCCTTCCCCTTCCCAGCACACTGCTGAGACACGCTAAGTCTGGACAGAGATGCAGACCTTCTACAAAATGAGTCCCCAAGTGCAAATCACCCGATACTGTGTCTGCACAGCATCCACATCACCCGGGCAAGCATGAAGGAACTCAAAAGACATATAATGCACGCACCACGAAGGCGGTCAGAACGGGCTAAGGAGACTGAGGGACATGTAAGATTAGTGCCATTTTGCAGAATAAATGAAATGGATCAAGAAGCAATCACTGCTCCGGGCACTCAGGAATGCTGTGTACAGTGGCCCCCTGCACACCCAGGCGGGGTACCGAGAAGCACAGAACTCAGGACACCACACACACACAGACACACATGCACACTTGCACCACCCTAACGCAACTGCTGCAGCCAGCAGCAGTGTCTAGAGGATTGCCCGAGCTGCCCAGCCCATCAGTTCCCCGTATGATGTCCACCCACCCACACATGACCCCCCTCCCTTTTCCTGTCCCCTCGGCGGGGAGACAGATTGGAAGCCCCCCGCAGTCTAATGCAAGCCAGTATCAAAGAGGAGCTGAGGAGGGGGGCTAGGTGAAGGAAGAAGAGGGTGTCCCTAAAGCACGGGGCCTCCTAAACAAGGACAGCTGAAGAGGAGGTGCAGGAAGGGTCAGCAGGACGGCCCCAAATGTGCTATCTTTCCTCGGCACCCATGAGAAGGCACCAGTCTCTTACCTGGAGCCCCCATGTTGGAATGAACCATGCTGCCCGCCAGCCAGGGCTGGGGAACAACTGTGTCATCTCCCCGCCCTCACTGGGGGCCAGCCCTCCCTGCCGGAAGTCACCCCGAGAGGAAACCACAGGGCCGGGTCCGCCCCCTTCGGAAGGGAAAATACCCTGGCCCACGGACCGACCCCGGCGGCCCAGTCGACCCCAGATCATGAGTGTGTTTGAGGGGAGAGGGTTAGTCGGGTGGAAAGCTGGAAGAACTGACTCTTGCAGGGGCCGCACTAGGAGGTGTCTATCCAGTCCTCCTGCCCCCGCAGCACGGGGGCGAGCACATCTGGAACAGGACGTGTGGGGCTGTGAGAGAAGGCGAGGCAATAACAATGGTAAGCAGCCCCGTTTGGGGTTTGTTCCAGGAGGGCTCTCTCAGTGCCTAGCCCTGCACCTCCCATGTAACAGGTGTCAAGCTATAGGACAGTATTTTGTAATTCGTCTCACAAACGACAAGAGTGAAGATCAGACAAGGGAACAGAGGCTTTCTCAAGGATCCAGGGCCAAGAAGCATCAAAGTAAAAAAAAAACCAGGATGCTCAGGATGCTGAGGATAGACCAAGGCGGGCCACCTGTGCCACAGGTAAGGCATCCCGGGCCACCACTAAGAAGAAATAGTGCCCATGAGCAATGGCGTTTAGGGAGAGGGGGTGGACGCCTGAGCCAGAGACAGCTAGAAACCTGTCAGAGGGTAAACGCATGCACCCAGGCAGTGGAGCTGAGCTTGAGTCCGCGGGGTTCCTGTGGAGCGCTTTCCGGCCCGCCGCTCCGCTCTCAGCCCTGCGGTTTCCTGATGCCCGCCAGAGGGCGGCAGCGTCCAGCCAATGGGCTGGAGGGCGGGGCCGGCTTCAGAGGAGGGAGCCCCGCCCTCCGCTCCCTCCCGGCCCGCATCCTCCCCCGCCCCGCGCGCACACCTGCGAGGGTCACACAAAGGCGCGGGACTCCGGCGCACAGTGGCGCAGACAAAGGCGGGCGCGAGCCGACTGCCCTCGTCTTCCTCTCAGCTCCAGGAGTCCGAGTTGCTGAGCTGCCTTGGCGTCTCACAAACAGTTCTCCCATCCGCTAGGTCCATCCAGGACACTCTACACCCCAAGTGGAGGGTCCCCCAAACCACACACGTGCACACATAGACGGCTGGATTCATCCTTCTACATCCATGCACACACTGAAGTATTTCTTCTCAGACCAACCTCCCAGCAGTTCCCATGAATGCACACACAGAGATTCACCAGTACACATCTCTGCAGATGGCCCCAACACCACCCCTCCCCGCAGACCAAGGTCCATGGGCGACACATGCTCCTACCCACCCAGAGCCACGGGCAGAGGGCACGTCTACACATTCGGCCAACGCAGGCCTGGCCACATGTGCCCACACTCCCATGTGGACAGCCATGAAGGACACAAAGAACTACATGGGTGCCTTCTGCCCCGAGCCCTGTGCAAGGTGGACACCCCACGACCTCGCAGATGGTCCTGACAGGAATGAATTCAGCTCTTAAGCTGCACACAGAGAAGACAGTCCCTGGGCATCTACACTCTATAACATCCCATTATCGGAAAGACCATTTCAGAGGACATTTGCCGATCACACAGCGGCTGGCTGCAGATTTTCTATACACGAGGGTCTTCCCGGCAGATATCCAGGGTGGCAGGGTAGTGGGTTCTTGTCTTGGAGTCTAATTTGCCCAGTAAGCTCCATTTTCTTTTAGGATTTATCTATTGAGGGAGTGGTGGTGGTCCTTAGCATGCTTCAGAGGGATAAAACTCGCATGAGGCCCCTCCCCCATAGTCCACCCTTTACCAATTCAACATCGTGCAGGCCAGAGACATATACACCAGGCTGGGCCCCAGATGGTGATCTAAGAAAAGAAGGAACACTCATCTCCAGCGAGGCCCTCCTGGGTCTTCAAGTGAGGCCAGAGCGGGAAGGCCTCGATGGTCCCCTAAGGATAAATCCTACTCCTATGCCTTCCATGCTGAATGCTGTGTCTGAGTCTCTGGGCCCATGCAGGGATTGCTGAGGGGGGGGGGTGAAAAACGGGCAGAGTTTGCGGCACATGACTTAGATATGGGGGGCTGGCAGATTGGAATGAGATAGGTAGGGTGTGGAGAGTGGTCTCTCTGCCAAGGAAGGGGTCTGGACCCTCAAGGACTAAGGTAAATAGGGGATAGGCATTGGGGAGCAGTGGGGGCCACACTGAGGTGCCGGGAGCTTGCTGGGAGGCAGCACAGGGGAGGCCAGGCTGGGCTCAAGGCTGAGCGGTAATTAAAGGAGACGCAGGGGGCTCCCCAGGGCCAGCGGGGCCGGTAACTGACACGCGGGCCCCATTGCTCCGCTCATATTTCTCGCCGGATCGATACGTTTGACTCCCGACAAGACAATAATCGCTTGTACGCGGCCGGCGAGTCGATCAAATACATTATTAGAGCGAGGTCCCCCGGGGGCCCGCCGGGGAGCCGTAGGGGGGAGCAGCCAGCCCACCGGGGACAGAAGAGTGAGATTCTTCACCCCACAGGGCTCCCTGCCATGGCCTCTTCCTCCTGGCTACCCCTGGGGATCCTCTCCATGGCCGGGTTCCTCTCCTCTCTCTCTCTCTCTCTCTCTCTCTCTCTCTCTCTCTCTCTCTCTCTCTCTCTCTGGGCTCCTTCTATCATTAACAACCCTATCACCTAGCTGTGGCCTTATTCTTGGTCTGCCCAGAGACCCAAAACATCCGTCCTCACAGGCGATGCCCTTATTGGTAGGGCCGAGGCCCGAGGGTGTTCAGAGAGGCCCCTCAGACCCCGAGCCTGGTGGGAGACACAGAAATGGAGTTTCCAGCCAAGGGATTGAGAGTTGAGAGAGATGAACTTGGGCATGGAGTCAAGAGTGGCCATCTTCAGTCCAGCCTCTGATCTGGATGTAAACATGAGAGACTCCAGCAGAGACCGGGCAAGGGGCAGCCTCTGGGGGTTAAGGACACTGACTGGAAAACAGGATGTTGGGGCAGCAAGCAATCTCGCAGACACAGGGGTCTATAGCTGCTCTCAGTACCCTAGGCCCTTTCCAGTCACTCCCCGGCCTTGGCTCTGGGCTGTCTGTGTCAGGTGGCCGTCTCTTGCCCACTTCCTTGGCTTCTGGGCTCAGACCTAGCTCTTCTGATTTTAAAAATATTTACTTTCTCTTAAGTGTATGCATGTTTTTGTCTCCACATCTGTCTAGGCACCAAGTGTGTGCCTGGAACCCACAGAGGTCAGAAGAGGGCACTGGAGTCCCTCGAATTGGGAGTTACAGGTGGTTGTGAGCTGCCTCGGGGAACGGGGAGTGCTGGGAACCGAACCCAGGTCCTCTGCAAGAGCAGCCACTGCTCTTAACCACTGAGCCATCTCCCAGCCCCCTAAACATAGCTCTTGTTCACACAGTTCATCTCTTTGATGTGAGGCTCCCTCAGTACTGTCTCTCCGATGGCCCCAAGTCCATCATGTCCTGGAGTTGGGCATGCCGTTCAGATACAGAGCTTGCTTAGCATTGGACAAATCCCAGCAGCTCACAAAACTAGGCATGGCGGCACATACCTGTAATGCCAGCGTTGGCCGGTGAAGACAGAAGGATCAGAGGCTCAGAGTCCACATAATAAGTTCAAGATTAGCCTGGGCAACATCTATCTCCCAAAACAAGCAAGCAAACAAACAAACAAACAAACAAAAATCAAATTCTTTAAGGCCTGTCTGCTGACTGATTCAGCAGTGGTGGTAGCGGCAGCGGCAGAGGCAGGAGCATTCCTACCCATTTTGTGCTATTTGAGCCAACATGTTATCCTTAAATCTTTATGACCGTCTGAGGATATGAGTTTGCTATCTCATTTTCCTGAGGAATTAGGGCGCAGAGAGGTAACATCAGCTGCCCTGAGTCACACAGCATGCGGCTGGTGGAGTGAGCATTCAGCCCAACCTCTCCTCTCCAGGGGTTGCTCTCTCCCGTGGCCTTCCTAGAGCCCCTGGGTTTTAGGGAATAGGATTCAGCATTCACTCTCCAGTGGGCCTTTGTTAAACTCTAAAATCTTTCCTGTTACCTGACAGTCAACAGGGTGTGATGTCCTCTGCCCTCTTGATACTGGGACCCTACAGATAGCCTACAATTCTAAGAGTCTGTCTCTTTTCCTCCTCCTCCTCCTCCTCCTCCTCCTCCTCGTCCTCCTCCTCGTCCTCGTCCTCCTCCTCGTCCTCCTCCTCATCCTCGTCCTTCTCCTCCTCTTCTTTTTTCTGGTTGTGGGGAGCAGGGTCTCACCATGTGAGTTCATTGGCCTTGAACTCACAGAGATCCTCCTGCCTCTGCTCCTGAGGACTGGGATTAATGGCGTACAGCACCATGCCTGGCTTGACATCTGACAGAGCACTAGGTTCCATCTGACCTCATCGGCTTCTGAGGGGGGAGGGTGGGGGAGGGGCAGTCCTCTGCTGACAGTTTCCAAGTACATGGTGATATGCCTGTGGTTCCAACACTTTTAGAGACGGAGGCAGGAGGACTTCAAATCCCAAGCCAGCCTGGGTGAGTGAGACTCGGAGTGAGGCCTTCCCTAAAAAGTCTTTTTTATAAAGGGGCTGGAGAGATGGCTCAGTGGCTAAGAGCATCGGTCTCGCTTCTTGAGGGCTAGAGTTCTATTCCCAGCACAACCACCACAAACAGTAATTCCAAAGGATCCAACTCCTCTGGCTTCCATGGACACCAGAACACACCCATATCTCACACACACACACCCATATCTCGCGCGTGCGCGCGCGCACACACACACACACACACACACACACACACACACACACACACGATAATAAAAACAATAGAGCTGGCGCATGCCTTTATTCCCAGAACTCAAGAGGCAGAAGTAGGCAGATCTCTGTGAGTTCAAGACCACACCATGCTGGGCAGTGGTGGGAGGCAGAGGCAGGCGGATTTCTGAGTTCGAGGCCAGCCTGGTTTACAAAGTGAATTCCAGGACAGCCAGGGCTACACAGAAAAACCCTGTCTCGAAACAAAACAAAACAAAACAAAACAAACAAACAAACAAAATCAAGACCACACCATGAGTTCCAGGACAGCTGGAGCAAACTAATGGAGAGAGCTTTAAACTGGAGGCGGGCGTGCGGTATGAAAGCTGCCCCATGAGGCGCGTTTGTTTACATAACGATTTGACAGACTTCAGAAGAGGAACCACAGAAGGAAGCATTTCTGGGCAGTGTGAGCAGAGGGCTGGTGGCCCCAGGCAGCAAAGGGACAGGGAGGCTGGCACAGGTGAGTGCTGGGAGCGGGAAGAGGCCAAGCTGTAAGAGGCAGAGGGGTTGAAGCACTCAGGCCTTGAGGCAGCCAGGTTAGCTCTGGAGGGTGGAGAGATGGCTCAGTGGTAGAACACAGCTCAGCTCAGAAGCAGAGCACTTGCTCAGTACACACGAGGCTCTGGGCTCCATCCCCAGAGCGTACAAAGAAGAGAAAGAAAAAAGGTTAAATTTTAATCCAGGAGAAGTAGGAAGGGTTTTAAGTGTGTGTGTGTGGTGTGTGGTGTGTGTGTGTTTGTGTGTGTGTGTGTCTGTGTGTGTCCGTCCAGGTGTGCAGGGCTTGGCATTCCTCAGAAGCCATTTGCCTCAGTTTTTTAAGATGAGGTCTCTCACTGGTATCTGGGTGCCAATTTGGGTAGACCAGCTGGCCAGCAAGCCCCAGGCATGCCCTGTCTCCACCTCCCAGCACTGAAGCTTTTGACGCCTATGCTGGGAATTGAACTCAGGTCCCTGAGCTTGTGCTGCGGGCGCTTCTCCCTTCTCTCCCAGCCCCTCTGTCAGCATTCTTTAAGACTTTTTAAAAAACCATTTCACACGCGTGGGTCTTTGCCTGCCTGCACGTATGTGTACGGTGTGCATGTCTGGGGATTGTGAGCTGTCACATGGGAGCTGGGAACTGAACTTGGGTCCTACGCAAGAGCTGCCAGCGCTGTTAACCTCTGAGCCAGGTCTCCAGGCCCTATGTGAACATGGTAATGAGCACTGACGACTGGGCAGGACAAGGTCATGGCAGCAGGGAGGACTGGGGGGAGGCAGGGCAGGTAGCCCTGGAGACCATTTTGCCAGTAGGCAAAGCAAGATTTGGAAACTGGGATGATGTGAGTTGAGGAGGTGGGGGAGTGAAGAATTAGCCCCAGGTACCTGGGAGGATCTATCCACCATCGGAGATAACAAAGGAGAGACCAGAGCTCATAAAACTTAGAACCAGAAGAGATCCCAACCCTGCAGGAGAGGTAGTGACATGGGGGGGAGGGGAGCAGCTTCTGCTCTCACCCTCCTCCCCTTCACCCTCCTCTCCTTCACCCTCCTCCCCTTCACCCTCCTCTCCTTCACCCTCCTCCCCTTCACCCTCCTCTCCTTCACCCTCCTCCCCTTCACCCTCCTCCTCCTCTTCACTCTCCTCTGCCCTTCACCCTCCTCCTTGTCCCTCCTCCTCCCCCTTCTCCTTCTTCTCCTCCCCCTCCCTCTACTTTTGAGGCAGGATCTCACCATGTAGCCCAGGCTGGCCTTGAACTTCTGATCCTCCTGCCTCAGCCTCCTGAGGGCTAAGATTACAGGCATGCACCCCAACACTTAGGTTGCTGGAAGTCTTCTAATAGATATTTTGAGTCAGGAGATCCCTTGGGAACTGATTTGGGTGACTTGGAGGCAAGGTGG
This sequence comes from Apodemus sylvaticus, assembly GCF_947179515.1. Classification (NCBI taxonomy): domain Eukaryota; kingdom Metazoa; phylum Chordata; class Mammalia; order Rodentia; family Muridae; genus Apodemus; species Apodemus sylvaticus. The sequence goes on along the minus strand of NC_067472.1, from coordinate 189,199,047 downwards.
CTCGTGAGAAGACTGGGGTGGCGGTTGGGCCCAGGGGAAGGCGGGGTCATGAGGATGAGCGCACACGTTTAAGGCGGGGCCCAGGGGCCTAAGAGACTGAGATGGGGAGATGCTGAGGTCGGTTCCAGTGGGCGGTGGGGACGGAGGAGATCAGGAGGGCAAAGGGCACATTAGCAGGGGTGGGGGAGGGGTGCCAGGCAGCGGAGCAGGCTCCATGAGTCCATGGAGACAGGCAGGCACTCCTCCTCACACCCAGTTGCCACCGCCATTTCCAAAGTTGCCAGGGTTTCTGGGTCACTTCAAGGAAGGAGTGAAGCTCTGTGATGCGGCTCAAAGAACATAAATGGTTATCAGAGCCACAAGGATGGCTCAGTGGTTAGAGCACTGCCTGCTCTTCCAGAGGACCTGGGTTCGATCCCCAGAAACCCACATAGCATCTCACAGCCACTTGCAACTCTCGTTCCAGAGGATCTGATACCTTCTTCTGGTCTCCATGGACACCAGATAAAAATGTGGTGCAGAGACATGCATGCAGGCAAAACACCTACACATACACAATTAAAAAAAAAAAAAAATTCCATCGAGTTGCCTGCTCCAGCACTGACCATAGGATGACTGAGGATGAGTTCCCTGCGCTCAGTTTCCCTGCCTCTGGATAGGAGACAGGAATAGTCTAAGCTCAGTCTGTGTTCCAGTCCAGTCAAGCCTCGAACTTCTGGCAATCCTCCTGCCTCAGACTCCTGTGCGCTAGGATTACAGGTGGTAGCCACGGTGTTTCATTTCTGCACGCGTGTGGGTGTGTTTACAGTTCCATGTGAGAGTGTGTGCCGAGGTCAACATCAGGTGTCTTCTGCCATTGCTTTCCATCCATTTTTGTTTGTTTGTTTGTTTGTTTTTGGATTTGGTTTTTTTCGAGACAGGCGTGCGCCACCACTGCCCGGCTCCATTTTTCTTTTTAAAGAGAAGATCTCTCCCATTTTCTTCCTATTAAAAATGTGTGTGTGTGTATGTGTGTGTGTGTCCATGCAGTCACAGGAGTATATACATATGTCACACACATATGTGTGGAAGCTAGCGGACAACCTCAGGTGTCATCCTTGGAATATCTCATCTGAGACAGGGTCTCTCCCTAGCCTGGAGTTAACCAATTAGGCTAGACTGGCCGGCCAGTAAGTCTCGGGAATGCTCCTGCCTCTGCCTCTCCAACACTGGGATTACAAGATTGTGACAAGCTGGGCGGTGGTGGCGCACGCCTGTAATCCCAGCACTTGGGAGGCAGAGGCAGGTGGATTTCTGAGTTGGAGACCAGCCTGGTCTACAGAGTGAGCTCCAGGACAGCCAGGGCTACAGAGAAAAACCCTGTCTTGAAAAAACCAAATCCAATAAAAAAAAATAAACAAGATTGTGACAATACATACATCCTGCGTTTGTAAATGGGTCCTGCAGTTCAAACTCATCCTTGTCTAAAAAAACAAGCATTTTACTAACAGAGCCATGCTCAGAATCCCTTCTTAAGTTTTCGATGTGGTTCGTTTTGTATTCTTCCCATTTTAATCACGAGGAAATTAAGAACAAAATCCCAGAGTCTCACTGACCACAAAGACTTTTGTCTTTTGCCAGTCTGCAGGATTCAGACTATTGATTCCTGGGGAGCGTCCTTGGCACCCGGACGCACCCGTTTCCCAGGGAGCAGGTACCTGGCCCTGGGCCTTCCCTGGAAAAGGCCTGACACTCATCCCAGGAAGCTCAGCACCTCCCGCTGCACCGCACTCTGAACAGCCCACAGGCGCTCCTGCTGTGCGGGAGCACAGCGTCCACCGGCAAAATCTGACAAATACCGACGACGCCCAGCCCCGAGGGCGCCCCCTGCGGGGAGCTGTTGCTCAGACACGCCCTCCTCTCCAGAGTCTTCTGTGAACTCCCCAGCGTCCCACCCACAACCCCAGCCGCCTTGCAAGGTCTCAAGGGCCCTGTGGGACCTTCCTTCGTTTCCCGCAAAGGCACCATACTCCAGGCTCACTGGAAGAAGCCAAGATCAATCCCACAGTAGGGCCTTTGACCTGGTGCGGCCCCGGAGTACTGCCGGCCTCCTCCCAGGGTCCTCACCCCCAGGACTCATTACAAGGTCGGGTCCTCCTGCTGCCACACACCCCCGTGAGCCGCTTTTGTGTTTTCTTCACCGCATCTCGGAATTAAGACACTGCCTAGTCACGTTACTGCCTCTCTCTAAAACGCAAGCTCCCTAAAAGCAGGTCTCGTGATTTATATCGCTCACCGTGGGGTAACTGGAAAATTAACTATGGCAGGCACATAGTGGGCGCCTGAATGCCAAGGTTGAATGAATAAGTCTCTCCAAGCTCCCATGTCTACAGACCGGCTCCAAGGCCGAGGCCGGCTCCCCAAGCAATTGTTATGGTATCTGCCACACTCCCAGTCATGTGTTGTCAGAGTTCCCATTTCACCCTCTATTCAAGAACTGGGATGGGGAGATGATTCAGCAGTGAAGAGCATTGTTGCTCTTGCTGAGGACCCAGGTTTGAGCCCCAATACACACACACACACACATGCGCCACACACATACACACACACACATGCACACACACATACACACACGCACACACATGCACACACATGTGCACAGACATACAAAGGCTCACAACCATCTGCTTGCAACTCCAATCCCAGGGGATGTGATGCCCTCTTCTGGGCTCCTCAAGCACCAGGCCCACGCATGGTGTGTATACATACATGCAGAAAAATACTTGGACACATAAAACTTTAAATTAATCAGTTTTAAAAGAATGTGGGGGCTTATGAGAACCCAGTGAGTCAAGTGCTGGGCATACGAGTGTGAGGGCCTCAGTTTGAATACACACACACACACACACACACACACACACACACACACACACACACACAAAGCCTCATAAAGCCAAGTTCTACTAGCCTGGAGACCCAGAAATAAGTTCTGTAACTTAACTTCCTTAAGTGCTCTGTGACACACACACACTCTCTCTCACACACACACACATAGAGCAGAGAGATGGGGGAGAAAGAGAGGGAAGGAAGGAAGGAAGGAGACAGAGAGAGAGAGAGAGAGACAGAGAGAGAGAATGTGTCCTGTCCCTGCCTGCTTGGTCAACTATGCAGACTTTACAACTCACATCTCCTTATAGAAGCCTCCCCTGTCCCAATATTTTGTCTGTTTTGAGACCAGGTCTCTATGTAGCCCTGGATGTCCTAGCACTCTCTGTGATGACGAGACTTTCCTCTGCCTGCCTCTGCCTCCCAAGTGCCGGGATTAAGGGTGTGCAGCACCTCACCCAGTGGATGGTACAGACTTGGGCTTGTCTGGAGATGCACACCTATAGAACAAACACCGAGGCAGGGGAGTCTGAGTTGGGAGCCCAGCTGGCTTTACAGGAAATTTTATCTGATGGGGGGGGGGGGGGAAGATAGCAAAGAACTCAGTGATCACACGGCTCTGGGGACACTCGGGCTCAGTGAAATCTGCACCAGCCAAAGCCACTTCCCAGGGAGGCGTCCCCAGGAGACTGAACATGCTGAAGACACTGCTGGGCTCGGGCTATGAACATCCAGTCTTCACTGGACTCACATAACCAGGGTTCCCAGTACTGTGTTGAGTGACGACATGTGCCCCGCAGACCACAGAGACCCGCCCATGCAGAGGTGCAGAATGACTGAGTGCAGCCAAGATGAGGGCTGGGAAATGGGTTCCTCTATGTGTTTGTTGTGTACCCAGGAGCTGCTGATTTCCCCCTCCGAGCTCCAGCTCTTCCGGGAAATGGGGGCAGTAATGCTCGCTGACGGGAACGTCATTGAGCTTCAGTAGAGACGTTCCCACTGTGCCTAAGTAAAAAGGAATGTGTAAAAAGGAGTGTATGTGTGTGAGAGTGTGTATGTGAATGCATGTGTGGGTGTGAATGTGTGTATGTGAGAGCATGTGTTGTGAGAGTATGAGTGTGTGAAAGTGTGTGTGAAATTGTATGTGTGAGAGTGTGGATGTGTGTACGTGTGGGGCGTGTAAGCATGAGTGTGTGTATGGGTGTGTGAGAGTGTGTGTGAAAGTTTGAGAGTCTGTGAGTGTGTGTTTGTCTGAGTGTGTGAGGGTGTATGTGTGTGTGTGTGTGTTTGAGAGTCTGTGAGTGTGTGTGTGTATGAGTGTGTGAGGGTGTATGTGTGTGTTAAGTTTGAGAGTCTGTGAGTGTGTGTGTGTGAGAGTGTGTGTGTGTGTAAGTTTGAGAGTTTGTGAGTGTGTGTGGTATGTGTATTTTTTGTGGCTGCGCAGCCCTGTGCACATGCGAGTGTGTGAGGGTGTATGTGTGTGTGTGTATGTGTGTGTGTGTTTCAGAGTCTGTGAGTGTGTGTGTGTGTCTGAGTGTGTGAGGGTGTATGTGTGTGTGTGTGTGTGTTAAGTTTGAGAGTCTGTGAGTGTGTGTGTGTGAGTGTGTGTGTGTAAGTTTGAGAGTTTGTGAGTGTGTGTGGTATGTGTATTTTTTTGTGGCTGCACAGCCCTGTGCACACGCGAGTGTGTGCAGGCCAGGGATGGGTGGCGGCTGTTCTTCACTGTCGCTTTCCGCCTTATTCTTTAGAGCCAGCGTCTGTCTCTGACCCGAAACTGAATGGAAGCGAGCAAGACACAGCGATGGCCGTGTCTGCCTCCCACAATGCTGGGGTTCTAGGCATGTGTGAGAACACACCAGCTCGTTACACAAACTCTGGGATCTGAACCCTGGTCCTAAGGTTTGAGATGGAGGGCACAGAGCTGCAGGAGCACACATCTGTAACCCCAGGAGGCAGGGGCGGAGGAGAGTACAACAGGGGCCAGCCTGTGCTACATTGTGAGGCCCTGTGTCAAAGAAGAAGTAAAATTCAAGATAATCTGAGATTAAGAAAAATCAGAAACAATCTTGATGTTACCAACAACACAGTGGCTAAGAAAACATACTGTGTTCATGCTTAGGTATCCGAAGCAGCCATGAAAAGGTAGCACGTCTCAGAGAGGATGACCACTCGGCATTCCAGAAGCAAGAGGATCAGCAGTTCAAGGTCATCCTCAGCTATATAGTGAGTTGAAGCTAGCCTGGGCTACATGACGAGATCCTCCTGTCTTTTAAGGAGGAGGGGGGGGGAGAGAAAAGGAACACCAGGCAAGTCAGTGTTTTCTTTATACTTGATCTTAGCCAAAAGGCCGAGAAGCGATCAGTGCTCTCCCTTTAAAGCGTTCCTTTAAAGCACCCCGATAATTCCAGTATTGGAGAGGCAAAGGTGGATCTCTGATTTCAAGGGCAGCCTGGTCTATATACAAAGTGAGTTCCAGACCAGCCAGGAGTATGTAGTGAGACCCCCGTCTAAAGAAACAAGCCAAAACCAAAGCAAACAAACAAACAAAAACTCCTGTAAATTAAAATTTAAAACAAAGCCCAAATGGAAGCTCTTGCTGTGGTGTGCACACAGCATCCAGTCGATTGGAGAAACCACGGTGAGTGCATCACTTGATCCCAGGAGTTGGAGATTAGCCCAACTCAGAAAAAAAGTCAATATAGTAAATGATACATTTTACTAGAATAACAAAGACGTGATCATTCCAAAGGTGGGAGTCGCGGATTCCAGCAGGAGAGAGGGCGTGCTGGAAAAAGAACACACTGTGTGTGTGTGTGTGTGTGTGTGTGTGTGTAGCGGGGCGCTTTTGGAGCCGTGAGGACACCTTTCCCCGAGTGGTGGATTTCTGTGTCACCCAGGAACCACTGTGGTGAGAGGTCAGGTCTTACTGCAGGGCAGTGTGGGGCACTACCCTTCTCCCCCGCCCTCTCCAAGTCGCTGCCCGGAAAGAACCTTACCGAGGTGGGCAGGGTCTGCCGCATCGCTCTATCTGCGGCTGCGGCTGCTGTCCAAGGTACTAAACAGAAGGCTGCCCAGCCGGGCTGCCCAGCCAGGCATCTCAAGACTCATTCATTCTAACTCAGGAGGTGGGAACCGCGAGGTTCTCCTCGGCTACACAGTGGGTTCAAAGGTAGCCTGGGTTACAAAACACCCTGATTCAAAATAAAGACTCTCTACCCTCCCAAAAAGAAGTTGAAAAAATTACTCTTTAAAGGCAACTCCCCACCCAGCTTGGGACAGGGATCTGCTATCTCTGCCTCTGTTCTCCCTAAATCCCTGATTACAGCCACGTGAACTGACCGTCTCTCTCTGCAACCCACATCAATATTCTGTCTGACCTCTGGAACTTTGTTTTATTGTTGAGATAGGGTCTCATTAGGCTGTCTCAGACTTCTGAGTGTTGAGTTTACAGGAGTCACCACTATACTCAGCTTTAATATATATATTTTATATATATGTAATTATAATATATTGTATACTATATGACATGTTATATATTATATGTAATATATCACATAATATATTATGTCTTGTTATATGATATATAATGTCATGTACTGTATGATATATGCAATATGTAATATTTTACATATGTTTGCGTGTATGTGTGTGTGTGTGTGTAGGGGTGCAGGTGCACACATGCCATGGCACATGGTGGACAGAGGACTAATTTCTTTCTGTTCTGTTCTGTTTTGTCTTGTTTTCAGACAGGGTGTCTCCTTTCTGCCTGCTTCTTACTCCAGACTTGCTGGCCTGTGAGCCTGAGTATGAGGATTACAGGCGTGTGCCACAAGATCCAGCCTCTTTGTTTAGTGTGTGTTGCAAGGAGAGAGAGAGAGAGAGAGAGAGAGAGAGAGAGAGAGAGAGAGAGAGAGAGAGAGAGCCTCAGTAAGTGCCACACCAGCATGAGTGTCCTGATCAGAGGACATCTACAGGGGTAATATCTCTCCTTCCACCATGACGGTCCCAGGGATCAAATGTATGTCACCAGACTTAGTGGCCACACCTTTGCCCCACCATCTGGACAGTCCAGCGCCTGTCCTTTCTCATATGGAGCCTTGGGGATTGAACTCAGGACATCAGGGCTGTGCAGTGAGTACTTTGACCCGTGAAGCTATCTCCCAGCCCCTATCCTCAGATTTTTCTGTTTATGGCCATCTTCTGTTCTTCCCTTCCCTCCCCCATTTATTTATTTATTTGTTTGTTTGTTTGTTTAGAGAAAGCCTCTCACTGTGCATACAGCCCAGACTGCCTTGAACATGCGATCTCCCTGCCTAGGTCTCCTGAACGCCGGCATCACAGATCTGTTCCACAGTACCTGGCTTGTTTTTCAGTTTTGTTTTGTTTTTGTTTTTCTGAGGCAAGACCACTATAGCTCAGGTTGGCCAGGAATTCCCCGTGATGGTCTTGGGCATCTAACTTCTCCATCCACCTCAGAGCTAGGACTGCAGCGGTGCGTCCTGTCCTTCTCATCCCCTCCCTACTAACGCGCCCTGACCTGTGCCTTCTCCTCACGCGGCTGTCCCAGTGCCTGCAACACACCCTGTATATATTTACGGAAACCCACAAAGGGACAATGAACTCTATGCCCCACCCAAAACAGCTAATGGGGGTTCCAGCCTGGCCCTACTGTAGGTAGATGGTGAAAAAAATCCTCTGTGGTGGTGATTCTGACCCAGAGAAGGAAACTGAGGCACTGAGGGTAAAGCACGTGCCACCATGTCACCGAGCGTCCACAGCAGAGCCGATGCGTCCAAATTTCGTACAGAGTCAATTACCCCACGGGCTCTCGACAGATTCCCGCGTGGTCTCCCAGCATCAGTGGGTCTGAATGGCAGCTGTGGGCTCCGAGTCTCACTGGATGTTTATCAAGTCACTTGCCTACCCTGACCCTGGGTGTCACCACCTGGAAGACAGGATAATGGCCACGCCTCCACAGAGGGCGGTGGGACGCAGAAGAGCTGGCAAGGCAAGTGCCATTGTTGAGCCACAGCAAAGACTGCTCTCGCCGACATGGTGGAACTGCATGAGCGATGGACAACAGCAGGGGCGAGAGGACCTCTCAGAGGAGCATCAGCTGGAGCCGTGTGTGTGTGTGTGTGTGTGTGTGTGTATGTGTGCACGAGCATGTGTGTGTGCACATGTGCATGTGTGTGCACTTGTGCGTACATATGTGTGCATGTGTGTGCACGTGTGTGCAAGCATGTGTGTGCACATGTGCATGTGTGTGTGCATACATATGTGTGTGAGCATGTGTGTGTGCGTGCGATTGTGAGCATGTGTGTGCACATGTGCATGTGTGTGTGCGTGTGTACATACATGGGTGTGCATGTGAGCATGTGTGTGCATGTGTGCATACATATGTGTGTGCATGTGTGCGTGTGTGTGCATGTGCAAGCATGTGTATGTGCACATGTACATGTGTGCATATATATGTGTGTGCGTGTGTGAGCGTGTGTGTGTGTGTGTGTGTGTGTGTGTGAGAGAGAGAGAGAGAGAGAGAGAGAGAGAGAAAGAGAGAGAAAGAGAGAGAGAGAGAGTCCTGTTCACGGGCCAGCCTTCCCCAGGGCCAGCCCTGCGCCCTGACTCTCCTCTCCCAGGCAAGCCTTTACTAATACGGAATGCCACATGTGTGCATACATATGTGTGTGCGTGTGTGAGTGTGTGTGTGTGTGTGTGTGTGTGTGTGTGTGAGAGAGAGAGAGAGAGAGAGAGAGAGAGTGAGTCCTGTTCACGGGCCAGCCTTCCCCAGGGCCAGCCCTGCGCCCTGACTCTCCTCTCCCAGGCAAGCCTTTACTAATACGGAATGCCTGATGGACTAAGGTTTGCTCAGATCCGAGATGAACACGCACCGGTGAGACTGAGGGAGAAAGATGAGCCCAGCCTCACTACACACCCAGTTCGAGGCCTGGGAAACGCAGAACAGCAGCAACAACAGGAACTGACTGACACACACACACACACACACACACACACCAAGGAGCACGCGCCCTGGCTATCCCACGTACTCCAAGGCTGAAGCAGGGAGATCACAAGGTCTGCAGCCAGCCAAGCAACCTAAGAGACTCTCCTTTTTTAAGGAGATGCCTGAGGCTTAAACCACACATGATTTTTGTTGCTGCTGTTGTTGCCATTGTTGTTTGAAAGGAAGTCTCCTGTAGCCCAGGCTAGCCTAGAATGCAGTTTGTAGCCAAGAATGACCTTGAACTCCTGACCATCTTGCCCCTCCCTCCCAGCACTGAGATAACCACCTTGCTTAGTTGCCCGTGGTCTTTTTGCATATAGTGGTTCCTGTCAGAGTCCTCTCCGTCACAGAGACCTCCCTCCTCCACAACTGGAGCTCTGAGACCAAGGTCAGGAAAGCGGGGTGTTGCTCTAGTGAAGATATCCGGAGGGGCGAGACCTGGGCAGAGGGCAGCTAGGAAAGGAGGCCCAGAGCCCTCCTCTTCCCACCGGCCCCACCTGTGGTTCTAGATTCTCTCACACTTTGAGAGCACCCTCCTCCCCCTACTGTCTCCACACATGACTCCTGGACCCTCTGATGTCACAGGCCTGCCCCAGGCACCTGAGAATGGGGGTGGGTGTGGGCTCTGTCATTTGTTTTCATCCTGTTTATTTATGTGTATGCATGTTGTACTGATGTTTATTTCAGAGCTAGGGTCTCACGTAGCCCAGGCTAGCCTTGAGCTGTATGTGTAGCCAAGGGTAACTTTGAACTTCTGATTCTCCTGCGTCCACCTCCCACGTACACAACCATCAGTACCATCTCTGGGGGCAGAGAGGAGGGGACCAAGGCTCAAAGGAAAGAAGAGAGTTGACAAAAGCCCCACGTCACGTATGTGGCAGACACGGGGACATGTCCCTCGGGACTACGTCCTCTGCTGCCTTGGAGTTCTCAGAGAATAAGAGAGGAGAGGTTTGGGGGGATGGGGGACTGTGACCCATCCTCTCTTCTGACTGAAGCCCCGAAGCCTGAGGTCTCCTCGTTCACCCTTACTGTCGTGGGAGAGGGGCTGAGGAGAAAGGCGGGGTGAGCCTGGGATGCAAGGACAGAGGGGAACCCTGAGCAGAGAGAAAAGAATTGGGGTGGGGGGAGTCGGAAGCTGGGACAGAGGGGTGTGTGAGGGCTTTAAGTCCCTGGGGGGGGGGGAGAGGAGGCAATAAAGGAGAGAGTCAGAGTCAGACAGAAGGACAGAGGGGCAGAGAGAGGGGAGACAAAGCGAGGAAAGGAGGAGGGTGGGGAGGAGCGTGCCACCCACTTGACATCTTTTGTAAACTGCTGGGATCGGCTGGGATCTTTTGTAAACTGCTGCCCAACACTCTCCTCCGAGCCCCTTCGCAGCCAGCAGTCCTTTGAAGGGGTGGCGCTGTGCCCGGTCCTGGACCTGACAGACTCACACACGCCACACACGGGAAGCTGTGCCAAGGTCCTCTTCACCCACCTGCTTGCCAGGAGAAGAGGCCTTGTTCAGTGGAGCGAGGCTGGACCTCGGAGGCATGCGGAGGGCAGAGGAATGGGATACCTGTGCCCCTCCGGTCCCCAGGCTGCTGCCGCCCACCTGTTATCTGTTATCGGCCCTGTTCTCCTGACTTTGGTCAGTGGCTCCCTCACTGTGGCCTGCTGTCTGTGGTTGCCAACACCCTCCTGCCCTGGCGCCCGCTGCTGCCGCTGCCCACAGCCCACCTCCTAAGACCACTAGCCAGTTTCTGCTTCCCAGTGGGTTTGGGGCGAGAAGGCCTTAGGTAGGGATGGAAGGCTTGGTGTACTGTTGAGTACGTGCTAGGGACCTGCTGACATGGATGAGGAAGAAGAGGGGGGTCTTGGTGATGGATGATGCTGATTCTTTGGTGAGGGGATAGTAGCAGGGGGGGGGTGAAGGCAGGTTGGGGGAGGGGTGGTGAGGAAGCAGGGTTGTGTGTGGGGGGAGCAGGACCAGCCTCACATTTGCCATTCAGGGCAGCTGACAATAAAAATGCTTTATTGCCAAGAAACTGGATCGATCGGGGCTGGAGGGGGCCGGCAGGGGGGACGCGGAGGGCTCAGCTCAGAGGCCGGCGGCCGGGCCTCCGCAGCGACCAGGGCCCCAGCCGCCCTCCCCCCTGCGCCCCCCTCCCCGCCTCCTGCCCTTTCTCTCTCCTGCAGCCACCGCTTAGTTCTTATTATATTTTTTCTTATATATTTTTCCCCCAGCTTCTCCTGCTCCTGTTTTTTTTTTCCTTTTAATTTTTTTTTTAAACTCACTGTACTCCCGAAGCTGCAGGCTGGGTGGGGGCGGGGTGGGGGCATCTGCCCAGGCCAGGCCCTACCCATCGGCTTCTGGGGCTGCTGTCTATGGGGCGAACCCTCACTTTAACTTCCTAGCCCTAGCCCACAGCTCCCCCAGAGTCTGGCCCCACGTGTAGTGTATCATCCTCCTCAGCCATCGCTCTGAAGGTCTTCCTTCTGACCTAGGAGTAGCCCAACACCCGCGCTATGGTGGGCTCTCGGCCCTGGGCAGACCCTCTTCCCCTCCCCCCTACCTGGCCCCTTGCTTCCTGGTGGAGCCATTTGGCTGATGGTCAGAACTGTCCGTCAAGGGGGCGCTGAGCCCCTGAGGACTCAGATGGGAGGAGGGAAGGGGAGAGGTCGAGGGTCAGGCCACGTCCTCTCAGCTCATCTCTTTCCCCTCCCCCCTCCTAACAAAGGGAACAGCAGACCATCGCTGGGGGTGGGGGGACTGCCTGGTCGTCAGAGGGAAGCCAGAGAGGGGTTGTGGATGGCCATGGGCAGGAGGCAGGGTGAGGGCGGCCTGCCCCTCCTCCGCCCGCCCCCTCGGGTCAAGGCTAAGGTGATTCCTCAACCTCTCGGGGCTGGGAGGGGAGGACGGCCTTCGAAGACAAAGAACGGGAGCCCCAGGGAGTTGGGGGCTGGCAGGGAAGCACCTGGGACCCACAATCTTGGCTTGGGGAGGGACAGCAGGCACCCTCCTGGTTCGGGCTTTCCCCTCCCGTGGCCCCGCCTCCCATCTGCAACAATCCCTCTGGATCTCAGAGCTGAGGCAGGATTCGGTTGGGGTTGAGGGGGGAAACTGAGGCCCAAGGAAGGGGAAACAGAGTCATAGGGAGATTGTAGAGTGTGAGCATCACCCCAGGGTTCTCAGCCCCACGTTTGATCTTCAGCTTCTCAACCTAGCAGGGGAGAGAGACGTTCTCTCCCAGTCTTTTCTCTTCCAGGTCAGGGCTGGCCCGCGGAGGGGGCAGGTAATAGAAGGCTGGGGGGGGGGGGCGCTGAGGAGCTGGAGGAGTTGATCTCTGTGTTTCAGACCAGCCTGGGAGGTTGAGAGACAAAACCACAGAAGCATGCTGTCTCTGGCCTGGACTTGTGGTGAGAGACAACTGGGAAGGACCTGATAAGAGACCTTCAGAGAGGCTGCTCTCCTGCCCACTGTCACACAGCAAAGGTGGACCCACATCCTGGTCTGCCCTAACATGACACCTGCCCGGCCTGACTGTAACTGGCAGAGAGGAGTCATGGCTGTCAGCCATCCTGACTATGGGAATAAAAAGCCAGTGGGGAAACAAAAAAGAAACGTTCAAACCCTGGGTGTTTACATGCTACCAAGGCTGACTGGGCTCTTGAGGAGAAAGAGGGCCCCAGCCAAAAGGAAGTGGGGGGGGGCAGGGCATACTTCTTCTCTGGGGGGGGGCTCAAATATGCTCCCACAGCTTACCCAGGAGACCCTAGATGTATCCAGGACTAAGGGGTCCAGGCTGCCCTCCCCCAAACCTCCCCTCCCTTTTCTCCCTCTCTTTCTCGCTGGCTATCGACCGACCAGGCTGTGACATGGTGGATCAATACAGCAGGGATATAAAGCCGGCTGGCTGCCTGCCTGCCTCTGCCTCTCTCTCCCCCTTGCTTCTCTTCTTTTCTTTCCCGGAGCCGCACCCAGGCCCCCACCCCATGTACCCCTTACCCCTACCTCTGGGGGGGAGCCAGCCTTCACCCCCTACTCCCCTACTGCAGGAGCAGGAGCGTTTGGGGGGGCTGAGAGCTTGGAGAGCCAGGAGAGGGGGTGAGTATGGGGGTGGGCAGGGAAGCAGGTGGGTGTGGGGGGTCACATTTGCAGACTAGGCGGCTGGGATAAACTGAGGAGCAGTCCTTTAGGAAGAAAGGGAGCGCCCCCCTCAGTTGGGAGCAGCTCAGGGGGATGGGGCCTTTGAGGGCAGCTGAGGGAGAGGGAGGAAGCCTTGGGTGGTGGGCAGGGTTCCTGGCTGGGCAGGGGGATGGGGAAATGCTGTTCTGAGCCTGTGGAAGAAAGGAGGAGAGGCTTGGATACTGGATGTGGAAGGGGAAATGGGCATCATCGAGAGGGGCCATCCTGGGCAAGCCTGTCCCCTACCCACAGGACCTTGGCCTCACCCCAGAGCCTGGGCTGAATGTGCTGGGGTGTGGGTGGTGGACAGGAAGTCCCAGCCAAAGGGCTATGGAGTCCGAATGGATGTCACACGTGGAAGGTGCACACAGGTCCTTGAGCCGTGTTAGGGACTCCAGAATTGTTTCCTGACCCTCGAGCCATGTCTGTGTGTGACTGTGAGTCTGTGGGGTTTGTCCCGGGGACGCTCGGGGTTGTGTGTGTATATGTCCATGGTGTCTCCATGATAACTGGGTGTCCCGTGTGACCCTTGGGGAGATGTGAGTGAATCCCAAGAGGACAGACACTCTCTGTCCCTAGGAAGGGTGGTGGCTAAGTGTCCCTATGTACTCTAGTGAACCGGATTGTGGTGACATGGCCACGTCTCTGGTGGACTGTGTCTGAGTGTGGGTGTTCCGGAGTGGGTCTGTATGTTCCCCTGTGTCTGTGTGTGTGTGGGGGGGGGGCTGTCTCTGGTCTTCAGAGCCCATATGGTGGTCTCTGTGTGTACTGAAGACTCTGTGTGAGCAGTAGAGACTCCGGCAGGATCACTGTGTGTCTACCTGCTCCAGATGACCCAGTGTGTTCTCATCACTGGGGTGGAGGCTCTGGGTGTGTCCCCGTGTGTGTCATGGTGACTCAGTTTATGTGAGGGGGGCAGAGGTCACGTCCCTGAGTCCGAGTGGGGGAGGGGGTGGAGCAACAGAGGCTGCCACCAAGACACTGGCGAGGGCGGTTTATGGCTACATCATCTCCACATAGAATTCCACATAGAATACAAGGGCCGGTCTGCCTTCTTTCCTCCCCTGCCAGAGGCCCCGACCCCTGCCAGGATGGGCTCAGGCTCCCCCTTCCTTCTCCCACCTTGGGTGGGGTGTGCCTCTGTTCTTCAGCACCCTCTGCTTTGGTGGACACTACCTCAACTCCACCAAGCGACCTCCGTCCCTCCCAACCCCCCCAGCGCCACCCGCTCCCCCCGCCCTCCCCCCACCACAAGTCCAGTCCAACCCAGACAAAAGCAATTACTCCTGAGGTAGGATGTGAGTGTGGGTGTTAGAAACAGAAAAAAAAATAGTGGGGGGAAGGGAGGGGGAGGGAGACACACACACACACACACACACACACACAGGCAGGGATGGTCAGCCAGAGACCTGGGGAGACAGGGACGGAAAAAAAGACAGAGCGAGAGAAGGAAAGACACCCAGAGGTACTCGGGGACAGAAACCGAGAGATGGGGATGGACAGAGGCAGCAGGGGACACAGGGATGGAGACAGGGGACAGGGGACACAGGGAAAGCTCAGGGAGGAGCTGCCGGGGAGAGGACATCTGGGGGGCCCCAGCCAGGGACAGCCAGAAAACACAGAGAGGGAGAACACGAAGAGTAAGGGTGAGATCAGGCAGAGACGGACGGAAGACAGACACAGACGCATGGACAGAGGCAGAGGGACACTGGTGATTAGTGAGGACCCCAGGTCAGCAAAGACAGGGAGCGCTGAAGGGGGTTCAAAGCCTTCTCCCTGACAAGAGCACAGGCTTTCTCCCCACCGCCTAGGCCAGAAGTCAGGTGTGACCAAGCCCCCCCCATCGTCCTTGGTCCCCCAGAGCCAGAATAAGGGGAGAACTGGGTGCTCTCAGCCATCGGACAGGAGAGCCGGGCACAATGTGTCCTCTGCTGCCAGCACACCAGCCAGTTAATGTCACCTATGTGTGCCAGATACCACATCACTCACGATGGATGCTGAGAGGAGTCCCCACAAGTCCCTTCCTTCCTGTCGCTCACCTGTGCCGTCCCTTCCTGGTGCCCTTAGCTCCATCTTCCCTCCTTGGTGCCAAGCCAGTGGCCTTGTCCTACCACCTACAGGGCGTCTCCAAGCACTCCAGCTTAGGGGTACACTTGCTACCTGTCTCTATCTGCTTTCCTGTGCCCTACTCCAGTTCCACTGCCTCCCCTCTCTTCGCTCCTCTCAAGGGCTCCCCAACATCCCTCCGAAGTCAGACGGTGGTCCCTCTGGACCTCCCTCCTGTTGGCCAGGCACCTCAAGAAAAGTGCACTCCTGAGTCCTCCCCTTTGCTGGGGGGAAACCAAGGCTACCTCCAGTTCTTTGTCCCTGCCCCCCAATACCTCCTTTCTTTTTCCTGTTCTTGCCACCCTGGCCCCTGCCAGGCCCCCACATTTCCATGTGGTCCTCTTTGAGGCCAGAAACTAAAACTCTATTTATACACCCCCAGGCTCAGAGGAAGAGAGATCACTCAGGAAGGGGTGGAGAGGCCGCCAGAGCTGAATGAAGAGTGCCTGCCTGTGGGGAGCACGGAGAGAAGTGGAGGACTACTACGGAAGGCCAGGAGCAGGAGACCTGTGAGCCCGGTGAGCTGGACAGACCTCGGCACTCAGTCGGATTCCCGACAGGCTTTGCACAAGCTCCCAGGGTTACTGAGAGGTCTGCGGCTGTTGAGGACCAGAGCTCTGAATTTGCAGTCGGCCTTCATTTGCTATGTGACTGTCCGGGATTCCAGGGACTCAGGGATCCTAGCCTGCTAAAGGTGAGCTTTCTGTTTCTCCCCTCCCCCACATCTGTAAGCCCCACCCTGTGGGTAAGAGATATAGCTCCCAAACTACAAATGTTTCCACCCAGGCTGCCCCACAGAGGCGCCAACCACAGACAAAGGCACCGAGCCATCACTTGCTACCTCTTAGAATCCCGAGCTCAAATCTGGGCTTCACAGCCAGTAAGGAACGCAGCAGCCCAGTTCACACGGCCAGCTAAGGAGCTGTCCCATCCCCCCAAACCAACAGAGCTGTTGCACCACCGAAGCCCTGTCTCTGGCCCCGCCCTAAGCCACAAGCACACACCCTAGCTAAAGCTAAAGTCAAGACTCCACCCAGCCCCATACCGCAGACGCAGTTGCAGCAGAGAAGGCAGAGTGGACCTGGGGTCTGGAAAACCTGTTGGCCTGCGGGGCCGGTCCTCTGTCTCATCTCCACCCATTGCGCTTCGGTTTCTCGAACGGGAGACGTCCCCACCCAGTCACTGAAGACTCTGCCTCATGGGTTATTCTTCCTTGTTCTTCCAAGTCACCTCGTTAGACCCCGTGAGGCAAGGCTTGTCCCCCACAAGGGCGCTCCAGCTCCTGAGATCTTCAGGGCTCCTGCACGGGGAGTATGGGAGTCTGTCCTATCACCTCCATGATGAGACACGCGGAGGGCACGGGGCCCAGGGGACTGCAGTTGGCCACAGGGACTGCAAGGCCAGAGCCACGTTCCCACAGCTGATAAGTCTGTCACAGTTACCACGTCCACAGTTAGACCTATGCTGGCTTCTCTGAGCCCTTCAGGAACAACCCCGCCCCCAAAGATGTCCTGAAGTCCCTGTGTGAGTCATCTAACCCCTCTCTCCTCTGACCCAGTTCTTTGGGCTGGTAACGCTGGTGCCTGAATTGGGGGTACAGGGGTGCCTCTGAGGCTGCAGACGTTCTCCTACTGCATCTCCAGGCCTCATATGGGAGGATCCCCAGGGTGGGGTCGGGTGCTGCGGTAATAAACGGATGGTTTATGGATCTGGTGTGTGTGTTCGCTTGTTTATTTATTAGCCCGGCAAACGCTTTCTGAGCATTTACATTGTACCAAGAACGACTGCAAACATGTAGACCAGGAGAGAAGCCTGCTCCCTGTGAGGCTGATGGGAAGTATTGCGGAGCAGGACAGATGGGGTGAAGCAGCCCAGGGGTGGGGGTGGGGCTGCCCAGGGCAGAGCACCTTAGATAGAAAGCAGAGAGAGAGAGACAGAGAGAGAGACAGAGACAGAGAGAGAGAGACAGAGACAGAGACACAAAGGAGAAGGGGAAGAGGAGGGGCAGGGCAGGGAAGAGGGGGAGGGGCAGGGCAGGGAGGAGGAGGGGGAGGAGGGGCAAGGAGTGAACCCAAGAAAGAACTGGGGATGAGCTAGGGGGATTACACCTCAGTTAGGGCAGCCGCAGTAGACCCAGGTCTGGGAGTCTCTTTTGGGGGCTCCAGCTCCCATGGGGAGCACTAAGGAGGCCTAGGGACATATTTGGGGATCCACCTGCCTTCCTGGTAGAGCTACAGAAAGAGTGAGCACTTTGTGAGAGAGGCACTTTGTGGTAGCTACACTGTCCCCTTAGGCGCTCTCTCCCTGCAGATGCGGGTGGAAGGTAAATCCTTGGACCACTAGGCGCTGTGGCCACAGTCTTCAAACTGTTTGCAAGAAGCTCCAACAGTCAAAGGCCTCTCTCAGGTATGCCTGTCCCTAGTTTGACCTAGGGTGAACCCACACATAGTCCCAGTGTTAACCAAGCCCGTCCATGCTTAAGAGTTAAACCCAGCTGTTGCTAAATCAGACTCTTCTCCTGAAAGAAATTCACTCCCAGGGTGAATGGGACCTGGTGGGATTCAGAATAGAGGGATGAGGGCGCTAAATGCAGGCAGCTCTGTGTTCAAATTGTGCCTCTGCTGAGCGACTTTAGGCAACAGAGAACTACTTCAAATGAAACCTAACAAAAGCCAGCTCCTAGCAGTCCTCAAAGCTGCCTCCAACTCCAAACAGATGTAGCTTGGAAGCTCCTAGAGCCATCTTCAGTGTCAAGGACATCTGAGGACCTGAGAACTCTGGGATGTAATTCAACTCCTTAAAGAAGACACTGGAGAGGCTCGGGCCAGCAATCTTAGCAGGAACCTGAGGCAGGAGGATTCAGAACTGGAGATCAACCTGGACTACAGAACTACTCCCATGTTAAGGGAGGAGGAATGGATGGATGGATGGATGGATGGATGGATGGATGGATAGATAGATTGGATGGATATATTAGATAGATAGATAGTTGGAACCCCGTAACTAAGGTACCCACATAATTGCCATCTAAAAGAATAGCTCATGAATGAACTTTACATGTGTGGGTGTGGGTGAATATCCCTGAGTCACTGAACACGGGTTAACACAGGTATGTGTGTTTTCCTGGGTCCCAGTCTGTAACTGCTATAAAGCTACATTGATGGGCCTGAAAAGTGGTTTGGACCACAAAGAAAAATTTTGAAATTTCACATTATTTGTCGGCATTTAAAAATTGGGAGTTGTCCCATATAAATGTTTATCTATCCTCCCTTCCTCCCTTCCTCTCTTCCTTCCTTCCTCTCCTCCTCCCTTCCTTCCTCTCATTTTTCACTTTGAGACAGGGTCTCGTGTAGCCCAGGCTGGCTTCAAACTCACCATGTAACCAAGGATGCCCTCGTCCTCCACCTCTGGGCGCTGCAAAGGCAGGCGTGCCTATTTTATGCAGCGCCGAGGATGGAACCCAGGGCTTGGTGTATCCTGAGTGGGCAGCGCGCTGTCTTAATGAAGCTGCCATCCCCTTCCTTATGTTTCTCTCAAAACCTCAAAGCCCAGCATCTCAGAGCTGCACAGAAGCGCGAAGCCACCCCTCCCCACCGTCCAGTCCACCGTGATCCCCGCCACACAAGGGGAATGGCAGACATGGGCTACAGCCATCCCTGGCTTCCCAAAGGGCACCGGGGGTGATTCAGGGCCTGCTGACCGGGCTCCTAGAAGGGTGACAGGTGGCTCTCCAGGACCCTGAAGCTGTGGTTCAGTTGTTCTTGTTAAACAGGGGTGGTAGCATGGGGGGGGGGTCCCACATCACAGACCTCGCTTCCCATCTCCCCTGCCACTCGAAGGGGTGAGGGAGAGAATTGAACAGAGCAGAGACAACAGCAGGGCAAATGTCCAAGCCTGTGGTTCCCACAGCACTGAACCCCCGGGGAGTCCTGGCTTCATTCTGGGAGCCTTGCTGGGCTCTGAGAATCCTGATTTGTTCAGGGGTTGCTTCCAGCTGTGCCTGCAGCGCCCACTGCCTGGATCTCCATGCTTTTTGGACACTAGCTTCTTTCATTTTCATACATACCTCTCCATGGTGGGAGCTGGGAATCCCCCTCCTCTGACTGAAAGAGGGAAACTGAGCCACACCTGCAGTCCCACGACCTGTCTGTCGGTCTGCCTTTCCTCTACCTTCTCCTGTCCTCACAGTACTGCTTAAGGTGAGCATGCTTGGTTATCCTTATTTTAAAATGTCAAGATTTATTGATTTATTTACTTATTTATTTTCATTTGTGTCTGTGGGGATGCACTGTTATGGTTTGTGTGTGGAGATCAGAGGAGAACTTACGGGAGTCCAGGGACGGAACTGAGGTCAGTCAGGCTTGGTGGCAAGCACCTTTAGCCACCAAGTCATCTTGCTGGACCCTTGCTCTCACTTATAGATGACTGCATGACGGCATTAACTTCCTCAAATCCCTTCTAATCATGGGCACCTGCCCCAAAGGGGTAAACTGAGCCACCGCAGTCCACAGTCCCTGACACTCAGAAACACTTATTTGTCCAGGAAGCCATAGAACACATGGAGGAATTAAAAAGACAGAACGTCACCTCTGGGGAGCAGAAATGGCATAAACGATGGCGGTCACCCCCAAGGGAAGACCAGGGTCGGGGACTCAGGAAAGCAAGGATCCTGGAGCGAGCATAGAAATACACAACTTGCAAGCCACAGACCTTACCTCTTGGTCAGACGGAGCAAAGCTAATACATTCAGGCCACCAACCCGGTCCAGCCGAGAACCTGGGGGGAGAGGAGAAAGAGTGAGTGTCCCTGGGCACTGATCTGGACCTCATGTAGGCTGAGGCTGCCCCCTGAGTAGAGAGGCTCTTCCCCCTCCCCTGTAACACCATCAACAGCTGCAAATCCACAAACCATTGGACCAAGCACCGGAGACTTAGGTCCCACTGGCCGCTCATTGTTATAGCCTCCAGGACTCAGTGTTCCCACCTTATAGTGGGCATACCGGCACCCACCCCTTGTGTAACACCTGTTCTTCCATCAGAGGGGAAGTTGTTGCTGTTGTTTTGGTTTTAAATTTTAATTGTGTATTTTGTGTGTGCCTGTGTGTGTGTGCGCACACGCATGCACAGAACGCATGTCAAAGAACATACAGCACACAGCAAGCAACATTCAGGAGCTTTCTCATTCTACTATGTGAAGCCCACCACGAATCATCTCCGCCACTTGTGTGTAGATGAGGCTAGCCTAACATATAGAGCCACCACATCCAGTCCTACTGTCCTTCTGTGTAGCTTTGTACCCCAGGCTAGCCTCAAGCTCATGATTCTCCTGCCCCAGGCTCCTAAGCACTAGGATTCCAGTGTGCCACCAGGATTCCTGGCTCAGGAAGTGCCTTGGAGAAAGGAACTTCATGTGGCAACGTTAGCATTTGGCAGAGAACCTGGCAAATTTGAATCGCTTTATAAGATCATAAATGGATGGAAGGATGGATAAATTAATTAATTAGCAAGCTACCTTAAATGAGTGCTGGCAAGATCTGTAGAGAAATAAATTTGAGAGGGTTGATTATTACGAAACACCTATGAGTATTGGGGGCATGAAAACACAGATTGTGGTATTTCTGATTTGAACATTTGTGTATTCAATTGCTCGTTTACGCAACGTATATTTCCACTCCTTTCTTTTCCTCTCTCCCTTCTTCCCTTCCTACTTCCTTCCTTCCTCTCTTAGAGATGGGACCTTGATTGTAGCCCAGGCTGGCCTGGAACTCACTGTGCAGTCCACACTGACATCAAACTCATGATCCTCCTGCCTCAGTCTCGCCGGTGCTGGGAGGGATTACACATGTGTGCCACTGTGTTTGGCAAAGCACTGAGGTTTCCTAAAGGGCCTCTGTCCCAAGTGCGGGAGTCAAGACACAGGTTAGACAAAATGTCTGTCCACCTCCCCAGGTGCTAACAGCACCCTGGGTGTCAGGAGTGTGGTGCGGCAGGTAGAAGGTGCCAGGGGAATCCTAGTGGAGGCCGAGAAGACAGCAGAGAAGCAGCAGCCAAACAGATCTAGAAGGTGAATGAACTGGGATCCAGGTGGGCAGGCATCCCCAAGGAGACCCAACTTCTAAGACTCCTCAGGCCTACAGGCCGGAAGGCAGAGGCTCCTACCATCTCCACTGTGCAAGACAGACAGCAGGGCTCATGGCTTAAAGTCAAAGTCCCATGTAGTTCATTGAGAGGCAGCTGCAGCTACAGAGCTTGGTCTCCCTGCCTGCCACTGCCACCTCCTGCATATGAAGGCTTCTCAGGAAAGCTGCCCAAGCCATAGAAGATCATTCCGGCCTCTCTCTGCTGTGAGCATTTAGAAGAGGGGCGGGGACTGTGGGGCACAGGAGGTTTCATTGATGACAGGATTTCTGGGAGGCTTCCCTCAGGTAGAGACTGAGAAGCAGACAGTGAGCTGTGCTGGGAGAGATGGGGACTAGCTGGGCATGGCAGGCCCGCATTAGCATGTGTTAGCCCAAGGGAAGAGGATCATGAGTTCAAACCCAGCTTGGAAGATACAGCAAGGCTCTCTCTTGGAGTTCGAGGCTGGGGAAATAGATCAATCAGTAAATGCTGGCCACAGGAGCACCCCCAGAACCCACATGAAGAATGCTTGGCATGGTGCTCAGAATCCCAGTGCTGGGGAGGCAGAGAGGCAGGAGGATGCCAGGGCTGGCTGGTCAGGCAGCTCAGACGGGCCAGCAAGCCCCGGATTCCAGAGAGAGACGGTCTCACAAAACAAGTTAGCCGGTTAGCAAGGAATGACACCAAGACCTCCACAGTCATCCCCACACACATGCACCAACATACATGTGTACCCATTCCACAAACATACACTCACTCACATACATGTGCACCCATCCACCCAACGCATAGTGTTGTGTAGCAATTCCCTCTGAAGCAGAAAGCATTCTGTCCTGCTGGGAAGCTCCTTAAGCAGGAAGGGGAACAATTCAAAGTACTTCCAGGAAGTTCCTGAAACCAACCAGATTCACTAGGCCCCTCTCTGCCAGAGTAAGCAATAAAAACTGAGAGACCCTCTCAGAAAAGGGAAAGCAAACTGCAAAGAAGACTCCAAGACCAGACCAGCTGCCTAGAAGAAGCAGAAGCCAGGTGAGCGGCTTGGGAGACGTTTACAACAACTGAGGCACCTGGAAAGGACACCTTCAAATCTGTTGAGCTGCCGACAGGCTGTGTACCCATTCACATATGTGCTCACACACCACACACACACACACACACAGAGAGAGAGAGGCACGCACCCACCTATCCCCAAACATGTTCTCTCTCTCTCTCTCTCTCTCTCTCTCTCTCTCTCTCTCTCTCTCTCTCTCTCTCTCCATCTGGACATAGTGGCTCATGCCTGTAATCTTAGCATTTGGGAGTCTGAGAAAGGATAGCTGATCTCAAGTTTGAAGACAGCCTGCGGTATATAGAGAGCTCTAGGCTAACCTGGGCTACAGAGTGAAATTTTGTCTCTAAAAAACCAAGAGAAATAACACAGAGAAGTAGAGCCTTGAAAACCAGGTATAAAGCCAGCTAGCCCAGGCCCATGTGCGAGCCTGTGGGTGTATCCCAGCAAAGGGAGGGGAGAGGTTCGGACTGCCAAAGAGCAGGGCAGTACTAGCCATGTGGGCTTTATAGAGACAGAGAGAGAGAGAAGAGAGAGAGAGAGAGAGAGAGAGAGAGAGAGAGAGAGAGAGATATGGGGAGAGAGAAAAGATAGCAGCGAAGGGGATATAACTATACAGAGAGGACAGAGAAAATCCCAAACAGGATAAAAAGAGAGGGCAAAGGAGCTGGGGGGTCTCCCAAGCTCCCCATTCCCTCCCTTCTTCCTGGGAGTTTGGTTAGGCCTCCACCCTCAGGGGCAGGGAGTTGAGGGTCCCTGGGGGGAGGGAGGGATGGGGTGGCTCCCTTTGGGGGTTGTCCCCCCCCACCTCATGCACACCCCCACCCCAGGGCTAATCAGTGGCTGTCATCTCCACGGTGAGGTCTTGGTTAAGGAGATTTAGGGCTGGGATCAATAGGAAATTTAAAAATCGATGCAGCGCGCAGGGCAAAATCGATGGCGTTTAATCGCCTTGCCGATTCCCAGTCAAAACAATTAGCCGCGCTGAGTGTTGAACACGGTGGCGACACGGCATTAACCGTCAATATTGGTGTAAGTGATGGCGGGCGGGAGGGGAATCCCCAGTCTCCGAGGAGCCCCCCTCAGTCAGACAGTGCCTTAGGGCTGGGGTCTTCCCCCAAGGCAGCTCACAGGACCTACCTGTGTATCTCAGCCACCCTCTGCCACCTTTACCTACACAGTGCCCACGGGCAGCACCACCCTCGGAAGCCACCTACAACTGTCACCCCACTCTCCAGGCTCAGGACTCCCACCTATCCTCAGCAGCGGAGAGAGAGGCCCTTGCCAAGCAGCTATCTGCAGGCAGAGCCCGGTGGGCAGTGCACTGTCCTTCACTGGTGCCCGGAGCCTGGCAAGCCCCTCTTGGACTCCTGGCGTCATGAGAAACATAGCTGGCCATCAGCAGACACAGGAAGCAGCAGGGCCGGGACCCGAACCTTGTTCCCTGAGGCTGCATCCCAGGAGGCAGACTCCAGGTTTCACAGGACAGAGCAAGGTCAGGCAGGCTTGGGCCCCATCCCCCCCAGTTTTCCTCCCAGTCTGTATCTACACTGCTTGGCTATTCCTAGAGTCATCGACCTACCACCTGCTACCTGAGGGCGACACGATGAGCTACCTGCGCGCAAGGTGAGGTCAGGCTACTCCGGGGACCCTCAGCATCATCCTGCTGAGGATGTGGCTGCACACTGGGACTTGAGGACAGACCTATGATGACGGTGTCGCTTGTCTCCCCAGAGACGGCCTGCCCACATGCATCTCCAAGGAGGGACAGGGCCGCACAAACATGAGAACCACATGTAACTCAGGCCCTGCAGTGGACACTGCCTCACACAGTCTATACACCAGATAGTCAGATGTTCTGCAAGTGAGGGCACAGATTGCTCTAAACTCCTGGTTTTGCTGCAAACACCCAACTGAAGGCATGGAGGTACAGACGGGTTAAGGCCCTCTCTCCAAGGTCACACAGCTGAGAGCAGACAATGTTGCCTGTCCCAGCATAGGACACAGGGCACACAACTTCCCTGACTGCAGAGCAAGAGAGGGGTGGGGCAGGCAGCTGGCACCTAAAGAGACAGCCAAAAGTGGCTCGCCACTGGGGCCGGGGCTCCCAACGTGGGGGTTCCTGGTGGTCGCTCCTACAGCCAGTGGCTCCCAGGCTCTGAGAGCAAGAGGAGCACGTGGGCTAGGGAGGAGGCCCACAAGATGAGCTGGGGATTGAACTGACAAGGTCCTAATCAAATGGTCAATATCGCTGACCTGACCACTTAACCTATTGATAAGCTGGCAAGGATAGAGCAGGCGGAGAGGGGGCTCAGGGAACAAGGCAGCGAGACCAGTAGAACTCAGTCGTCCAAAGCGCCTCAGGTTTGGGACAGGGTGGTCTTCTCAAAGGCCCCTTCCCCTCCCCGAGGAAGATGCGTTGGTGCGGTTTGCTCTCACCGTGCTCCCTCCTCTCTGCTTGAGGTTACCAGGAACCGTAGCCATGCTAAGCCTACGTGCCCCTGACGGTGCTCACACTTGGGAGAAGACTGCGCATTCCTGCCTCAGTACCCTCACTGTCACCTGGGGATGATGACAACGGGGACACCTGTGAAAGAACCCAGATGTCTCTTGGCTGGGGGTTGACACAGTAAAGGATGGATGTCACAGCAGCCGCACAAAGGAACACTGTGGGGCTGGGGGAATGTGCCTGAAATAAATTTACCAGCACAGACCTGTCAGTCATGATCCATTTGTTGGGGGGAAATGTGACATGTACATTTGAGTATGAAGTGTGTAATCTCCCCCCCCCAACCTTTTTTATGAACACAGATACAACCTAAAAGAAGGAGGAGGGAAAGAAAAGGTCTGGTGCAGAAATCGGGAACCTGAGTTTGGATCCTAGAATTGGTATTCCAGTAAGTTTTGGGGATAAACTATGCAGAGAGAGAGAATGAGAGAGGGCGTGGGAGGGACAGAGAGAGAGAGGGAGGGAGAGAAGGAGGGAAGGAGAAAGATTAGTGATTTGGTGTAGAGGATGGAATCAAGGGCTTTAGGTATCCTAGACAAGCGCTCTATCCCTGAGCCACGCCCCCAGCCCCTCACTGGGTGAGTCGAGGCAGGGGCTCTACCACTGAGCCACGCCCCAAGCCCCTCCCTGGGGGATTCTAGGCAGGGCTCTACCACTGAGCCACGCCCTCAGCCCCTCAATGGGGGATTCTAGGCAGGGCTCTACCACTGAGCTACACTTCCAAATTGCTGATCGAGTTTAAATTCTTTGTCTTTCTGTCTCCACCTCCTAAGACGTATAATTATAGCTGTGTGGCATCACACTCATTTTTGTTTTGTTTTTGTTTTTTTTTTCTTTCTTTCTTTCAAACTAGACTATCATGGGAGTTTGTTTCTTACCACTAAGTCTGTGTCTTCTCTTTCTCTAACACGCACACGCATCACAGCATGCTAAGTAACTGTTAGAATCAGAGTTTGAACACGCCACCAGCAGGACTGTGGCCAAGGGAAAAAGTGCTTCCCAGGCCAGCCAGTCAAGTTCTTCTATGCCAATCCTGGCAGGATTCCAGAGCTTTCAAGAATATGAGTGGGTCCACATCTTTAATCTTGGCACTCAGGAGACAGAGGTGAATGGATCTCTGTGAGTTTAGGGCTAGCCTAGTCCACACAGAGAATTTCAGGTTAGCCAAGGGTAGGTAGTGAAGCACTATCTCAAAAAGAAAAAAGAATATGAGAGAATCTGAACATCGCTGAGATTACCCTGTGGCTTCGGCCGTTACTGAGTGGGCAGGGTAGGCCCAAGATCCTCTGTCCTGCTTCCTTATCAGGAAACTGAAGCCTTAGAGAGAGTCCCCCAGGTTTGCACAGCTGCGCATTACAGAGTCAGAGGCAGAAGTGGGGGCTCCTGGCCCCTGCCATCCCGGAACTAACTGTAAGAGCCAATGTCCACACAGACCATGCAAGGTGCCTGTGCTCTGTGGCTGCAAGACCCCGACTTAGAACAGGTCCATGATGCGGCAGCATCTGTGTTTGGCCTCATCGGCAGTGGTGCTGGAAGCAGAGGCATCAAGACTGCGGCCGTGGGCTGGGAGAGATGGCTCAGTCGGGGAAGAACATGGAGTCTGAGCCCCCAGCACCCACATATGACTGTGTCTGAGACCACTGAGGTGGGGCTTCCACTTAAGTGAGAGACCCTGTCTCCCACCACCCCACAAAATAGGGTTTCCTCTGTGTCCCGAGCTATTTTGGAACTCCCTCTGTAGACCAGGTTGGCTTTGAACTCAGAGATCCACCTGTCTCTGCCTCCTGAGTGCTGGGATGAAAAGCGTGCGCCACCACACCAGGCTCCGAGAGACCCTGCCTTCAGGGACTAAGGCAGACAGTGAAAAGGCACTTGGAGTCTTCCTGTGCCCCCTGCATAGACGCGTGTACGTAACCCACGCAGCGCACAAATTAATCAATTGGTTAATTGATTCTGAAGCAAACACAACAAATAAAAACCCGAGATCTCCGCGCCCCTCCCTGTGTGACTGTGACCAAGTCGCTTCACCTCTCTGAAGCCAGCCTGCTCAGGAGTAACATGGAGAGAGTAGTTCTTGCCTCAGAATGCTCCTGTGAGGAGTCGCACGGGTAATCTCTGCTCGGAAGGAACTCAGCAGGGAACAGACACACAGAGAGTAGCAAGTGCGGTGCAGAAAAGACGATTTGCCGTGTGTCCCTGGTGAGCCGCGAGATGGCGGGGGCTCTTTGGTAGCCTGAGCAGATGAACAAACACCATGGAGATACCTGGCTAAATATGCTCCTGTGTTCCTTCCTTCCTTCATTCCTTCCTTCCTTCCTTCCTTCCTTCATTCATTCATTCAATAAGCATTTCCTGATTCTAACTCTAAGCCAGACGTCCCAGTGTCTGCAATCCAGATGTAAATGAATAAATAAGGAACATTCCCGGTGCCCATAAGAAGGAAACCCAGGTGACTGAATCCGGCCTCTCATCTCTGAGCATTTCTATCTCCGTAGCCCCTAAAGTCACCCTGTGGGTTTCTGCTGACAGGTGTCATCCCTCCTGGACCCCGGATCTGACCTCTTTGCTATTTCAGATGCCCGTGTGTATGCACGGGGGTTTGCGATGCACAGGGCCTGCACCAGGTCTGACTTTCTAGGGATCCCCCCATGCCCGCGTCTGTCCCTCCTTTTCAAAGAGCAACAAAATGAATACTATAAAGCTGGGTGTGGCGGCGCACGCCTGTAATCCCAGCACTTGGGAGGCAAAGGCAGCTGGATTTCTGAGTTCGAGGCCAGCCTGGTCTACAGAGTGAGTTCCAGGACAGCCAGGGCTATACAGAGAAACCGTGTCTCGAAAAAACAAACAAACAAACAAAAAACAAAAAACAAACAACAAAAAAAAAGAATACTATAAAGTTCAGGGGCTGGAGAAGGTTAGGGTTAGAGTGCCAGCTGCTCCTCCAGAAGACCCAGGTTCAATTCCCAGCCCCTCCGTGGTAGCTCAAAAGCATGTGTAACTCCTGTTCGAGGGGTCTGATGACTCTAGCTTCAAGGGCCCCCAGCATACTTGGTACACAGATACACATGCAGGCAAAAAAATGCATATAAAATAAAAATAAATAAGTCTAAAATTTTTTTCTTTAAGTTCAAAGCACTCATGGCCAGCAGTGGTAGCACATGACTTTAATCCCAGCACTCGGGAGGCAGAGGCAGATGGATCTCTCTGAAGTCGAGGCCAGCCTGGTCTACAGAGTGAGTTCCAGGGCAGCCAGAGCTTCACAGAGAAATGAAACGAACAAAAACAAGTGTGAAGCACCTAGAATAATAACGCTTAACCCCTGGCAGGTAATGAATAATAGTTGCCGTCAGTGCCAGCCCTAAACTGCGCCTGCTCTCCAACCCCACGCGGAGGCCCGTGTGCTCTCCACGAGGAGGCTCCTTACCTATCTACGGTCTCACAGCCAAGACACAAAGCCAGGCTTGCTAAGCACACATCTATAATCGACAGCACCGAGAGGCACGAGGACCGAGAGTTCAAGGTCACCCTTACGTACTTGGGGCCAGCCTGGTTTACATGAGACCCTGTCTCAGAAGAAACGTAAGAAAACAGGGCTTGATGCCGGGCGGTGGTGGCGCACGCCTGTAATCCCAGCACTTGGGAGACAGAGGCAGGTGGATTTCTGAGTTCGAGGCCAGCCTGGTCTACAGAGTGAATTCCAGGACAGCCAGGGCTACACAGAGAAACCCTGTCTCGGTTAAAAAAAAAAAATGAAAAGAAAACAGGACTCCGGTGGCAGCTCTGTGGGGCGCTTGCTTAACATACATGAAGCTCTGAACTGTAAACCGTATCCCCAGAACTACTTATACTTAACAGGGAGGGACATGCTTGTAATCCCAGCACTTAGGAGGCTAAAAGCAAGAGAATCGATCAGAAGGCGGGTCTGAGGACGGAGCTCAGCTGGCAGAGTGCCTGCCTAGCAGAGCATGCACAGGGCCCTGG
The DNA here is from genome assembly GCF_947179515.1 of Apodemus sylvaticus. NCBI lineage: Eukaryota > Metazoa > Chordata > Mammalia > Rodentia > Muridae > Apodemus > Apodemus sylvaticus. The sequence goes on along the minus strand of NC_067472.1, from coordinate 189,170,247 downwards.
GTTCGATCCCTAGCACCCCACAAAATGAGCCTGGTGGTGTACACTTGGAATGCCAGTACACCGGAGGTACAGGCAGGAGGATCAGGCACTCAAGGTCAATCCTTGGCTACTTAGTTTGAAGCAAGCCTAGGCTGCCTGAGACACAACATCAAGACAAAGCTGCTTTGAGTCTCCAGCAGACAGGACACAACTGGTTTGCCAGTGTCCCTCGCAGTCTGTAGACTACGATACCCCAGAAAGTCAGCTCCCTCGCTTGCTCTGTTGGGCACACATCACTGACTGACGGTCGTGTGTGCCCTGCTGGGTGCTGAGACATGGCCGTGAACAAGACCTTACCCTTCTTCCCTTCTGGCGGCAGAAGGAAAGTGCGCACGGGGATGACAGGGGTGGATTACAAATGATATTTTAGATGGACTGGCCAGTAGTGGTGTCGTTTGAACAGCTGTCCAAAGGAGCTGAGGAGGTGAGGGCGTTCCTGGCAATGCTGGAAGCTGCGAGGGCCCTAAGGCAGAAGACGGCTTTAAAGAATGAAAGGAAGGAAGTGCCCTGGCCTTTGGGAGCTAACATAACGGGGTAAAATCCAAATGGCCACCAGCTCATGCAGGGCCTTCGTATGTGAGAAGGATCCCATGTAGCCCAGGCTGGCCTTAAACTTGTTTTGTAGCCCAGGCTGGCCTTCAACTCTTGATCCTCTGGTGTCTACATTTTTGTTATAGATGTCACAGTCATGTCCCACAATGCCTGGTTTTTCTTTCCTCCTCTTCCTTTTTTTTTGTTGTTGTTGTTGTTTATGCATGTGATGAGTATGTGTCCATGCATGTGCACATACGCACACACACATGTGTGTGTGCATGTGTGTGTAGGTGCATGTGTGTGTGTGCGTGTGTGTGTGTGTGCATGTGTGTGTGTGTAGGTGCATGTGTGTGTGTGTGCATGTGTGTGCATGTGTGTGTGTGTGTGTGTGCATGTGTGTGTGTAGGTGCATGTGTGTGTGTGTGCATGTGTGTGTAGGTGCATGTGTGTGTATGTGTGTGTGTGCATGTGTGTGTGTGTGTGTAGGTGCATGTGTGTGTGTGTGTGTGTGTAGGTGCATGTGGGGCCAGAAGTCGAGGTTTGCTGGCTTCCTCAATCTCTCTCCACCTAATATTTTTTCTTTCTGATTCTCCTGGGCAGGAGTATGATGTGTGTGTGTGGCCGTGGGCACACGGCACACAGCGGCAAGCATGTGAACATCAGAGGACGATTCCCTATAGTGAAGTTCTCTTTGGGTCCCGGGGACTGAACTCGGGTAGGCAGGCTCGCATGGCAAACGCTTTTACCGACTGAGCCATCTTACTGGCCCCTTTGCCTTATATTTCAAGACAGAACCTGGAGATCGCCAATTCAACTAGACAAGCTCCAGGGACCTGCCTGGCTGGCTCTGTCTCTCCAGGCCTCGACTACAAGCACGTACCCCAATACCAGCTTCCTATGTGGGCGCTGGAGATCTGAGCTCAGATCCTCTTACTTAACATTACACATCCAATGCTTTACCAAATGAGCCGTCCCCCTGACCTGTGAGGAGATGACAGCTCCCCTAACTGGGGTGCTCCTTTGCCCTCAAAGCTAGAGTCCTTGCCTCTTTCCCACATAGACCATGGGTCGTCTGATACACATTGCTCCAAGAATAAGCCCCCCAAACCTTTAATAAAACTCCAAAATTCCTAGTAGGGCTTTATCAAGGCCCACCTTCCCATGCCAGGATTCCCCTCTGAAAGAGGAAGGGGGCTGACTTATGTCAGGCCTGAGCACCCAAGAGAGGCCTCAGGAAACTATGAGGTAGCAGTGGTGGCTAGAGAGGATCCAAATCCCACCCCCACGCCCTGGCAAGTCTCCATTTAAGGACAATTCTCACTAGTTCAATTCCAGCTTGTGGCCAAGAGTTGTGGCCAGGAACAAGGACAGAAATGAACAGCACCGGGAAAGGCCTTCACCAGGGCTCCCTGCGCAGATGGGGGCAGCAGGAAGGCATGGATCCAACCCCTCCTCTCCACCAGGCTCTGTGCCAGTCCTACAAGGCTTATCCATGGACCTTCTGCAGGTGCCAAACGTGCCAGCAGGGCTGACTCCCTCCATGGCTGCGAGAAGCCTCCACTGATCTCATGATCTTCCTGCCGTGGGTGGGACAATCCACACTTGTCTGCCACCCCTCACCTGTTCCCCACACCTGTACCTACCCACCTGTCCCCACAGTGCCTCCCAGAGGAGGCCTCCTATAGCCCTCTTCCATGGTGCCTCTTGTGTTTCATGTCACAGTCCCCAGACCTGGACCACAGCTGAGGGACCCCATGATCGACCTAGAGACATACCCAGAAGTGTCTCCTAGGGACAGATGTGTGTCACAGTGAGGGAGTCACGTCTGAACACTGAGCCATTTATGCCTGTATGGTTTTGAGAATTTGACCCGCGGGTACGGATCCCACAACTCTCGGCTTGAATGGCCTTTCTTCCAAAGCAGTAGTTCTCAACCTGGGGGTGGTGACCCCTCTGAGGTCAAACGACTCTTTCCTAGGGCTCACCTAGGACCAACAGAGAACACCGATATTTACATTATAAGTGATAACAGTAGCAGAATTACAGTTAAGAAGTAGCATCAAAAATAATTTTATGGTTAAGGGCCGGTCACCACAACATGAGGAACTGTATTAAAGAGTTGCAGCCCTAGGAAGGTGGAGAACCATTGCTCCAAGGTGTTACACACGACCTGCTTCCGTAAGGTCCCCCGGGACCCCATTCCCGCAGCTCCCGTTCCTCTTCCCCTCTGGAAGCCATGCCGGTTCATAGCTACCTATGCACTCCAGGTCCAGGAGGGCTCGGTCTGTGGAAGAAGTGTGCTCTGTGAACCGCTGGTTCATGTCCCCAGGACCTAGGACAAGGCCTGGCACACGCAGGCTCTCAGCACGTGTGCGACAAGCAAATTAACACCAGAAATGTTTTCAGACTTAAGCATCAACCCAGACTCATTTCACTGTAATAGAATGAGGCCCAGGTGACAGTGGAGGGAGGGTGTCTGTGTACCGTAACACGATGTGCCTGGTTTGGGCACCACAGTTGCCTTACGACACAGATACCTTGGGGTTCCTGAACTAAGCTGTGTGCGCTCACAGGTACATGGGCTGGAACTTCACCGTGTTCCGGTATCTGCCTTTTACAACCTCTGTGGGAAAACCTTCCATGCGAGGGGCACCCTGGTAGCTTGGTATTTGTCTTATTTGCCTGCATAGGCATCGGGCCTGTCATAGCCTTGTACAGAGGGCTACCCTGGTTTCCAAACCCTGTGTGTCCATTTCAGCATCTCTGCAGGCACAGACGCAGGTGTCGGTGTGGATTGGCTGCCTTAGGCCTTACAAGCCCGGCTTATGACTTACTCATTTTCTCAGAACCTCTCTGACGCAAAGCACTGGTAACCCGGGTCAGGGCCCGTGGCTACACGTGTTTGCTGCACGAGCTGCTTTTCCATCTTCTGTACTTTTTTTTTTTTAGATCTGGTCTTTCAACAGACCTTGAACTCTCTAGGTAGCCAAGGGTGGCCTTGAACACCTGAACCTTGTACCTTTACCTCCTGGGTTCTGGGATCATAGGTGTGAGCGACTGAGCCTGTTTTATGTGATGCTGGGCATCCAACCCAGGGCCCTATGCAGTTAAATAAGCCCTCCATTGACCGAACTACATCCTCAAGCCTGTCGTATGGTCTAGAATCTAGGTGTCTCTATTTTAGAACCTATGCCTGTATCGCCATGTGTGTCTGTGCATGCATTCAAGACTTAAGAATGTGTGTGTGTGTGTGTGTGTGTGTGTGTGTGCATGTGCGTACGCATTTTACAGGCACGTGTAACCTGTGAGCCTTTCTTTCTCCGGTTGCTGCCTGCCGTCTGGATAAAGCGCCTCCTCTCTATCTTGCTCACACACACCCATGATCATATGCCCTGTGTGGATGGGGTGGGGGCCCTGGTGTCAGCAAGCTCCCATGTCACAAGGTTAATTTCTCCGCAGCCAGGCAGGCTGGGCCCTGAGGGGAGTTGTGGGGGAGGGGCCGGTCCCCACAGCCCCTCTGATAAATATGTATTTGGGACTGCTGTGCTCAAAGGTCATGGTGGGGGGGGTGAGGAGGGGAGTGGTCTGCACTGTGCTGGGCTACTGGATCCCGGCCGGCAGAGAGCCCAGTGTGGCTTGTGCTGAGCTCCTGCCAGAGGGATGAGGAGATTTGGGGAGATGTCCCCCTCATTCTAGTCTGCCCCACCCCACCCATGGCCATACCCAGAGGGAGAGAGTTGTAGACACAGATATTCAAACTCTAGAGCAGGAAACCATATAAGCCCCAGCACCACCTCCGGCTATCCCGAGCCAGGCACAAACGAATGCACAAAGCCGGCCTCGTGGGCCACCAAACGCGTGGAGAGTCCAGAGTATGGAGCCAGACTCGTTCCTTCTCCCAACCCTGACCTTCACACCAATGCAATGTATGCAAATGCATGTACTATACATAAACATCTGTATACGCACACACGGTCTTCAGTGAGAATCGTCCCTGTACATTCAATACACACAGGGAGACACAAAGATGCCCTGGTTTCCACCTAAAATGCTTCCTCTGAGCACTTTGTGATTCGGGCTACGCATACATGCAAAGATGCACATGAAGACACGAAGTTCTGCAGAGGTCGACGCACACAGCAACTGCAGGTAAGTGTGTGAACACCAGGTTCACAGACAAGGACCCTCAAACATACAAAGACCCCAAGACACCTACGCCTGGCAGGATGCAGCATGCACGGTGAGAGCCAGGTCAGAGAACCCACACTGCGGCACCAGAGCCTGTCTGGCCCTTTCCCCACAGAGGTGGAGAGGCTGCTTGGTCTCTCTCTGGTCTATGCACTACAGACACACACACACACACACACACACACACACACACACGCTTCGGCCAAATGCGCCATCATTTGTCCAGCTCCGAGTCACATCAATTGTACAGCCTCCCCTCCTCTCCTCGCTGACCGACCATCTCGGCCATCAGCGGCCTCGGCCATTAGCTGGCTCCTGCTTTTGGCCTGCGTTTGTTGACTCTCTCTTACCTGGCAGAACCATCCGGACCATCGGAGCCCTTTGGGGGTCTGCCTGACTCTTTCCTCTAGGGAATCCGATGTACCCTGTTGTGTGACCCTCGGCCCACGCCTCGGGGCGATCCCCCTCCTCAGCACACTGCTCAGCCTGTCATCGTCCAGTGACCGCTGGCCACAGTGGTTCTTGTGTGTGTGAGCGTATGTGTGTGTGTCGGCTTCAAGGTATGTGTGTATGGCTGGCGGGATGGCTACTGCTGTGTTTTAAGTCAAAAGGAGTGTGTGTGTGTGTGTGTGTGTGTGTGTGTGTGTGAGGGGGGAGGTTAGGATGTCAGCAGTTATAGTTAAAAGTCAAAGGGTGTGTGAGTGTATGGTTTTACATATAGGAATAATGGCAGAAGCAATACTCCACGTGTGCATGTATTCATCTGCATGTGTGTGTGCGCATGCATGCACGCATGCACGCATGCACACATGCATGAGTGCTTTGGTTGCAGGAGTGGTCTGGTACCTCTGTCTGCATGTGATGTGGGGACTGTGGCGGGGGAGCTCTCTGTCTTAGGCGTGAAGGGGCAGCACAGTACAGATGCCGGCTTCGTGAGAGGCTGTGGACAAGTGGAGTGTGTCTCTCAGACTCTGTGGCCTGCGTTTGTGAAAGTGACAGATGCCGCCTCCCTGGCCTCACTGCGGCGGATTAAGTCCATGAATGCCACATGAGTCCACACCCAGGGTGGGGGAGGGTCCCCGGCCTACTCTGATGCTCTTGCATGTGTGGGCCACAGCCCGGGCTTGTTAAAGGATGCTGGGGTAAAAATTAATGTCTCCCCCTCACACACAAACACACCACACACACACACACACACATACACACACACACACACACACACGTTCTGTAGCTGTTGGTGCACACATGAACAAACTCATGTTCACACATGACAGTTCCTGAGGTGTCTGAGAAACATTGTTGTGAGCTCTGTGTGTGTGTGTGTGTGTGTGTGTGTGTGTGATTACTCATGATGATTACTCCACTTCTAAGCTTCTACAGAAGAGACTTTGCCGAAAGAGACCAAATTCAGGCCCCACGCCCGGCTCCAGTGCTGCGGCCGCTTACCCCCCACCGCCTTGGCCATCTCGCTGCCCACCCACTCTCTCCCTTTCTTCCCAACCCTTAAGCATCCGTTTCACTCCCAGTCTCCTAGCTGGGTCCCATTTGTTCTTTCTTTTCTGTGTTCCCAGCCAGGCACCAGGCTGGAAGTTAGTGTAGGGCCAGGATTAGTTCTGTTTGGGTCTAGGCCCAAGACCGTCAGGAGTTGGTACCTAACCATTATTTTCAGGTCGAGAGTAATGACTTTCTTACCCTAATTACCTTGGGGGACTCACTGGACTTCATTCACATACAGATTTCTGTAACAGGCAGCAAACACCTATTGAATGCGAGGCCTTTGTACGGGGGAGAAGGGAGGTGATACCTCCAGCCTCCTGAATGTGTCAGCTGGGGAAACTACTTGCCTCAAGGATCTAGTGACTGTGGGGAGGCAGCGGGATGAAGAAAGGTGTGTTTGTTTCCTAGTATGTCCACACCTCCTGAAAAAGTGCTCCTGGGCTCATCATCGGGGATTGGATCGGAGGACCCAGGAACACCTCCATGCCGCTGTCTTTGAACAGGCCCAACCTAAACCATCTGGCCACACAGGTTCAACCCACTCATTCCCCAGCTCTCAGCAAGACCCGGGTCTTCGAAGCCCTCACAGAGTCACATAAGGAAGGCATCCATCCACCTGACAGATCCTTGGAGACAGGTCTGTGGTCTCCTGTGGCAGGGAGGAGTTGGGGGGTGGGGACATGGTACAGAAAGGTGATGGGGCAGTGAAGGAGGATCCGGAGAGTGGATTCCTACAAACAATGCTTACTACCAGGAGCCAAAACCCTTGACTCTGGCCCAGCTGGGGCAGAGGGGCGCTGGGGGAGGGGGCTTACGGAGTAAGCTAATAATGTGAGTGTCAGAGTCTTCATCTGTAAAAGAGATTACTGTCGGGGCTCCTGTGAGAGCCAGGGATGTGGGGGGACCCGTTGTTGTTAATAATAACAATATATGGAGAAGAAACCAAAGGGAAACAATAAGAGACCTGTTTAGAAGAACAGCCGCACACGACCATCCTTCCTTCTAACGATTCTCCAGACCCAGGTCTCCAACCAGCCCTGTCCTGGTAAGTCCTGGAAATTAACCAGCACATGCTGGGGAAGAAAACTGCGCCGCGGCACCTATCAACATCTGGCCAGCTCCTGGCGTGCACATCTGTCACACGTAGCCTCCGATGGGTCCTTCCCCCATCGTCATCATTGTGCACCAGGGCTACAAAAAGCTCTACCCGGTAGTTGTTATTTTCGCGGTTTTCATGGTTTTGCCACCATCAGCCCTGAATGTAAAGGGGGGGGGGGGTGAGTGTCTGTGAACCAGGTGGGAGGTGGCCTGGTGTGGCCACTGGAAAAAAATCTGACCAACAACGACATTGTCTAGGATATGTAGGCTAATAACACAGGATATGTATGTACAACCTTGGTACAGGTGTGCACATAAATATATACGCAAGCACACGCAGTGCGACCCAGCCCTTTCTACCGCAGCACCATTGGACGCTCTACCTATCGAGTCTAGCATACAGTGAGGTTCCCACGATCCGAATGCCGGCAGGGCAGCCTTGCAGACGGGCAGTCAACAGCACCAGGAAAACCGGGGTCTAGATGTCTCCAAAGTGCTTGGCTGGGCCTCTGTCCAGCATTACCTACAAATCAGGGAGAAGACTGAATCTGGTTCAGCTAGAGCTGCTGTCTGGGGCCCTGATCCATCGCCTGCAAAGAAGGCCACGGGCTTCACAGTCCACATAGAAGAGGATACTTTGTTACTATGAAGGGGGTCAAAGGAAGGTTTTGTGGGGGTGGGGGCGACTGCGGGAAGGTAGGTATTTCCTTGTTTTGCTTTCTTGAACCCAGTTTTAACCATGCTGTGCAAACATGCTGTCAAAGCGCCCCCCACCCTCGTGAGCAAGCCCAGCACCTGTCCTCGCACTCCACCTAGACCTGCCCACCCTCTTCTCCAGCACACATGGGGACTCCCAACAATGGCAATAACAACAGTAATTATAGCCCTGTGCGGAAAGGACACTTTGACATACGTGACTCTAACGTGCATACGACATGCCCAGTAACGCACTCAGGAGCTTGACTCCCAGCACAAGAGTCTCATGTCCACCGCTGGTGCCAGACTCAGAACATGGCCCCGCACACCCATGCACACTCCCATACAGGAGCCAGAGAGGGCCTCCTGCATGCACATAAAACGGATAGCACACACATGCACACACAAAAACCTAAGGGGGAAAGAGACCGGTCCGAATCCACACCAGACTCCCTCTCATATGTGTATCACCAACAATGGGGCTATTAGGCACTTGACACCCCCACTGCAAGCATATGTGACGATTCCGCACTTTCAGCTCCTCTTGTCTAAGGTTCTAGAACCCTACCTACAGTTAGCTCGTCCTGAACACCTTGCTACCACCGAAGGCCTTGTGTACACGCAAGCTGCAACCACGACCTGATTCTGTACACACCAGACAACTCCCCCCCACCCCCGCCACGCAATGGCGCCTCACTCTCCCCTTGCACGCTGGCTGCGGCCTGGGGGCACAAATTCGTCCGTCCGTTAGAATGGCAAGAGTCTATCTCCAACTGTGGAGTTAAGTAGCTGATTGAAATTTCTCTAAATCTAAGACTGACTGGTTCTAGTGCCCTAGACCCAAACAGTGGAGGGAGAAGGTGGGGAGTGGTCAGCAACCCAGCACCTTTCTCCTGGGGTCTCTCACCTGAGATGCTAAAGCTCTAAAGACCCTCTCAGATAGACGCCTTCACACCCCAGTTCCTCCCCAGTCCCTCCTGGGTCATTTTCTTTTCTGTCCACACCCTTCTCTCTCAGTGGGGCTGAGACCACAGTAATTAGCCCTCACTTTGGGTCTTCACACACACACACACACACACACACAACCCAGAGGGGCTCCAGCAAGACTTTTCCAGAGGCCAGAAAGAAATAAGAGGTGGTCCCAAGACCCAAGACTGGAAAAATCAGCATGGAGGTCTGTGGGATTTGGTCGTAGAGGCTAAGAGTCTGGTGAGAAGTTAGGGGCCTTGCCTTTGCCTGGAGCCCCTCTCCCTGGCACCCTGTTCAATGCTGAGACTGCAAAAGTGTTGGAGAAATGAAATTGAGGGAGGGGGAGGGGATGGGGGAGGGGAAATGAGTGGGAGGGCAAGAGAGTGAAATAAAGGGGAGAGAGAAGCTGGTAGAATGAAAAGAGAAAGGAAGACAACCTGGGGGGGGGGTTCTGTCAGTGAGAAGAAGAAGGAAAAAACTGGGGGGAAAAAGAGAGGACATAAAGAGAGAAAAGAGTATGAAATGACAACAGGGGAAGAAAGGAGCGGGGACGGAGAGGCCGCCAACAGGGTTCCCCAAGTTACAGATTTAGCCCAGAGAGTTAAGGGGTGCGCTGCTGTGTTTCCCTCACATCACTCTGGGGCCCCTGGGCTCCGCTTCCCACATCTCTTCACGCCTGAGAAACACCACCGCCTCTCCGCGTCCCCCGGCCGCTTCCACTTCCCGTTCGTTCCCTTCCCGTTCCAGCTGGCCGAGGCACCCCGATCCTTTCTCTCACGCCCCCATTCCCACACCCCCAAGCCTTTTCTTGTTCCCAGTCCCCTTACCTCTCCCCCCCATGCACCCTGCTTTCTCTCGAGCTTCAGACAGCATCACGAACCATCGCCACACTAAACCGGCCCCCACACCCCCAGGAAGGAGGGGGGAGAGCAAAGAAAGAAAAAAAAAAAAAGCAGGCGATACCGCCACCAGCCCTGAACCCTCTCGCCTCTTTTTCTTCACGGTTTCCCCTTCCTCAAATGCTAGGTTAAAATAGGATGTCCCACCCAGCCCTGGGAGCTTCTCCGAAGCGCCACGACCAGCCAGGAGCAGATGCCACCTCGCCTCGCGTCTCCAAGCTCACTCCTTTTTGTGTTCGGTGGCCCCAGAAGCGATGTGTTTTGTTTTCAACACCTTTTTATTGGTGTGGTTCCCCCCCTTTTTTTCTCCCTTTTCTTTATTTTTTGGCCTGGGGGACGGCGACGACGAAGCGCCCGCCGCCTGCCTCTTTCGCCGGCTCCGGGGCCGGCTCCGGCTTTTTCTCTAGTCTGCGCTCCCCGCCTCCCTCCTTTTTCTTCTGTCTCGGCTCTCGCTCGCTCGCTCGCTCGCTCTTCCGTCGGTCCTTTCAGCTCGGTCCTCCGCCGGCCGCCTTCTCTCTCTCCCGCTTCCCCCTTCACGCCTCTTCTTTCCCCATCCTTTTTGCCTCCTCTTCTTTTTTTTTTTTAAATTTTTTCTTCCCTCTTCAACCTCTCAATCCCCATTTTTCCCATCCCAACCCCCTCTCCATCTCTCCTTTGGTTCCTCCACTGCCACCAACAGCAAGCCGATCCCCCACACCACTCTCGGCCCCAAATAATAAAAATACCCAGCCAGGGGGCAAAGCCTGGGTGCGAGCGCCGGGAGGGAAGCGAGAGGGCCGGGGCCGCAGCAGCGCGGCCAGCCGGAGAGCGGTGCAGAGCGAGCGGCGCCCGCCCGGCTCCCGCCCGGAGAGCTCTCTGCAATAGGCCGAGCCGGCTGCATTAAGCTTCTTGCAATCAATAAAGCGCGGGTCAGATTATGCAAAGCGCAGATATTAATATGCAAAGTTTTAAAGATTTTTAAATGGAAGGGCGAGCGCGGCGCGGGCGGGCGGGCAGGGGCTGCGAGGGGAGAGGGAGGAAGGGAGGGCGGGCGGGCGGGCGCGCAGGCGAGCTGGGGAGAGGAGGAGGCTGCCCGCCGCCCGCCCGCCCGCCCGGCTGCGCCGCGCCGCCTTGCCTTACCGCTGCTCCCATCGGTAGGCGCCGCTGTCTTCGCCATGCGCGTCAGCTGCACGGCTCCGAGGGGATGGCCGAGGAGGAGCCGCCGCCGCCAACGCTACCCCCGCTCCCGCTCCCGCTCCCGCGCCCGCTCGCTGCCTGCTGCTGGCGCTGCTCTGGCCGCTGCTCCTCGCCTGAGCTGCCGGCGCGAGCCCAGGCGCGCGCCATCCCCGGCTCCCACCTTGTCCCCATGGCAACCCCGGGCCCAAGGATGCTCAGAGAGAGAGAGAGAGAGAGAGAGAGAGAGAGAGAGAGAGAGAGAGAGAGAGCGCCAGAGAGCGAGGGGGGAGAGAGGGAGAGGGCGGGGAGCGCAGGGGACACGGAGGCAGGGAGAGGCCCGAGACCCACAGAGACACAGAGACGCAGAGACAGAGAGAGACTCAGAGATATGCAGAGATAGGCTGAGACAGAGACACGGAAATGATAGAGGAGAGAGAAGCAGAAGGGGACACCGACACAAGGGGAAGCCCTAACACACAGAGACACACAGAGATATCAGAGATATGGAGAGATACAGAGACATAGGGAAAGGAAGAGAGATCGTGAACAGAAAGGAACTCACTCAAAGACAGGGAGAGGGAGACTCTCAGACCCAGAGACACACAGAGACAGAAACAGAGACGATGCTCAAAGACAGAGACACAGAGACACCGAAAAACAAATTAGATGCAGCGGAAAGAGCGAAAGCAAAGGGAAAGAGTGGAGACTCAGCAGAGAGAGACTCAAAAGCGAGAAGAAGCCCTGAAGCCCAAGGTGCAAAGAGACACCCAGAGACAAAGAGAAAGAGGCAAACAAGAGAGAGGGTAGTGCAAGAGGCAGAGAAATCCAGAAGCAGAGAGAGGTCCAGAGATACAGAGAAACACAGACTGGGGAGTCGGGAGCAAGAGCTAGAGAGAAGCACCAAGCACCACAGAGACACTCAGAGATAAAGAGACAAGGAAAAGAGGCCGTGCGAGGGAGAGACGGGAGATAGGAAGTCAGCACTGAAACGGGGCCCCACAGAGACAGAAAAAGACACACTGAGCAGGAGGGAGAGACCCGAAAAGAGAGATAAAGACTGAGAGATAAGGGAGAGAGGCCAACGAGAGAGGGGAGGTAGAGGCAGCGAGACGGGAAGATGCACAGACCAGAGAGTTAGACCTGGGGAATGGGAGATGGGGAGACAAGGAATGCTAGAAAATTGGGCAACCCCAGAGGGACCCCAACAGAGACCAGAAGAGCCAGAGACACAGAAAATGGCAGAGTGTGAAAAAGTGGCAGCCGGTCGAGGGGACAGGCCAAGACGCAGGGGCAGAGAAGCCAAGAACTATGCCTGGGATGAAAAGAGGCACGGAGAGACACGGAGGGGAGGACACAACAGGTAATGCCACTGCGAGACACAGCGGCAGAACAGGTCTAGGGACCGACAGTGACGGTGATGCTGAGAGACACAGACCTTGGCACTCCAGAAGGGAGACACCTAAGGAGACACAGGGGGTGCCAGGCTGAGGCGGGCACTGGAAGGGGCTCTCTGACGAACAGAGACGTGTAGTGAGAGATGAGGCGGAGACAGAGAGCTGTCCAAAGCTGAGACCTGGATGAGGGGGAAGATGGGACACAGAGGCGGGGCCCAGAGAAGGTTGGAAGAGATGACAGCAGAACCTGGGGGGGGGGGGGTCGGGCAGGGGGACACTAGAAGGGGGAGAGCACAGGGGTGTGCAAGGATGAGAGATGACCCCCCTCCTGGGAGAGGTCTGAGGACTGGGCAGAGCCGTGAACCAGGGGAAGGTCCTCGCAGGGTCAGGAGAGGGCTGGAGGCTTCCACCCCCTGCTGGCTGGGGCGTGGAGGTGCAGAAAGGAAGAGGAAGTCTTTGGTTCTCAGACCTGGGGAACAGATGCTGCCGAAGGGGGGAAGAGGAGGCGAGGACCGACGTCTGCTGCGCTCCCTCGCTACTAGCCGCAGCCACCACCCTCTGCTTTGTTACTGAGAAGGTTTTCCTGTTTCCCCCTGTATACTGGGTGTGCGCACTGGATCCTTTCGATAGGAGAAAAATACCACACCACCACCCCCATACTGCCCACATGTACCTACACTGCAAGCGCAGTTCCTAACGGAAACAAATACAGGAAACACCTACCCCGCAGGCAAGCAGAGTAAGGTACCGGGACCGGTTGAGCGTGTGCAAAAAAAAAAAAAACGAACACGGAGCTACTCCTTACGGCCCCGAACCAAGCGGTCCTCTGGGACTCACTCACACGGTGTGCGCAAAACGGACGGACGGACGCAAGAACTATCTACTCCCTGCGTATAAAGTAGGCACGGCGTCTGGCTTCTTAGGCAGTCTATGCGCAACAACCTCGCAATCACTTATGAGAGCCTGCAGAGGGGACTTTGCGGTTTGTGCAGCAGACAGCACAAATAAATTAGAGCGGTTCCCCCACCCCACTCGCGCACAAATTAGTTATATGGGCCCTCAGAGAAGATCCACAGGGAGGGACGCGGACTTAACACCTGGTAAGTTAGGTGTGACCTGCACTCCTGCAATGCCAGCACTTTGGGACGTGGAAGCAAAGAGATCCGGAGTTCAAAGCCAGCCCCAGCTACATTGCAAGTTCAAGACCTGCCTGGACTACATGATACTCTGTCTCAAACAAAACAAAACAAAACAAAACAGCTCAAACAAACAAAAAGAAAAAGAAAAATACCACAGGGGTTGGAAATACAGCTGCACAAAGCCCTGGGTTCCGGACCCAGGATCAACAGGAGTGATGGTTATTTGTAATCCCAGAATTTTGGAGAGCAGAGAGTGACCTTAAATTTAAGGCCAGCCCGAGCTACATAGGGGCTGGCAAGATGGCTTAGCTGGTAAAGGAGATTGCTGCTAAGCCTGGTCACCTGTTTAACCCGCTGAATTCACATAGTAGAAGATGAACTCCTAAAAGTTGTCCTGACCTATGCTCACACACAGACACACACAGATACACACCATACACACACACACACACACACCAAACTTTTAATCTAAAAAATTTTAATTCTTTTAAATTTAAAAAAAAACTAAATAAACAGGGGCTGGAGAGATGGCTTAGCAGTTAAGAGCACTGACTGCTCTTCCAGAGGTCCTGAGTTCAAATCCCAGCAACCTCATGGTGGCTCACAACCATCTGGAATGGGATCTGATGCCCTCTTCTGGTGTGTCTGAAGACAGCTACAGTGGACTTACATATAAAAAAAATAAATAAATCTTTTTTTAAAAAACTAACTAAATGGCCGGGCGGTGGTGGTGCACGCCTGTAATCCCAGCACTCTGGGAGGCAGAGGCAGGCAGATTTCTGAGTTCAAGGCCAGCCTGGTCTACAGAGTGAGTTCCAGGACAGCCAGGGCTACACAGAGAAACCCTGTCTCGGGGAAAAAAAAAAAAAACAACTAAATAAATAAAATAATCACTATACCCCACATAAATATGCCTCGATGATTCCCGAGTACTTTGTATGCAGACATACAAGACCACCTGTAGTTTCCAGAGGGAAGTTTCAAGACACAGACGGGGGTCAAGGGTGTGTTTGCATCTGCTGACCTTTCGCATCTCCAGAGCACCTAGGGTGGAGATCTCCTCCCCAAGGATAAGCAAGTCCTGGTAATTACATACGCAGCAAGAGGCTACTCAGCACTTAAGGCCTGGGGCTAAGGACCGAAGAAACGTCACAGACACACACTAAGCACTGTATGCCTTCTGGACAGTGCTCACATAATCTCTTCGGGAGAGTGATAGTGTCTAAAAATTGCTTAGTGTGTGCGTCCGTGTAGGTATACATGTATGTGAGGATATGTGTGCATATGTGCACATGGAGGACAGAGGTTGATCTCCTGTGTCTTTCGAGAGCTGTTCACCTGTACCGGTGCCTCTCATTGTCCTGGAAGTCCCCAGCTAGGCCAGGCTGGATGGTCACTGACCCCGGGGATTTACCTATTCTCACATTCCCCAGCACCACAGCGGTCGGGTCGGAGGCTCACATCCTGACTCCTGTGCTTGCAAGGCTAAGCACTTTACCAACCCATAAGTCTTTTGTTTTAAGATTTTCTTAAAATTTATCTTTCTGTGCATTGGTATTTTGCCTTAATGTATGTCTGTGTGAGGTGTCAGATCTGGGAGTTACAGTTGTGAGCTGCCATGTGTGTGCTGGGCTTTGAACCCCTGTCCTCTGGAAGAGCAGTTACTGCCTTCAACACTGAGCTATCTCTCCAGCTCTTTGTTGTTGTTGTTTCTTTGAGACAGGGTTTCTCTGTGTAGCCCTGGCTGTCCTGGAACTCACTCTGTAGACCATGCTGGCCTCCAACTCAGAAATTGGGCTGCCTCTGCCTCCCAAGTCCTCCCAAGGATTAAAGCTGTGCACCACCATGGCCTTGAATGACTTACTATTATTTGTATGTATGAGTGTGTGTTCTGCCCTTAGAGGCCAGAAAAAGATCTTAGATCTCTGGGAGCTAGAGTTATAGGCAGTTGTGAGTTGTGTTTGTGTCTAACGTGGGTGCTGGGGATCAAAGCCTCTGGAAGAACAGCAAATGCTCTTAACAGCTGAACCACAAGCCGGGCGGTGGTGCGCACCCCTTTGATCCCAGCACTTGGGAGGCAGAGACAGGTGGATTTCTAAGTTCGAGGCCAGCCTGGTCTACAGAGTGAGTTCCAGGGCTACACAGAGAAACCCTGTCTCAAAAAACCAAAAAAAAAAGGGGGGGGGAGTGGGGCTGGAGAGATGGCTCAGTGGTTAAGAGCACTGACTGCTCTCCCAAAGGTCCTGAGTTCAAATCCCAGCAACCATATAGTGGCTCACAACCATTCGTAATGAGCTCTTCTGATGTGTCTAAAGACAGTTACAGTGTACTTACATATAATAAATAAATAAATCTTTAAAAAAATAAAAGGGAGGGCCTGGAGAGATAGCTCAGGGGTTAAGAGCACTGACTGCTCTTCTGAAGGTCATGAGTTTAAATCCCAGCAACCACATGGTGGTTCACAACCATCTATAACAAGATCTGATGGCCTCTTCTGGAGTATCTGAAGACAGCTACAGTGTACTTATATATAATAAATAATTGAAAGAAAGAAAGAAAGAAAGAAAGAAAGAAAGAAAGAAAGAAAGAAAGAAAGAAAGAGACAGCTGAAGCACCATTCCAGCCAGCCCCAGGGGCTAGTTTTGTTGAAACAGCTTCACACAGTAGACCTGCTTAGGCTAGCCTTAAATTCACCTCAACCCTCTTGCCTCTGTCCCCTGAGTGCTGGGATTGCAGGTGCAAGTCACATTTATGTATGTGGCTTAGTATGTCCGTTGGCGTTTGGTCTTCATGTACATCTGTGTGAGGGAGTTGGATCACAGACAGTATGAAATGCCACGTGGTTGCTGGGAATTGAACCCAGGTCCTGTGGAAGAGCAGTCAGTGCTCTTGCCTGCTGAGCCATCTCTCCAGGGTCCAATATCTCTTAATTATCTAGAATGCCCACATTAAGCGACAACAGTGTTCCTTACTTATAAAAGAAGATTCCACGGGAGATTCAAGCAAGCCGTGGGTACCACATGTCCTAAAAATGACTTCTAGGAGTCTCCTTGCCCTGAGTTATGATTCCAGGACACGCCAGGATGTACGAGGCACGCTGGCCACCACACAGAAAATGAGTGTGCCCCATGCTTCTAAGAAAGCCCCATTTCCAGAAGTCTCACATCCTCCAAGGACCGTGCGTGTGTCTGAGTGGGCGCACTCTCTGGACACCGCCTGGTCTGCGTGTTCACAATGCAGAAGCACGTGGGAAAATAACCGTGTCCTAGGCAGCCGAGTTGGCTAAGCAGGTGGAGGGGCTCCCCGTAAAAGTCGGGTGATCTGAATTTGATTCCTGGAACCGACTC
The DNA here is from genome assembly GCF_947179515.1 of Apodemus sylvaticus. NCBI lineage: Eukaryota > Metazoa > Chordata > Mammalia > Rodentia > Muridae > Apodemus > Apodemus sylvaticus. Next base: position 189,153,292 of record NC_067472.1, on the reverse strand, counting down.
CACGGAAGTTATCCTCTGGGGTGAAAAGATGGCTCTGTGGCACTGACTGCTCTGCCAGAGGCCTCGCGCTCTATTATCAGCTTCCATGTGGTGGCTCGTGACCATTTATTATTTATTTATTTATTTAATCAGTTATTTACTTTTGTTTTTGTTTTCTGAGACAGGGTTTCTCTGTGTAGCCCTGGTTGTCCTGGAACTCAGTCTGTAGAGCAGGCTGGCCTCGAACTCAGAAATCCACCTGCCTCTGCCTATGACCATTTGTAACTCCAGTCCCAGGGGATACACGCCCTCCTCCAGCCTCCTCAGGCACTAGGCACACACATGGTACACAGGCATACATACATGCAGGCATACATACATGCAGGCATACATACATGCAGGCATACATACATGCAGGCATACATACATGCAGGCATACATACATGCAGGCAAATCATGTAAACATATCAAAGTCAAAGCTTGTCCTCGGGAATAGACAATGTGCAATATTCTGCAAGCTATGTTCTTTTCTTTTCAGTTATTTTAGGTGTGTGTGTGTGTGTGTGTGTGTGTGGACAACTTTCAGGACACGGCTCTCTTTCCATCAAGTAGATGCCAGGGATTGAACTCAGGTCATTAGCCTTGACACCTTTACCTGATGAGCCGTCCTGACAGCCTTTCCTGCCTTTCTTCCTCCCGCCCTCCTTCCTATCCATACTCTCTCCCTCTCTCTCTCTGTCTCCCTCTCTCTGTCTCTCTCTCTGTGTCTCTCTCTCTCTCTGTCTCTCTCTGTCTCTCTCTGTCTCTCTCTGTCTCTCTTTCTCTGTCTTTCTCTCTCTGTCTCTGTCTGTCTGTCTCTGTCTCTCTCTGTCTCTCTCTCTGTCTCTCTCTGTCTCTCTTTCTCTTCACTATGTATATAATATATTAACACATATATATATGATATATATATATATATATATATTCATACATATACATACACACACGTGTGTGTTTGTGCCTTAAGGGTGGGTATGGCTGGGCAGTGGTGGTGCATGCCTGTAATCCCAGCACTCTGGGAGGCAGAGGCAGGTGGATTTCTGAATTCAAAGACAGCCTGGTCTACAGAGTGAGTTCCAGGACAGCCAGGGCTACACAGAGAAACCCTGTCTCGAAAAAAAAAAAACAAATACAAAAAAAAAAAAAAAAAGAAAAGAAAACGGTGGCTATACATGTATAACTACCTAAAGTTCCAGGCCAGTCTGTTCTACAGTGTTCTGCCCAAGAGAACAAGCCAGTTACAGCGGCACACATCTGTAATTCCAGCACTTGTGAAGCAAAGACACACTTGCTTTGAATTTGAGGATAGCCTGGGCTACAAATCAAGTCTCTATCACAAACAAACAACAAACAAACAAAGAAAAAAACCTTTGGATAGCGGCGCATAGGGTGACTTACTGTCAAACTGTATTCATATGGAACTCTAGGCGCTAGCACAGGGCCCAGAGCAACAGGAGGGCGGAGTCCCGGGAGGGCGGAGTCCCGGGAGGGCGGAGTCCCAGGAGAGCGGAGTCCCAGGAGGGCAGAGTGGAGACGTTTTGTATCGGGATTGTGGTGGGATTGTGGTGGTTACATGGCTCTGCGTGGGTGCTTGTGTGTGTGTGTGTGTGTGTGTGTGTGTGTGTGTACATCAAACTATACCTATCTGAGACAAATTAAAATTGGTGAGCTTGGGCGTGCCATGGCACTGGGAGGCAGAGGCAGACTGCTCGCTGCGAGTTCAAGGCCAGGCTAGGAGTCCCCGCCCCCTACTGCCCTCTATCTTTCTCTCTCCACACATAATAGTGTGTATATGTTTTTCTGTGTATATGTTACATTTCTGTGTATATGTTACATGTAGTAAGAATTTTTTTTAATTGGAGAGTTTGGGTCTCGTGCGGTGGCTCAGTGGGTAAAGGTTCTGACAGCCTGCGTTTGGGCCCCGGGACCCACATGGTGACAGGAGGGAACCAGCCCCTGCACACTGTCCCCCAATATCCACAGGCGTGCCACGCGTGTGGGTACCCCGTAAGTTTACAAAAGCATTAACTCTAGACTTGGTGACACTGAGTGCATAAAAAGCCATACTGTGTGCTGGGAGGCTTCTGGAAGGAGATGACGCCTTTGATAAGACGTGATCAAGAGGAAGAAGGACGGGGAGTGCTTCCCGCCATGGCGGAGGCACCATAATTCCCGCACTTGGTGGGGAGGGGTGGGAGGGTCAGGCCTGTGAGACAAACTGCTTAGGAAGCTGAAGCAGGAGGATCATAAGTTGGTCCAGGAGCCTGCTTCAAAAGTAAAATGTGGGACGGATCAATGCTGAGGAATGTGCATCGCCTTAGCAGAGGATCTGAGTTCGATTCCCAGCACCCACCCCAAGCAGGTCACAACCCCTTGTAACTCTAGTTACAGGGGGGCCCAACAGCTCTGGTCTCCACAGTTACCCCACATAGTGTACACATATAACAACACAAAACATAATAATACAATGATAAATGGGAGAAAACTAAATATGAGGAAACAACAAATAAATTAGGCAAAACCTAAGGGTGTAGGACTTGGCTTGCATTCCCAGGGCTCTGAGCTTCCTCTGTGCACCGGAAAGGGGAAGCTAAAACCAGACAGGCTGCCTTAAAATATCCTTGACTACGTGGTACGTGCAGGGCCAGTTTGGCTATGTGAGATGGTGTCAAAGAAAAATCAGGGAGGCCGGGCTGGAGGGTCAGCTCGGCAGCTAAGAGCTCTGGCTCTTCCGGAGGACCCGGGTTTGATTCCCAGCACCCCACGTGGTGGCTCACAACCATCGGTAACTTCAGGCCCAGGAGATCTGGCGCCCTCTTCTGGCCTTTGCAGGTACCAGGCCAAATGTGATAAACACATACGCAGGCAAAACACCCATATACGTAGAATTTTGTAAAAATTTAATTAAAGGGGCTGGAGAGATGGCTCAGCAGTTGAGAGCACTGACTGCTCTCCTGAAGGTCCTGAGTTCAAATCCCAGCAAGCACATGGGGGCTCACAACCATCCATAATGAGATCTGACGCTCTCTTTTGGGGTGTCTGAAGACAGCCACAGTGTACTTACATATAATATATAAATAAATAAATATTTTTTTTAAAAATTTAATTTAAAAAAAGACAGGAAGGAAAGCAAATACAAACATATTGTGCATAGGGCTTGCCTACAATCCCTGGGAGGCTGAGGCAGGGGGATGGAACATATGAGGTTCCTGGGCTACTCAGACAGACTTTGTACTGATAATATTAATATCTATTAATATTAATTGCTAATTAATTAATATTTATGTAGAAAGATGTGGTGGTGCACACCTTTAATTCCAGAATTGGAGAAGCAGAGACAGGTGGAACTCTGTGAGTTCAAGGCTAGCCTGGTCTACATAGAGAGTTCCAAGACCTGTCAAGGCTACACAGTGAGAACGTTTCAAAACAAACAAGCCCCCCCCCCCCCCCGCCTCCAAATTAAGCAAAACAAAAGTAGAGAAAATGAAGACACAGGCCCAGGACTACCGAGGCATGGTGTGAAATAAGCTATGTGCATCCCCACTGGTCCACGAACCCTCTAAGACAGGAGTGGGAACTGCCGCAGAGTCCCCTGCCATCTCTCACCTCCCTTCACTTGGGAGTGTCACCAACTACCACGCAGCCTCAACTGCGGAGGAGCTCCCGAAGTCTCTGCCCACAGCAGCCAGGCTCGCGGGTCAGAGTCGACGCTCTGGAGTCCATGTGGCTGCTGCCCCCTGGTGGCCAGAGTGATACATTACCAACAACTCCGCGGCCAAGCCCAGCCTTGACCCTTCAGGAGCCCTGGCCAGACCACTCCCATTGCATCGCACCCCCTTCTCAGGCTCCAGGCCAGCCCACTTCTTAAATGCAACATGAGCTTTTCAACCCTACCTGGCTTTCCTTTGCAGCACACAACCGCAACCGTATTTAAAAGTACGCTCTCGGCAGCCAAGAAGGCCTGCTTTCTCGGTTCTGTGCAGGCAGGAATCATCCCTTCCCACATCTGCTTTCTCCACGATGACAAACCTAAATTTGTCTAGAGTTTAGCACTCCCTCCCAAAGCCCCTCCTGAAAGCACTTCCAAGTTAACACCTCATATCTGTGCACGCAGCACGCCCAGACACGGGTTCCTGCCCTGCCACCACCTCTGATCAAGTTAATTCAGATAAATGACCCCTAACCTTGACCTGTTTCTCTTCCTCACATCCAGTCAGGCTCAAAGTTCCACCCAATTCTCCAAACACCTTCCTTAACAGTAAAGTGAACTTCAGCAGTGCGCCGGCCCATGCCTGTACCCCTAACATTGGGATGGTTGAGGTGGGCAGATGGAGATTCAAGGCCAGCCTGAGCAAATAGGGACAGACCCTGGGGCGTGGTGGCTCGGGCCTGTAAGCCCAGCTTCCTGGGAGGCTGAGGCAAGGAGACTGGAAGTTCAAAGCCTGTCTGGGCTCTTTAGTGAGAGCCTCTCGAACATGGGGGTGGGAGTGGTCACCGCCCTCCCCTTTACTTCCTGCACTCAGGAAACGGAGAGGGCAGAGCTTTGTAAGTTCAAGGTTAGTCTGATCAACTTAGCCAGTTCCAGGCCAGCCGAAGCAACGTGGTGAGACCCTATCTCAAACAAAACAATATCAATGAAAAGGGAAAGCGGGGGCCAGGTGGGTGTGAACATCTTCAGGGGGCTTCAGGAAGATCATTCCTTTTTCAAAAGGTTTGCCCGTTTTATATTTATTTTATATTTATTAGTATTTACTTATTTATGTCGGCAAGAGTTTAGTATTTAGAGAACAACTTGTGAGAACTGTCAAGGAGCCACAAGCCAGTAAGAGAAAAATGCATACAAAAATCCCCACAACAGAGATGCAAGATGTCTCAGCAGATAGAGGGGCGTGCCTCCCAGCACGCTGACCTGATCAATTCCCAGGACCCTGATGGTGAAAGGAGACAACCAACTTTCACAAGTGGTCCTCTGACTTCCACACACACACAGGGACATGCTCACACACTCACTGAAAACACATGTAGAGTCACAACAGTAGAGTCTTCTGGAATGCAAAACCAGCCTAGAGAATTTCATTGATGTTATTGGGTTTGGATTCCGTTGGGTTTTTTTTCAAGACACGGTTTCTCTGTGTAGCCCTGGCTGTCCTGAAATCAGCACTGTAGACCAGGCTGGCCTCAAACTCAGAGATCCACCTGCCTCTGCCTCCTGCATGCTGGGATTAAAGGTGCGCACCACTCCCAAGCTGGCAGACTGTCCTTGAGTTTTAAAAGGGAAAAGTCTTCCAACAAGAAGGAGGAAAGCATTAAAATTAGAGAGAACATCGGGAACAGCACAGCCTTCATGTGAGGATTAGTTGTTTGTTGATCTGTGGTAGGATTTCCTGCGGCCTGAACTATAAGATGCTGAAGAGACTGCCTGGGGCTCAGACAGTAAATATCATTGGATACTAGAGGACGTGGAGGGAGTCCCTGAAGTTTGGTCTTGTATTTTTTTAAGATTTGTTTGTTTATTTATTTATTTATTTATTTAATGTACTTGAGTACACTGTCTTCAAACACACCAAAAGAGGGCATCAGAACCCATTACAGATGGTTGTGAGCCGCCATATAGTTGCTGGAACTTGAACTCAGGACCTCTAGAAGAGCAGTCAGTGCTCTTAATCACTGAACCCCCCGTTTTGTATTTTTTTTAAACTATGGTATCAAGGATTGAATCTAAAAACCCACACTTTCTGGGCTGGAGGCTCTACCCCTGAGCCACGCCCCCAGCCCCTCACTGGGGGATTCTAGGCAGGGGCTCTACCACTGAGCCACGCCCCCAGCCCCTCACTGGGGGATTCTAGGCAGGGGCTCTACCACTGAGCCACGCCCCCAGCCCCTCACTGGGGGATTCTAGGCAGGGGCTCTACCACTGAGTCACGCCCCCAGCCCCTCACTGGGGGAGTCTAGGCAGGGGGTCTACCACTGAGCCACGCCCCCAGCCCCTCACTGGGGGATTCTAGGCAGGGGCTCTACCACTGAGCCACGCCCCCAGCCCCTCACTGGGGGAGTCTAGGCAGGGGCTCTACCACTGAGCCACGCCCCCAGCCCCTCACTGGGGGAGTCTAGGCAGGGGCTCTACCACTGAGCCACGCCCCCAGCCCCTCACTGGGGGAGTCTAGGCAGGGGCTCTACCACTGAGCCACGCCCCCAGCCCCTCACTGGGGGATCTAGGCAGGGGCTCTACCACTCAGTCATGTCCCCAGTCCTCTTTACTTCTTTTAAGACAGTCTCACTGAATTTCCCAGATTGGTCTTGAACTCAGTCTGTAGGCCAGGCAGTCCTTGAACTTGCAGTCTTCCTGTCTCAACTTGTCAGGTAGCTTGGATTACAGGCCTGTGCCATCAGGAGAGATGTCTCAGTGTTAAAAGCACTGGATGTGGTGGTTTACAACTAACTATGACAACTATCTATGACCCAAAACCCTCTCTGGCCTCCACAGACACCATGGATGCACATAAGGCACACACATACACACGAGCAAACTATTTGTATGCAGAACGAAGACATAACTCTAAAAAGAGAAGAGGGGCAGGCCGAGGAGGTGGTTCAGATGGTGGCGGCTCCCCTAGCTTGCACAACGCCCTCCTAGTGTGATCTCCCTATAAACTGGGTGTGGTAGCACACGCCTGTCATCTCAGCACTTGGGAGGTGGAGGCAGGAGGGTCAGAAGTTCAAGGTCATCCCCAGCTACATTTGGGGACCTAGTCCAACCTGGGAGACATCAGACCCTGGTGTGGAGAGGGGAGAGAGGGGGGGAAAGAGGGGGGAGGGGAGCAGACTGACGATGGGAGATGGGGTAGGTCCCTAGCACTCAGGGGTTTGAAGTGGGATTGTGACAAGTTCAGGGCCATTCTGGGCTACACAGAAAGCCCCTGTGGAAGGAAAGAAGAGGGAAGGAGGGCGAGACAAAGGAGGGGACAGGAAAAGCAAGATGGGCAGGTGAGATGGCTCGGTGGAGAAGGTGCCTGCCACCAAGTCTGACAACCTGAGGTCAATCCCCAGGATTCATATGGTGGAAGGAGGGAACCCGTTCCTGTAAGTTATCCTCTGACGATCATGTGGGTGTATGTTTATGTGTGTGCGCGCGCAGAGAGGAGGAGCGGGCTGTCCAAGACATCCATTGTTTCTGCCTTCCCAGCATCCACCTCTGCCCAAGCTCGCTCGCTCGTTGATCACAGCTCCCCGGCTTCTCTCTAAGTCGCCACCTTGGGCCACGGAAAGCCATTTCCATGAGACTGTCCATCAAGGAACCCAAGCCATCTACAGGCCAAGCGGAGACCACATGACTCGAGTTGCACCAATCAGAGCCTCTCCCTGGAATTTGAATCTTGAGCTTGCTGACAGAAGGCCCAGACCCGGCTGAAGCTGATTCACGCCCCAGTCAGGACCCTAAGGGGAAATGTCATTCCTCTTTGATCTGCTTGGCTTCCGTCCAGCCTTCCCGAAGTCTGGTTCCCGGGTACCAGTTTCATTTTCTCTAATAGATAATGTCTTAGTCGGGGTTACTATTGCTGCCGTGGAACACCATGACCAAAAGCAAGCTGTGTTTCTTAGGCTTACGTTTCCACATCACCGTTCATCGGTGCAGGAAGTCAGGGCAGGGATTCACACACGGGGCAGGAACCTGGAGGAAGGAGCCAGCATGGCAGAGGCCGTGGAAAAATGAGGCTTACTCGTGGTTTGCTCAGTCTGCTTTCTTAAACAACCCAGGACCCCCTCAGGCGTGGCCCCACCCACAATGGGCTGGGTCCTCCCCCATCAATCACTAATTAAGAAAATGTCCTACCCATGCGGGCCTGCAGACAGCCCAATCTTATGGAGACATTCTGGATTTGTTTCTTTGTTTTTGTTTTTGTTTGTTTGTTTGTTTGTTTGTTTGAGATAGGGTTTCTCTGTGTAGCCCTGGCTGTCCTGGAACTCACTCTGTAGACCAGGCTGGCCTCGAACTCAGAAATCCGCCTGCCTCTGCCTCCCAGAGGGCTGGGATCCTTCATTGAGTCCCCCTCCTCTCAGATGACTGTAACTTGTCAGGTGGAGCTAAAACTAGCCAGACAGGTGGATTTGTCTCTTTGTTTACTTTAGCAGGAGTCAGTGTCTATTGCCTGTAGCCCAGGAGGCATATGTCATACACGTTCTTTTAAGAATTAGGGATGAGGGGCTGGAAAGATGTCTCAGTGATTAAGAGCACTGACTGCTCTTCTGAAGGTCCTAAGTTCAATTCCTAACAACCACATGGTGGCTCACAACCATCTGTAATGAGATCTGATGCCCTTGTCTGGTGTGTCTGAAGATAGCTACAGTGTACTTACACATAAGAAAGAAAGAAAGAAAGAAAGAAAGAAAGAAAGAAAGAAAGAAAGAAAGAAGAAGGAAGGAAGGAAGGAAGGAAGGAAGGAAGGAAGGAAGGAAGGAAGGAAGGAAGGAAAGAAAGAAAGAAAGAAAGAAAGAAAGAAAGAAAGAAAGAAAGAAAGAAAGAAAGAAAGAAAGAAAGATAGATTTAGGGATGAGGGCTGGAGAGATGGCAGTTAAGATGGAAGATGGCTCTTCTGAAAGTCCTGAGTTCAAATCCCAGCAACCACACGGTGGCTCACAACCATCTAATGAGATCTGATGCCCTCTTCTGGTGCATTTGAAGACAGCTACAGTGTAGTTACATATAATAAATAAATAGATCTTTAAAAAAGAAAAATTTAAAAAAAATAAAATAAAGGAATGAGAGGCTGGAGAGATGGCTCAGCAGTGGAGAGCACAGGCTGCTCTTCCAGAGCTCGGGAGTCCAAGTCCCAGCAACCACATGGTGGCTCACAACCATCCCTAATGGGATCCGATGCCCTCTTCTGGTGTATGAGAAGACAGAGTACTCATGTATATAAGACAAATAAATAAAGAGGTTTTTTTGTCAGCTGGATGGTGGTGGCACACGCCTGTAATCCCAGCACTTGGGAGGCAGAGGCAGGCGGATTTCTGAGTTTGAGGCCAGCCTGGTCTACAGAGTGAGTTCCAGGACAACCAGGGTTATACAGAGGAACCCCCGTCTCGAAAAAACCAAAATTAATTAATTAATTAAAATAAATAAATAGTTTTTTTTTTAAAGGCTCAGGGATGAAGCAGACACCGAGCCAGGGGCTTGCGGTCCAAGCCCGACAGCCTGACAGCGTGAGCTCCCGTCCCAGCGCCCACAAAAGCGCGAGGAAGAACAGACTCCATCCAGGCGGCCTCTCACCTCCTCACGTGCTCCGTGGTACCTCCTGCCTCTCACCACCCCAAACTAATAAAGAGAAACATCTTTGTAAAGATTTGGGGAGCTAGGTGTGGTGACATACACCTTTAATTCCAGCACCAGGGAGGTAGAGGCAGGTGGATATCTCTGTGAGTTCCCGGCCAGACTGGTCTACAGAGCCACTGTGTATCCGGCCAGGGATACACAGAGAAACTTTGTTACCACAAAAAAAAAAAAAAAAAAAAAAAAAAGGGAGAGTTTGGGAAGAGGGCGAAGTATCACAGCTAGAAGACCGGGTGAGGGGTGGGGAGGTTTTATTTATTTTCTTTCTTTTTTGTTGTAGGCTTGGGGCAGGGGTTGATCTTTGTTGCAAACCTACATTCCCGGTTGGCAGTTGGCAGTTGTTTTTACTAGGGTAGAAATTTGCACAGCCTCATCCCACTGAGGAGAGAGAGGAGGAGTGCATTCTGAAGGGGGAGGGAGGAAAAATGGACTAGAAGAGGAAGGCACAGGACCCGAGCAGTGTTCTGGAGCTGAAGGACACCTCTCGGTTAGAACACCTCAGGAAGCTGAGTTTGACGGAACTGTCTGCACTTCATGCATTCAGACTGAACTGGTAGGGCAGGGCAGGAGCAAGGCAGAAACGTGAAAAGGCGGGGGGTGGAGTGGGTGTGGGGGGCGTGGCCGAGAAGTTCAAGTGCTTCCATTTATTTTAGACTAGGACAACTCCCTGGACCAGAGGACCTGGCCATGCTGCTAAGTGAGGCAGAAAGCGATGGGCTAAGGGAGCGTGAACTCGGTTATCTTCCACTTACCCCACTCCCACGCCCAGGGTCTCGGCTTAGCCCATCCTCCATCCATGTGGATAGCATCACATGGTTAGCGTCAGAACGGCTCCTTTTGACTTTTTTTCTTTAATGAGGTTTCAAATGTTGTGTGTTTTGCTCCGTGTGTGTCTGTGTCCCACACACATGTTTGCAGAGGTCAGAAGAGGGTGTTGGTTCCCCTGGAACTAAACTATAGATGGTTGTGAGGCAGAGTTACTGGTACTGGGAACTGAAGCTGTGTCCTCTGGAAGAGCATCCTGTTCCTTTAACTGCTCAGCCATCTTTTCAGCCCCTATCCATTTCACGGTAATGGAGATTGAATTCTCTATTCTACCCAAGTGCTCTGTTGCTGAGCCACACCCCCAGCAACTGAGATATTCTAGGCAGGGGCTCTACCACTGAGCCACGCCCCCAGCCCCTCACTGGGGGATTCTAGGCAGGGGCTCTACCACTGAGCCACGCCCCCAGCCCCTCACTGGGGGAATTCTAGGCAGGGGCTCTACCACTGAGCCACGCCCCCAGCCCCTCACTGGGGGAATTCTAGGCAGGGGCTCTACCACTGAGCCACGCCCCCAGCCCCTCACTGGGGGATTCTAGGCAGGTGCTCTAACAAGGAGCCCTATCCCAGTCTTCTTTGCACTTTGTTATTTGTGTGTGCACAGGCGCCAGAAGTTGACTATTAGGTTTGTCAATCACTCTTCACTGCGCTTTTTTGGGCCAAAGTCTTTCAGGGAATCTGGAGCTCAACTAGTTGGCTAGAAAGGCTGTCAGCAAGCCCCAGGAATCCACCCCTCTACCTCTCCAGAAGTTGGGATAGAAACAGGTACCCCACTTTTTACATGATGCTAAGGATCCAAGCTCAGATCTCCCAGAGCTTGTACGCCAAGCGCTTTCCAGACAACCCTCTCCCAACCCCTTGCTTTCTATTTTGAGACAAGATTTCATCAGGTAGTCTGGACAGGCTTTGACTTTTCAATCCTCCTGCCTCACTGCCTGAGGAGCTGGCACCGCCCCTCTGGCATTTCGATCTTGGCATCCAATTAGGTTTTCGTTGGGAAGCACCAGCAAGGCCTTAAAGCAGGAAGAGCGTGCGTTTTGGGCATCCCTGCCAGCTCGGCCCAGTCCCTTGGCTCTGGCGGTAGCTGTGCGGCGCCTTCCACAGCCTCAGCTCCTCAAGACAGCCGCAGAGGTCCCCGCAGTACCATCTCGTGCAGCATCCTGCCAGCCAGACCTAAGGGCAGTATGGTCAGTTTCCTGTGGTCTTCCCCGCCCCGCAGGGTCCCTCAACAATGTCCACACCGACAGTTCCTTCATTAAATTACCTTCAGAATCCCAGCTGTGGTTCCTTCCGTTTCCTGCGGTTCTATCAGAGGGTTAGTGAGAGAGATCAGAAGACTCTCTCACTATGTGTGGGGAAGGGAGAGAAGTCGGAGGGGTCTAGCCCACGGGACGCAACAGAAGGATCATGAGAGAAAGTGATGCCACAGGTGTGACAGCCACAAAGGCCAGTCAGGTGGAAATGGCAGGTGCTGGAATGATTGGCATATCAGAGTTTGAAGACATGGAAGTCTGTAAAGGCTTGCGATCAAACTCAGGAATTTGGGGCCAGTGAGTAAGCTTAGCAGGGGCTTGCTGTCAGTCCTACTACCTAAGTTCGATTCCCAGCACACGTGGCAGGAGTGTGTGGACAAGCTGTCCACAGACTTCCACATGTACAGTATGGCGTGTGCACACACACACACACACACACACACACACATTTTCAGGACTGGAGAGATGGCTCAGCAGTTAAGAGCACTGACTGCTCCTGCAAAGGACCCAGGTGTGGTGTCAGCATCTTCATGACGGCTCGAAACTACAGCTCTGTAACTACGGCTCTAGGGGAACAAATACCAAATGCCCTTCTGAACTCTGTGGACTTCCGCACACGTGTGGTGCACTAACATAAACTCAGGCATACACACAAACATAAAAATAAAAATGAAATGTTAGCTTAAGAAAATAGCTGGGCTGGAGAGGTGGCTTAGTGGTTAAGACTGCTCTTCCAGAGGTCCTGAGTTCAAATCCCAGCAACCATCTGTAATGGGATCTGATGCCCTCTTCTGGTGTGCCTGAAGATAGCAACAATGTACATATATACATAAAATAAATCTTAAAAGAAAAGAAAATATCCGGGCAGTGGCAGCGTACGCCTTTAATGCCAGCACTTGGGCGGCAGAGGCAGGCGGATTTCTGAGTTCAAGGCCAGCCTGGTCTACAGAGTGAGTTCGAGGACAGCCAGGGCTACACAGAGAAACCCTGTCAGAAAGAAAGGAAGGAAGGAAGGAAGGAAGGAAGGAAGGAAGGAAGGAAGGAAGGAAGGAAAGAAAGGAGAGAGGGAGGGAAGGAAAGAGAAAATGAAAGAAAGAAAAGAAAGAAAAAGAAAATGAAATATTTTTTAAAATCTTTTAAATTTTTTGAAAGTTTGTTTTTGTTGTTGTTGTTGTTGTTGTTGTTGTTGTTGTTGTTTTACTGTATGTAGATGGGTGATTTGTCTGCGTGTCTACCACACCTGACTCCTGCAGAGGCTGGCCACCCTTGAAATCAGTGACAGTTGTGCACTGCCTTGTGTGTGACAGGGCTCAAATGTGTGCCCTCTGGGAGAACAGCCAGTACTCTCAACACCAAGACCAAAGTCCAGCCCCAAACCCCAGAATATTGTGTGACCCTGGGTCCTTGAATAAGAAGCAACCATTCTGTTGCCAAGCTACAGTCACACCCCTAAGAACTGAAATGTGATATTTGGACAATCCTGCTTGTCACTTCACTGTGTCGCTCAGACAAGTGGCCTCGCACAGCTGTGTGGATCTCACCAGCGTAAACGATGAGGAATTAGAACCAGCCTTGCAGGGGTGCGTGAGGGATAAAGCACGCCAGGCCTTTGGCACGGTGCCTGGCACGCGGTGTAAGGACGCGGGAAATGTCTGTGCCTTTGTTTGTTGTACCCTTCCAGGGAATGACTCAGTCCAAGGTGTGGTCCAGGTGGTGGATGGCTGGTGTGAGACAGAGGCTGGTCAACAGATGAGGAGGTAAGAGAATGTGACACAATGTAACAATGAAAATAGGTCAAACAGGGCAGTCAGGTGTGCTGCAGGCTGCCCAGGCTGCGGTGGAGCCTCAGAGTGTGGGGTGTTTGTCTGCCCTGCCCGCTGCACTCCCTTGGTGTCTTTACTCAAGAACAAGCAGAAATTGGGCTGGTGAGATGGCTCTGTGCTTTAGCCCTGAGTTCAGGCACCCACATACTCCACAAAGTTGTCCTTAGTCAACTCAAGTGCACTGTGTACACCTGACCAAATACAAAATACACACATTCTCTCTCTCCCTCTCTCTTCCCCATCTCCCCTCCCCCTCCCCCTCTGAAATACTTATTTTAAAAATTAAAGAATAAACAGAAATTAAACCAGGCAATCATAGCATACACATGTAAGTTGAGCAGTCAAGAAATGGAAGACGTAGCTGGGCAGTGGTGGTGGTGCACACCTGTAATCCTAGCACTCTGGGAGGCAGAGGCAGGCAGATTTCTGAGTTCAAGGCCAGCCTGGTCTACAGAGTGAGCTCCAGGACAGCCAGGGCTACACAGAGAAACCCTGTCTCGAAAAAATAAAAAATAAAAAAAAAAAAAAAGAAAGAAAGAAAGGGAGAGGGAGAGGGAGAGTGAGAGAGAGAGAGAGAAGAAGAAGAAGAAGAAGAAGAAGAAGAAGAAGAAGAAGAAAGAAAGAAAGAAAAGAAACGGAAGACTTTGGGGGCCGGAGCGATGGCTCAGCCGTTAAGAGCACTGAGCACTTTTCCAGCGGTCTTGAGTTCAATTCCCAGCAACCACCTGGTGGCTCATAACCATCTGTAATGAGGATCCAATGCCCTCTTCTAGGGTGTGTCTGAAGACAGCTGCAGTGTACTCATATAAATTAAAAAAAATTTTTTTAATTAAAAAAAAATGGAAGGGGGTTGGAGAGAGGTTAAGAGCACTGACTGCTCTTCTGAAGGTCCTGAGTTCAAATCCCAGCAACTACATGGTGGCTCACAACCATCTATAATGAGATCTGATGCCCTCTTCTAGTGTGTCTGAAGCCAGCTACAGTGTACTCATATACAGAAAATCAGTAAAAACAATTCTTTAAAAAAAAAAATGGAAGAAGGATCGGGGCTAGTCTGGGCTACATTTGAGACGGTCTCAGACTGCTGCTCCCTCTGTACTGCCCCCCAAAAAGAATAAGCAGAAATTAGCTGGGCATGGCAGCACACCTGTAATCCCAGCCCTGGGGGAAACAAAGGCAGGCAGCCCATGAGTAGCAGGCCAGTCTGGTCTACACAGCAAAACCCTATCTCAAAAGGTGGGGAAGGGGAAGGCTGGGAAGATGGCTCAGCAGATAAGAAACTCTTGTCTGTTCCAGCTGCTCTTGCAGAGGACCAGGTTCCCAGCAGCCACTTGGGTAGGTCGCAACCTCCTGTGACTCTAGACCTAGGGTACTGAATGCTCTCTTCTGGCCTCCAAGCACATGGACACACGGACACACATACAGACACACACACACCTTAAACAAAATATTTTCTTAGAAGAACAAAAGTAATCACAGGAGAGAAGAAAAATAAGTCACAACAATACACTACCACATACCCAACAGATGAGCAAATGTATGTGTGACAGCAGCAAGGACTGGTGAGGAGGCAGGGGACGCTCAGGCACCATTGGTGACAAGAAATCTATCTGTACATCTATTTTAGGGAAAAGGGTCTAAAGAGAAAACAATATAGCAGGCAGAAAAGATGCTCACTGTAGGGGCTGGAGAGATGGCTTAGTGGTTAAGAGCCACTGGCTGCTCTTCCAGAGGTCCTGAGTTCAAATCCCAGCACGAACATGGTGGCTGATAATCTGTTAAATCACTGTGTCTGTGGTAACCTAATCAGGGTTATGGGATGCAGTGTTTAGATGGTATCTACCAGAGCAGACCCTATTCATAACCATGACCTGCGATTCTACCTCAAGGGAGATCCCAGTAGGAAGAAGACTGTTCACACACAGAACAGGTAAACAAGCATGCTGAAGCATGTTCACAGCGGCTTCAAATGGGAACGCCTCAAAATATCTGCCCAGCACATGGACTAGTAGTTTGTCTACACATTGGGATGATACACAAAAATAAAAACCATGTCAATTTCAGGTAACACAGCATGGAAGAACCTCACAGCATAGCGGTGAGCAAAGTAAGACATGACGCGAGATATATGAAAAATAAAGATATATTGTACCAGCTAGCTATGATGTTCCACACCCTTAATCCCAACGCTCGGGAGAGACAGAGGCAGGTGGAAGGTGGATCTTTGAGTTTGTGGCTAGCCTGGTGTACATTGGGAGTTTCCAGGTTAGCCAGGGCTACATAGTAAGGAAGAACAGAAAAGCAGCTGGTAGGGACTCCTGGCTTGCCTTGCTTTTTGTTCTCCCGCATGGCGTCCGTCACACACAAGATTCACATCACATGTAGGATCTTCCATACTTTTTTGAATGCTGTATTTTGTGACTCAAACGGTTACTCAGTGATGTGGTAAGGATTTCTGTCACTGTTTCTTTTGAGGCAGGGTCTCAAGGAGACCGGGCTGGCCTTGAACTTGCTGCTTTGAGGATGACCTTGAACTCATTATCTGCTTTCTCCCCCAGCTTTCTCTGGGGTGGAGAGGCATATACTCTGTTGGACCTGCAGTGCGAGCCAACAGGCCGCACCTCTCCATTCACCATCCTTTGGGCTTCTCCAGTCAATTCCACCTGCTCAGCCACAGCTGTCTGGTCACTCTGGCCTGGGAGTCCCAGGGTGCCAGTCTGGGGTATCAACAAAACACTGGGGCTCTTCGACTCCTCGAGCCAAGCCTGGCATCCCCTCAGGGTCTTCAGTTCGATCCAGCGACGCGGGTTTTATGGAACAGCTGCTCCAGAGCCACCGCAGTCACCTTATCACTCCAAGTGCTCACATCTGTCTCTGATAGCTCCCAATTCCCCATACAGGTGGTGGCAGCCCAAATGACGATGTATGTGGCTTTCCCCACTTAATGTCTCCTCTGTCCAGTCTCTTTACATCTAAGTCAGGAGTATCCTGAGGCCTTGGTAAGGACCGTTCTGTCCCCCAACCCCCACACACTGGAATTCTGAGGACTCCTCATCCAGGGCCAGCTCTCAGCTCTGTGCCTCTGTGGAAGGATGGGGCCACTAACCTCTAGTCCCAACAGGGCTCTATCTCAGTGCCAAGATCCTGCCTGCATCCTGCCCCCCAAAATCCTGATTCTGGACTTTTGAAGCTCTTGAGTTGCCGTCATGATCCTGGTGTTAGCCACTTCTGGGGGTCTACTAGACCTATTCTGTACCCAAAACTCTGACAAGCCCAGGAGGGATCCGCAGAGCACGCGCCGCGGAAGGTTTCAGGTGTGCCAGGGCAGCACCTCAGGCTCGAGCCACCTTAGACTTCTGGGAACGCTCCACCAGCCCAGGGCCCCTCCCTCCAACCTAGGTTGACTTCCTCCTGGTGTACATGAGAGTGAGGGGTGATAGGGTGAAGTGGGGGTTGGGTGGAGTTAACAGGCAGGAGAGGCCTCCAGAATATGTTGGGGGAAACTGTCAGGGAGAGGCATGGAAAGAAGTGGCCTGGAGCGGGGAACCCTGCCCAGCCAGAAGCCTCAGATTACAGCTGAGAGAAAAGGAGAGCTACCTCAGGCCTTGAACAGAGCCAGACCTGGGCCAACACTTAAAAATCATGCAGGGGAGAGCCTCAAGGCTAAACTGTGGCAAGAAGGCCTAGGGTGTGCATGGTAGCGCACACCTTTAATCCCAGAGCTCTGGAGGCAGAGGCAGGCGGACCTCTGTGGTCTAGCCTGGTCCACATTGAGTGTCTGGGGCTACATAATGAGACCCAGTTCTCAACAAACTAACAAAAGAAAGCCTATGCTCTTCCCGGTGGGAACACAGGAAAGGCTACCGGAGCAAGCCTCCCCTCACTGATCCAGACCGCCGGCAGCTGCTCGGCCTGGAGGGCCACTCCCCTCACTGACCGCACACAGTGCTGCTCAGTATCAGACCACCTAGAACTTTGCTCGGAGACAGTAAGAGCAGGTTCTGAAGACACACAGAGGCCGGTGGGACCCGCCTCCACTCCTGGGCAGAACTCAACCCCTACGTCTGCCATTTCTTCCCTGTCCACCAGCCATTAGGGGTCCAGGAAGGGCACGCAGGCATGGGCAGGAACACTTCTTGCCCCAGGAGAGGGCAGCCCTTGGCATCTCCACCCACCACCACCTCTCCAGTTCTTGCTCCTCAGGCCCTAGGACGGAAGACTTGATTTTGTGTGAGAAATGAGCCTTTGCCTTCCGAGGGGAGAAGGCAGGAGACGCCTCCCATGCTCCCCTGGGGCCACACAGTGGCAAGTAGTGCTTTAGTTTTGGACCCTGAAACTCAAGTCAGAGAGGAAGGGTTGGGAGCCTGCCGGGGGGTGGGTGGGTGGGTGGGTGGGGGAAGGAACTGCAGGCAGAGAACCCCTGGCTGCCTCTCCTTTCCAATTCCCCATTCCCAGGGCTCCAACAGTTTCGGAAACAATCCACTCCTCTCACTGAGAGGGCTAAAAACCCTGGCATCCTCTTCCAGAGGCCCAGAGTTCAGTTCCAAATCGCCATGCCAGGCAGCTCACAACTTCCGGGAACTTGAGTTCCAGGGGATTCTCACAACTCGGGCAGCCATGGGCACCCCGCGCAAGTGCACGTGCCCGTACAAACAACTGCAAATGGCTGGCGAAACAGCTCAGTGGTTAGGATGACCGGCTGCTCTTCCGGAGGACCCAGCACCCTCACAACGACTTGACAGGCTCTAACTCTAGTTGCACGGCATCTAACACCCTGTTCTTCGGCCTCCTTGGACACCAGCACGCATGTGGTGCACAAGCACACATGCAAGCAGAACACCTGTCCACATAAAACTTACAAAGTTTTCCCCTCCATGAACATACAGAATCCTACAGAGCACACGTGGCCAGGCTCGGAGTCGAGTTGATGGTGCCGGGGCCTTATTTCCTTTGATGGTTAAGGAAACTGAGGCCCAAGGGACGGAGACGCCTGTGGCAGCTGCAGCTGGCAGACAAGCTGGCATCGCACTCTTCTCCAGCCCTCTCCCCTGCCCTGCCGACCGACAAAAGGACTGGAGAGCCTTGATGCCCACCTGCGCCCTTCCCAGGGCAGTTTTATTGGCGCAGTTTGTGAAACATCTTTGCATCAGCCCAAGTCCTCGCCTTCCCGTCATGACAAAGTGGCTGGTTCTGGTCCTAGCTCTGTAGGCAACAGCTGCCCTTGACCTGATGTGGCCACAAAGCCCACAGGGCAAGTCTGCCTCACTCCGGGGAGCAGGGGAAGGTGACGAGGGTTGGGTATCTGTGTGCGCCGCAGGCAGCGCTCAGGCTGGTCAGATGGATGGGCATGGGGAGCCGGCCCCGCGGGCACCCTGGCTCCAGAGCCCACTGCTGGGGCTGAAACCCATGTGGGGACAGTACATCTGAGATCCTGAGAGTTGCTCTTAGGCTAAAGTGTGTGAGGCCAGACAGCATCAGCCATGGTGAGAGAGACGAGTGCAGGGGCTATGCCTCCCGGCCTGGGGCTCTGTGAACCTGGGCCCCCAAGGCTGAGGGAATCCACCTGGGAGTAGGGGACTGGGGATGGAAGCAGCTGGAAGTGGTTAATGCCTCAAAGCCCACATCAAAGGAGAGGCGATCACGGAGCCTGCGGTCCTGACGCGGTCCTGACGCAGTCCTGACGCTGCTGAAGAACAGTGTCTGTGGGCAAGATGGTCATCTTTCTGGTGGCCCCGAGACTTGGAGGTGGGGTCAGTCCTGTGAGATCCAGGATCAGGAGGCCTCTGTCCCACGTCGCCCTCCTTCCTCCTCCATCAGCAACAGGCGGCGCCGGCCAGCCTCATAGTCAGCCTCGTCCACACTGACCAGCAAGCGGACGGCCTCTCTGCCCACGGCCTCCCGCAAGGCCTCAGTCAGGAACACGCCCCGAAGGGCCTGCAGCAGGGCACCACTCAGGTAGTCACCCCAGAAGGCGTCCAGATAGGAGAGCTCTGAGAACTTGATGTCACACACCACGGAGCCCAGGTCCCTTGACCGCAGCACAGCGGTGGCTTGTCCGAACACGTCCAGCTGCCGGGCCAATGCCTGAGGTCTCCGGGATGCCACGCCCTGCTCCAAGGCTGGTCCGTGCTCGCAGTACTCTGCCCGAACCCGGAGCCGGATGTCTGTCGGAGAAGGAGGGAGCTCATCAGAAAACGGCACTTCCCCTCCCCCTGCTCTGCCCCGCCCCACAGCCACACTGAGGAAGTCCTGCGCCTTCTTCTCTCTGCTGCAGGGATTCACAGCATCCCCTCCAACCTCAACCCCTTGCTGCTCCCAGAATCACAAGGCAGACTCCTCCATCCAGTTCAACACCGCCTCTCACCACTGAGGGTTCTTCTCCCCTCGGTTCCTGCAAGCCCTTGTTCCGATGCCCAAGCCCCAGCGAGACCCACCCAGATCAGACCTGCTCCAGATGCAGGTACCTCACTCTCTGGCAGTGCCTCCAGCTCCACAGACCCAGCTCGC
Organism: Apodemus sylvaticus; assembly: GCF_947179515.1. NCBI lineage: Eukaryota > Metazoa > Chordata > Mammalia > Rodentia > Muridae > Apodemus > Apodemus sylvaticus. The sequence continues at coordinate 189,133,541 of NC_067472.1, read as the reverse complement.
TTTTCCCCAAGGCACTTGTCATCTTCTAACCGACTCCCGCAGCAGTACCCCCAGTTACCCCGCAGCAACCCCCTGAAAGGGCTTTGCACGGTGCTCAGGCACACACCCTGGGCGTACAGAGCTCGGTATTTGTGTCTGTGCATCAGCCAACGCATCAGCCAAGGGACCTGGTTTCCGGCAGCCAGTCGCATGCCCACCTCTCACACAGAGAGTCTCAGAGCAAACACGGCCCATCCGCCTCCAAGCGTCAGGGAGCAAGTGGCCTTGGCAAAGCCCAGGCCCCAGCTCTGCTGAGGCAGCGTACTCTACGAAAACAGAGCAGCCCAAGGCTGCTGTGGTCACCCACGGAAGAGACTGAAGCACGCATGCAGCCAACTGCAGTGGGAAAGAGATCCCTGAGTTGATCCTGTATCAGGAAGAACCAGCAGGACCTGCGGGCGCCACCACTGGACCTGCGGGCGCCACCACTGGACCGGTGGGCGCCACCATTAGTTCCGACTCTCCCTTAAACACTTTAAAGTAAGTTCCTGTCATTTAGCTTCCACCTGCACCTGCCCAAAGGAGGCAGCAGCTCTGTGGAGGGGACAGGCACAGTCCTCTAAGAGTCACTGCAAACATGGGTTGGGCTTATCACCTCTCCACAGGTGTGCCAGATCCAGCTTGCTCAGGGACCACAGCAGCCAACGCTGCTTCCATAGCACCAACACTGCCAAACACCCCGGACTCCAAGCGTGGGCTCAAGTCACAAACAAGCCTGTGAGGCAGGCTCCATAACACTGCATTTACAGATCTGAAGCAAAGTCCGAAGTCACAAGGCCTGGCAGGGCCTCCTGGACCCAGAACGCAGTACCCCCTGGGCAAAGCAGCGCCTTTGTAAACACCGGTCCATGCCTGAAGGGCTGTTAATGAGAATATAACTTAGACAAGAGGGGACAGCACTGAGCCGGCCAGGCTGCAACTCAGTGGGTGTTCCTGAAACAGCAGTGGCCAACAGCTGGGACTGACCCTGGGATGCCCCAACCCTGAAGTCAAGGCCACCTTCAGCCCAAAAGGAAATGGGAGCCCTAGAAGAAGGGCCACTGCAGTGGGCGCCACCACCTTTCACGGCCATGCAGCAGAGAGCAGAGGATAAGCAGGAAGCAGGGTCCCAGAGCCCAGGTGCCGCCTTACCACACTCGCTTCCTCCCCTCCCCCAAAGTCTTCCTCTTTCTACCTTGAGAGAAACCCCATCCTGTCCACTGGAGGCCCAAAGAACTCAGCCCAGAGGGGTCAGCCTCGGCTCCCAGGGCTGCTCGTGATCTGATCGCGGCTACCTTCATCCTTAAGGCCAGATAAGGCCCCTGGGCCCCATTCTCACCTCCCAAAAGCCCCTGACCACACCTTCCCAACTGGGGATCAGAAGCTGCCCAAGGCCACACAGGGCTGGGCAGAGGCAGAGGCAGAGCCGGAGGCAGCTGGTGGGGTCCCACACACCTGGAAGTGAGTCCCAGCCCTGCCACACTCTGGCTGTGGGGCCTTGGGCATGTGACTTCACCCCCTGAGCCTGTCTCCCCATCTGAAAAAACACAAACAAGCGGTCCCTGCTGCCCCGTAGCCATGAGGATTAAATGGAGCAACTGGTACAGTGCCGGGCTCAGGGCTTCACAGTACACGAAGGCCACAGAATCGGGAACTGTGATTTCGAAACCCACTTCTCTCCCCACGTGACCCAGGCCCGTGCCTCTCCACTGGGTCCCTAAGTCAATCTCCTCCTTCACCAACCCTCCCAGCCGCTGCCTCGGCTCCCCAGCTCTGCCTCCCTGTCCTCAGAGTGTCCACACAGAGTGATCTGCCCACCTCCTGTGCCCCGAACACACCCGCTCACCCAGCAGCGCTGTGCGGCGCCCACGTCCACCCAGCCAGGCCCTCCATGATCCTCTCCCACAGCACACAGATGACTGAACCGCCATGGAAACCAACCATCCACTCAGATGTACTCGGCCACGGGAAGGTAGCAGAGACTCCTGACAGTCTCAGCAGGTTCAGAGTCTGAGGTATCCGAGGTGAAGAAGAGCCCCAGGTGGGCAGGGGACGAGTTGCCCACTGTTAGCACTCTTCTCCCAGGCCGGGCCCACCTGGGGGCTTTTCCTGTCTTACCCCATCTAATCCTCAGGGTCCTTTCATTACTGCCATTTACAAATGAGGAAACGCTCTACCGACCAGAGCATGGTCCACCTCTGACCTGGAAACAGATCACGGGAGAGGGAAGGACAAGAGCCTCCAACAATGAGTCCCGCCCACCGCAGTGCCACCCTGGCCCTGAATCACCTGCTCCCCACACAGCCTCTCCTTTACCCTGAGCCAGCAGGAACAGGTGACACTGGCGTGGCTGTGTCATCTGGCTGCCCCGATGCATGCACCACGCCCTCTGAGCCCTTTGATCATGTCCGTGGCTTTACGAGGCAATGCTGAGCCTCCTTTTTGTAGATGAGGAAACTGAGGCCCAGAGGTTGAATCACCAGGCTAGATCATTCCAGAATTCCATCCGAGGTGCCCAGCCCTGTTCTGAGCCAAGCTCCTAACTGCCCAAGCCTGTCCGCTGCCTCCCTCTCACACAAACATAATAAACACGTAATTACAAGGCACTCTTGGGCCAGAAGGGAAGATAGGCAGGGACTTTACTTCAGAGTTCCGTTCTAGGAAATGGCACCTGACGTGAAGTGTGAGGAACACACTGATTAGCCAGGAAGACCAGAGACATGGGGAAGGGGGTGTGTCTGCCCAGGGAGGAAAGGGCAGAGGGAAGTGGCCAGCTGTGAGGGCAGTGAGGCTAGGAGGTGACTGGCAGCAGGGTTGGGAGGTCCCCTGCTGTGGACGCCTGGAGGTAACCACACCTCTCCATAAGGGAGGCCACGGTGAGTGAAGAGGCCCTAAGGTGAGGGACATGGGGACAAGGGACTGGCTCAGGGATGACCACCTCAGGCTGCCTACAGCTCTGTTTTGGCTGTGCTGGAGTCAGCTACCCAACGGGTTCTGCCTTGACGGAAGCTGGATCTGCCTCCTACACACGTGGACCTGAGTTTCACTTTGGGAGCATAAAAAGATGCAGAAGAGAGAGGGGCTTCTCAAGTGGGCTCTGGGCTGGTGGCGGGAGCAGGCTCCAACTGGAGTCTCTGAGAGCCCTGGGGTGAGCATGGCCGCCTTCCAACTGGAGTCTCTGAGAGCCCTGGGGTGAGCCTCCCCACATTCCTGGATTCCTGGGAGGATGAGCTCAGGACAAAGATCTAGACCCTCACAGCACTGAAGTTCCCAGTCCAAGTGGCCTCCATGGAAATGTAAACTACAGTAAGGGCTAGCCTGGGGTAAAGGCCCACCTGGAGTTGACAATAGGCTCCCGCTCCAGCTGCCTGGCTCTGTGCCAGCCTGACACATCTTTTCCTACTCCATCACCCGAACTAGACAAGAGAGGCTGCTACCACGCTCCAGAGAGAGGTTAGTGGCTGAGGCCTCCTGATGAAATAACCACTGTGACCCAGGAAAAGAGCCTGAAAACTTCAACGGGCAGAGTGCTGACATATGCCTGCAATCCTAACATGAGGAGGCTGAGGCAGGAGGACTGTCACAAGTTTGAGTCCAGCCTGAGATATAGTGTGCTATCCTGTCTAAAAACTATTTTTTTTATAAATTTATTTGTTTATTATATGTAAGTACACTGTAGCTGTCTTCAGACACACCAGAAGAGGGTGTCAGATCTTTTTACGGATGGTTGTGAGCCAGCATGTGGTTGCTGGGATTTGAACTCAGGACCTTTGGAAGAGCAGTCAGTGCTCTTAACCACTGAGCCATCTCTCCAGCCCCTAAAAACTATTTTAAAGGGGACATTGCTTCTGTCTGTGAAGTAAGTAGTAAGACAACTGGGATAACAGCAGGACAGCAGGTGCACAGAGATGACATCACAGTGCCTGGAGATGACATCACGGCACACGGAGATGACATCAGCCACCATGGACAACTGAAATCAAAGGGCCTGGGGTTATTAGGGCGTTCCCTCTGTTCTTGTCTACTTCTCATTACTAAGTTGGAACCTGGGCATGGCAGCACAACATGCTTGAAGATGAAGACAGTAAGCCAGAAGGTCAAGTCCGACCTTGGCTGTGTAGTGAGTTCTAGGCAGGCCACATGAGACAGCGTCTCAGAAAAGCCCCTCCAGTCCCCCTGACGCACACACAAAATGATGTGGAGCCGGATTATAATTCCAACCCTTAGGAGGCAGAGGCAGGAGGATCACTAGAAGCTTAAGACCAATGTAGCCTACAGAGCAGATCCCAGGCTAGCCAGCGCTCCACGGCGAGACCCCGGTCTTGCCCGGCCTCCCCGCAGCAGCCTGTCCCATCGCTCCACCAAACCCTTCCGTGCGCCCAGAGACCACCACGGCACGCGTGCACTCGGGCTTTCCGCTCCTGTGGGCTCCAGCTGAGGTGCTTCCTGCCCCATCTGAAACCTCTGACTTGGCTTTCCTCCCACCAGAAACAGCTCGTCGAGAACAGAGGCCTCTGCAGGCTCTCTGCTGACAGAGGGAACAAGCCCGTTTCCTGCCAGCTCTGGTACCAGGGACTTCCTTCCCTTAAACACACTCACACAACGGTGAATTCAGGCCCGACTTCAATAGCTGGCTTGAGAATTAGAGGCCAGTAACCTGCCCAGTACCGTCCACTAGATGGCCTTGAGGTGTGTGGACTCAGGGGCCTGTGTCCAAACCTAGGGTCCCCAACTACCCCCCTTAAACCCTCAAGGACTCAGTAGTTTAGATCTGTCTCTCAATGGGGTAAAGCATTTCGGGTTGGTAGGAGCAAGCGTAGCCCTGTCCTTCCTTCCTCAGGCCAGGAAGGATCACTGTCTTGTTAAAGTCATCCCCACTTTTCTGAAGGGAAAATTGGGGCCCAAGTAGGGAGAACCTAAGCCAGCCACACCCTGCCTGATGACTCAGCAGTCAGACTGGCAGTTCACGGTCCTTCAAATCCAAGCCACACCTTGACTGACAACCTCTGGGCCTGGGGGTGGGGGTGGGGGGACACTTGAGGCCTGGATTATCCACAGTCTGCTCCCGGCCCTCAGGTCAGTGACTCCCTAACTTACCCAGCCAGCCAGGTGACTCCCAGCACTGGGCAGCCACCTTGTGAGGACGTGGGCTGGCTACGCTGCTGTGCTCCTGGCATTACCCAGCACAGGTATCTGCCACCTCATCTCTGAAACGGGCCACCGCCCACTGCCTAGGAGGCCAGGCGGGCAATGGGAGGGGCGGATGTATGCAAATGTGCTTTCTCCACACACAGGAAAAGGAGGCACCCTTCCCCCTCAGGCCAAGGCCTCTGGGTCCTATAGATTCAGAAGAGCCTAGAACCTCCTCCCCATCTCTCTCCTAACCTCCAGCTTCTAGGAGCCCTTTCCCTGTGCCAGCCGCTCACCGGACAGCAGGCCACTGAGGGCTCCCTGCTGGCGTCACCTGGTGACACACCTCCATCAAGGTGTCCCTGCAAGCCCACCAGGCTTTGTGCCGGCTAAGATGACAAGACACCTTGGTACTGTGTTCTTTACTTCACACACTAACATGTGAATGCCTAGGGCCAGGGGCTTCCCTACCTGGTCCCAGTGTGTCCTCAATGCCTACAGTGCCTGACAGAGACATGCTCAGAAAGAAGAAAGTAACTGAAACAGATGGTAAGCGGCCGATTCCGGGGCTCTGTGCCCCAGAACACAGTCTGCACCTGCAAGGCCCTGCCTGCTGTGTCGCTCTGCCCCCATCAGCAAAGCCTCTGCTCCCGGCACCTGACCCACTGGACACTCTACACAGAGGTCATGTGGGGACCACCCGCCCAGCTCCCCTGCACCCCACTGGCTCTGTGTCACGTCAGCCTGCCTACCATGGCCCTTACCCAGGTTCCCACAGCCTAGACACTCTGGAGTCTGAGACTGTACCTGAGTCCCTTTGTGTCCCGGGTCTACCTAGCTCAGGCTGTCAGACAGCCTGATCCCCCACCCACCCCCAGAACACAGTGGGATTTCCCATGAGCAAAGACCGTTCACAGGAGACAAGGATGGTGTTACATGTCTACATAATCTAACACCAGGGAGGCTGAGGCAAGAACATTCCAAGGTCAAGGCCAGCTTTGGGACCACACACACATACACACACACACACACAGACAGACAGACAGAGAGAGGGGGGGGGAAGGAGAGAGAGAGAGAGAGAGAGAGAGAGGAACTAGAAGAAGCACAGACAGAACCCGCACTCCAGGCCCGGCCTCCCCAGCAGCGACCATTGTCTCAGCAATCTCAGCTCCAATGGATTGTCACCCAACTGCAAAGTCAGCTCTACAGTGACAGGGCTTCTCTGCCACAGACCTCGCTCGGTGCGGTGCGTGTCCCTGCCAGGCAGGGCTCCAAGCAGATTATGTGGCTGACTGTGTCTTCTGACAGAAGCTCTAGGCAGGACCACTGTCATCTTACTGTAGGGATTCGGGAACGTGACCCCCAAACCCTACCCGTGTCACCTGCCTAAGGCCAGGCAGTTTCTTTAAAGGGCAAAGCTGAAGGCAAGAGAGGTGGTGGCGCTCGCCTTTAAATCCCAGCACTTTGAGGGCAAAGGCAGGTGGAACTCTGTAAACTCGAGGCCAGCCTGGTCGTATACTGAATGAGTTCCAGGACAGCCAGGAATACAAAGTGAGACCCTTGCTTGAAAAAAACAAAAACAAAAACAAGCCAAGGCTAAGACCTAACTGAGTGGCCTGACTGGATGGAGTCCATGTTTTTCTTCCCTCCATACCCTACACTATTATCAGCAAAGGCTGCACTGTGTGTGTGTGTGTGTGTGTGTGTGTGTGTGTGTGTGTGTGTGAGAGAGAGAGAGAGAGAGAGAGAGAGAGAGAGCTGATTCTCCATCCCACCAAGTGCTTACCTTCCCACCATGCCACAGGCAGAGAGTGTGGTGTGGCTCACCCTCCAGCCCTGGCCCACCACGCACTTTACAGCATTCTCAAGGCCCGTGGGTACTTACCACAGGTCACCTTGCCTTCTGAGGAGGGCCTGCCCAGCTCCTGCTGCTGGTGCTGCTGCGAGGCCACCAGTCCTGCTCTCCGCCGCTGCCGCCGGGCACCATTGCTTGGGCGGCCTCGGCTCCGACGCTGCCGCTTGGTTGGTGGGGAGCCTGGAAGACAAAGGGACAGCAGCTCAGAACCAGGAAGGAAGAATGCCAAGGTGCGGTGCTCAGGAGGAGGAGGCCTTAGTGCAGCGAGCTACGCACGCACGCACGCACGCACGCACGCACGCACACGGGCTCAGCGGGTAAAGGTTCTTACTACCAGACATGCATTTGATCTCTGGAATGCACCATAGCTCTGTAGGCACAAACCAGTGTTGAAAAGATAAAATCAGCAAAATAAGAATGCAACAGTCTATCAAGGAAGAATGCTTTCAGAGGTAAATTGTTGAACCCGGTAACACAAAGCAGGAGGCAGGTGTAGTCCCAGGCGCCTGCAATCTCTGCACTGGAGGCTGAGGGGCCTAGAACCACAGAGGCGCCCTAGAGACAAAGGAAGTGTACAGTTTGCAACACTGAGCAGAGGAGCAAGAGGAGCGGAGCCCTGCAGTCTCCTGCATTTGTAACTTTTGCTGGAAGCCCTGAAAGGACACTCTAGGAAGAACTGAAACTGCTGTGTGCAAAGCTTGCAGTTCGTCCTTTCGGTCCTGTAACTTCATAACACAAACTGAAGGAGGGAAGGGTAAAATCAGACCGCACAAATGAACTCTGCCTGCAGGATTGCTTCCACTAATAAAGGAAGCTAATAAAGGAAGTAGGGCAGGGACCTTCCAACAGGGGTTCTCAACCATCAGAGGTCAGATGACCCTTTCCTACGGGTCACCTGAGACCATCTGCAAACCCAGATTCCACACTACCATCCATACATCCATGCAGCACAGTTACGACGTTGCAGTTGTTATGGTTGGGAGTCACTACAACAGGAGGAACCCTGTTAAAGGGTCAAAGCACTAGGAAGGTTGAACTAGGAAGGTTCTAAGGCTGCCTTAGAACGTTGTGACTGTAAACTTGGCTGCATTTAACCAAAGGACAAGAACAAACACGGACCAGTGGCTGGAGTACATCTTTAATTTCAGCATTGGAGGCAGAGGCAGGTGGATGTCTGTGAGTCCAAGGTAAGTGTGATCTACATAGTGAGTTTCAGGCAAGCCAGAGCTACTTGGGAAGACCCTGTCTCAGAGGTTCTCACACACATACACACACACACACACACACACACACACACCAGTAGTAAGATTTTAAAGGCAAGTAGAGCTGGGAAATTTTACAAAAACTGGAAAAAAAACTGTAACGAAATACAGTTTGCAACAGTGCAGGAGAGGAAATCGGAACACTCCAGAGCACTCCTTCCACGCCACTTCTATGGCAAGCCCTGAAAGAATACATTAGGAACAAATGAGCCTCTACAGATAAAATGTGGTGTTGCCACACTACTTCGGTAAAACAAAGGAAGTAAATCTATCTCAGAATCAACGGACAAGACAGTCACTACAACAGAGAACAGCCAGGGGTGCGGGCTACGGCGGCAGTTACCCTGACCCAAACCGGAGCTCAGTTCCCAGCATGCCCACCCAAGGTGGCTCCAACCATAACTCCAGCTCTTAGGGGGGTGACCTGACACCTTCTCCTGGATTCCCTGGGGGTGAACACTTAAGTGTATAAACCCAAGCATACGCATGCTTAAGAGTAACCTTAAAGCCTCAACCTCCTGAGTGAGCAAGGACCTGCAGGCCCGGGCCACCACACCTAACTCATGACAACTTTCTCTGAGAGGCAGGCATCTGATTTCCTGTCCAGCCAACAGAGGCTGGCGTCCTGCACACCCAGAGCCAGATATCTGGTGTCTAAGTATAGAGGTCTCTAACAGAAGCCAGGCTCCTTGACTAGCAGATGACTCTGGGGGGGACTGGGGCAAGGTGAGGCTGGGGCACCCTGGAAGATCGTAAAGCACAGAGCAGACAAATCTGAGGCAAACCAAACCTCAGGAAGACTGACTAATTGACTATTTACAAAGTAAACAGTAAGTAGCTACACAGTGATACTTGGAAGTAAGGAATGGAGCAGAAACAGGCTGGAAGGACCGCCACCACCAGAGAAAGAACAAACCGGTGGGATGGGTGACTCACGCCTCTAATTCCAGTACTTGGGAGGCAGAGACAGGTGCATCTCAAAAGTTTCAGGCCAGCCAGGGCTACTTAATGATACTCTGTTGTTAAATTACAGAGAGAGAAAGAAAAAAGGGCTGTTGTCTTAGTCAGGGTTTCTATTCCTGCACAAACACCATGACCAAGAAGCAAGCTGGGGAGGAAAGGGTTTATTCAGCTTACACTTCCACACTGCTGTTCATCACCAAAGGAAGTCAGGACTGGAACTCAAGCAGGCCAGGAAGCAGGAGCTGATCCAGAGGCCATGGAGGGATGTTTCTTACTGGCTTGCTTCCCCTGGCTTACTCAGCCTGCTCTCTTATAGAGCCCAGGACTACCAGTCAATGATCAGCCCTCCCCGCCTTGATCACTGATTGAGAAAGTGCCTTATAGCTGGATCTCATGGAGGCATTTCCTTAACTGAAGCTCCTTTCTCTGTGACAACTCCAGCCTGTGTCAAGCTGACACACAAAACCAGCCAGTGCAGCAGCAAACCAGCTCAACCGTAGAGCTCCTGCCTCAAGATCCCCAGTCGAGGGTCTGGAGGCAGAGCTTAGTGATAGAAGCCCTTGATGAACATGCACAAAACCCTAGGTTTAATGTCTAGTACCACAAAAACAGAGAAATAATAACTAAAACCAACAGCCACAAAAATCACATTTTAAAAATTACTCTTTGTTCGAGTCTCATGACACAGGTAAATCCGGCTACTAGGCAGGCTGAAGGAGGAGGATCCCAGCAACTGAGAACCTGTTTTAAGTTTATTCTTATTAAAAAAAAAAAAAAAGCCGGGCGGTGGTGGCGCACTCTGGGAGGCAGAGGCAGGCAGAGAATTTCTGAGTTCAAGGCCAGCCTGGTCTACAGAGTGAGCTCCAGGATAGCCAGGGCTATACAGAGAAACCCTGTCTCGAAAAAAAAAACGGGAAAAAAAAAAATAAAGCTACCATATAAATAAGCAAATAAATGAGTTACAAACATTAATATGGCAAATGGTCCAGGCAGTGGCCACCAAATGCTGAGTGCCCTGGGGGAATAACTGGGCACAAAGCTAAAAAGCCTTCTCTTAGACTCTACTCACCAGAGCAGGAAAGTTACTGCTCAAGCGGCACTGCCTGTGAGGCCGGCAGGGAGGCTCAGCTAGGACTCCATGCTGAGGAGGCAGAGGCTCCCCCAGGCAAGCTGGCTAGCGGGACTAACTTTATTAGAAAGCTCCAGGTTCTGCCAGAGACCTTGTCTCAGGGACCAGAGCAAATAAAGAAAACACCTGGTATCGACTTCTAGACTCTGCATACGTGAACACACACACACACACGTAAGCACACCACATACCAATACGCACACCCCAAAGAAGTCCCTTCCCGATGTATAAATCTGGCCAATGTGACCATAAGTGCCTGACGACACTTCCCTATTCATGCTGAAAACTTCAGCAGGCAAGGTGCCCATGGTAGTCGTCTGGATGCTGAGACAGGGGCCAGGGGGAGACAAGGAGGGACAAGTGACAGGGCACCATCATGTGACAACCAGAAACAGAACATTGCACACACTGATCAGCCCTGTAGGGTGGACAAAACCAGAAGACTATGGGCTGGGGAGGAGACCTGTGCACAGTTGTGGTTTGGTGGTATAGCGGCAGTCAGCGTACAAGAGGCCCAGCCCCATCCAGAGAGACGGGAGATGGGTCTGTCTGTGAAGGAAGAAGTTCCGACTCTACAGAGGTCACAGATAAATGCTGAGTGCCAGTTGGGCACAGGGGCTCACATCTCCAATTCCAGCACCGCCAAGGGGAAGTCGGAGGATTACCTCTAGGTCAGTGGTTTTCAACGTTCCTAATCCTTTCATACGCGTGCTGTGGGGACCCCAACAATAAAGTTACTTTAGTTGCTACTTTGTAACTGTAATTTCGCTGCGGTTGTGACCTGTAATGTGAATGTCTGTGTTTTCCCATGGTCTTAGGCATCCCCTATGAAGGGGTCTCAGTCCCCAGGATGAGAACCCCTGGGGTACAAAGTGGGCTCCAGACTACAAAATGAGACTCCACCTCAAGATAATAATTATTATTTATAAACTGCATAGACAACAAACAACATAAACAGACCCTGAAACCTTGCAGACCTTAAGAGGCCTGAAAGCAGACTATGAAGAGATGAGAGAACTAATACCCACTTTCTTAGGAGGGAATCTTATTCTCATAATATGCTGGCTAATTCAGAAGCAGGTCTAGTCACATCTGTAATTTACTACCAACGGGCTCAATGAAAACCTCAAAATTATACACACACACACACACACACACCACAGAATGTTAGCATGTTAGCTATCCCTGAATCCAAGTGAAGACGTTCTCTGTACTATTTTTCCTTTCTTTTCTCTCTTTTTTTTTTCCTTTTTTTTTTTTTTTTTTTTTGAGGCAGGGTTTCTCCGTGTAGCCCTGGCTGTCCTGGAACTCACTCTGTAGACCAGGCTGCCCTCAAACTCAGAAATCTGCCTGCCTCTGCCTCCCAAGTGCTGGGATTAAAGGTGTGCGCCATCACTGCCTGGCTATTTTATTTTCTTTAGCTTTATTTCTTGATATTGTGTATATGGGTGTTTTGTCTGCATGTCTGTCTTCATAACAGAAGAGGCAACTGGATCTCATACAGGTACAGACAGTTGTGAGTTGCCATGTGGGTGCTGGGGATTGAACCCTTGACCTCAGGAAGAGCAGCCAGTGCCCTTAACCACCATGCCATCTCTCCAGCCCCTTAGTACTATCTTTTTTCTGGATGTCTGTAGTTTTACGTAATTAACAATCAGGGATGTGCATGTGTGTATACACTGAGTAGAATACAATAACTTAACAAATTAAAGGCATTCATCATAAAACAAGCCTTGGCAATATACCCAGCCGTGACTACTGGGTCACGGGCCATAGCATGATGCTATCTGAGTGCGTCCCTGTGATACAAGCCTGTTGCTTCAGGACACATGCCTCTTCTTCCTCCCGCTAGCAATAATAAACACAGGCACACTGCAAAATACAGCAACCCCTCAGGCCATTTCCTTGATGGCCCAGGATGCCGGACGTTAGTCACAGTAGACTCACCTGTGTCCCACTGACTCTGAGGAGCATCGGAAGAACTGCTCGCCTGTCGCCGACGCCGGCAACTGTCCTCTGTGCTCTTGGAAGAAGAGATGGAATGGCCATAGCTGTATCGCTCAGGAGACACTGGGGAAAGAGAACAGGAGATGCTTGCTTTCACAGCTTCCTTACCTCCCAGGCCAGCATCCTAGGAAGAATGCCCGGACCACAGGATGCCTGACCCAGGCGCTCAGAGGTCACACCCAAATACCCACGCCTCTTCAAGCACCGCCTGCCCAGAGGTCATTCAAAGGCCTCCCGGGACAGAGTACTCATGGGGTGGTCCAAGCCATGCCAACAGCTCCAGCTGCCAAGGTTACCCTTTCAGTAGCCCAGGTCCCTGTGATAGCCCTTGAACCCATCTCTAGCTCAGTCTGGAGCCTCACGAGGCATAAGTAGGACTTTCTGCTTCTAGAGTGTGACACTCCAGACAGTGTTCTTCCAGAATCAGACAGCCTATCCCTAGAGGAACTCATCTGCTTACACAAATCCCACAGGCTTATCATGGGACAGGAAAGCTCCTAATCCAAACCCTTCCCAACCTCTGCACTGCATCTCTCAAGAAAGACAAGGTCCTGGTATCCTGACCCCTCCCCTCCCAGCGCCTCCCTTTGTACCCCAGAATCAAGGGCCTCAACCCTGGAGACAGGCCAGGCAGGTTTGAATCCTTGCTACATATGTGTGTGACACATTTCCATGCCCTCCCCATCCCCTTTCAAATGCCATCTCCTTAGGGAAGTATTCTTTCGTTGGCACCCAGTTGTAGGTTACCTCTCGTTGTTCTGGGGTACTCTACCCTCTCAGTCTAGGACCATATCTAAAGCTAAGTTCCTTATTTACTATTAGTTGACTCCTCCACTAACGCAAATTTCATGGAGTTGAATCTCTGGCCTCACATGCGTCTCTGAACATGTTTCCCTGGGCGGTGGGGGGGGGGTGTGTGGGTGGAGGAGGGCTGCCAGGTGACAGTCCTATGAAATTTTCCATATGAAAGGTTTACCTCTGCCTGGCATAAAAAATACCACCAACAGTGGCCACAGTCATCACTGATATGGCCGAATCCCACAAGCTCACTCCTGCCCAAGCCCTCTCACTTATGAGTTCCTCGCTGTGGAACAGGGGAGTCTGGAATCCTTAATAGGGCACTACCGGGGCCCCATAGGGAGCACAGTGTTCTGCAACCTCCTATTCAACCCCTACCTGGCCGGCGCCGCTTGCGCGCCAGATGTGGCAGTAGATCGTGCCGGGCTAGCACGCGCAGGAGTTGGCTCAGCAGCCGCAGGTTGCTCTCGTCGCACTGTCCGCGGCGTTCCAGCTCCAGAAGCAGCTCCAGGCCGCTGCGGGCGCGGGCCAGGCCGCCGGGGGCGCCGGGGGCCTCATCCAGCAGGAAGGCCAGGAGCTCCAGTTCGCACTCGGTCAGCTGCCCGCCCACTACCTCGAACATACGGTGAAGCGACAGCATGCCGTAGTAATCCAAACACTCATCCTCCTCCCAGCTCGGGGCCGGGGTCGACCCGGACAACGCCATTCCCAGGGGAGGGGTGCGGAACAAGCTCAGAACCAGGGCCTAGAACCCACACGGCGGGGAGGAGGTCGTGGTCAGCGACACAGTGGTCCAGAGCCCACAGAGGCTAGCGCGTAGGCCCCGCGAGGTGTCTCCGGGCAGAGTCGCCCCCACACCCTCAACGGTCTCAGCCTCTCTCCCTCCCACGGACAGGAATGGTATCGCCCGAGATCCCATAGTAACAGGTCGAGACGCTAGACCCCACCGGTCCGCAGACCAGTCGGGAGGGCCAAGCCCAGATGCCCCTCTCTGGGTGGTACGTTCCGAACTTGCCACCGACTGACCTAGGCGATCAGCTCGAATGAGCTACACGGCCCACTGCAGGGCACCTTGTCCACTGCCCGGTGACTTTGGATGGCAAATGTCCGGACGTAAGCCCTTGGGTTCTGTCCACTAGGACCTTCCACCTAGCTCCAACATCCCACCCAAGTGATACCTTTCAAAAGTGACCCTCGGGCCCCTGCAAGTGGGACCGACCAAGACAACCCTGAGAGCCACACAGGTGGTACTGTCTGAACCCGATCCCTCTCCCTGAAAGGGCGATCGGTCCTGCCCTCACCCCACCACCCAAGCGGTTCCCGCTACCCTCCACCAGGCGCCTTTAGGGCTCTCTGATCCTCACCAGATTCCAGCGTCCGATGACTTCTGGGCGACGGCCGCAGCCACTTGTTTTGGATCTTTCTGGCACCTTCTCTATTATTACGCCTGCGTCACCTCGCTCCTCCTCCTTCGCCCAACTCGCGCAGGTGCGACCGCCACGCCCCTACAGCGCAAGCGCAGAATGAGACCTTCAAGCCCCACCCCTTCCAGGGCTCCGGATCCGCCCCTAACCCAAGCGTCCGGACTCGTCCGTGCTGCGCTTGCGCAGGACCAAAGCCTCACTGTGTTTTGCTCTTGGAGGTTTAAAGCTCGGTGTGTGTCCCCTGAATCCTGTGACACGACCTGGTGGAATGATTCATCCCACAGACTGCATCTTCCTCCTGATCACGACCTAGACACCCGCAGGACCAGCTGCCATCGCAAAGAAAACCAGTCACGAGGGTCCCGCATCCCAGGAGCGCTTAAGGCTCGAAATCAGGACTTGTAATACAGTATGCCTCATTCTTAGGTGGCAACCAGGAACCTACAAGTCATCTCTGCTGTCTCAGATTCCATGTGGAAATTCTTCCTCATACAGCTCCCAGCCCCAATTTATAAATTCTCCAGTCGCAAGCAGCAGAATGATACCTCGTCCCAAATCGCAATAGTCGTCCGTCTCCACCCCTGTGTGCGCACTCAAAGACGTCCACCAGCACCTCCTATCATAGACACCCACACCCACGGTTAGAACAGCCTTTCTACAGTCGCTTCTGTGCCCTCTTGAGTCTCGGAGCCACGCAGATGCTCCCCGAAACTGCACCTATGAGAGCAGTCCTGCCACAGAAGCGGAGGCTAGGGTGTCTTCATGTCGCCTTCACGAGGCCTTGAGCGTGACGGTCGCTGCTCCTCCCCACTTAGGTGACTCAAGGTCAGGGCCAGCACGTGCCTGAGTCAGGTCTTTTCTAGGACTGGTTTCCAGCCCCGAATTGTCTCCCTTAGGGGCGGGAGACCTGTGCAGGAGGTTCTGGGTCAATACTCGATGTTTGTTTCCCTTTCCTAGGTCTTAGCTTTGCCACCTGTGAAACGGATGGCAGTAGAGTCCACGGTATGGGCCCTCTGTGTGAATATCATTGGATCAAAGAATGGGAGGAAAGGAAAGCGATTTATAAACGGGAAAGCTTCTATGCTAGATGGGTTATAGTAAGTACTATGGTGTATTAGCCTCCGAGCCGAACTTTTTTTTTTTACATGTATGACAAAATCCAATGCCTTCCACAGCCTTTCAGGAGGATGTGATTCCAGTCCACTTTGGATGTAAGCAAAAACTGAGGCGGCCCAGGGAAAAAAAAAGTGCAAGTGTGTCCGGCTTTTAAGTCACGCTGTCAGAGACGCTCAGTTTCTTCTGCCACGAGATAACACCCGTCAAAGTCTCGCCCCGCCAAGTTCATTGACGTGACCTCCCTCGATAAGGACGCCACACTTTTCTCCGCTGAATTTTCAAACAGCAGGAAAGGAGCGGCCCCGAAGCACTGCGCAGGCGCCCCTCCTGGCCCCGGACACCGCCTCCAGGGCACTGTGTCTGCGTGGAGAAACTCGCGGAGCCCCGCCTGACTCTCAACACGCAGGCGCGAGGACGCGTGCCCTGCGCTACCACCTCTGATTGGCTGCCTCGCCTGGGAGCACCGCCCAATGGGAGGCGTGGATAGTGAAGGGTCCCACACTCCTGGAGTGGAGGGTCTGTGTCAAGAGCGGCGGGGGCTGCTTGGAGGTAAGAGAGATGGGTGAGGGCGCCGCAGGGCGGGCGGGGAGGAGAGCGCTGGGTGTAGGGAGAGAGTGGAGGAAGAGGGAAGGGGACGCCAAGGGTCAGAGAGCCTTGGGGCCTGCGCTTGGGGCTGGAGCAGCGCGGGCTGATCGACAGCTCCTTCCTGTGTGCCCTAGAGGCGTCGGTGGAGCCCCTGCTGTGTGCTGGACTCAGCCTGAGCTCGCTTGCACACCCCCACCCCTGCAGGGGGCTCTCACGCTGCACAACAGAGGAATCCAGTAAGGGAAAAAAAGCAGTGTAGCGGGAAAGTTGAACTTTCAGGCCCCTGGTGGAGGTGCTTAGATAGATCTACTCTCTGTATACAGAGGTATTAGCTGAATTCCACCTACTCCCTGACACGGTGTAGGACTGGGGTGGGGGGGGGGAGGAGGGGGCAGAGAAGCAATGCAGGGGGGAAAGTGCCCATTTCGGGATACCTGTGCTACTTTCTAGAAGGACGGTGTTACTGGGATTGTGTGCTTGGTAAATGAGTTTTGGAAGGATTATGTTGGATGACATTCCTTGAACACATGGTGGCTGAGATGTACCATGTTTTTCTTACGTGTGTAAGCTCATCCGTACTTTGTTTTTTGTTTTGTTTTGAGACAGGGTTTCTCTGTATAACCCTAGCTGTCCTGGAACTTACTCTGTAGACCAGGCTGGCCTTGAACTCAGAAATCCGCCTGCCTCTGCCTCCCAAGTGCTGGGATTAAAGGCGTGCGCCACCACCGCCCTGCTTATCTGTACTTTGTAAAGTTTGACCTTCCACTCCTTACCTGCTACAAGCCTTATAGCACGATCTGATCCAAGCCAGGGCTGTTCTGTCTTGACAGTGGGGCTGTAACCAAGGCAGAATGCTAACCTCCCCCATGATTGTTTCTAGGAAAATCCTTTATGGAATGGTTCGGACTCGATGAGGAGCCAGGTGTAGTGGTGCATGCTTTCAATGTCAGCACTGGGGAGTTAGAAGCTGGTAGATTTCTGTGAGTTTGAGGCCAGTCTGCCCTACATAGTGAGGTCTAGATAGGCCAGGGCTACATGATGAGATGCTTCAAAGCAAAACCCACTTAATGGGATATTTGGAATGGTAGAAAAGGGAAGTTTGATTCCGGAGCACTTAGCGAGTCATTTATCTGTGGATGGTTTATTGGTCATCAACTAAAACCAGGGCCTTCTACTTGTGTCACAGAAATGCATAAAATGGGTAGACATGCCGGGAAGTGGTGGTGCACGCCTTTAATCCCAGCACTTGGGAGGAGCAATTTCTGAGTTCGAGGCCAGTCTGGCCTACAGAGTGAGTTCCAGGACAGTCAGGGCTATACAGAGAAACCCTGTCTCGAAAAAACCAAAAAAGAAAAAAAATTGGGTAGACATGTAGTGTGCACAGCGATGGTTAAGGTCCCAGCATATCACTCCTGTAGGGAGCCTTAGGTGGTCACTGAATGAGTCTGTGTACCTACTGTGTGCGGGGCATCTTTCTTGGCACTGGAAACACCTCAGTGGTGAAGCAGCTAAAATCCCTGCCCTCTGGGAACAGCACACAGCAGCCTGTGTACCTGGGCCACCGCTAAAGTCTACCTGCTCCTGGCATGAACCGAAGTGAAGAGGTAAAGGAGGTGGCCATTGGCCATTGGGAGGTGGAGGAGCCGAGACTGACAACCAGACTTTCCTGTGTACATACTGAGGTCAAGGCCAGCCTTTGTACATAGACTCTGTCCCCAAAACACAACCAACAGGACAGTGGTGGCACACTACTTTAACCCCAGCACTTGGGAGGCAGAGGCAGGTAAATCTCTGTGAGTTCAAGGCCAGCCTGGGCTACAGATCGGAACTCGGGACAGCCAGGGCTACACAGAGAAAATCTGTCTCAAACAACAACAAAAACCAAACAAACAAAATGGGCCACCTTGCTGGCCCAGAAGGTAAAGGTGCTTGCCATGCAGCCCTGGTAACCCTGGTTCAATCCTCAGAAAGTCACATAACAGGGGAGGAAAGAGGAAAGAGTGGGCTCGGAGCTCCATAAAGCTGTCCTCTGTGTGCTACATGTGTACCTGACTTGTACTCATGCGTGCTGGTACACAGTGACATCAACAAAAAAGTGATATGGGGGGTGGCTATAAGGTGGCTCAGTGGGTAAAGGAGATTGGCGCTGAGCCTGATGACCTGAGTTTGACCTCAGAACCCCCATGGTAGGAGAGCCAGAGCCTGCCAATGGTTATCTTACCTCCATACACACGCTCCCCCTCCTCATTAAAAAAAAAAAAGGTGTCATAAAGTAAAAGCAAAATCTCCTTAAAATGCAGGGCTTGGAGCACGAGGCTTAAGCAGGGTCTGTGGGATGAACGTGGCTCCTGTTGTGTCCAGGGGGTTGGATTAGGTTGAGACCAAGACTCAGAGCCTAGGACGCGGACTGGCAGGTTGGAGAGGTTTGTATCCCTGGCACACAGAACCCCGCTGCTGGGGAGGCTGAGGCAGGCCCGCTGTAAGGCTGCCCTCTATTACATGGTGAGTTCGAGGCCGGCCTAGCTTGCATACATACCCAAGCATTGGTGTTTGTTCACCCAGTGCCTGGCCTGCCCTAGGCCTTGTGGTCAGTCTGACTCTAGTTCCATTTTACCGGTGAGAAAACTGATCTCGAGAGAGAGGAGGTAAAGTGGGAGCACTCGGACTCAAGTCCAGGGAGTCTAGTTCTCACTGTCTGTCGCCTTATATGCTTTGCTGTGAGAATACAGGAGAGGGAAGGTGGTGTATCTAGAGGAATGTGCATGGGTAAAGGCTGGGGGGCCAGAAAGCAGAGAAAATGAGTGTGTGTGTGTCACTGGGCTTCTGAGAGAGGGCAGCATTAGAGGCCAGGCTGCAGGGTGTCCATACTCTCTTGCAGATACCTGCAACAACAGTGGCTACAACAGGCTGAGACGTGGGACCATGAAAGGCCATGAGGCCTAACCCTTGAGCTACAACCTGATCGACAGACTGGTGAGTGATTGGAATGAGCCAGGGACGCCTGAGACACCGCACACTGCCCTGGGTTCCTGGTGTGCCACTGGCTTCCGCCCTTCTTTCTCCAGGCACTGCCTTCCCCATAATGGCAGAGATGGTGGCAGAGGCAGCTGAGATACCAACACATTCGCCAGGAGCGGTGGAGATTTCGACCGCCGTGTCGGGAGAGCTGGCAGAGGTGGCAGCAGCAGTGGCTGAGATGGCGTCAGGGGAGGCCCTGGCCTCGTCCCTCTTCTTCCAGCACCACCAGTTCATGTGCTCCGAGTGTGGCAGCCTCTACAACACCCTGGAGGAAGTCCTGGCCCACCAGGAACAACACCTGCTCCCCATGTCGGAGGAGGAGCCGCTGACCACCCAGCAGGGCCTGGAGCCTGAGCTAGTGTCTGGCCCTGGGGAGGGGCCCTTCCAGTGTGCCGAGTGCAGCCAGCTCCTGCTCTCTCCCAGCGAGCTCCTTGCCCACCAGGATGCCCACCTGCAGGAGTCTGCGAGCCAGATCCAGTACCAGTGTGGAGACTGCCAGGAGCTCTTCCCCTCACCCGAGCTGTGGGTAGCTCATCGCAAGAGTCAGCACCTTTCCGGTGCAGCGGACGAGCCTCCACCGCCGCCACCTCCTCTGCCTCCCCCGGCATCCCCACCCCCGCCCCCAGAAATCAAGATGGAGCCCTACGAGTGCCCAGAGTGCTCCACCCTCTGTGCCACCCCTGAGGAGTTCTTGGACCATCAGGGCACCCACTTTGACTCCCTGGAGAAAGAAGAGCACAATGGGTTAGAAGAGGAGGAGGAAGAAGAGGAGGAGGGGGAGGAGGATGATGAAGACGATGATGATGATGATGAAGAGACTGAGGAGGAGGAAGAAGCATCCACAGAGGTCACTGCTGACGACACAGGAGGTGACAAGTCCACCGTTGACCCGGCTCAGAGCTGTGGGGATTGTTCCCAGCACTGTGCCGCTTCAGGGGCACGCCGCAAACACCGAAGGGCATCCCATGGTCCAGTGTCAGCCACCCACGCCTTCCACTGCAGCCAGTGCCAGCGCAGCTTCAGCTCCGCCAACCGGCTGTTGGCTCATGGCCGGGCCCACGTGGGCGGTACCCACGAGTGCAGCACCTGCTCCAAGGTCTTCAAGAAGGCAGCCTCTCTGGAGCAGCACCAGCGGCTGCACCGCGGGGAAGCCCGCTATCTCTGCGTGGACTGTGGCCGTGGCTTCGGCACTGAGCTCACACTAGTGGCCCATCGGCGGGCCCATACCGCCAACCCGCTGCACCGCTGCCGCTGTGGCAAGACCTTCAGCAACATGACCAAGTTCCTGTACCACCGACGAACTCACACTGGGAAAAGCGGAACCCCCACCAGGGTAGCAACTGTCCCCCCAGCTCCGGCCGAGCCCACGCCCCCGCCCCTGCCCCCGCCCGCCCAGCTGCCCTGTCCGCAGTGCCCCAAGTCCTTCGCCTCAGCCTCCAGACTGTCCAGGCACCGGCGCGCCGTGCACGGCCCCCCTGAACGCCGACATAGGTGTGGGGTCTGCGGCAAGGGCTTCAAGAAGCTCGTCCACGTGCGCAACCACCTGCGGACGCACACGGGCGAGAGACCCTTCCAGTGCCACTCGTGCGGCAAGACCTTCGCCTCCTTAGCCAACCTCAGCCGTCACCAGCTCACCCACACGGGAGTGCGTCCCTACCAGTGCCTGGACTGCGGCAAGCGCTTTACCCAGAGCTCCAACCTGCAGCAGCACCGGCGGCTCCACCTCCGGCCCGTGGCCTTCGCTCGCGCCCCTCGCCTTCCCATCACTGGGCTCTACAACAAGAGCCCCTACTACTGCGGGACCTGCGGCCGCTGGTTCCGCGCCATGGCAGGCCTTCGGCTGCACCAGAGGGTCCACGCCCGAGCCAGGAGTCTGACACTCCAGCCTCCCAGGTCCCCCTCGCCAGTCCCGCCCCCACCCCCTGAGCCTCAGCAGACTATCATGTGCACAGAGCTCGGGGAGACCATCGCCATCATCGAGACGTCCCAGCCACTGGCCCTGGAGGACACGCTGCAGCTCTGCCAGGCAGCACTGGGGGCGAGCGAGGCCAGCGGACTGCTGCAGCTGGACACGGCCTTCGTGTGAGGAGGCCAGGAGCAAGGAGAAGAAGGGTTTGCTTACAAGCGTGAGTCTAGGCAGCTCGGGAGAAGAGGACACTCCTGGCGAGCTAATCTGGCACTCATGCCAGGGGCCACCCTGCTGGCCTCTTCCAACTGCTGACTCCTCAGGGTTTCTCCTGTCACCGAGCCTGAAGCCCTGAGAAGCGATGGCATGTCTCAGGCCCTACAACTGCCTTGCAGAACGGGGTTTGCCAAGGCTCTGCACGGCATCACCTAGTGCTCAGCAACATCAGGGAACCTTTATTGAGCACCAACCGTATGCCATGCCGGTGCCAGACACTCCAGATACCTCTTCGTATCTCCTGCTTATAACTCCCCACCCCCACCCACCCCCAAGGACTTGGGGTGTTTGGGACTTAGCTCTGCCTGGTATAGGAAGGCACTTAGTTTCATGGGCCTTGCTTCATTTCAGTTTTGACAGTATGGAAAGAATCTGTAGGTGACCAGTACTCAGCTCAGCCTGGGTGACGTTGAAGACCCAGAAGTGAACCAGTCACAGCTCGCACTCAGGCATGCTCGGCCCAGCAGGAGCAACTGACTGAAGCACAGACAGCACACAGACAGCTGCCCCTCTACAGACAGTGCTGCCTGTGGCTCACTCAGCCCGCGTGCCCGAGGCTTCCCTCACACCACGGTGCTGCGGGCTAAAGGAGAGTCAGGTCTAAGGATTCCTGGGCCGAGGTGGGATGTGCAGGGACAGGAGAACTGAGAGACTTCCTAGTGGGACCAGCTCCTGACGTAAAAGCGGGAATCTGCCAGCACAAGAGGAAACTAAGGTTTGAGGCAGGCCATGCAGTTACTACTGCAGGCCACACCCGTCTGCTCGGCCTATTAGGCAGGACACTTATGTCCCTCAGGCCTGAGGTGGACTGATGTACCATCCTGGTTGTACAAGTAGGGACTGAGCACAGAATGCTGGTCTCAGGCTGGGTGGAGGTACTGAGATGCCAATGCAGTTCCTAGGAGCAGAGACGACTCCGCCCATCCCTACCCAGAGCAGCCATGCTCGCCCTGCTTCCTAACTGGTTTGAAGGAAAGGAGGATGAGATCAGTCCTGCAAAGCAGAAAGGCTCCCGGGGCTGAGGTAAGCATCTAGCAGGGCCCGGATCCCAGACTCCCGGACCCCCCTCAAGGATATGTTCCAAAATTACTTCTTCTGCATCAGTAGACCCCATCAGGCGGCCCCACCGTTGCCCCCTCCCAGGTCCTCCCCTCCTGGAGCACCCTACCCACTCACTGCTTGGCACTATGTAGAGACCATTTCCTTCTGCCCATGGGCCCACCATCTGGCTCCAGCATATTTTAAAAGTTGAGGGGAAGAGCCAGGCAGAGCGGCACAGGCCTGTAATGGCAGTATTTGGGCCCCTAAGGCCAGATGATCGTGAGTTCCAAGCAAGCCTGAGCTTTTCCAAATCAAAAACAGGGGCAGGAGGGGGGCGGCGGCGGGACACCTCCACCTTCCCAAGGCTGCCACTTCCCAGTACCCCTAAGAGAAGTGAAGCAACGATACCCTGCTTCAGACAGGGCACCTCACGCCTTGGGAATGTGCCTATCCACACACATGCCATCCCACCGGGTGGGTCTACAGCAGTTAGACATTGGAGCCGAGGGGCTCGTCAGCCAGGGTCTCATGATCTCAGCCAGGATGCTCATTCTTTCCTTCTTTAACAGTGTGTGCCAGGAAATGGGCAGGCTTCTGTCTGCAGTAGACAAGCATTAAGTGGCACAGGGGTTTCTGGCCTCTCAGTGTCCCCCTGTTGAAGTGGAATTCAGTTCAAACCCTGAACCCCTCTGTGGAAACAGGCAGCCAGACAGGAAGAAGGGTTTCATGCCAATAATTTATTGAACGGAGGTCTGTACACAGGCAAACCTTACTGTGGAAACTAAGACACCAGGGGCTCCCCTGCTCCCCTCTTCCAGGATGGGGGGAGGGAGGGAGGAAGCCTTGGGAGCAGAGGACAAGAGGGGTACAGCTGGGGGCAGGTTGGATGGTGTGAATCGACGGTTTCTTTAAGAAAAAAATTATAACAATCTATTTACACCCAGGGAGCCAGGGAAGGGGAGAGGAGATGGGCTGGGCTGGCTCTATTTACAAGGGATGTGGGGGGCAGGGGAGTAGTAGCCTGGGGGAGGGGAGGGGGCCGAGGGGTAGAAGGTCCTCATACCCCCAAACCCCATCCTTCCTTCTCTTCCCTCCCCCACAAACAGTTAAAATCCTCTTTAAAAAGCCCACCACAAAGGTGCGGCTGCTGAGGGAGGCCTGGACGCCGGGGTAGTTCATTTACCTCTGCCCTCTAGTCTAGGGGCCCAGCCAGGACAGGAGCTTGATGGGCGGTGGCCCCCTTCCCAGCCCCACTGGGGCCTTCCCAGATGGACATGGAGGGGTGGTCGGTGGGGCCCTCAGGAAGAGTTAGCGAGGGTCGCTGTGGCATCGGGTGCCTGCCAGTCCTGGCCAGTCTGAGTCTCAGTTAAAGCTGAAGGAACGAGAGGCAAGGGGGACAGTTGGCCTTTGCATCACGCCCACACCCACACAACAATAACTTGCTTCCGAATGCTATGCAAGGAGTTGACAGCTGTCACTCTGGGTTCAGGGTTACAAGCTCAGATGCCAAAGGGCCAGCCTGACACTAAAGTGGCTTGCACCAAGGAGCCAGGCTCCCTGGAAGAACGGGGGCAGCTGGGCACTGCTGTCACGAGAAAGGCAGACCCATGGCTGCCAAGCCTCATCATCTTTCCCCTAAGAAACAGGAAATCTGGGTTTTACCCAGAATGGCCCAGTCTTCAAATGTGGGCAACTTTTTATTTGTTCAGACCAAAGAAATGGTTGGTCTTCAAGTTGGCATTTAAGCACACGTGGGCAGTATTGCCCTGCAGGGCTGGCTGCTGACACACTGTAAAACATGCCTCTGCTGTCAGAACCCACAGGAACTGCCAGAAGCCAGGGACCACCCCTCTTGGCCAGCCCCCGCACGCGCTCCCCGGCTTACCTTGTGAGGACGAGGTGAGGGCTGCAGGGCCTGCTGGGGACCTCAGGTGAGGAGGGATGAGGATGGCGTTGAGAGAAGGCTGGATGGACAGTTCTAGAGACAGGAATCGACATGCGCAGTCAGGCAGAGGCAAGCTTATGGAAAGCCGGTTAGGGTTAGGATGGGCACCAAACAAGGACCTGGCAAGGCCAGGTGGAAGAGGAAGTCTGTTAGCCACAGGATTCTGACGTGGGAAAGGCACACCTAGGGGACACGGGGCTGTGCCCTCTCCTCTCCCAGTCCTGCACACCAAGCCTCTCCTAGCCACACCCTCTGCTCTGGCCCAGGCCGTGCTCACCACCAGGACTGAAGTTGAACAGGGGGGGAAGCGGACGGTTGTTGGGGAGCTGGGTTCCGAGACTCCGCAGTTCATCAAAGAAGCTGTGGGCACAGGCCTCTAGCGGGGAGAGCCTTGAGGACGGCGTGTACTCCAGCAGGCTAGAGCAGAGTGCAATGGCCTCAGGCGGTGTCCGAGATTTGAACACCTGTGGGTTCATTCAGAAGGTGAAAGTGCTGTGACACCCGGGCCGTGTCCTGTGCCCTCCTGTGGCAGCCTGCTACCCAGTAAGGAGACACACACTGAGATGGGCACTGGTTCACAGTCCATGACTTGTGACTCCTGGTGCCTATTTGCCACCATATAAATGGGAATCTTGTAATTACCTATGAGTTCTCAACTTTTAACATTCTATAAACTTTAGAATCTCAAAATGTTGACTGCCTCCCTGGATAACTTCAGAGACTACCCCACCATAACTGACTTTGATGTTTTCGATCTGTTGCCTGATGTATGTGAATGTTTTGCGTGGGCACATTTGTGTTAGCCACATGCATGCCTGTAAGGACCCCGGAAGTGGACCTACAGGTGGTTGTGAGCTGCCATGTGAGTGCTGGAAATTGAACCCAGATCCTGTGTAAGAGTAGCTTGTGCTCTTAACCACTGAGCCATCTCTCCAACTCTGCAAACCATGATTTTTTAAGCGAGGTTCCCAGAGCAGTTGGTCTCCAAGGGGACCCGCCCTCCAGCCACACTGTGCAAGTCCACACTTCTGCTCCTACCTTTGTCCAGGGGTGAGCTTTGATCTGGGGGAACTTGAACTCTGTGTAGTTAGGGTTCATCTCTCGGATCTGTTCCCTGGTTGGCGTCCCTAGTACCTGGAGAGGGAAGGAAGTGAGGGGCTGAGCTGGAGCCCTTTCCTCAGGCCCTCCCCTGGCTCTGGCCTGCCCCCATCCTCACCTTGATGATCTCCACAAGCTGGTCCACCCCACTGTCCCCAGGGAAGATGGGCTGGCCGAGAAGCAGCTCAGCCAGCACACAGCCGGCCGACCACACATCTGCAGGGAAGGGGGGAGGTGAGCACTGACAGTCAAGGTTCTGGGCTGGTGAGCCGGCCAGCAGGCTCCTCATGGCTCCCAGCCTGCAGCAGCGCTGTCTCAAGCTGTGCTCTCCAGTCCAGGGGTGTAATGAGGGATCCCATGGAATCCTTTGAACCCTTCTGTACTTCTCTAGCACAAGGCCTGACCCTGCCCACTGGCACCTGTGTGCTCTAGGCCACAAGAATGCTTTCTGTCCTGGCCCCACTGCTCCCCCTCCTGACCTGCTCCAGTGCAAGTCCACACCTGAGGCCCTCAGCGGTTCCTCAGATGGACACTGCCCTTCAACCCTCCTGTCATGCGCATGCTCTCACTCAGCCTTCCCCTCAAGCCTGGAAGAAGGCAATGCCACGCTCAGAAACAGAAAAAGACAGGCCCTGGGAGCAGGCCATACCCTTATGGGAACAGTTCTGGTTACTGCCAGCCCCTTCCCTCCAACTGAGAAGGATCAGAGGCTGACAGTCTCTAAGTGGAGGTGGACTCTGGAGCCCCGGCGCGGATGGCTGCTCAGCTCCTGGGAAGCCGTCAGCAGCGCCTTTCTATTGGTTAGCTGCTCTAGCAAGAGGCAGCGGCAGCAGCCCCTCAGCCTAGGAGCAGCAGTCAAGGACAGCCGGCGGGTAGCCCTAATCACCGAGCCTGGCACGCCCCAGCCCCAGCCCCAGCCCCGACTGACCGATGGATGAGGTGTAATCTGTGGCTCCAAAGATGAGCTCTGGAGCACGGTAGTACCGAGAGCAGATGTAGGACACATTGGGCTCTCCCCGGACCAGCTGCTTTGCACTGTGGGAAGAGATGGGCAGGGTGACTCACGACAGGGAGCTCGAGCCTCGCACCCCGCAGGGCCCCAGGGCTGCAGGGCAGACCTACCTGCCAAAATCGCAGAGCTTGAGGACAGCAGTGTCAGGGTCCACAAGCAAATTCTGGGGCTTGATGTCACGGTGACACACACCTTGGGAGTGTATGTAGGCCAGGCTCCGGAAGAGCTGGTACATGTACACCTAGGATGGCAGGGCACAGCTCAGCCGCAGCCCACCGCTTCCCACACAGTGCACAGCCCATGGTAGCCCCCGTCCCTGCTGGCTGCCCCATGGTCCCAGCTCCTGAACTGTAAACCCTTGGTCTCCAAACTTTCATGCCTGCTGCAATCACATGAAAGACAGGAGAACAGGCCAGGGCCCCAGTTCCTGTCGCTTGAGGATGGCTGACCCTGGGCCTGGCCCCACATGAGGAACTGCTGCTGGAGATACCCCTAGGGCTGACACCACAAGGTCTTGCTGTAACACAGGTTGTGGGCCACGTACTCTGCTTCCCTCTCACCAAAACGGCCGCTCTAGAGGGCCTCAGCCCCGCCCGCCGACAGCAGCTCCCGTTCACAGTTCTTGGCTTCGTTTCCTGCCTTCCTACTCCACTGACCAGAAGCTAAGTAAGGTTTCCAGGTCTGATTTGTCTAACACTTTGGTAGTGTGTTTGGCTGCCTCTGGAGGGAAGAGTTACACATGTGCCACAGGCCCCCAGTGGCCAAAGGGATGCCATGCAGGTGAGGGCTCCTCATGTGTGTCCCAGAATTGGTCCTCAAGCTTAGCAGTGCACGCCTTCACCCACGGAACCTTCCTAGGATTTTCCTTTCCAAACATGGTGACAGACTGGATTCCACGCTGGCCCTGAACTCAATATCCTCCTGCATTAGCCTGCTGGTGCTGGGATTACAAACATGCACTACCACTTGCAGCCAGGCCTTGGAGTTCAGCTCCTGAGTCTCCTGGGCCTAAGCCAGTACCTGAAGCATACACTCTACTGTTTCAGCCCCCACCCCCCACCCCATGCCTGCAGAACACTTCTCCCAGCATCCCTTGCTCTCTCTCACCGGCAGGCCAGTCAGGTAGGGCTTCCAGTGTCCAGCACTCCCTGTGGCTCTCTACATAACTTTACCATTTTTCCTTTCTTTTTGTTTTTTTTGTTTTTTTTGTTTTTAAGAATTATCTATCTATGTTTGAGTACATTGTGCTGTCTTTAAACACACAGGAAGAGGGTATCAGATCCCATCACTGACAGTTGTTAAGCCACCATGTGGTTGCTGGGAATTGAACTCAGGACCTCTGGAAGAGCAGTCAGAGCTCTTAACCACTGAGCTATCTCTCCAGCCCACTTTGTTATTTTCTTTGATGGTGCCTGTAACCTCACCAAACACGGCTGGCTCTTTTGTTTTAAAGATAGGCTCTATGTGGTCCTAGCTATTCTGAAGTTTACTATGTAGACCAAGATGGCCTTGAACTCAGGAGATCCTCCTGCCTCTGCATCTTGAGTGCTGGGGCAAAAGGTGTGTGCCACCATGCCCAGCCAAACAGCTCTTCAAAGGCAAGGCTGGGTCCCTGGAACTGCTTTGTGCTTGGCAGCAGCAGCACAACTCAGCGGGAGAAGCCGGCCCTTCCCAGCATGTGAGCAACAGCAGTACCGCAGGCACAGCCAAGGCCGGGTCAGCTCTTCCAGGGCCAAGGTGCTGAAGCCAGCGGGCCGGCCGAGCGGTGGCACGGGGGAGGTCTGCTGGCTCTCCTGGCACATCTTTACTGCCACTCTGTGCATTCCCAGCCACCCGAACCCAGTGACACTGGTCCAACTGTGTGGAGCAGTCCCTCCCCGGGGCTTAGGCAAACCCATCAGCAAGCTACAGAACTGAAGACAGGGACACAGGCCTCCGAAGACCAAGGGAAGGGAGCCGCAGCCAGTCGGCCCCGGAGCCCCTGGCTGTGTGGGCCTGTGCTCCAGCAGCCTGCCTGCCTACCTTGACATAGATGATAGGGATGATCAACTTGGCCTTGGTAAAGTGACGGGCCACTCGGTACACCGTCTCGGGCACATATTCCAGCACCAGATTTAAATACAGCTCATCTTTCTGGAAAACGAAGATGTGAGGCATCTCAAGGGAAGAAGGAAAGAGTGCAGGGAACAGTGAGGGACAGAGGACCTTCCGGGAAAGGCAGGCAGGAAAGGGGACAGCATCACAGTGTGGATAGCTATACACACACACACACACACACACCTCAGACCCCGTGTCTCACCTTCTCCCCACTGGAGTAGAAGAAGTAGCGCAGCCTCACAATGTTGCAGTGGTCCAGCTTACGCATGATCTGCAGTTCTCGGTTCTGAAGGAAAAGGGAGAGTTCCAATACAGCCAATCCCCTACCTCCCCCTTCCCTCCAGTATCCTATACCTATTTCTGCTAATAGAGCAGTTTCATGTCCCAAACTCAAGGCTCCAAGGCCTGTGGGAGGCAGAGGATGGGAGGTCTTTCTCCATCCCTGGCCCCACCCCCATATGGAAGCTGCAGTCTATGGGTCCAGGGCCACCAATGTGCATATTGCTTCAGCCTGCTTTTAGAAAATCTCTGACTGGGGCTGGAGAGATGGCTCAGCGGATAAGAGCACTGATTGCTCTTCCAGAGGTCCTGAGTTCAAATCCCAGCAACCACATAGTGGCTCACAACCATCTGTAATAAGATCTGATGCCCTCTTCTGGTGTACTCATATGTAATAAATAAATAAACCTTAAAAAAAAAAGAGAGAGAGAAAACAAAAGAAACTCTCTGACTACTGGAGACAGGTAAGGCCAATTACTTCCTTCATAAAGCCAATCCTCAGCTTTCCCTGTAAAGTCTGCTGAGCTAGGCCTGATGGGGCTGGTCTGTAATCTCAGCCACGCAGAAGGCTAAAGCAGGATTTGAGTTCAAGGAGAGCCTGAGCAACTTAGTGCAGCTCTGTCTCAGAGACAGAGAATGCTAGGGATCTAGCTAGCTCAGTTGGTATAGCACCGCCCAGCAGGGGCAAAGCCTCTAGCTCAGCCCCACACACTACCAAACTACAGAAGTCACACCACATAGACATTACAGCCCAACACTGGCACAGGCAGCAGTAGACAAGACAGTGGCTGCCAGACTCATCCTGACCCGTCGCCTTCCCTGGAAGTACAGGGGACTCACAGCTCCAGCTTAGATCTGAGACTCTAGACTTCCAATCTCATCTACTCTATACTAGGAACCCGTTCCAGTGTCCAGTCTCCTAGGGCCTCAGGACTCTCCCCAGATCCCTCTCAGTTCTGCAGCTCAGCTCCACCAAAGTCTGATACCCCAGAGTTCTTCCTGTACAAGAGGACCCACAGCCCAGGCCCTGGTCCAGTTCTCCAATCACCACATAGCCCTCCACTTCCCTCTTTCCCCTCCTCTCTCTAAGGTCCCCGAGGCCTCAGCTAGCTTACGGAGCATGCTTCCCTCCAGAGACAGCCCTGCACCAAGACGCGGGCTTAGTGAGCACCTTAAGGGCTGGACTCCACTCTGCACCACCTTCAGAGCTGCCAGCATCAGCCTTACCAAACTTTTTCTTCTGGAAGAGATGCGACCAAGGGGTTGAGGAGGATTTGTGAGTCAAACAGGTCGAACTTAACTCCCAAGGGGCCTCACTACACAGCTTTATTCTGCTGACTTAGAACAGGAAGGGCAGGGGTACCTGCCCTCAGAGACTCTTCAGGTATAGTAAATTAGAAACTTGCCTATCAAGTGCTTACATTGAAGGAATGTCCAGTAAGTTAGCTCTCAGCTGTCCTGGAATGTGCCCCCCTCTTCCCCATTCATTCTCTTCCTTCCCCCTCTCCTTGGACCCATGCTGAAGTCCCAATGCCATCCCAGGCTGAAGCTGGGGAGAAGCTTCAGTATATAAATACACTTGCCATGAGAGCTTCAAGTTCTCAGTTCAGTCCCTGAATTCCACAGTGGAAGAAATCCAGCTTCCAACAGCTGCCCCGACCTCCACATACAGACCACGGCACACACATGCCTGACACACTTACATACAGATGTCATACATACGCACACAGTGATAGATAATACTGAGATCATGAAATTCCGGGCTCTGTTGCTGGGTACACTCAGGAGTTGCTCCCAGTACCCAACCCTCCTACCCCCACCCCACCCCACCCCTACCCAAGCTACCTTGAACCTTTTGTCCTGAAGAACCTTCTTGATGGCCACCAGTTCCCTGCTCTCCGCCAGCCGTGCCTGGTACACTACTCCGAATGAGCCATTACCAATCACTTTGATGTCAGTGTAAGCCACCTCTTGGGAACGCTCTGGGCCTTGGCCTAGAGTGGCCACCACTGTGGTCACCTTCCCGCTGTCACCTAAGGAACAAAGGGATACAATCCACTGACCTTTCCTCTCCAGCCACCACAGCCCAGGGAGGAAAAGCTGCTCAGTTCACTCTGGGGACAGGACAGTGACTATGCCATGGTAGAATAACTGTCTGGCACACACACGACCTAAGAATGGGGAGAGGGTATGTCTTAGAGCCTCCTCCCTCCAAGAAGCCCTAAATTCTGCCTTCCATACAGCAGGACACCAGCATTCAAACTTATTTTCCACTGGTGGGTAAAGCACCTACAAACTTCTACTTCTAGCAAACAGCAGTGAAATCACTTGGGGCCACCGACACCCCAGGTGTAGAGTCCAGCCACACCAGGCTCCCCAGCCCTTTTTCCCTTCTGCAGGGCAGGTGCAAGGTACCATCTTCCACACAAAGGAGCAGAAACTATGGGGGTGGTCCTTCTTCAGGCAAACACTGCCAATCCTCAGCCAGAGAGCACTGCCTTCTAAATCCTTCCTGGCGGAGCTCCTGAGTAACAGAAAGGAGCTGCTCTGAAGAGCCATTGCCCTGACCCTCACTTGGGGGTGGGGACTGGAGGGTTGGGGGTCTGTTACTCTTACCAACTACTTTGTATTGTTACGGGAACTGGCCTGGCCTCTGTGCTCCAGGGCAGTACCTGGCCTGAGAGTGGAGCAGCTAATCTCTCCAAATGCTGAAGGTGTACTCCAGCCTGATGCCTTTGGAAGAAAGCTTTGGTTTCCAACTGCCTCTCTCTGAGCAGCAGCAAACCTGGGCGCCTCTCCTAGGGACTCGCTCCTTTTAGGAAACTTAGCAACAAATTCAATTTGCAAGGGGGGCAGTGAGGGATAGTTTGAAAAATAATTCCCACCTGGCTATTTTTTTCAGAGCCACTACCAGCCACTTCAAAAACATATTTTATAATAGCTGTGACCTGTGCCCCCCCATTCCATTTTTGCTGAAGAGCCCTGTGCCCTCACCTTGTTTTAAAAGAAAACTGACAATGAGCTTGATTAGAAACCCACGTTGATTCCCAATCTGTTCTTATTTATAAACAATAGTGACTATTTACTGCCATCACTGAGAGCTGACTACAAGCCTAGACGTTTTCAGTGGGTTAGGTAGTAATGTCAGACCTTATGGTTTAAACCTGGCCCTGTTCTGTGGAAACATTAATAATCCTGAATCAGGGTTTCTAAAGGATATTCAGTCCAAATCCCCATTTTTGATGGAAAGGAAATGATTAGCCCTCTTTTCATACAGCATAGTGACAGCAATCATATTCTTGTCTCTTAGGGGACAACAATCCTAAATCACCATTGGCAAGTAACTATGACCTCTGATCCTATTCTCCTGTGATGGCAACGTCGTCAAGTACTCGAGACCTTGATAACTGGAAGAATAGAACCTGTGACCTCTGTTTCTCGGTTGTTGGTAATTCTGAATCTGAACTCCAAGTGATGGTAACCCCCAAACTCCTTTATCTAGGAGACAGCAAGCTCAGATCCCGGCTTGAGGCAGCACGGTGACCTCGAGCTTCTATCTGGGTACATGAAAATCTGATCGCCGCCGTTTGATGCGCTTGGGAAACCCAGGTCACCACCCCACAGGGCGCCCCTAAATACTCACGGCCCAGCTTCACTCCGGGCGGCGGGAAGCTAGTGCCCGCGCCGGGGCCACCGCTGCCTCCTCCGCCGCTGCCGCTGGGGCCACCCCCAGAACTCGAGGCTCCCACGCCCCCACCCATAGCCCCGACTGACGCCTTCCCGCCGCCAGTGCCTCCTGGGCCGGAGGCCGAGCCCCCGGGGCCGCCGCCACCGCCTCCGCCACCGCCGCCAGGCTCCGCGAACGAGCTGGTCCGCGCCCGGCCCGAGCCCCCAGGGCCGCCTCCCGAAGGCCCGCCGCCGCTCATGGCGCCGAGCGCAGGCCCAGGCCGCGGGGCTCGGGCTGCCTGGGCTGCCCCCGCCGCTGCCTCTGCCGCCGCCTCCCCTGGGCTCCGGCCTCTTCCAGGCCGCGCCGTTCGGGCTCCGGCTCCGGCCCAGCGCCCGCCGCGGGGCACGCCGGGAGATGAAGTCTCTCTGCCGTCGGCTTCGTTGTCGCCACCCTCGACCCGCACAGCACGCCGGGAAATGGAGTTCTCAAGCCCTCGGAGTAGCTGACCGCTGGGGGCGGGGTGTGCCGGCTCGCGCAGCACACCGGGAAATAGAGTCCTGGGTAATGTCATCCAATTCTACCAAAAGCCAACTTGGAAGCACTTTGAAAAACACAGTCAGAGTCACACACTCACTACACAGACGGAAAAGCAAGTCCCTTAGGGTATCTCAGAAATGAAATCTTAGCCACTCCAATACTGAACAGCATCCAAGCCTGATGCACGCCGGGAAATAGAGTCCAGCCACCGGCCTAATGGGCTGTCGGTGACTTCCTGCGCCTCCTGCATTCTGGGAAATCGAGTCCGCACCCGTGAATACTTAGTACTCCGGCTGTGAGGCACACTGGGAAATGGAGTCGTCACCACGCCCTCACCGCATTGCAGGTGTAGAACGGTTGATAAAGCACGATAGGAAATGAAGTCTCAGATGGTCCTCAAACCTTAAGTAGATACTGTAACTGGAAGGCATAGGATAGGACATGGAATAGGCATCGCGCTCTCTCTGTCCAGTTAGCATCGTCGCAGTTCCTTCCGGGAAATGTAGTCGACACCAAGAGTTATGCGCGTCGCTTCAGTGAGCCTGGTGTCTTCTGGGAAGTGAAGTTCAATACTGCCTCACCATTGACGAAGCGGATGGGAGCTACCAGCAACCAGAAGCATGCTGGGAATAATCCACAGTGGACTCTTCGTGAAGCTAGGCTCTGAGGCTTGGTGGGAGCTGTAGTCCAAAGGGAGTAATGTGGCTGAGCGTGTAGGGGAAAGGTTAAGGACGACAGTTCCCAGGGGAAACTGTAATGGGTTACAGTGTCTCCTCTGGTCCCTAGATCTAAGACCCAAACCGATGAGCGAGTGCTGGAAAAAGTAGTCCCAAAAAGGATTTAGTACAGTAAACGGACCCGACCATGTCTCAATATTTGTTTTAGGTTAGTCTACCTTTCCCTAGCAATATGGTTAGGACCGAGAAGATAAGCTGCAGGATTTTTTTTTCCTGAGACAGGGTTTCTCTGTGTAGCCCTGGCTGTCCTGGAAGGCTGTCTGTAGACCAGGCTGCCTCGAACTCAGAAATCCGTCTGCCTCTGCCTCCCAAGTGCTGGGATTACAGGCGTGCGCCACCACTGCCTGGTGAGCTGCAGGATTTAAAAGGAGAGAGAGCCTAGTCTACAGAATGATAACCAGGACAGCCAGGGCTATTCGAAAAAACAGAGAGAAGAGGGACAGAGACAGACAGAATATTTCTGTCCTGAACCGACACACACACACACACACACACACAATTTTTTGCGTCTACCCTCTTCCTAAATTACAGGATTCTAGATAATCCGAATGACGGAAGCCGGTTACAAGCAGGAGTTTCAGCTTTCCTGAGTATGTTGAGTCTCTCGTTAAGCAATTAATACCTGGGAAAAGTTGCACCAAAGTAGGAAACTGTGTGCGGGGTGTGCAAAGCGCAGAAACAGAGAGATCATGATGCTGTCAGTTCTTTTGCCTCAGAAACGGAGTCTCTGTGCTCTACTTTACTCGCAGCCTGCATTCGTCCTAATTGTTGGGGCTTTTCTGAAGCCTACAGTCCTATCAGCTCCGTCATTTCCCGAATGCAATTCTCAGTGGACACGGAAAGGAGACCGAAGGCACTGCTAAGGCCTCTAAAGACTACGTTATCCAGAAGGCAAAGCGCGGCACTTCCGCCCTCTTTGCAAAGCCTCCAGACACTTCAAGCTCGACGGTAGAGGGAGTTTCTGGAGTTAACACAGTCGAATGGTGGCTGCCGCCCTCTGACGGCTGCTCACAGTTGAAAAGTGAAGTCAAGCCCATAGGTGTAGGACCAAAGACTCCCACTAGGGTATGTAGCAGGATAGAACGGATTATTTACCCGCCAGAACTCGTGGGATCTGCGCAGTGGGCCGCTCTTGGCATTGAGATCTGTGGAGCATTAGAGGGCAAATTCAGAGAAGATCTGTAAAATGTCTGCAAGTATCTAACAAGGTCCTAAAGATGTTTGGAGGAATTGATGTGGATCCATGGAGAGATTAAAGACTTTGATATAAGCAGTGCAAAACAATTGTTTGGGGACTTATGAAGAAATCTCATGGGGTGTCTATGGACGGTATGGGGAAAAATCTCTGAGGAGCCTTGAGTGCGATGGCTGAGAAACACAAGGAAGAGACTTTGGGAGAGCCATGTAGATACTTTGGAGGGCTGTTCAAATGGGATTTTAGTTGGAATGGATTCATTTGTAACATGTCCTTAAAGGTGTATGGAGGACTTTCTGGTTGGAAGGCTTAGGACCAAAGTCTTGTTTTTGTTTCTTTTGAGACAGGCTCGAATATTGCCCAAGCTGCCCTCAGATTCACTATGAAGCTGAAGACATCTTCCTGCCTGTATTGTGCTTGGGTTACAGACCAGTGTCCCCAAGACAGTTTTATGGCGTGCTAAGCAAGCACTACAGACTGACTGAGCTACACCCCTACTGACCCCCGGCCCTCCATTCTTCTCTTTTGAAATAGGGTCTCAGGGGCCAGAAAGATGGCTCAGTGGTTAAGAGCACTGACTGCGCTGGGCAGTGGGTGGCGCACGCCTGTAGTCCCAGCACTCTGGGAGGCAGACGCAGGCGGATTTCTGAGTTAGAGGCCAGCCTGGTCTACAGAGTGAGTTCCAGGACAGCCAGGGCTACACAGAGAAACCCTCTCTCGAAAAAACCAAATCCAAAAAAACAAAACAAAACAAAAAAAAAAAAAAAAGAGCACTGACTGCTCTTCCAGAGGACCTGAGTTCAATCCCCAGCAACATGGTGGCTCACAACCATCTGTAATTGATCTAATGCCCTCTTTTGGTGTGTCTGAAGAAAGGTATGATGTACTCATATGCATAAAATAGCCCTAGGGCAGTGGTGGCGCATGCCTTTAATAAAAAAAAAACCCAAAAAACAATATATATAAATATATATATACATATATATATTTATATATATATATATATTATGGGCGGTTTTTGTTTTGGATTTTCGAGGCAGGGTTTCTCTGTGTAGCCCTGGCTGTCCTGGAACTCACTCTGTAGACCAGGCTGGCCTCGAACTCAGAAATCCGCCTGCATCTGCCTCCCAGAGTGCTGGGATTAAAGGCGTGCGCCACCACCGCCCGGCAAAAATATTCTTAAATAACAACAATGAAAAGAAATAAGGTCTTAGCTGATGTGGTAGTGCACACCTTTAGTTCTAACACTTAGGAGGCCTTGGTAGGCAGATCTCTGATTTCAAGGCTATCCTGATCTATAGAGTTCCAAGGCTGTACACAGAGAAACCCTGACCTGAAAAACCAAAATGGAAGTGCAGCAGCAAGGAGAAAGAGGAGGAAGAAATGGGGTCTTGATCTGTAACAAGGCTAGACTCAAACTAGCAGCAGTCCTACCCCGGTACTGAGGACAAAGGCATGTGCCACCACACTTAAGTTCAGGGCATCTTTTTGCAGGAAATGTCCCAGACCTCCAAATGGATTCAGGTGGGCGATTAAAGACTGGAGGAGCTGCTGTTCTTAAGGCCAAAAATCACATGCGACATCCCACACAGCCAGAATCTGGGACAACAAGTTCGATCAGCTCATGACCTGTCCTCTGGAGGGGCTCTGACGATGAGAACTCAGGAGCCGTGTGATGAGAAATGCTTTGAAGGCCCAGCAGTGGCCGCACATGCCTTTCATCCCAGCAGGCAGGGGCAGGCAGATCTCTGACTAGGAGGCCAGCACTGGTCTCCTTGTGTGAATTCCATGACAGCCAGGGCTACACGGAAGTACCCTGCCTTTAAAAAAAAAAAAGACTTTGAGGTTCTGCTGAGGCTGCTAGCCAGTCCTGCTTCTTTCTTGCAATGACAACATCCGCCTTTCTGCATCACCCCACTAGCAACTCAGTTGCATCTGTGTTGCCAGGAGATATGTCTCATCCCAACTTCCAGAAATAACCCAGTGGTTCCCACCCCAGGGAATGGCTTACATCATCCAGGAGAGGGAGCAGTTGCCCACAAGCCGCCACACGAGCCGCTTTCCTGTCAGCCTCCCGGGCCTGGTCGGCATGGACCTGGAGCACCCCCTCCATAGCTAACACACGCTGAAGTGGAAGTGAAAGGCTGGGTAGCCGTAGCCAGTTCAGGGATCCTTCTCTCTCAGGGCTGCACGAGCTGGAGTTGTATAGTGAAGCCAGGCCAACAGGCCCAGAGTTCTCAATTCCCACTCTTATCTCTTATGCTTGCGGGAACCCCTCTCCCCTTTCGGGGCCTGGGGCATCACACCTGCACTGCCCAGGTGGGGCCTGCAGCCTGAAGCAACCAGAGCCTGGATTCTTCCCGACTGTCTTATCTCCTCAAAGACTCTCCAAACTCCTGGTTTCTTAGCTCTATAAACTCATCATCAACCAAATTCTAAGATTCCCAGATCCCTTGATCTGGACTCTTGGATCTTGGCTTTCCACTGGACAATCCAGTTGTTGTTAGAGATTAGATTAAGACTTGGTTGAATAGCTCAACTCTAGGTCCATAGGCAAGTTTAATGAAGCCCTTTGTAGTTGAATACTTAAAGAACTAAAAGCGTGCTGGGGCAGGGTGTGTGTGTGTGTGCAGGCCTTTTAATCCCAGGAGGCAGAGGCAGGTGGATCTGAGTTTGAGGAACCTGGTCAGAGAGTTATAGAACAGCCAGGGCTACACAAAGAAACCATCTCAGAAAGAAAAGAAAAAAAAAAAGAGACTGAAATGCTTAAATTCTTGGCACAGAGCGGGTCAATCAAGATCTTAATGCAACAAATCCCTCTCAGAAGCTGCTGGTGTGGGGCACTGTGAGAGGTGGGCTGGTAGGGTGGGGTGGTGTGAGAGGTGGGCTGGTAAGGTGGGGCGGTGTGGGAGGTGGGCTGGTAGGGTGGGGTGGGAGGTGGGCTGGTGGGACAAAGATTGCTGACTACTTTCCAAGGTTTCTTTAAGATTTGGTTTTATTCTGGCTGCAAAGATGGCTCTTGTCGATGAGATGACCCAGGGTCGGTTCCCAGCACCCACACAGCATCTCACAACCATCTTTCTGTCCTTCCAGGGCATCCGACGCCCTTTTCTGACCATCTCGGACACAGCACACATCCTCAGTAGGTGGATAGGCATATAGACCAAACATTCATATTCATTAAGTATAAATTTCTTAAAAAGATTTTTGCTGGCTGGGCAGAGGTGGTACACGCCTTTAATCCCAGCACTTGGGAGGCAGAAGCAGGCGGATTTCTGAGTTTGAGGCCAGCCTGGTCTACAGAGTGAGTTTCAGGACAGCCAGGGCTACACAGAGAAACCCTGTCTCGAGGAAAAAAAAAAAAGACTTTTGCTCTCATGTCTATCTGAATGACTGTCAGTTCTGTGTGGGCACCAGGAGCTGCAGCCCCTGGGTCTTGCGATATCGACAACTGTTGTGAGCCACCCCACATAAGGTACTCTCAAACGAAACTGAGGTTCTCTGAAGAGCAGAAGCACTCTTGAACAGAGCTGAGCGTCTTTCCAGCCCAAGGGCTGCATTTCAAGACACTACAGGCCTCATGGTCAAAGGGTCCCACGCAGAAGGATAACATCACACTTCCCTTTCACTTGGTCCAGGCCTTAAGTTTGAACTTCCTACCTCAAGCGCTGGTGGGATTACAGGTGTGGACCACTAAAGCTTCCCCCAGTACATTTGAGGGAGACGAGGAGGAGGGTGCTAGCCTTGATTCACACTGTGTGAGCCTTCCTTCCCTGGGGACCCGACAGGGGGTGTGGCTTAGCAATCAGCCCACAGGGCAAAGGCAGTTCAGGTCAGGTAGGAGAACCAGGAAGAGCAGGGTCGTGTTAGGGCCCAAGAGGCAGATGGGATGGATGATAAGGAGGCAGTCAAGGAAAGACAAGACTAGAGAAAGCCAGAAACCTTAATCATCAGCTCTGAGGTTTGTGACTTCTGAAAGCAGGCCCATCGTAACTCCCCAGGCCTAGCTGACCTGTTCAGGCGGAGTCAGGCCTCTGGCCACAGATGGAAGCAGGTGTCTGGACCTGTCCAGAACTAAGCCAAGTCTGTGTGGATACTGTGGCTGCACCCAGCACCTAGGACAGATTACCACATGCCAAGGTCCAAAGTTTTATTGTTTTGAATACATTCTCCAGCAGCCCCTTAATGCCCCGCCCACCCTCCATCCCCAATACAGAATAAGGCTTGACCTGACCACAGCCCTCCAGCCCAGCCCCGGGGCCCCAGCTGGGAGGC
This sequence comes from Apodemus sylvaticus, assembly GCF_947179515.1. Lineage (NCBI taxonomy): Eukaryota > Metazoa > Chordata > Mammalia > Rodentia > Muridae > Apodemus > Apodemus sylvaticus. The sequence goes on along the minus strand of NC_067472.1, from coordinate 189,094,171 downwards.
AGAGGGGGGCTTCCAGTTTGGTTTTGAGAGATGCCCCCCCCCTTCCTGTCCCCTGACCCACCTGCCCATGGGCCAGACCTAGGAGCAGCTGGGGGGTGGGCGTGAAGGGACAGCACTGGGGTGGTGTAGGGAACAGGCACTTGTAGAGATTTGTGGCCCATCGGCGGCACCCTCACCTTCCTCTGCCTCCCACCCCACCACCCCCCCACAGAATTTTTGGTTTATAAAATTTGTCCCTCCTGCCCCTGCTGCAACCTTACAGGGTATAAGAAACCCAGGCACTCACAGCCCCCTGGAGGGGCAAGGAAGGCAGGGTTAGGGCTGGGGGAGGGGCACAAAGGGGGAGGAGGACGAGGTAAGAGGCAGAGAAGAGGGAGGGAGACAGGCTTTACTTCCTACGATTGTAATAAAAAAAGTTCCTGGGTTTTAAGGCCAAAGCCTCTGTTCAAATAGAAATCCCCAGAATGGAGGTGCCCCCCCTTAAGACCCCCCCTCCCACCCACCCCCACCACCACTTTGCCCAGAACTTAGAAACCCAGAGATGAGGAGGAGATTAACCCCCAGCTCTGGGCACCCACCCACCCTACCATTAAAAAAAAAAAATTCAAAGTTTTATACAAAATGTGGGGGAGAAGGGGAGGAGTCAGGAAGGAGACCAAGAGAGCTGCCTTCACCTCCAGGGCTGGGGGGTGGGGGGTTAAGGCAGCAAAAGCTCAGGGAGTGGGGTGGGCGGGGGTGGCGCATGGGACCCTGGCCCACAGCTCTCAGGAATCTCGGTGCTCCAGGGAGAGCTGGGCCGTGGCGTGCTGGAGGTCGGAGCTCACCCGTCGTGGGGTGAGGGGTCCCCCAGGCTCCCCAGGGCCCGTGTCCCCACGCACCTTCTTGTCCTCACCCTCATCCTCAGGGCCCCCAGAGAGGCACCCGCCCCCCTCCAGACGACAGTCTTCACTCCAGCGCCGCTTAAAACGCAGTTTAAGGGGCATACACTGGGCTGCCCCGGGTGCCTCTCCGGGCTCTGGCTTTGGGGGAGCGGGCGGGGCACGGGGGGTCTTGAACACCTCCCCGTCTTCCTCATCTTCGTCACTGATGTCAGTCACCTCCACCTCCTCCGACTCGCCTTCTGAGATGGGCTCCACCTTAATCTGGGGTGGTGGCGGTGGGGGGGCCAGTGCGCCTGCCCCCTCGGCCAGCCCACCGGAGCCACTGCCGCCGCCACTGCTCTTGTCAGTGCCTCCGGGAGCTTTCTCTCCGGCTGCCCGCTGCCGGCGTCCGAGCGGGGGTGGCTGAAGCTTAAACTTGAACGGGGATGAAGAGGAGGAAGAGGAAGACGAGGCTGAGGAGGGGACCGGCGGGGTCTCCGGTGCCATGGGCGGCAGCGGGCACTTGTCAGGGCGCTGAGGCTGGGGCACCACCAGCCCTGGATAGTGCAGGAAGGCGCGGGGACTGAGGTGGTAGTTGTAGACGCTTTGGGTGTGGGCCTGCAGGTACCGTTTCATGTCCTCGGGACTGAAGGAGAAGTGGGAGCCTCCCCCTGAGCCACTAGGGCCGCCGCCACCACTAGGGTACATAGGACTCAGCGTGGGCGAGGGCGTGTAGGCAAGGTGGGTGGGAGTCATGGGCAGAGCTGGGGAGAGCTGAGGGGGCAGAAGGGAGCCAGGCCCAGCCAAAGGTGACACAGGGAAGGGACTTAGGGGCTCAGGACCACCCCGGGGCCGAGGATAGACTCGGAAGACACCAGGGTCATGCGGGAGGCGGGCCAGGGGGGGCCCTCGGAAGGCACCCAGCTCTGGAGGGCCAGGTGGTCGTGCCCTGGGGTCCTCTCCCAGAGGCTCCTCCAGCTCCGACGTGCCGTCACTACAGTCACTGACTGAGCCTCGGCCCAGGCGGCGGGCAACCACAGCAGAGAAGAGAGAAGAGGATGAGGAGGAGCAGGCCGGTGGAGATCGGGGGTCCTCGGTGGGGGACAGCACCTCGGAGGGCGTGGACGGAGGGAAGCGGAAATGGCTGCCACCTGATGGCACTGGAGGGGCGCTTTGGGGAACCGCACCCCCTGACAAAAGAAGGGAGAGTTGGCATCAGGATCTCTGGCCTCCTCGGAACACAGAAAGACCCACCTCTTCACCCTTCAAGGCCTGCCACAGACACTCACCAGCCAACCCCACGTCGATGAAAGGGTAATTAACCAGCACCAGTTTGTTGAAGTTGAACTTGTAGGTGAACCGTTTCCCCTTGGTCTTGTGCAGAATGCGCTTGTTATAATAATAGCTGTGGGCATAAAACACCACCGGGCCATCAGACCACCCTCCACAGGACCCAGGCGCCGCAACGTGCGGCTGGCCACCATGCATAAAGGGTACCCAATGGCCTAGAAATCAGGTACCCAGAGAGTGAGGAGCACTAGAGGCTCCAGTGGTGACTACATTTCTTTGCCTGGGACTCCTCTGTATGACCTACAAGTTCACAAGACTGACAGGACTTGCCCAAGGCCCAAGTTTACACAGCTAGAGGATCTACCAGCGTTAGCTAGCCATCAAACCCAAAACCTGTCCTCATGCAGCAGGAATTTCCAGCCATAGGGACCCGCCACATGTCCTCTGGGGCCCACAGCCCCTCCTCACCGCAGGGCCCGGCTCAGTTTGTCATAGTTCATCTGGGGCTTGCACTTGCGGACGCCCCAGAGGCGGGCCACCTCATCGGGGTCCTTGATGACGAATTCCCCGTAGTCCCCCTGCCAGGCGATGACACCCTGGTACTCCTCTTTCCGAAGCAGCTCCAGGATGAAGTGCCACAGCTGGATCTGCCTCGAGCCAGGGGATGACTCGGGCTTGTAGGCCCAATCTGGGAAGGCAAACCCTAGGGACAGGAGACAGGGAGTTTCCTGGGGTCAAGATGCCAAGGTAGGGGCTCTGACTCCCACCCTGGAGTTTAGGTCCCGCCCCACCCCTCAGTCTTCCACATCAGGAAAGCCCTCTTCCCTCAGCCAGACGAAGACCCAAATCAGAGAGTAACAGTGTGTGCATCTGCGTGAGGGGGCTAGACAGGGGTTGGGAGGAGGGGAAGCCGGAGTCTGCTCCAGCGACACCGGGAGAAACAGGAAACCAACGGCGGCGGGTCCCGGGGCTAGTGCCAGGGGCCCAGGCACCAAGCCAGGATGGCGGGCAGGGCTGCCAGGGAGGGAGGGTGAGGGGCAGGAAAGGGTACACGTGGCCAGCAGGATGGGGACACGGCCCCCTATGTGTACCCCATCTTCCATTCACAGCTAACAGTGCCCCTCAGCTTCTGTGGTTTCCCCTCAGAAACATCTGATCTTTCCTCTCAGGTTATAGAAGCTCAAACTCCCACCCAGGACTGGAGAGGATTTTTTTTTTCTTAAAAGGACCAGGCCGGGTGGGGTGGCTGGCTGTCGATGAGGTCAGCGCTTGCACACACAGAGGCTTCTGTCTTCCCTTGAGAGTGAAACCCAGACTGTCTGAGAGCCCCCCCAACCCCCACAGCACTGGACCCTCTGAGCCACAATGCCCTTCCCAGGTCCACCCTTAGGACCTGGATGGCGGGGACCTGGCCCAGATGGAGCCCAAGCAGGCTCAGAACTGTCTTCTCCTTGCCTCTTCTGCCTTCTCATCCTCCGCTGACTCCCAGCCCACCTGCTGGCCCGCCCCCAGCATTAACCTTGGGTGGAGGTTGGTGGCGGGCTGACTTGGTCCCTGGAGGGGGGTGGGCAGCCTGGGGTGGGGGGGCTGCGGTTGTTGTCATTTCCCAAACCCCCGGGTAATCAGGGGCCATCAATAATTCAGCACTAGGCAGCCGGTAATGGAGGGGTGGGAGGAGGGAAAGGGAGGAAGACACGGAGGGGTGGGGGGAGGCAGATCAGGGGCCCTGGAGCCACTGGAGAAGGAGGACCAAGGTGTATGCTTAAAAATGGGCGGGGTCCAATTCAAACAGTAAGCAAGCAAGACTGTGCAAGATTCAGCCTCCCTAATCTGAAATCCAAAAGTGGTTCCCGTCCTTCCTTTGGAGACTACCTTTTCCCAATGCATCATAACTCAGTGTTCCCTGAACAGGCGGTCAGGCGAACCCTGGGCCTAGGTGAAAGGGGACAGGGAAGGCCTGGTCAACACTCCTACCTAGGCCACATGCCCCATTCAGAAATCCCCACCTCAAGCCAGCCAGCGGCTGCCAGGTTGCAGAACAGGGCTTCCAGCTGTGTGGGATGTTGGGCCCAGCGTCCCACCCCAGCAGTCCCCGTCAGCCTAGCAGTGACAGCCCCTGATGACCCCTTCCAAGGACCCAGCACCCAAAGGCGCATCCTTGTCTTGGGAACCCAGGTGGTCATCCCATTATCCTTGCCCTGATATAGGGAAGCAGGTCAGGGAGTATCCCTAAGGGCCCTGAGATCTTTGGGAACCCAAGTCATCAAGTCACCCCTCCACCTATCCTGGAACCACCTCCAAAAAAACTCCTGGCTCCCTTCAGGGCATGAAGCTCCCCAGTTCTCCTATCTCAGTTCCAATCTGGCTCCCTGTCCCAAGAGGGGGGCTAAGGCCCCTAAGACATCAATCCGGAGGTGGAGGGGTGTACTGACTTCCACCCTCCCCCCCCCAAAATTAAAGCCACCCTTCCCAGCCCACCAGCCCCAGCCTCCGTGTCCCGGTAACCAGGCAACGTGTGTGCAGCGACAGTCCTGGGAGCGGGGGAGCAGGAGGCTAAAAATAAACTTTGCAGAAGAGAGGGAGTGAGAGAGACTACATGCAACACAAAGGGAACTCGGAAAGGAGGTGGGGGGGCTCTGGAAAGGCCTCAAGCCCGCATTCTGGGAGCTGTCCCAGGCCCCCTTGCTAACCTCCTTCCCTGAGAACCACCACCCCCAGGGCCTGGACCCTGGCTGCTACTTCTGGCAGAGACCCCTCCTCATGCCCAGGCCCACCCCAGCACCACCCTAGTACCGGCTTTCCTCATCGGACACAGCATACACGAGGGCCTGTTCCCAGCTTTGGGGAGGGGACGGAGTGGGGGTGACGTCAGGGTGTCTCAATGGGGCTCTGTTCCCCAGGCCTTGGAGCCAGGAGCCAGGCACGGGCAAGGAGACCATGTGTGTGTTGTATACGGGTCCACGTGCTTAAATCACGGAAACACCAGCTCTGCAGCAAGAAAGCTGGAGGGTGCAAGACCTCTCGAGCATGGGGGTCCAGTGAGGCTGTAAGGAAGCAGCTGCACTGAGGGAAAGGCTCCACACACGCAGACAGGGTGTAGAGATAGCTGCAGACAGGAAGGGCAGTGATGGCTGGGTCCCAGAAGGCTCACCTGGATATCCCAGACTGTGCAAGCCTGCCTGGGTCGGGGCATAAGTTCTGGGAAACAATCCCCAACTTAACATGACTGCCTAAACTTTTTTTTTTATGCGAATATAGGGGTCTGATGGGGGGGGTGGTGATTGAGGAAAAATACGTCTGTCTCCCGGGGGGCCTCAACACCTCCCCCACTCCAGGCAGACCTCGATGGCGCCAGAGCCGGGAAGAAAACAGGAAGTGGGAAACAGCCACGGCGGAGCAGAGAAACGCTGGGATGGAGGATCGGATGGAAGGGCGAACAGTGGCCGGCAGTCGGAGAAACAGACCGCCCTCGAGGCCGTTCCGGTCCCCCCGCCTTCCCATGAGAATCTTACACATGCCCGGGACCCCAGACAGGGCTGCAGTGGCCCTACAGGTCCCGTCAAGCCAAGGCCCGTAACACAGAGGGAAGACAAGGCGGGGTTGTCTGGGCGCCTTGGTCCCCTCCCCGAGTGAGGCGAGGCTCCTGCTGCCCCCAGGGCCCGGCAGCCCGGGAGCCTGTGGGAGTCCGGGAGTGGGGAGTAAGTGGGACGCACGTGACTGACCCTACGGCACTGCGCACCCCTACCCCACTCCCGACCCCCTCCTTGGCCCCAATCCCCTGGCGCCCGAGCCCTGCTCCGAGCCCTTTAAGAGCCGCCCCCACCCGCCGAGCAGGGAGGTGGGGTGGGTGGGCCGGTCGGGGCACACACCCGCACATAGGAGCCGGAGCCGCGGCCGCCGCCGGGGGAAGGAAACAAGTTTGAACAGCGGCGCCCGGCCCCCTTCCCCCTCCCTCGTCCCCGCCCCGGGCCGGATTCCGACGGGGCAGACGGGCAGGGGGCGGCGAGGCCCCCTCCCCCCGCGCGCCCGGGCGCAAAGTCCAGCCGGTGCGAGCCCGGGGGCGGCGGGGGAGGGGAAGGGGGGAAAGTCCGAGTGGGAGGGGGGGTTAATCCTGCTGCCCCCCGCCCCGCGAACGGGGGGGGGGGGAGGGGAACCCTGGCCCCTTAAGGAGGAGCAACTTGGCGGGGAAGAGAGGGGCGGAGGGAAAAGACGGCCGGCTGAAAGAGGCGCAGGATCGGGGAGGGGAAAGGACGAAGAGGGAGTCTCTGCATTTCCCCCCCCCCCATCTTTCCCACCCTCAACTCCCAGCCTCCGCCCGCGCCGGAGGAGGGTACCCAAGTCTCCCCTGAGCCACCTTAAAGCCGCGCGTTCTAAGGTCGGAAACAAAAAGTTCCTTTTTCGAACGTTCGGGCTGCGCTTTGGAACTTTGCGACTCAGTCCGGGCGGGGGAGCGAGGAGACGGACGGGGGAGGGGCGGTGCAGCCCGGACCCCGAGTCCCGTGTTCCCCACTCACGCCCAGCTCCAGGCCATCCCGTATCCCGCTCACCCGGTGCTGGGCACGCGCCGCCGTGAAGGTCACGGGCCGGACCGCGCAGCGCAGAACCGAGCATAGCGGGTCCCCTGTACAGAATCCCCCACCTCGCCCCGCACACGTCCCGGCCCCCGGAGTGCAACGTGACAGAACGACAGGGAGGGGACTCTGCCACCCCAGTGATCCCGGGAGAACCCAGGTTGCCGGGTCCGGGCAGGGAAAGCCCAGCACCCGCAGCACCCACACCATTCCGAAAGGATCCACGGAATTGGGGCTCCCAGGCAGCACCCCAGCTCGCGCCGCTTAGAAGCAACAGGTCTCGAGTGCTCGGGGGTCCCCAAGAACTGGGTATCCATCGGGCTCTCCAGAACCCCTTCAGCCCCCACCCAAAGTTTTTCCTCCCGGTTTCCCAGGGCAACAAGTCTCCCCCACACGTGCTACCCCCGCCCCCACCTGTGTCCGCCGGGGTCTTCATGCTGGGGGGCCCGGGGCAAGGCGCCCCGACTCCGGGCCGCTGCTCCTGGCGCCCGCGTTGCCCCGTCCCGTCCCGCGCCCGTTGGGACGCCCTCGCCGCCGCACCCGGCCTCGCCTCTCAGAGCCTCTCCCCTCCCCGCCGCCGCCTCCCGGGTTAATATCGCACTCCGGGGCCGGGACGCCCACGCCCCCCGGCCGGCGACGTCACCACCGCGTCGCCATGGAGACACTGTGCCCGCCCCCTCCCGCGCACTCACACACGCTTGCCGGCGCGCAGCCACTGAGGACCGGCCGGCTCTTGGCTTAAAGGGGCCGCGCGGCGGGGGAGTGTGGGGGTGGGGGGGTGAGAAGAGGGCAGGGAGGGGCCGAGGAGGTCCTGGGGGTCACGACCCTTCTTGGAGGCTCTAAGTCAGAAGAACTTAAGTCTTCAGCACTCAGTACCTGCTGCCTCTCTTCTGTCCTTTCCTGGCTCCAGAGTTTCTTTTGGGACCTTTTGGAGGACAGGAATTTTATGAAGGGGGAACGATCAGAAATTTTTGTGGGGAAGGGGCAGAATCTTCTCCGCAGGGGGGCGGAGTCTGGATCTTGGAGGATGATCAAGAGCACAGCCATTTCCCAGCCTGAGTTTACCCAACCCCCCTCAACCTCGAGCCTGAAAGAGGGCAGCTGTCCAGGGGTGGGGTGGAATGGGTGGGAAACTTTTCCCAGCATCGGAAATGGGGAGGCGGCTGTACCCTCGACTCCTGTGGAGATGGGGTCTTGGCCTTCCTGATAGACCCGGTCCAGCTGGGGAGGAAGTGACCAGAGAATGCATTCGGGAGCCCCCACAATCGCCACTGTCCCTAGGCTGCAGCTGTCCTAGGAACGCGGCCGGAGGTACCCCCACCTCCACACTGGAGCAGGGGGTTCCGGAGATAGTGCCAGGATGCTGGGGGCGACCCAAGTCTGAACAAATGTGCTCCGGAGGAGCATTGGGGGTCGCCAGGAGAGAGGAAGACGAGGCTTAAGACCAAAGGCCCGAGCTTAGGGGAGGTGTTAAATCTGTTCGCTACAGCAGATGGGAGGAATGGATGGAGACAGGAAATCGGGGTACCGATCGGATGCAGGTAGGCAGCCTGCTGCTGGGTAGAGGGGAAACAGAAGCTGTATTCTCATAAGCTAAGTCTAAACAGTCTCAGGGAAATAATGAAAAACAAACCGGAGTTACCAAAGGAAGAGATAGGGGGCTAGGAGACTGAAAAGATGACGAATCCGGGCTGGGAGCCGCGGCGGGCAAGAGGGGAGGCCTATCTGGTTCCAGCTATAGGTGCTTAAGGCTTCAAACCCAAACTTCTCCGTGGCTAGGTTCCTATTCAGCCTTTAAACCAGCTCGCGGGTGCTGCAGAGCGGTCGAATGCCCCTCCTTAGGGAGACCGTGGCCTCCAGGGAAGAGTCACCCCTTTGGGGAATTATGTAACCTTGCCTACGCCTACGGACAGTGCAGCTCCCCACGGATATTGTAACCCTCTGGGAGCAGCGTGGTCCAGCAATAATCATCATTGTTACAATAACAGCTCTCAATTGTGAGTGTTCACGATGTGCCAGGCCTTGAGCCAAGCATTGTCTGTAACATCTTCATACTCAGAAAATCCCAGTGAGGGGCCTGCTATTGTAACCCCTACCACAGATTAGAAATAAAAGGCTCTTTCTTACGGGGGAAATCAATCTGCCCAAATCCTATAGCAAGGAAGTGCTGGAATCAGTAGTCAAGGCCCGGTCTGTACGATTCCAGTTTTGCCATAGTACTTCACTGTTTAAAATAGATCCGCAACACACACACACACTCACACACACACACACCTATGTCCCCACTTCTTGACAACAAAAACAGACTTGAGTGGCCACCCTACTTCTCCTGCCCACTCTCTTACCTAGAACAAGTGAGATCAAGTTCTTTACGCCTCATCTGTAAAAATGGAGCTATTTGGACGGGGTACTAGCTCAGTGTCTGTGGCACGCTTGGGAGTCTCTGTTACACTGCCAACACTGAGAATTAATTAAGTAAAGCTATGCATGAAAGATAGCTCACTCATGTGCTCTCAACACTCACAATTGATGCTGAAGCCAGAGGACTGGTCCATTTCAGGGCCAGCCTGGGCTACAGGAGAGTTCAAGGCTAGCCTGTGCTACAGCATGAAACAGTCTCAAGAAACCAAAATGGGGAGGGTAGAGAGGTGGCTCAGCAGTTAAGAACACCTCTTGTAGACAACCCTAGTCAGTTCCCAAGACAGTGTCAGGCAGCCCACAACTGCCTGGACCTCCCATTCTAGGCACATTCAATACACGCGCACACACACACACACACACACATGCACGCATGCACGTGCATACACACACACTCGCGCGTGCACGTACACATACGCACGCACACACATACACGCACACACATGCGAGAGCATACACACACGTACACATACACACACACACACTTTGTTAATTGGGTATTTTTTTTTAAATCAGGTCTCTTTGATTTATTCTTCTAGCTGCTTTAGAGCTCACAATGTAGACCAAGCTGACTTTGAACTCCCAACAACCTGGCTGCCTCTGCCTCCTGAGTGCTGACATTAAAGGTATGTGCCACCCAGATAAACATTTTATTTATTTTTTTATTTTATTTTATTTTTTGTTTTTTTATTTTTTTTGGATTTGGTTTTATCGAGACAGGGTTTCTCTGTGTAGCCCTGGCTGTCCTGGAACTCACTCTGTAGACCAGGCTGGCCTCAAACTCAGAAATCCGCCTGCCTCTGCCTCCCAAGTGCTGGGATTACAGGCGTGCGCCACCACCGCCCGGTAAACATTTTATTTATTTGTTTGTTTGTTTGTTTATTGTTTTTGTTTTCGAGACAGGGTTTCTCTGCATATCCTTGGCTATCCTGGAACTCACTGTGTAGACCTGGTTGGTCTCAAAATCAGAGATCTGCCTGCCTCTGCCTCGGGAGTGCTGGGATTAAAGGTGTTCTCTACCACTGCCCAGCTCAAAATATTTTTTAAAATAACAAAATAAATGTACAAATAAAATTTAATGTATAGTAGTAATAAATATAAAGAGTAAAAACATGTATACATGTTTATATATGCAAATATATGCATCTGTTTATATATGCAAATGCACGCGCGTGCGCGCACGCACACACACACATATATGCAGAGTGACCATTGATGTGCGCGCCCTATGCCTTCCCAGACTCCCAACTATAAATAACACATGTCACGGGCACTGTGAAGTTGATGATGGATGCTGGAAGTCCCGGTATCTGGGTGGTTGAGACAGAGTATCCCGAGTTTAAAAAGTCATTTTGGAGTGCGTAGCAAGACCCTCCCTGTCTCAGACAAACAAAAAGGTGGATGCTGATTGACCTTCATGCCCACTGCACTCTTGCAATTCACTGAGTTAAATCCTTTTAAAAATAACTTACTATTATTATTATTATTATTTTCTATGAATGTGTGTGCATTGCCTGCATGAATGTCTGTGTATCACATGTGGTCTGGTGTCCAAAACGACCAGAAGAGGGTGTCAGATATCCTAACCCTGAATCCAGTGAAGGATGGTTGAGAGCTGCCCCGCAGACTCTGGGATTTGAACCCTAGTCCTCTGGAAGAGCAGCCTTTGCTCTTAACTGCCAAGCCGTCTCTCCAGCTCCAAAAGGTACTGCTAAAGGAAAAGGAGTCGGGGCCCTGCTGAAGATAGAGCTCAGACAGTCTAGAGCTTGCCTCCTGTGCACTAAGTCCTTCATTCCAGCTCCTGAGCCAAGTGAAACGGGACATGCATGCCCCTGAATGTCTGAACGTGGGAGGTGCAGGCTGGAGGGTCAGAAGTTCAAGGTCACCTTCAGCTAGATAAGCGGTCTGAAACCAACCTGGCCTATCTCACAGTCACATATATACATACAGACAAAAACTCAAGCCAAAGGTCAGGCTGGATGATAATGCGTAAGCAAGGAAGGCTGAAAGCTGGAGTTTAGGGCTAGCCTCTTCTACAAAGCAAGCCGAGTTTGTCCAAGGCCAGCCTGAATTGCAGGAGATCTCAAAGATAAATAAATGCTATAGTGGCTGGTAGGATGGCTCCATGGATGAAGGAAGGTTCTTGCTTGCTGCTAAGCCTGACGACCTGAGTCTGATCCTGGGTCCCACACAGTGGAAGGAAAAAGTCAAAACCTAAAAGTTTCCCTCTGGCACCTACACACGTTGCCGTGGATTCGGACATGCAGATAGACAATGTCTGCTGAGTATCCGGAGTTTCCTTTGTAGCCTGGCTGGCCTGGAGCTCGCTCTGTGGGCCAGGACAGAGAGCTGTCTGTCTCTCCCTTCTGAGTGCCTGGGATTAAGGCCACACGCGCCACCATCACCTAGTGGAGGGAATGGAGCCAGGGGCTGGAAATGTCCCTGGCTTTATGTCCTGTGCAGTAATTTACTCATGGATCTTACTGTAACTTCTTTCTCCAATTTGTGTGACTACTGTGTGGTTCTCAGCCTAAAAAGTAGTACAGTTGTGAACCTGGCCATCTTCAAGGGAGCTCTCTCACACAGGTGAAGGAAGTGTGGTGGTGACACACAATAATCAACACACTTGAGAGTTGGAGGCAGGAGGATCAGGAGTTGAAGGTCATCTTTCTCATAGATCCAGTTTGAGGTCAAGAATAACACGGACATCCAGGCAGTGGTGGCACACACCTTTTATCCCAGCACTCAGAGGGCAAAGACAGAAGGGATCTGTGAGTTTCAGGGTAGCCTGGTGCACTGGCTGGTTTTGTGTGTCAATTTGACCCAGACTGGAGTTATCACAGAGAAAGGAACTTCAGTTGGGGAAGTGCCTCCATGATATCCAACTGTGAGCATTTTCTCAATTAGTGATCAAGGTGGGAGGGCCCTTGTGGGTGGTGCTGTCCCTGGGCTGGTGCTCTTGGGTTCTATAAGAGAGCAGGCTGAGCAAGTCAGGGGAAGCAAGCCAGTAAGAAACATCCCACCATGGCCTCTGCATCAGCTCCTGCTTCCTGACCTGCTTGAGTTCCAGTCCTGACTTCCTTTTGTGATAAACTGCAACGTGGAAGTGTAAGCTCAATAAACCCTTTCCTCCCCAACTTGCTTCTTGGTCATGATGTTTGTGCAGGAATAGAAACCCCGTCTAAGACACCTGGGCTACAGAGAGAATTCCAGGATAGTCAGGGCTAACACACAGAGAGAAACCATATGTCCAAAATAATGATAGTGGTGATGGTGGTGATGATAGTGATGAAGATGATGGTGGTGGTTATAGTGATGAAGATGATGGTGGTGGTGTGGTGATGACGGTGGGGATGATGGTGATGAGGATGATATGATAGATTCATAAAACTGAAGAGATAGCTCAGGGGTTAAGAACATTCATTGTTTTTCTTTTTTGTTTTCTTGAGATGCTTTTTCTCTGTGTAGCCATGGTTGTCCTAGAACTCGTTCTGTAGACCAGGCTGGCCTCAAACTCACTCTATAGGCTAGGCTGGCCTCAATCTCAGAGATCCTCTGCCTCCTGAGTGCTGGGATTAAAGCTCACTGGTTGTTTTCAAAGAAGATGCAGGTTTGATTCCTGGTGCACAGCTGGCAGCTGGCTGACCAATGTCACACCAGTTCCAGGCGACCCGATGTCATCTTCCTACTTCCGTATGCACCAGGCACACACATGGAGCACTTGCATAACTGTAAGTCAAGCACACTAAAAATCAACAAAATGTTGTTAAAGAGGGCGTGGGGGGAAGGGAGGTAAATAATATCCCATTTTATTATTGCCTCGACTTGGTGATTGCACCCGTGTCCGATACTGATACCGATACCGATACCACCGATACCACCGATACCGATACCGCTTCCTGATGGATGAGTTGACTCATGACAAAGATAATCTTGGCCCTAGAATTCCTTCCCCAAGGCCCAGAGCACAGGCGAAGCATGGACAGGATTACCAATTAGATCAGATCGTGACAGCATATACTATTTGTCTTTGAAACAGTATCTCACCGCATAGTCCAAGCTGACCTCACCCCAAATGCAGAGCTATCTGCCTACCGTAGCCTCCTGACGGCTGAGCTGACAGGTGCCTTCTGGCTCATGGCTACGTACGGACTCCTTAAAAAGTATGAGGCTGCCGGGCGGTGGTGGCACACGCCTGTAATCCCAGCACTTGGGAGGCAGAGGCAGGTAGATTTCCAAAAAACCAAAAAGAAAAAAAAATGAGGCTAGTCAGGGACATGCTGGTCATCCCAGCACTTACGGGCCGGAAACAGGAGTCACGAGTTCAATACTAACCTGGTCTATGTAGTAGGCTAACCTGGTCTATGTAGTAGGTTTTAGACCTATCGGTCCTACATGGTTAGACCCTGGCTCACAAAACAGACTTTCTTCTTCGAATAAAAATAATCACACCTGTGAGGCTGAGAGGTGGGGTTGGGCAGTAGAGTGCATGCTTAGCATGTTTGAGACCCTTGGCTCCCTCCCCAGCACCATACTTGAAAAAAAGAAATTGTCCTCAAGTCCAGCCTGGTCTACAGAGTGAGTTCCAGGACAGCCAGGGCTACACAGAGAAACCCTGTCTCAAAAAAAAAAAAAAAAGAAAGAAAGAAAAAAAAAAGAAAAAAAAAAGAAAGAAAAAAAAAAGAAAAAAAAGAAAGAAAAACAAAACAAAAAAGAAAAAAAAGAAAGAAACAAAAAAAGAAAGAAGAGAAGAAAAGAGAAAAAAATTGAGAATGGGTGTCATCGTTTGGGTCTAGCTGGCCTGGAATTCATCATGTAGACCAGGCTAGCCTCAAATTTACAGAGCGCCTGCCTGCTGCTCCCTTCCCTATGATGGAATTAAATGCACGGATGACCTTACCCTTGAAAATTTTTTTTTAAAATATTTTTTAGAAGTATTGTGTGTGTGTGTGTGTGAGTGTGTGTGTGCATGAGTGGTGGGCATGTGTGAATATATTCACATGTGTATAGGTGCCAAAGGAGACCAGACGACAGCGTCTGATCCTCCCCTGGAACTGCGGTTTGCCTGCTGTGGGTGCTAAGATCAGAACCCAGGTCCTCTTGGAAGAGCAGCGAGTCCTCTCAACCCCTAAGCTATCTATCTCCTCAGCCTAAGATTTACTTTTTTTGTTTGTTTTGATTTTTTTGTTTGTTTTTATTTTTTGAGACAGGGTTTCTCTGTGTGGTCCTGGCTGTCCTGGAACTCACTCTGTAGACCAGGCTGGCCTCGAACTCAGAAATCCGCCTGCCTCTGCCTCCCAGAGTGCTGGGATTACAGGCGTGCGCCACCACCGCCCGGCTTAAGATTTCCTTTTAAAGTTAGTTTAAGTTACGTGTGTATGTGTGTGTACCTGTGGGGCTTACATGCAGGTGAAGGCCGGTGCTCTTGGAGGTCAGAGGGGTCAGATGCCTGCACCTGGGCTGGAGACAGAGAGGAGCCTCCTCCTCCTCCCAACGTGGGTGCGTGCGCTAGCTCCATCCCACCTTCTAAAGATTGATTTTTCTTCTACGCGTAGGACTCTTTCCCTGGGTTTTTGCAAGTGTGTGTGAACCTAGTACCAGGAGAGGAGGCGCTGGGCCCCTGGACTGGAGACTCAGACTCTTAGCTCTCCCAGAGATGGGAACCAGCTCTGGGTCCTTAGCAGGAGTAGCAAATGCAAAGTACCCAGGCTCAAGCCTCCTGTGATCCTAGGGCTCAAGAGGCTGAGACGGAGGATTTCAGATGTGAAGTCGATCTAGACTACCTAGAGAGGTGGGGCAGCCTGATTCAGTGTAAATCCTGTCAAAAGGAACCCAGGGAAAGGTGTGGCCGCGGAGACTTCCGGGTGGTTTAGAGCCTTGTGGTCTCTGTGGGGGACTCAGATTCAGTTCCTGACCCTCACGCTGGGGTTCACATCCATCCGTTTCCAGGAATCCAACGCCCTCTTCTGACCTTGAAGGGTACCGTCTACAGATGGCTCACTGCCATGCAGATACATAAAATAAATATATCTGATACAACATTAAAAGGAAAAAACAAAAAACAAAAAAACAAAACCAAGCAAGTTGAGCCTGGCGGAGGCACCGAGAAGGCGCATGGAGGAGGGTCTCCGTGAGTTTGAGGCCAGGCAGGCTCGCCTGCAAAGCTAGTTGGAGGACAGTGAGGACTGCAGACGGAGAGCCTGTGTCAAAAAGAAAATGACGAAGAGACGAGGGAGGGGAAACTACAGTCAGGAGGTAGAAATGATGATGATGATGATGTAAAAATAAAAAAATTTCAGCTGCAAAAAAAAAAAAAAAGGGAAAACAACACAAAAAATGTATATTTTGGTGTTTCCTTCCACCCTTAGGTTTTTTCTTATTTCTTATTGTTTCATTTATTTACATTCTTTTTTTTTTTTTTTTTTTGGTTTTTTGGATTTGTTTTTTTTCGAGACAGGGTTTCTCTGTGTAGCCCTGGCTGTCCTGGAACTCACTCCGTAGACCAGGCTGGCCTCGAACTCAGAAATCTGCCTGCCTCTGCCTCCCAAGTGCTGGGATTACAGGCGTGTGCCACCACCGCCCCGGCCATTTATTTCCGCCCGGCCATTTATTTACATTCTAAATGTTGCTCTCCCTCCTCCACTTTGCCTCCGAGAGGGTACTCCCTACCCTACCCCTGCCCACCCACCCCCAGCTCACAACCCCCACCCCCACCCCACCTGGCCTCCCCCTTCCCTGGGGCATCAAGTCTCTTCCAGATGAGGCTCACCCTCTCCCACTGAGGCCAGACAAGGCCGGCCTCCTCCGCTACTTTGGCTGAGATTTTGTTTGTTTGTTTGTCTGTTTTGGTTTGGTTTGGTTTTGATGTGGTCCAAGAAGGCATTGAGCATCCTGTGTAGCTGAGGCTGACTTTGAACAGACTCCTAGTTCTCCAGCTGTGGAGCACAGTGGACTCATGAGTTCACGCCACGCTGTCCTATTGTTGTTTGTTTTGACTCCTCTGTTTCGTTTGAAGCTGTCACTGTGTAGGGCAGGCAGGCCTCAACCTCGGCAGTCTCATGGCGGTTCCTTCTGCCTCTCTCTCTCTCTCTCTCTCTCTCTCTCTTGTGATACACACACATAGACATACACAGACACACAGACACACACACAGACACACACACACAGACACACACACAGACATATACACACACAGACACACACACAGACACACACAGACACACACACAGACATACACAGACACACACACAGACACACACACAGACACACACACACAGACATACACACACACACACACACACACGTATGTGTTCTTCAAGTCAGGGTTTGTGTAACCAGCCCTGGCTATCCCTGACTCCCACTGTAGACCAGGCTGGCCTCAAACTCCCTGAGACTCTGCCAGAGCGCTCTTGTCTCACTCTTGTCTCTGCGTCTTGAGTGCTAGGATAAAAGGCTTGTGTCCCCAGGTCGGCCCTGTGTTATAATTTTTTGAAGTCTACCACTTTAAGCAAAGTATTCTTAAAAAAAAAATTATTGGGCACCATGGCCCATGTCATTAACCCCAGCGCCTGGGAAGCAGAGGCACGTGGAGCTCTGGGAGTTCGAGGCTGGTCAGCCTGGTCTACATATCAAGTTCCAGGATAGCCAAAGCTATAAAGTGAGACCCTGTTTCAAAAGAAAAAAAATAAAAGAAATCCTTGTCACCTCCAAAATTATTTTTGTGTGTGTACAAGGTTTTGTTTTTTTTTTTTGCCTGTATGCACCTATGTATCATGCGTGTGCCTGCTGCCCATGGAGGCCAGAAGGGGTTGTCAGATCCCCTGGAATGGGAGTTACAGTGTTTGTGAGCTGCCTGGAGAGTTCTGGGAACTGATTGCGCATGCCCTGGAAGAGCAGTGAACATTCTTAAATGCCATTTTCCCAGCTTCTGCTCTGGTTTGCTGTTTGTTTGTTTGTTTGTTTTTTTTTAGGGGTATGTTTGAAGGGTATTGAGACCAGTCTCATTTTTAGCCCTGGCTGGCCTAGAACTCAGAGAAATCCATGCTGGGGACAAGACATGTGTATGCCACACATCACCCAGTGACGTTTAGAAGACAACTCTCAGGGAATCGAACTCTGGGACCCAAGCTTGGTGACAAGTACCTCTGCCCTATAGACTGCCTCCCTTGTCCTCTTTTTCTATTAACTGTAATTGTTTGTTCGGTTTTTTTTTGGGGGGGGGGGTTTGGTCTTTTTCAAGACAGGGTTTCTCTGTGTAGCCCTGGCTGTCCTAGAGCTCACTCTGTAGACCAGGCTGGCTTCGAACTCAGAAATCTGCCTGCCTCTGCCTCCCAGAGTGCTGGGATTACAGGCGTGCGCCACCACTGCCTGGCTTTTTATTGCTGTAAGTTTATTATTTATTTATGAAACCCGGGGCGTTGTCCATGCTAAAGCATGGGCTCCTGAACTAAGCCACGTTCCCAACTCGTTAAATAAGGAAAATAACGTATAACTGGTACTAGATCAGAGTGCTAGTATACATACATACATATATATCATAATGTACCAATCTGATTAAATAAATGGTGTATCTGCTGTCTTTCTTTCTCCTGCTTTCCCAGCTCAGGTCTGTTCAAGCAGCCCAGGTCCCAGTGGTCCTCCGGTATGGCGCCCCCCCCCCCCCCCATGGCATTCCTTCCTGCCTTAAGATTTCCTCATGATGAATGCGGCTGTTCTTTTTTGGTTTCCTTGTTGGTTCCTGAAATAGGGTCTCCTTTAGCCTGGCTGCCCTCCAGCTCCCTCTCTAGCCAAGGCTTTCCTTGACCTCCTGACCACCATCCGGATCGGATGCTCCCACTCCCACCTCTAAGTGGTGCCATCCGGACCCAGGCCTAGGTCTCCTTTCTTCTTAACATCTGCGGAACTTCATCCCACATCAGAGGAACTTCATCCCACTGTTCAGAAAGCACTAGCTTGAGCTGCTCTAACTCACTAGCCTTCCCGACAAAGCCACCAAGGTCTTTTATTCCCCCTCCCCCCCTCCTTTTTATATTTCCTGCCGGGAAGAGAACCTAGGATCTCAAATCTGGGGTTTGGCAATTGCTCTACTTCTGAGCCCCACCCTCAGGCCTATTCCCATTTTAAAAGAGGTGGAAATCAAGGCCTTGGGGGGTGGGGGGATTAAGTGACCTTCACCACACAGTTTGGGAAGAAGCCCAACTGAGATTTGACCCCAGGCAACCCAAGGCAGTACCGGTTTACCTCCAGCAACACCTCCCCTCCCCCACAGGACAGTGTAACTGGGTGTGTAAGTTAACTGTAGTTTAAGCAATTCTCTCAGAGGCAGGATACAGCTCCCCAAACACACACACACACACACCTTTCCTCCAAGAATCCTTGGCCCGTGTAAACTCCCACTGACAGGTCTCCCTGCATGCCTGTGCTGTAACGTTTACAAGCAGTGCAGGTGAGGGAATCCCTTCTGTG
Organism: Apodemus sylvaticus; assembly: GCF_947179515.1. NCBI lineage: Eukaryota > Metazoa > Chordata > Mammalia > Rodentia > Muridae > Apodemus > Apodemus sylvaticus. Next base: position 189,075,567 of record NC_067472.1, on the reverse strand, counting down.
GGGGACAGTGTAATCACACTAGAGCCAGAAAGTCTTTGCACTAACAGCAGAACATTTCCTTGGCAAGATGTGTTTGTGCAATCCTCACACCTCCCGTGAACTGATGGGGGGAGGGGGCAGGGGGGGAAACACACCTTCGCTCTGATCTGTTTGAGCCTCTTCCATAAAACAGGCTTCTATGGACAGTGGGAACTGGGAACTGCCCAGCGGTAGCCTCCCTGAGGAAGGCATAATCTTCTTTGTATCCAAATTTGCCAGGCAGTGGGGGCTCACGCCTTTAGTCTGAGCACTCGGGAGGCAGAGGCAGGTGGATTTCTGAGTTCGAGGCCAGGCTGGTCTACAGAGTGAGTTCCAGGATAGCCAGGGCTATACCTGTCTTGTTCCCTGTAACTGTTGTGGACCCTACCACCCCTTACTTGGTGACTGCCATCAGCTATCCAAATGCTTTGTTTGGGCAACCGAGTCTTACTATATATAGCCCTGGCTGTCCTGGACCTCGTTTACTGTAGACCAGGCTAGCCTTGAACTCAGAGGGTCCACCTGCCTCTGCCTAGAATACTAGAATTAAAGGCGTGTGCCACCACCGACCAGCTATTATGTGTTTTGTTTTAAATATGCATACTGTTGGCCTGTATGTATGGCTGTGAACAACTTGTATGCCTTATTGTGTCTGCAGAGGCCAGGCCAGAAAAAGGTGTTGGATCCCTAGAACTGGAGTTACCCAGTGCTTATGAGCCACCATGTGGATGCTTGGCCTCAAATCTTGGTCTTTTCGAAGAGCAGCCAGTGCTCTTCACCAGCCCAAACACGGTATTAATGGTTGTGTTTCTAGCATTTGGTAGACTGAGGAAGATTTAATTCCAGTTTGTGGCCAGCTTGAACTACAGAGAACGGAGTTCTACAATAGTATGGGGTCTCTGTCAACTTGTAAGGACAGTCAGATTTCCCTGAATCCCCAAGGAAGGTGGGAACTTCCTATAGATCTCGAGAATTGCCTCACTTTAAGTGCCATAGATAACTGGGTGCTTTGTGCATGCCCTGTGTGAAGCAGCCATATACCACAGCACATTCTTTTACAGATAGTGCAAGGGTAAGGACAATGTCTTAGTACATGGTAAAGCACCATGACCCCAAGCAACTCAATGGGGAGGGTTTATTTTACCTTATATTTCATTAAGCCCATCTGAGGGGAAGCCGGGGCAGAACTCAGGGCAGGAACTCAAGCAGAAGCCATGGAAGAGCCCTCCGTAATCGTTTGCTCTCTGTGGATTGTTTAGTCTGCTTCCTTATACACCACCTTGTCAGGAATGGTACCCACCACATTGGGTAGGACCTTCCTATACCAATCACTAATTAAGATAGTACTTAGGCAATCTTTTGGAGGCAATCGGGGTCACTCTATGTCAGGACTTGGTACTTATGTCAACTTAAAAACTAACCAGCCCCGACAAGATGCACTACAATAGACCAGATGTGTTCTTTCACTGTTGCTGTCTTGGGTGTCCATCATATGCAAGGGAAAGCTTCCTTAGAGCTGGTATCCCGGGGTGGGGGTGGGGGACCTGATGGGGAGAGTGAAGCTAAGGATAGTCATACCTGGTGTAAACTCGGCATCGGGCCAACAGCCGTCTATGGCTGAGAGAGTATGTGGCACATGCTCTTCTCCTCTCCTCCGGTGTGACACCCACCCCAAGATTTTTTCCACATCTTTCCTCAGGTGTGAACAACCATAGGGCTGTTCGCCTACGGAATGAAGTGTGAAACCCCAGGAAGTGCCTCATTTCCCTATCTTATGCCCCAAAAGAAAGGTTTTCTGGAGATGGGAGGGTGCGATCAGAAAAGTGCGCCGTCCTAAAATCAAAAAGTCTTGGAGTTGACACCATGGCCACAGGCCACTCGGGTTGCCAGTACTGCAGAGCGCGCGCTACCCTACAACCGCAGGTCCTCTCTCCTTCTGGTGGCAACAGGGCTTTCCGCGGGGCCGCGCCAGACTTTTTGAGACTGTTGATTGGCCGTAGTCCGGTCACCCGACAGCCAATCATGCAGAGGAAAGGTGACATCACTAGTTCTCCTCCCATCCCCCTAGCCCAAACTTCTCTACTCTGGTTTACCAGCACCAACAACCACGTGGGGGAGGGGTAAGAGAGTAGAACCGGTGAGGTCATTGCGCCGCCCCAGCCGTTGCTGATTGGCTGCGGGGCTCGCCGGTGTCGGTTGGCTGCTCTTTGCACCTCCCCCTCGTGCCGCTACAGCCGCCACTGCGAGGAGCCACTGGCGACGCCAGAGCCAGGAATCCGGGTGAGTCGGGGCCCCAGGTCTAAGATGTTCCCAGTGTCCAGCGAGACTCAGGAGGAGCTGCCCTTTCCGACTTTTTCCTCTTCGCCCGGGTTCTTTGGAGCGCCATGCACTCTGTCACATGGGAGTTGTAGTCTGCCTTATGCTTTTGACTACGGGCCGGATACAGAAGACGACTACTATTCCCAGCAGGCATTGCGATCAGCTGGTCAACAAACCCTCGGGCCACGCCTCCCAAGCGTGTTCATTGGAGGGCATATCCTTTAGCCCCGCCTCCCTTCATTTCATTGGCTACTGTCCCTCGCAGGGGCCGGTTTCTTGCTTAAGATGCATGGTGATTGGGTACTGTAATTGTCATTTGTCATATAAATACTCTGTTAATTGGTTAAAGGAGGTGTCCATTACTTGTTGTAAGGTAGAGTTCTAGGCAGATCAGGCAGTCGTAGGCTTAGGTTGGTGTCGGTCCCGGAGGGAGGCCGGTCTTGAAATTTGGCCCCGCCCCCTGGCGCTGCCGGAAGAGCGCAATTGGTGGTAGCGAGTGTCGCTTGCGGACGATAGGCGGAGCCGACTAGACGGAGAATATCTATTGGTCTAGGTTGGCGCCGGTCACCGGGGTTGTGGCCGTTTATTGGCTGGTTGCTCCAGCTGTTGCAGGTCCATTCACCATTTTGTGTGTTGGAGTAAAAAAAAAAGGGAGAATCGAGAGGGAGAGCCGGAGGGGGGGCGGGGAGGGACCGGACCGGACTGAGCCGGGGCCACGGCCCCCCGCCCCGAAACCCTGCGGAGCCCGAGGTGAAGGGCGGGACTAGGGCTGACACTGCGTGGGGGTGGAGGGGAGCTGGAGGCCGAGAGGGGACAGGTGGCAGGGACGGGAAGGGGTACAGGGCAAAAGAGGTGGGCGGAATGGTGTGGGAAGGGGTGACAGAGTGGAAGAAGTGGTAGGAAGTGGGGAGTGACAGAAAAGGAGTAACTGGGGGAGAGTACTGATAACAGGAATGGAGGGGTAACAGGACTAGATCAGGGTGACAGGGAGAGGAAGGGACCGAGTTGGAGGGGGTGATGAAGAGAGGCGATGGGCAGAGGTGTCAGATTTGGAGGTCTAGAGATGGCCGACAGAAGAGTGACTAGGGGGAATGGGTGATAGAAATAAATGGGGTGACCAGCAGGGGGTAACAGGAGGGGGCCTAGTATCTGAGGAAATTAGGTAGAGGTGGTGACAAGATGGGAGAGAGTGGCAGAGAAGATGGTGTCAGGAGGGTGGGTGCAAATAGAGGGGTGAGACCCTGAAGGGCATGGGGTGGCCTCAGCTGCAGGAGTTTCACATTCCGAAAGGGAGGTGAGGGCCCACAGGACCCTGGGTAGTAGTTAGCTGTGGTGCACAGGAAGAGAGTAGGCCCCAAGAAACAGAGGTTTGGCTCTGGGGTAAAGAGACCAGTCCAGGGACCAGGGACCAGGGATAAGGGATGTCGGTTGGTGTGCTTCTAGGCCCTGGGTGGGGTGCAAAGGCTTGTGTTTGGACAGTGTTTGTACCAGATCTCAGACTCCAGGATGGTGCCCTAGCAGGTCAGTGGGGAGAGGGCGGCAGAGTCTGCTTAACTGTACAGCACTTTGGTGCTGATCCCAGGCCCTTCAGGGTCTGCCGATGAGAACCCCAGAATTGTCCCACAGCAGGAGAAGGCCCCAAGTTGGAGAGCATGAGATCTGGGATTCCAGTCAGCCTGAAGACTGTCAGAGGGGTCTCTGATTGTGTTTGGGGGAATCTAGGACAACTCATGCTTGGCTTCTCAAGTTTTCCAAGTCACTTTGGAGTAAAGTTTTAGGGGTTTTGTTTTGCCTTTTTTTTTTTTTCTTATTCTTTTCTCAGGGCAGCTGAAAGGGGGCGGGCAGAGTGACTGTTCAGGAAGTGGGTGAGGTTGGCTTGTTGGGCTTGCCCTGCTGTCTCTGACCCCAGCCTCCTTCTCCCCACCTGGAGCTGTTGAGCATATTTGGGTATCTGAGGGTGCTGACCATTTCAGACACTACCCAGCCTGCCCAGTCTGGGTAAGGATACATGCAGGCCAGAAGTGGGGGCTGGGCTTGCAGGCATCACGCTGGGTGCTGTTGTGGAAAGGGGAAGGCTCCCGTGTAGTGGGACAGAGCAAGCCTGGGGTGTGCAGTTCTGTGTCCCACTGTGTGATGACGTGTGCTGCCTTTGTGCGCGTGCGTGTGCTCATGTACAGTCCTGAGGCAGTGCCGGTATGAGCTCTTGCCCCAAACGTGCCCCTGCCTGCTCCATGCCAGGACCTGGGGAAGATGCTTGTACCTGGCAGACCTGGGGTCCTGAGCAGAGCGGGCAGGCATCCCTAGGGACTCAGCTGCCTACCCCTTCCCACAGTACCTGGCCATGCATGACTGCCTGGAGGGGCGGAGGAAGAGGAGAGGGAGGAGAGAGGCTTGCATCTCAGCTGTGTCACCTCCCTTTTGTGGCTTTTGGTGCTTCTGTGCATCTCTGTGTGCCTTTGTGTGCTCTCTGGCTGATGACAGTGAGAACAAGCATGATGTGTGGGTCACATGACGGGCAGCACACACACGGCAGTGGTTACCAGCTCAGTGCTGTGGCCCTAGAGCACCTGGGTTCAGAGCCCTTCCCCCACCCCCTACCCCCCACCCTGCGCTGCTTTGTAGGTGGATGATCTTAATCCAAGCACATCAGTCTCTCTGCACCTTGCTTCATAGCAGCATTCACCTCTTAGGGCTGTTGGGCAGGGAAGCTAGGCAGCTTGGCAGAGGGCTCAGGGCAGTGTGATCGCTCCATAGTCCTCACAGTCCTTGGGGGGCCACCTGGAGCCGGTGTGCACACACTGCATGTCCCCTGCAGAAAGCCAGGGTTGTGCATGGTTAGGAGGAGAGCCAGCCAGGTGCCAGGCTGTGTCTGAATGCTTGCCAGAGCTCACACGAGCTAGAGGTAGTGTTGTGGGTCATGGAACTGAGGCGGCCCACCCAGCAGGTGGAAAGCCCCGAGGGACCCTGGGTCTGCGGGTATTCACGGTCGCTTCCGATGATCTCTGCTGCTCTCCTGTCTCGCAGGTGGACAGACGATGAAGCCAATGAAGAAGGCATGCCCTGGCCTTGCAGGTTCCGCCAGTGGCAGCAAGTCCCCACCAGCTACCAGGGCCAAGGCTTTGAGGCGGCGCGGGGCCGGGGAGGGTGACAAGCCGGAGGAAGAGGAGGAGGAAGTACAGCCACAGGAGCAGACAGGGCCGCCAGAGGCTGAAGAGGGTGAGGAAGAGGAGGCAGAGCGGGACCCTGGAACTGAGGGACCGCATCCCGAGCTGCAGCCCAGTGACCCTCCTCCAGGCCTAGCTGAGGACCCTAAGGGGGATGGGGAGGCAGGCCGCTGGGAGCCCTCACTCAGTCGCAAGACAGCCACGTTCAAGTCTCGAGCCCCCAAGAAGAAGTACGTGGAGGAGCAGGGCGCTGGGAGTGGCGGTGTGGCCGGAGCCCCCGAAGAGCGGGAGCGGACGCCTGAGGACGCCGGTGCCCTGGGTGTCCCTCCACGGCCACCCACCTCCACTCGGTCCTCCTCCACTGACACGGCCAGTGAGCACTCAGCGGACCTGGAGGACGAGCCTCCTGAGGCTTGCGGGCCAGGCCCCTGGCCCTCGACGGGCCCCGGTGGAGGCTATGACCTGCGGCAGCTACGATCTCAGCGGGTGCTGGCCCGGCGTGGCGATGGCCTCTTCCTGCCTGCTGTCGTGCGCCAGGTGCGCCGGAGCCAGGACCTGGGCGTGCAGTTCCCTGGGGACCGAGCCTTGACTTTCTATGAAGGAGTACCCGGGGGTGGTGTGGATGTCGTTTTGGATGCCACGCCACCGCCAGGTGCACTGATGGTGGGCACCGCTGTCTGCATTTGTGTGGAACCTGGGGTGGCTGCCTACCGAGAGGGTGTGGTGGTGGAGGTGGCCACCAAACCAGCTGCCTATAAGGTCCGCCTCGGCCCTGGCCCCAGCTCCCATGCAGGCCCACCAGGCACTCTGTCACAAGCCCAACAGCCGCTGCACCGGGAGCCCGAGGAGACTGTCTGGGTCACCCGCTCTAGCCTGCGCCTGCTTCGGCCCCCCTGGGAGCCTGAGGCCTTGCTGAGGAAGCACCCTGCAGGCCCTGAGGAAGAGCAGGCCGAGCCTGGGGCTTTGCCTCCTTGCCCTTCTTCCTTGGAGCCCAAGCAGCCTGAGGATGCCGAGGTCTCCAACATCAGCTTTGGTAGCAACTTGGGGACCCCCCGTGAGGAGGGTGAAGAGAAGCACCCTGCATCCCTGGGCACACCGGTGCTGCTCCCACTGCCGCCGCCCCAGCTGCTGTCACCGCCCCCGAAGTCCCCAGCCTTCGGTGGCCCTGGCCGCCCCAGCGAGCAGCCTTCGCCTTGCCAGGAAGGGAGCCAGGGTGGCAGCCGCAGTAGCAGTGTGGCCTCGCTGGAGAAGGGAGCTGCCCCCGCGGCCCGTGCTCGCACGCCCCTGACCGCCGCCCAGCAGAAGTACAAGAAGGGCGACGTGGTCTGCACGCCCAATGGCATCCGGAAGAAGTTCAACGGCAAGCAGTGGCGCCGGCTGTGCTCTCGCGACGGCTGCATGAAGGAGTCCCAGCGGCGGGGGTACTGCTCCCGCCACCTGTCCATGAGAACCAAAGAGATGGAGGGCCTGGCCGACAGCGGGCCCGGAGGCACTGGGCGGCCCGCCGGGGTGGCCGCCCGCGAAGGAAGCACCGAGTTCGACTGGGGCGATGAGACCTCGAGGGACAGCGAGGCCAGCAGTGTGGCGGCCCGGGGAGACTCCCGCCCACGCTTGGTGGCGCCTGCCGACCTGTCACGCTTCGAGTTTGACGAGTGTGAGGCGGCCGTGATGTTGGTGTCCCTGGGCAGCTCCCGCTCAGGCACGCCCTCCTTCTCTCCAGTCTCCACACAGTCGCCCTTCTCCCCGGCGCCCTCGCCCTCACCCTCGCCGCTCTTCGGCTTCCGCCCTGCCAACTTCAGCCCCATAAACGCCTCACCTGTCATCCAACGCACTGCCGTTCGCAGCCGCCACCTGAGCGCCAGCACCCCTAAGGCAGGCGTGCTGACACCACCAGACCTGGGCCCCCATCCGCCGCCACCTGCCCCTCGTGAGCGCCATTCCTCTGGCATCCTGCCCTCCTTCCAGACCAACCTAACCTTCACTGTGCCCATTAGCCCTGGGCGGAGGAAGACAGACCTGCTGCCCCATCCGGGGACATTGGGGGCCTCTGGAGCAGGAGGTGGGGGAGCTGGCCCAGACTTCCCCAAGAGTGACAGCTTAGACTCCGGAGTAGACTCGGTGTCCCACACACCTACCCCCTCCACACCGGCTGGCTTCCGAGCTGTGTCACCCGCCGTGCCCTTCCCTCGCTCCCGCCAGCCTTCACCATTGCTGCTGTTGCCCCCACCTGCTGGACTCACGTCAGATCCAGGGCCCTCTGTGCGAAGGGTACCTGCGGTGCAGCGCGACTCACCCGTCATTGTCCGCAACCCCGATGTGCCACTGCCCTCCAAATTCCCTGGAGAGGTGGGCGCTGCGGGTGAGGCACGGGCAGGGGTCCCTGGACGGAGCTGCCGTGAGACCCCAGTGCCCCCTGGGGTGGCCAGCGGGAAGCCTGGCCTGCCTCCACCTCTGCCTGCCCCCGTGCCCATCACTGTGCCTCCAGCCGCACCGACTGCTGTGGCCCAGCCGATGCCCACCTTGGGCCTGGCTTCTTCACCCTTTCAGCCCGTGGCCTTTCACCCTTCACCTGCTGCCCTGTTGCCAGTTCTAGTGCCGAGCAGCTATCCCAGCCACCCTGCTCCCAAGAAAGAAGTCATCATGGGCAGGCCCGGAACAGGTAAGAGGGCAGGTAGCGGGGCTGCCATCCGAGCCAGGCTTTCTAGGGTGATGAGCTGCCTGTCCTAGGAGGGCTATGGGGAGATTCCGTAGAGCCCCGCATGCCAGGCAAGGGACTCTTGAGGCTCGGCGTGGCATTATGACAGGCGCTTGTTGGGGATTGTCAGCGAGGCTCTTCTGAGAACACACTCCCAAAGACAGGCCCCCGTGGGGCAGATGGTGGCATAGAGTGGTAGTCAGGATGACATCTCCTGGGCCTTGAAGAACTGGGCCTCCAAGAAGATAAGCATGGCTCAGGGTTATCTTACCACATTTCACACCCAGCCCACAACCCAGCAATCAACTACACACCCCAAGCTAACGCTTTCAAATGGTAGCTCATTTTGTCTTTACATCACTGATAGGTGGGTGCCAGGAATGTGTTTGCTTGGAAGAAACTGAGGCCAGGTTAGTGACTTCACAGGAAGGCATGCTGACTCTGGTGCTTAGTAAAAGACAGAGACTAAGACGCTTGACGGACCCTTTTCTCATGTGGAGGGTGGGTGCTGGGCGCTCCTCCTGCTGTGACTAGCTTGGCTTCCTCAGGACAGGGTGCAGCGGACAGCTGTGTGAGCAGTGGCAGTGCAGAGTGCTTGGGTGACTGGGTGACGTCAGTGATCCTGGGAAGATGCTGATCCAGACAGCCGAGTCAGGACGGGCTTGGAGAGAGGGCGGGGTTATGGGCTGCTGCTCACTGGCCAGTGAGGCAAGGCCTGCAGGTGGGGGTGGGTGGGGGGTGGAGGGGTGGGGGGTGCAGAGTCATCTCGGTATAGAGGCAGAGAATTGGAAGACTAGAGGCGGCCCCTGGAAAGTAGGGGGGTGTTGGGGTGTGCGGCGGAACTGGGGAGCAAGAGTTAGACCTCAGAGGACTTTGGGAACATTACCTGAGGAGAGTGGGGAGTCGCGGAAGGTTTTGAGATGCGACTTAGCACTATGGAGGGAGGTTTAAGCCCTGACACGACAGGGGATGGGAAGGAGGGAGTCTGGTTTGTGGATGTCGGTGGGAGTTGCTGTGGCTTAGGCTCAGGGTGGAGCCACTTGACAGAGGAGCTAGGCCTTGCCCTTAGCAAAGCACCATCCTAGTAGGCCTGTCTCCAGAGCCAGGGCAGAGGGACACGGGCTGTGTCTGTTCCCTGCACTCGCTACTGAGGTTGTGAGCCGTGTGCCTCATCCTTCTCCCCAGCACAGTTTACATTGGTCACTGTCGTTGACCCAGACCATTTCTGAAGTATGCATAGCAGGAGTCTCCGTTTAGGCAGATCTGTAACCTGCAGGGGAAGGTCTCTAGCTACCCTGAGTACCTATTTCTTACATGCCCCAGCCTCCACCACCACGGCTTACCCATGCACCTCTTGACACACGCCGCTGGCTGGGCGGACTGCAGCGTTGTTCCCATTTGTAGGCAATGCTGCAGCCTGCAAGGCCAGGCCCAGGAGGGGCTCTCTCCTGTGCAGATGAGGAAAACTGAAGCCTTGACCAGAGGAAGGTGCTGCTGTCACCCAGCAGGGAAGGCACACATCTGCCTTACCAGGTCCTCCAGCTTCTAGGTCATAAGACTCACTACCAAGAGTTCCAGTTGGAACATCTTCCGGGGCGCCGGCAGTGCTATCCTTGGCATGCCATGTCTGTGAGCCCCCCTGAGTGTTCCCTCAGAACCCTCACAGTGCTCTGGGACATCAGCACGATGATAAGTCCCATTATATACTGGAGGAGCCTGCAGCTCAGGGAGTTATCAGCCACTTACCGAAGGTTACCTAGGCAAGGAGAGAGAGCCAGGATTTGAACACACTATGTGGTTCCACATACCAGGCATTTACGTACTATCAGTGTGATGATGATGATGATTGCTGGGATTAAAATAACCCTTTACTGATCACATACTATGTGCCTAGCCCCGGGCTAAGGGCCATCTCATCCAATCCACCTCATGCTGTACAACAAGAATTCCTAGCCCTGCTGTCCAGATGTAGAACTAAGGTTCAGGAAAGGGAGGCCTTTGCTGGAGGCCACCTGGTTGTTAGAACTTGTCCAGCGCCTGTCCTGGCGGTTCTGAGCAGTGACTCCCTGACTACGCCCATACTGAGGCATCTGGGCTGCCCTCAGGGTTGTAGGCAGGCAGCCTTTCATTTTCCTCCCAAAGGCCTCCCTAGCCTCTGGGAGGCAGGTGCCTGGAGGCCTACTGCCTTCAAAGTTCAAGTAGGGCTGACTGTCTAGTGGCATGAAAGGGTCACAGTCCTGGCCCCTTTTACCCTTCCATGTCAGGGCCTGACCTTCTGTCAGAGGGCAGCAGGTGTGAGGGGGTGGGCCAGGACAGCCTGCCTGCTCCTGCTCCCCCCACCCCCACCCTCCCTTCGGCATTTGCTTCCTCTGGGGGACATGTTGGGGCAGGCTGCCGGCATTCTCTGCATTCTGATCGTGGCGTGGCCAGCCAGCTGCCATTGCCACCTCCCTTTGAGTCTTCCCGCCCGTTCCCCAGGAAAGGAACACCCCTCCAATACCAATCTGTAGTCCCCACCCGGGAGGCCAGGTGTCTCAGTCCCATGGCTGGCAAGACCTCCCTGCCAGCTTCCTGCCACCTCCCTGCAGGCTTTGCAGTGTTGACACTCACGGCCCCTCCTGGGCCTCTGTCCAGTTGTCCTCTCTGGCTCTCTTCCAACCACTGGGTATCCATCCCTCTTTCCCTGGGCTCTGGGTCTTTGGATCATTGTCTAGGCTTCTGCCTCAGGACTGACTGTGCACATATAACACCTTTGTGGCTCTGTCCTTCCTTGGGCTGCAGGCCTTGTCAGGCTTCCCGACTAGCTGCTTCTGTCTCGGCTCCCAGTCGAGGGGCCTGTGTCTGCTGCGGCTTCCCCTGCTCCTCCCTTTCCTGGTTTTTCATTTAACTTTGCCTTTGTTATTTTTGTTGTTGCTTCTGAGGCAAGGTTTCATATAGCCTTTGGTGGCCTTTGAGGTCTTTTGTTGTTGTTTTTGTTTTTTTGAGACAGGATTTCTTTGATTATCCTTGTCTGTCTCTGAACTCTCTCTGTACACCGGGCTGGGATTCTGAGCATGTCCACTTTACACGGTACTGGGGACTGAACCCAGGGCTTTTCCATATTTTCCCTTTTTGAGACCAGGTCTCGTTTATAGGCCAGACCGATCTTGATCTTAGGGTAGTCCTCCTGTCTCAGCCTGTCAAGTGCTGGGGTCACAGATGCGTGCTACCGTGTTCAGTTCTCTCACATTAGATATTCTTGCTGTCTCGGTCTCGGCCTCATAACCCTATTCTGTGCATCTCTCTCTCTCTCTCTCTCTCTCTCTCTCGCTCTCTCTCAACTCTCTCAATGCTTAGCATTTGAGAAGTGTGAGAGGACGTGCATGTGTGTGTGCCAGTGCGTGCCATGGTGAATTTGTGAAAGTTGGAGGACAGCTTGTTGGAGTCAGTTCAGTCCTTTTATCTTTATCATGTGGGCTGTGGGATTTGAACTCAGGTAGCAAGGCTTGGCAGCAAGCTCCTTTACCCACTGAGTCACCTCACTGGTCCAGGTTCTTTAATCTTCTTAAAATAGAGGGCAGTGGCCAACATTAAGCCTCCTTCCCCTCCTTTTCTTTTTTAACTTTTTAGTGTGTGAGGGAGGCAGAAGACGGTTTTGTGGAGTCAGTTTTCTCCTTGCACATTTATGTAGGTTCTAGAAATTTCATTTTGGTTGTTTGTACAGCAAACGCCTTTACCTGCTGAAGCACTCCCACCCACTTCCCCATGTCTTTCTCAGAGTGTAGGGAGGTTGTCCAGGCCTGGGAGTTCTCTCCTGGTCCTTTACAAATGAGCAGTTTGTTATTGTCCCTGTAACCTGCTTAGAAATGTCTGTGGGTCTAACTTGTACATCCACCCACCATACACCTGTTCCCCACTGGCAGGAAGACGGGGGCTCTCTGGGCAAAGCTAGATCCGGTTAGAGTGGGTGTCAGGAAAGCAGGCCTCATGCTAACCCACCTACCTGCTAGAGGGCGTGACCCAAACACCCTGACCCCTGTCTTGCAGGGAACATATTTGGCTTTAGCTCAAAAGACCAGGTGTTTCACTATGGCATGATCAGTGGAGGGAAAATGGGTCCTAGAGAGGGCTGAAGGGGTTGAACATGTGTGGGCCGACTCCCTGTGGAACTCAGGTTCTCCCCACTAGAATGCCTGCTTTCTCTCCAACAATGAACTGCTATCGATTCCAGTTTATCTTTGTGCCAGCTGCAGGGCTGGGCAGTCCTGAGGCAAGTGAGTGGAAAGGCAGATACAGGGTGGGAAGGGGCGAGCCAGGAGTTACTGTGTCTGAGGAAGCTGGAGGTCGGAGAACTCTGGTTCTTGTAGACGTGAGAGGAAAGCCCAGGTAGGGTTTTCATAGAGCTAAGGATGAGGAATAAACAGCTCAGGGTGGTAAATGAAAGGATGAACGCGCATGAGCTCTGGAGGGAGCTAGAGCTGAAGCTGTGGGCCACTAGACTCCAGCCTTAGAGGATGGGGGCAGTGGAGAAACCTAGCCTGGTCCGGCGTGAGAGCGAGGCTGAAAAGCTGGAGCAATTGTAAAGCTTAGACTCGGTTTAGGGAGGGTGAAGGGAAGGTTGGCTCTTCAGGATCAGATCTCAGTAGATTATCTGACACCGGAAGAATCATGGTGAGAGCGTTACTTGGGGGAGATGATAAGGAACTTTCCTGAGCCTGTAGGAGTCTTGGTAAGAGACCCCAAACTCTCCAAGCTCAACAGTCTCTAGCACCCGACAACTGAGAGGGGTCAGGCTGCCTCCTCGTGGCAGCTGGCGGTGGGGCAGTAGACGCACGCATGCGCAGCGAGGGGGAGGCGTGCATCCCGGAGACCCTGGCGCCCGGGCATTAATGGCTCCATTAGTGGCCGGGAGGGAGGCGCATTAGCGGCGGCGACGGCGTCTGGCTCCCATTACCACCGGCGGCAGCGGCTGCACCGCAGGCGGCTGGACCCTAGCCCGGCGCGCCGCCTCCTCCGCCCGCACTTCGTCCCTGGTTCCCGCTCCGCACGAGGGCGCGGGTAGGAAACCCCAGTCTCTATTTCGACTGAAAAACTCGAGTCTGACAGGCTTGGGGTCAGATGTCGGTTGCGGCATCTCCTAAAAGCAAGATGTTCCCTCGCAAGACAGGAAAACGGTGCACCTGGGGCTTTGTGGACACAGACAGGCCGCGCCCAAACCCGTCTGCACCTATGGGTGCGGATTCCCGCGCACCCTTGGGGGTAGATTACCACCTCCACACCCCGCGGCGGGTCTCGATCCTTTCTATTGGTTACTGTCGCACCTTCCGACCACCGATTGGCAGAGGCTCCCCTCCCCACCCCACCCCCGCCCCTCTGCATAGTTAACCCCTACGTGGCCAGGTCCTCCGGCTGGGTGCTCCCCCCACCCCCATCCCAGACAGACTGGGTGCCAGCTGGCCCGTGCCCCGTCGCGGCCCGCGTGGGTGTCAGGATGGCCGGGCACTCGCCCGCCTTCCAAGCACAAAGCGGCTTTGTAGGGCCTGCCGGGGACTGGCTGGGGGCCAGGCGGCTAGTGGAAAATCTCGTGAGCGCTCAGAGAGGAGGAGAACGCAGGGCGGCGCCCCCTCCTCCGCCGGGCGGTGGCGCCTCATCTGTTCGCGCCGACCGGCCTTCCCAGCCCGGGAGCCTGCACACAACCACTCCCCGCTCTCGCACCTTTCCGCCCCCAAGCCCCCATCCCACTCTCCACCTGCAACCTGCTCTTCTCCCAATCCCTAGAGACGCCCCCCCCCCCAACTTCTCCCCTTTCTGTTTCCCCTTTCTCTCCCTGCCTACCCTAGCTTGGCGCACACTGACTCACCCTGACGCTATTTTTAGCCCCCCCATCTCTGTGGAGCCTTGCCAGCCCAATCCTAGGCTTGTTCCCCAGGCAACCCTGGCGGTCGCCGACGCCTCCCGGGATGGGTGGGTGGGTAGGTGGGTGTGTATGTTGAGAGCGGGTGAGGGGAGCTGGGGACACCGGGGTGGTGAGCCGAGCCCGGACCGGGGTGGGGAGCAGCCAAGGGCGGCTGGCGAGGGCGCGGTGCCTCGCGGGCTCAATAATTGGGGCCGTGAGTTCGGAGTGAGTCGGCCTGCCCCTAGGTCTGTCAGCATCCCTGGCAGCTTGCCCCAGGCGTCAGGGCAGGTCTTGGCCTGCACCACCCCAGGTGGCGATTGATGTGTCTGGGCTCTCTGTCCCCAGGTCAGGATGGTGTTTTGTTGGGAGCTATTTAGCTTTTGTAGAGTTGATGAGGGCTGGTGCAGAGGGTGGGTCCCATCCCAGCCCCGCCCCAGTACCTGTGAGTGAAGGATGGCTGTGTGCCTCCTTTTATACAGGGCTGGGGCCCCGGTTTAGGGAAACCCTCCACCCTTTCCAACTTGGGAGGCCCCAGTTAGGGTTGGTGTGACTGGAGAGGGGAGCTGTTTGGGGGTAGGATCTGCTCTTTCCCTTTCACTCGTAATCCACCCCCACCCAGGGTTCTTCCACCCTGAACAATAGAAGCTAAGTATAGGGTTGGCCTAGTGCCCAGGGCAGGGGGGCCCTTCCCGCCCGGATTCCAGCCCCTCCCTGCCAGGCAGGGCCCCCACTCGCTTGTACCCTGCCCTGAAAAGGGCCTCTTCCTATCCTTTTTCCCTGGGTACTGTGTGTTCCACCAGATGTGCAGCCTTCCCAGATGTGAGGCCCTCCTTTCCTGCTGTGCTGTGCGGTGCAGTGCTTGGCTTTTTCTCTCCCAGCATTAGCTGGGGACGTCAGCCGCCTCTGAGCTGTGTCCCTGGCCTACAGTGCAGTGGGGAAGGGGTTAACCTGCCAGTAGGTGACTCACTAAGACTCTCCGTTGGGGAGCCGAGGGGGCAGCAGTGGGGAGATAGTGGGTCACATTGATTTCAGCCTCATATTGCAGTCCCTAGGGCAGTGAGGTAATGGAGGGTCTGAGTCTGGGGCTGCATAAAGAGGAGGGGGCAGTCACCTAATAGTCCCTTTGGTAGCCCCTCTGGGCTGTCAGCCAAGTGACTGGCCCTTTGGAGGTCAGAGGGTTACAGACCTTCCTGTCCCCTTGGGATCTAGTTACCCAGGTTTTTTTATTTAGTTTTTTTGTTTTTTGTTTTTTGTTTTTTTTTTTCCATCTCCTGCTTTCAGCTTTGTCAAGAAACAGGGCAAGTTGAAAAGGAGCGTTGCCTGCTCTTGATCCAGGGACCCTTGTGTGACTATTACCTGTCCAGCTGTGAACCCAGGCCTCTGCTCCTGCTGGGCGAGGCCCCAGACCCTGTCCTGGGTGCTGCTTGCTTTCTGTACGATATTACCATTGTTCGATCTTGTTTCTGGGCCTTTTGGGATTCCCGCCTGTGTCCACCTTGAGTAATGATGAGCACTTGAATTGGAGTCTTGAGTCCTTAAAGCCCTGGCCGTGTGATCATGCATAATTTATTCATTCTCTTTGAACTTCATCTTCTCACTTAAACACCGGGCAGAGGCTGATCCCCCTCCCTAGGTGGTGTGAAACCTCAGTGAACAGGAGAACATATGCCAGCTTCCACCACAGGGATGCCCCAGCAGCAGCTCCCTTCCCTTCTCCTGGTCCTTTTCTCCTGGGGGCAATAGAGGGTGAGTCGTGGCAGTACTCACTGCCTTACACTGCAGAATAGAAGGCCCAGAGTGCCTGGCAGCTTTACAGTGGCTGGTGGGTCCCTGATGGGCCTGGGTGTGGAAGATGGTGGCGCCCTGGTGTGTGGGTCAGTGTGATGGTGTCTGTGAGTTGTGTCCTGGTGTGGGAGTTTTGAGTGGGTGCTTCGGAAGGCCGTGTGAGAGTGAGTGTGGGCCTTGTGGACAAACAGTGTCTGCTGAGGCTGGCCTAATTCATGTGGGCTGGTGGAAGTTTGATGAGTGTTTCTAAGGCATGCACATTTTGATGAGGAATGTAAAGCGATGGCGGGTAGGGAGTTACAGATCGTGTATACTTTGAGGTACACAGATTTATGCTATCAGGTGTGTGAAGTATGACTTCGCGTGTGACAGTATGAGTGTAAGACAGAGGGCGTGCAGTGCCCGTAGCGATGTGTAAGCGACAATGGGTGTGGCATGGAAATAGATCTGTGAGGAGTCTGCGCGCGCTTGTGTACTTGAGTTAGGGCTCAGGGATGATTTGCCCAATCCTTCACCGTTGGTGCTCCCGGCAAGACCCTGCGCGCCAGGCCGGCCACACCACGAGTGAGCGTGTTCCTCGCGCGCACTGGACAAGCACGACTCTCAACTTCGGGCCTCTGCAGCGCAGCACCTGAACCGCCCCCCTGGCTTTCTGCCTTTGCTGCAGTGCGCCCTCCCTGCCACCCTACTGCGGGCCCGCCCCCGGCCGGCTTGGAGCCAACCGTAGTCTGCCCCGCCCCGTCCTTATTTGCATATGACTGACGTTCCCTCGGGGCGGCCAATGGGGGCGGGCGCGGCGGGGCCTGACCCGCGCGCGGCGGCAGCAGCCAATAGGCTTAAGCGCAGGGGGCAGGGCTTGCGCGGAAGGCCGCGGGGGAAGCGGGGAAGGGGCGGGGGGAGCGCTGCGGGGGGAGGGGAGCGCGTAGTAGTGGCGGGGCGGGGAGGCGGCGGTGGTTCGGCGCGGGGCTCGCTTGGAGCGCACGGACGCTAGCACGCTAGTCCCGTCTATCCGCCGGGGACCCGAGGTCGACCTGGTGTCCAGCCGCCGGCCCAGGGCCTGGAAAGGCGGGGCGGCGGCTCTGACTGCCGGGCGCGCGGGGCCTGAGCCGTTACCCGCCGGAGCTTCGAGGGAGGGAGGGAGGGAGCAAGCGAGCCAGCGGAGAAGGGAGGGGGCCGCCCCCGCGCACGCGCGCCGCGCCCCGCCCCGCCTGCCCCGCCTGCCGGACTCTGCGAGGGAGGAGGGAAAGGGAGGGGGCGGCGCCGATGGCCCCCGAGCCGCGCGCCCCGTGACGGCCCCCGCGCGCGCCGGGGGGCGGGGCGGGGACGGCTCTCGCTGACCTCCCCCGCCCCCTGGGCGGCGGGAGGCAGGCTGCGCTTTGCGCAGGCGCGCCCGGCGGAGACCCCCGCGTGGGGTGGCCGGAGGGGGCTGCGGGGGGGGGGGGGCATGCGGCGACGGCCTCCCGCTCCCCCCGGGCCGGAGCGGCGACGGCCAAGGAGCGGGTTACAGGCGGAGCGGTGTCCGCCGCCAAGGAGGTGCGATCCCCTGTCCGGTTCCCGCTGCTCCGGACCATGTACTCGGCCCACAGGCCCCTGATACCCGCGTCTGGCGCGGCCTCTCGTGGCCTCGGCATGTTCGGTCAGTAGCGTGTGGCGCTGGGACTGCAGGGGTCAAGGTGTCGGGGTGCTAAGAGCGGAGTATCTGTGATGGGATATAGCACCTGCACGGTAGAGAAGAGTAAAGGGATAGCTGAGAAAGTTTAGAGTCTAGCGGGGCCAAGTGGTTAGTGATGGCAGGTGTGAGTGTAGCCAAGCGGTGGGAGTGAGGAGTGGGGCGTACATGGAGTCAGGTGTGGTGCTTAAGTGACGGGGTGGGATAGATCCATTCTGATTGGTGGTAAGGGCTACAGAGTAACAGGCTTTGGAGGAGTAGACTGAGACCTGCTGGTGGAAGGTGTAGAATGAGGACAGGGAAGGGACTTACAGTAGTGGTCTAGGGACAGGTACGGGGGGGGGGGGGCGGGGGGGGGGAGGACTGTTGGCTCAGAACGGACTGTGGGCAGCAGTATTTATGGAGTAGTTTTCTGGGAGGGTGGGAGAGAGGAACACCTGGGATGAGGGTAGAACTTTACCCCATTGTCTGCTTGGCCTCTTCCCCCACTCCCCATTTTCAAGAAGGCTAGGAAGCCTTGATGAGAAAGATCTTTGTGGAGGTAGAAACACATCCAGGGCCTTAGGCTGTCTTGGGGTTAGAGTCTCTAGCTGGCGTTGGGGGCCCTGGGGGTGGGGCCAGGGCTGTGAGGAATCGTGAGTGCCTTCCAGTTTTGTTTCCCTGCTTCCCTCTTCTCTCTTTCCTTTAGGGCTCCTTTTCTTTGTCAGTCCCTCACAATCAGGTCTTGAGGCCAGTTCTTCATACGGTGCTCCCCCAGACTAGATAGTTCAGAAAATAGTGGGGTGAGGTCACCTCGGGTCAGGATGCTCTGGAGCAGGGGGAGGCAGGGGATGATGGATATCAGACATAGGGCGGTTCCCTCTTTCCCTCTTCCCCCCTGAGCAGGGGCCTCTCTCCTCTGCTGGTTCCACTTCCCCTGAAGCCTGCGGCCTGCCCATGTGGGGAAGCTCACTCCTAGCCTGGGTTTGCTCCTCAGTTCCAGCAGGCGTGGTCCCAGCTCAGGGATTACCAACTTTCCAAACCAGTTCTCAGGTGCAGCTGGGCCTGAATGGTTAACCTTCCAAAAGTCCACTGGTGAGGGAATTATCTTCCAGCCCATCACCTCAAGGAAAACACCCGGTGCTTTAGCTTTCTCTGGGCAGCTTATGACAGTTCTGTCCCATTGTCCCTCCTCTCTTTCTTCTGAGGAGTTTACCACACCCTCCCATCTCTCTGGGAAGAAAACCGGACACTGGGCATGAGATGAGCCCAGTGGTTTACAGGGTGGCAAGCTTCTTACTGGGTGTTTTGTGTGTAGGAGACAGAGGAGAGCCACCTAGACCCCACCCAGGAGGGGGCAGCTCTGGCTCTCTGGAGACTGGTTGTTGGGGAAAAAGGCAAGGAGCTTGTTACTCACTGTGGGGCTGAGATCCCAGGCCTGGAAATGTGTAGAGACAGGGAGAGGAGAGAGCCCTTAACCTCGAGGGGAGGAAAGGGGGGCGTGAGGCTGGGTCAGGTGGCAGAGTAAGTGCTGAGAATGTGGTGACATGGCTGTGGGGAGGAGTGTCCAGCCTCGCAAAGGTCTCAGGACATGAGAGTGGGGAATGGCAGCTGAGAGTGACCTGGTTTGTGGCAGGAGCCAGTTCCTCTGGCTTGGTCCCTGGTGGCGGGGCTGGCGGAGGCTGGGAGGGAGGCGCGGGACGTGAGTACTAGCTCTCTTGCCTGCACTGCTTGCTTGCTTTAAATAAATCTGGAGGTCTTTTAGGGTTTTTTGTTTGGTTTTGTTTTTCTTTTCCTTTCCTGAAAAGGGTCAAGGCTTGGGAGGTGGTTCTAAAGCTCGGGCGGAGCCCCTTGTCACAGGTGGGGGGAGGGGCTTGATTCGTGGAGGTCAGGGCCAAGCTCGCTGACCTAGCTCCTTCCTACAGTGTGGACAAATGTCGAGCCTCGTTCTGTGGCTGTGTTCCCCTGGCACTCCTTAGTCCCCTTCCTGGCACCCAGCCAGCCCGACCCCTCTGTGCAGCCCAGTGAGGCCCAGCAACCTGCCAGCCACCCTGTGGCCTCCACCCAGAGCAAAGGTAAGGGGTAGGGACTGGGAATGTGAGGCGGGGGTCGGGTAGCCCAGGAGCCAGCCCTCTGATTGGCTGCCCTGATCCTAGAACCTGCTGAGTCAGCTGCTGTTGCTCATGAGCAGCCACCAGGAGGGACAGGGGGTGCCGACCCTGGACGCCCCCCTGGAGCAGCATGCCCTGAGAGCCCAGGGCCTGGCCCTCCACTCACTTTGGGTGGCGTGGATCCTGGTAAAAGTCTCCCTCCGAGCACTGAGGAGGAGGCTCCCGGCCCTCCAGGAGAGCCCCGGCTGGACAGTGAGACCGAGAGTGATCATGATGATGCGTGAGTCCTCCAGGGCCTGCCGTGGGCTGGGGGAGCTGGGGCAGGGTGCAGAATCAGACTCCTGCTCTTCATTGTTCCTGACGGTCCCCACAGCTTCCTCTCCATCATGTCTCCTGAGATTCAGCTGCCTCTGCCACCTGGAAAGCGCCGCACCCAGTCTCTGAGTGCCTTGCCCAAGGAACGAGACTCATCTTCTGAAAAGGATGGACGAAGTCCTAACAAGGTGCTGTCTTTATATCTAATAAGTCCTGTCCTCCTGTGGCCCCCAAGCCAGCCCCAAACCCCGGCCTAACTGTTCTCCGGGCTGTGTTACCTGCAGCGGGAGAAGGACCACATCCGTCGGCCCATGAATGCCTTCATGATCTTCAGCAAGCGGCACCGGGCCTTGGTTCACCAGCGGCACCCCAACCAGGACAACCGGACTGTCAGCAAAATCCTGGGAGAGTGGTGGTATGCCCTGGGGCCCAAGGAGAAGCAGAAATACCACGATCTGGCCTTCCAGGTAATTTTTCCTCTCCTTGGTTCTTCCCAGTGTTCTCTGGTGGGGCGGTGAGTGAAGGGTTGCCCTGCCCTTTCCTGCCAGGTGAAAGAGGCCCACTTCAAGGCCCACCCAGATTGGAAATGGTGCAACAAGGACCGAAAGAAGTCCAGCTCAGAGGCCAAGCCTGCGAGCCTGGGTCTGGCAGGAGGGCACAAGGAGCCGCGGGAACGGAGCATGTCGGAGACGGGAACTGCTGCTGCCCCTGGGGGTTAGTCAGCTGCTTGTTCTCCCCTGCCGCCTCCCCTGAGGGCTGCCAGCCTTCCCCTTGCTCCCTCAACCCCTGCCTCAGCAGCTTCCCTTCTTGTTGCTTTTGAGGACCAGTCCACAAAGAACTGGCAGTTGATATGTGTGAGTGAGCCAGGCAGGTGCAGATAAGAGACCCAAATACACGCTGTTACCTACTGCCATTTACGGAGCATTTACTCCATACTCAGAAATCAGATCCCTTTTCCAGTGAGGAAGTAGCCTCAGAGAGGCCATGTTACTTGATTAAAGTCATTGGCCAATAAACACTGTAGCCATGATTTAAACTTTACCTTGGTCAGCTCCCCAAGGTCACAGAGCAGCGCCTTTCTCTGTGCCCTGGATTGGCTGCCTCTAGGCGTTTCGGGGTACTTTGGGGTATAGTACTGTGGATATGGCTTTCTACAAAGGAGGGGATCTTACTGTTCTCTCATGTAGGAACTAAGGCTCAGACAGGCCAGCGGTTAACTGACCAGCCTCATGGGCCAGTGTCCGGGCTTGCATACTCAGAATGTCTGCTTCAGGAATGGCCTTGCTCCCTGCAGGCCCACAGAACAGAGCTTGTGGGAAGGACATGGTGTCTGAGGCAGTCCAGCCTATCGTGCTCAGACCTAGAGACACTTGTGGAAGGCTGTGCCAGTCCAGGCGCTTGCTGGAGGCTTCCTGCCAGTTACAGCTTGGGCACCTTCTGCTTTACAGTGTCTTCTGAGCTCCTGTCCGTTGCCGCCCAGACGCTCTTGAGCTCGGACACCAAGGCTCCAGGGAGTGGCCCCTGTGGAGCAGAACGGCTACACACAGTTGGGGGACCTGGCTCAGCCCGACCGAGAGCCTTCTCCCACAGTGGGGTGCACAGTCTTGATGGAGGGGAAGTAGACAGCCAAGCACTGCAAGAGCTGACTCAGGTTCGAGGCTCAGGTCACCAGGGAGGTGGGGCAGGGAGGGCCGCCTAGGGCGGCAGACCCACCTAAACTCTCCCCGCCACCTGTCCCACAGATGGTTTCTGGCCCCACGTCATACTCTGGCCCAAAGCCTTCCCCCCAGTATGGTGCTCCAGGATCTTTTGCAGCTCCTGGTGAAGGAGGTACCTTGGCCACCAGTGGGCGGCCTCCACTGCTGCCCTCCCGAGCTGCTCGTTCCCAGCGTGCAGCCAGTGAGGACATGACCAGTGATGAGGAGCGGATGGTCATCTGTGAGGAGGAAGGGGATGATGATGTGATCGGTGAGTTGGGTGTCTTACAGTTCTGGGGGCGGGGCCTGTAAGCAAAGGCTCAGGGTAGCTGGCCTCCAGGGCCCTGGGCTCCTGGAGTTGTTTTTTCCCCATGTTTGTGACTGTATATTGTCAGTTATACTTCAGCCAAGGAAGCTCCCAGCCATGCAGGAAACTAAGGAGATGGCTGTCATTAGCAGAGCACTAGATGCTCTTCCTAGTGCACGGTTCAGGTTCTGGGTTGGTCGGAGCACATATCCTTGAGCCCAGGACTAAGCTGCAGTGCTCCCTATGCCCCGCTCTGCTGCCGCCATGGTCACCAGCCACTTGTCTGGTGACACAGAGCTGACGTGAGAGTGAGAGCTCAGAGTGGTTTAGACTGTCTCCTCCTGGGTGTCCAGCTCTGTGCTCAGTGCCTTCCTCACACTGTCCCTCTGCTCCGCCAGCCGACGACAGCTTTGGCACTACTGACATTGATCTCAAGTGCAAGGAACGGGTGACAGACAGTGAGAGTGGAGACAGCTCTGGGGAGGACCCAGAGGGCAACAAGGTGAGGCCTGTGGGGAGCTGGGACGTGCTGCTGTCTGTCCCCTTAGAGGAGAATGCTCCTGCATCACTGACTCCAGGATGAATTGGCCCTCAGCTGGCAGGGGTGCTTTTGGCTGGCCTGCTTACAAGGATGCAGGGTTCCTGGGCTGGGGCCCAGCCGTTTACAAGGCTCAGGAGGAGGCAGGGTCCCTGGGCTGGGGCCCAGCTGTCTACACTCTCTGACTTGGACTTCTCTTTCCTTAACCCAGGGCTTTGGCCGTAAGGTGTTCTCACCTGTCATCCGCTCCTCCTTTACCCATTGCCGTCCACCCCTGGATCCTGAGCCTCCAGGGCCCCCGGATCCATCTGCAGCCTTCAGCAAAGGCTACGGCCCCACCCCACCCTCTTCCTCTTCACCTGCTTCCACCACAGTCTCAGGCTCCACCTCCTTTTCACTGGGCTCTGGAACCTTTAAGACCCAGGAGTCTGGTCAGGGCAGCACAGCAGTGCCACTACGGCCCCCACCCCCTGGGGCTGGGGGTCCAGCAACACCTTCCAAGGCCACTCGGTTTCTTCCTACGGACTCTGCCACCTTTCGTCGCAAGAGACCTGAAAGTGTTGGTAGCCTGGAGGCCCCAGGCCCCTCAGTCATTGCAGCGCCTCCCAGTGGGGGAGGGAACATTCTACAGACACTGGTTCTGCCCCCGAGCAAGGACGATCGGGAGGGTACACGAGTGCCCTCAGCCCCAGCCCCATCACTGGCCTATGGGGCTCCGGCAGCCCCTCTGTGCCGCCCTGCTGCCACCATGGTCACCAATGTGGTACGGCCTGTCAGCAGCACTCCTGTGCCCATAGCCTCTAAGCCCTTCCCTACCTCTGGCCGGGCTGAGGCATCTTCAAATGACACAGTAGGTGCCAGGACTGAAATGGGCACAGGATCCAGGGTGCCTGGGGGCTCCCCATTGGGTGTCAGTTTAGTGTATTCAGATAAGAAGTCAGCAGCAGCCACCTCACCAGCTCCACATTTGGTAGCTGGACCCCTATTGGGCACTGTGGGGAAGGCACCTGCTACTGTCACCAACTTGCTGGTGGGCACCCCAGGCTACGGGGCTCCTGCATCGCCTGCTGTTCAGTTTATTGCCCAGGGAGCCCCAGGCAGTGCAACCCCTGCAGGCTCAGGAGCAAGTACTGGGAGTGGCCCCAATGGGCCAGTACCCCTGGGCATCCTGCAGCCAGGTGCCATAGGCAAGGCCGGGGGAATCACACAGGTGCAGTACATCCTGCCCACACTGCCCCAGCAGCTTCAAGTAGCACCTGCCCCAGCACCAGCCCCTGGGACCAAGGCAGCAGCCCCCAGTGGCCCTGCACCCACCACCAGCATCCGTTTCACCCTCCCTCCGGGCCCCTCGACCAACGGCAAGGTCCTGGCTGCCACTGCACCCACTGCTGGCATCCCTATCCTGCAGTCCGTACCCTCAGCCCCACCCCCTAAAGGTGAGGCCTGAGCTGGGTATTGTAGGGATTTGGGTCACAAGCCTGTTTTGCTGTCTTGTAACCTTTTTTTTTTTTGTTGCCTCTTCTAGCCCAGTCAGTTTCTCCTGTCCAGGCCACACCTTCAGGTGGCTCAGCCCAGCTGCTGCCTGGGAAGGTGCTAGTCCCCCTGGCTGCCCCTAGCATGTCAGTTCGAGGTGGAGGGGCTGCTCAGCCACTGCCCCTGGTTAGCTCGCCTTTCTCAGTACCTGTCCAAAATGGTGCCCAACAACCTAGCAAGGTAAGGCACTCCAGTCTTCTCAGCACTGATGGGTGTTGTCCTTGTATCCCGCCTCTGTCGCCGTCTGCCTTCCTCGTTTGCTTTTCCATTTTTTTCCCCTGGGACCTGGTGAATTTTTTTTTCCATTTATATGTACTTATCTGAAGCTTGGAGAATCAATATTTATTAGAATTTAAGAGAAAAGCAATAGAGCAAACAAGTTGAAAATCCTGGTGGTTGCTGGGCAGGATGGGAGAGAGTGAGGGTTAGCAGTGGATGCCAGCGAGCTGCTGTAGAGAATGAGTGGGGGCTGGGCATGGTGGCATACCCACTTAGCACTCAGGGGACAGCCAGCCAGCAGATTCCTGAGTGAGTTTAAGGGCTTCTACATAACAAGGTGCACCAGGGAAGACACTTTGAAAAAGGACGCTTGCTGGAGGAACACAGCCATCTCTTATCCAGTCAGGGGTCAGAGGACCTCTTCTGGCCTCTGCAGGCACTGCGTACACACAGTGCACATACACATGTGCAGGTAAAACACCCACACATTTTTAAAAACGGTTCAAAAATACAAGAAAGCACACATTGGGCATGCTCATAGCCCAGTGCCAGGGCTTTCTTAGGGACATGCTTAGGAGCTGGGCTACCATTTTGAGCGAGTGAGAGATGTGAAAAGGAAACATTAACATTTAAGTTAGAACTTGGAAGAACAGGTAGGCTCAGCAATGCTCAGAGCAACTGCCTCTTCCTCCCAATGGTTCAGTACCCCCACTGTCGTCTGGGATGAGTGTCTCTACCTGGTCATCTAGATTCTCCTCCTCTCAAATCTCTGCGTATCTCAGGCTGAGATCTCTGCTCTCGCCTGGCCTATAATCTTGGCCTCGGCCCTCCCCGCCCTCTGGACCCTATCTTACCCTAACCTGTGGTGCTCTCACCACAGGTTATCCAACTGGCCCCTGTGCCTGTGAGCACACCTGCTGGCCTGGTACCACCCCTGAGCCCAGCTACAATGCCAGGACCCGCATCACAGCCTCAGAAGGTCCTGTTGCCCTCTTCTACAAGGTGAGTCCAGTTAAGCCCCTCTCTCACTCCAGGCCAGAGCGGGGGTGGGGTAGGGCCAGCCCACCTCACTTCACTCCTCCCCTTTCCTCTCCTGTGGCAGAATCACCTATGTACAGTCAGCAGGTGGGCACACTCTGCCTCTAGGCACCAGTTCTGCATGTAGTCAGACTGGAACAGTGACCTCATATGGGCCCACCAGCTCTGTAGCTCTGGGCTTCACGTCGTTGGGGCCCAGTGGTCCTGCCTTTGTACAGCCTCTGCTCTCAGGTGAGAGGCAGCCTTGGGATTTGGGGCGGGGTTGAGACTGCTCCAGGTCCTAACTTGGTTCCTGCCCCCTCTGTCTTCCTTCCAGCAGGCCAGGTGGGCGTGTCACCTGTGCCCAGCCCCCAGTTGCCTCCTGCCTGTACAGCCCCTGGAGGTCCTGTCATAACAGCATTTTACCCTGGCAGCCCTGCACCCACTTCAGCACCCCTGGGCCCACCTTCCCAAGCTCCGCCAAGCCTGGTCTACACTGTAGCCACCAGCACCACCCCACCTGCTGCTACCATTCTGCCCAAGGGCCCACCAGCCTCTGCCACTGCCACTCCAGCCCCTACTAGTCCTTTCCCTAGTGCCACAGGTAGGTGTCAGGGCCGCTCAAGGGCAGGGTTTCTGCAAGCTGGGGATCCAGGGATGGGCTTCAGTGAGGCCTAGCTCAGTAGATGCTCTTTTCCTCCACCAGCAGGCTCCATGACCTACAGCTTAGTGGCTCCCAAGGCTCAGCGACCTAGCCCAAAAGCTCCCCAGAAAGTAAAGGCAGCCATTGCCAGCATTCCTGTGGGATCTTTTGAGTCCGGTTCTGCTGGGCGGCCTGCACCTACACCCCGACAGTCTTCAGACTCTGGCGTAGCCCGAGAGCCAGCTGCCCCAGAACCGGAGCTTGAGGGGCAGCCCACTCCTCCAGCCCCACCCCCCTCCACAGAGACCTGGCCTCCCACTGCCAGGAGCAGCCCCCCACCCCCTTTGCCTGCTGAGGAGAGACCTGGCACTAAAGGCCCTGAGACTGTAAGTACCTAGCTGCTGTGTGACTCCTCTGGTGTCACCTGTGTGCCTCCTCTGCTGCACTCTCTTGTCACTTTTTTTTTCCTTTCCGGTTTTTTGAGACAGGGTTTCTCTGTGTAGCTCTGGCTGTCTTGTAACTCACTCTGTAGACCAGGCTGGCCTTGAACTCAGAAATCCGCCTGCCGGGATTAAAGGCGTGCCCCACCCCCACCCGGCCCTCTTGTCCCTTTTGGACTATTCTTTTCCTTCTACCGTATCTGTGTCTCTTGCCGTCTGCAGTACCCATCCCATTCTATTCGAGATCTGTATTCTAGGTGTCCTGGCCCTCAGAGGCCAATGGTTGGTCTCCTCTTTGATCGTTCTTTGTCTTGTTCCTGACTATGGGCTCCTGATCTCCCCTACCCCACTCTGAGTCTCTTTTAACCCCAGCACACCTAAGCTCAGTGTTCTTGCCTGTCCTCAGGCCAGCAAATTCCCCAGCTCATCTTCAGACTGGCGAGTTCCTGGGCTGGGCCTGGAGAGCCGTGGGGAGCCCCCCACTCCTCCCAGCCCAGCTCCAGCCACAGCCACAGGCCCCAGTGGAAGCAGCAGTGGCACCAGCGAGGGCAGCAGTGGGAGGGCAGCTGGGGACACACCCGAGCGCAAGGAAGTGACTAGTTCTGGCAAGAAGCTGAAGGTGCGGCCCCCGCCCCTGAAGAAGACCTTTGACTCTGTGGACAAGTGAGCAGGGGCTGGGGTCTTGGCGGGGTGCCGAGGGCTGGTGGGAGAAGGGGCAGCTACAGACAGAGACAAACGAGGTGACCCTGCTGGCCCCCCAGCAGGGTCCTGTCAGAAGTGGACTTTGAAGAGAGGTTTGCTGAGCTGCCCGAGTTTAGACCAGAGGAGGTGCTGCCCTCACCCACCCTGCAGTCTCTGGCCACCTCGCCCCGGGCTATCCTTGGCTCTTATCGCAAGAAGAGGAAGAATTCCACGGGTAGGCAGCTCTGGCTCCTAAATAGGGAGGGGGCAGACCTGAGGCCACCTCTGCTAAATCTGAGCCTGCTTGTTTGACTAGACCTGGACTCAGCACCTGAGGACCCTACCTCACCCAAGCGCAAGATGAGGAGACGGTCGAGCTGCAGCTCAGAGCCCAACACCCCGAAGAGTGCCAAGTGCGAGGGGGACATCTTCACCTTTGACCGCACAGGTGCCAGTGTTGCAGAGACTGGGCTTTTAGGAGTGGTGATGTCAGGAGTGTGGGGGGGGGGGGAAGGTTCAGTCAAGGCTGACCCCCATTGCACAGAGGTGGCAAGACTTGGTGGGCACCTGGATGGTGGCAGGAAGTATGCGTGGGGTCTCTGCTGCAGCCTTAACTGAACCCTGTGCCTGGACAGGGGCTGAGACAGAGGATGTGCTTGGGGAGCTGGAGTATGAGAAGGTGCCCTACTCATCCCTGCGGCGCACCCTGGACCAGCGGCGCGCCCTGGTCATGCAGCTCTTCCAGGACCATGGCTTCTTTCCGTCGGGTCAGTAAGTGGGACTGTTGGGAATCACTCATGTGGGGACTTGCTCACACACAGCTCACTGTCTTTCTGTCCCCAGCCCAGGCCACAGCAGCCTTCCAGGCTCGCTATGCAGACATCTTCCCATCCAAGGTGTGTCTGCAATTAAAGATCCGAGAGGTCCGCCAGAAGATCATGCAGGCAGCCACGCCCACAGAGCAGCCCCCTGGAGCCGAAGCCCCCCTCCCTGGACCACCACCTGCTGGCATGGCTGCTACTCCTGTCCCCACTCCCAGCCCTGCTGGGGGTCCTGACCCCACCTCTCCAGGCTCGGACTCTGGCACTGCCCAAGTTGCCCCGCCACTGCCTCCACCCCCAGAGCCTGGGCCTGGACAGCCTGGCTGGGAGGGGGCTCCCCAACCCTCACCTCCTCCCTCTGGCCCTTCCACAGCTGCCACAGGCAGGTGAGGGCCCATGAGAAGACCCCAGGACCCACAGTCCCCCCTCAGGATATGGACAGTACATAGATGGCAGGAATTGGGGGCCAGACAGTGGGATAGTTACGCCTCCCCAGAAAGCCATTTCGTCCTTTCCAGTCCGGCGCGGAATGCGGCCTGTTCCTTGTATATATTCCCTCCGTGCTGGGGAGCAGCAGGGGCAGGCGGACACCCTCCCTCCACTGAGCTCTTGTATATAACCTGGAGTGTGTGACCTTCAGAGCTTTTCACTTGTACTTTATGCAGAATGGCTCCTGTGAGGGCCGCAAGCTGGAGGGTGATATGAGCCTTGGCCACAGGGAGAAGGTACCTGTGGAGTAGTGGGGAGTTCATGCACCCCCCTTTTCCCCCAGAGGGGCTGGACTCAGGTTAGTTTGGGGTGGGGGGGCTCCTACACTTTGCTACAGGCATGGGGAAGATTCTCCCCACCCTCTGCCCTCCCAACTTGGGTTGTACTTTCTAAGAAGGTGATTCCCCTACCATTGACCCCATTCCCAGAACAAAACATGTTGATCATGTGCAATATTTCTTACTGTGCCGAGAAGCCGCAATGACCGAGATTAAAGCTGTTTAACACATGTGGGGGCTGATGGCTTGTCTCTCAAGTACTACTTTGACACTCCTATCTATGCCCCAGTGGGCATGGGGCAGCTCAACACTTGGGCTGCTGCCCTGCCTGAGTGAGGCCGTGGGGACAGTCTGGGGGCTGTGTGCCTATACAGTAGGCAGCAGCTCGAGTTCAGACTGAGACCTTGAACTGTGAGAAGGGCCGGTCACGGCTACTGGCTGTAGAATCAGTTTTACTCAAAACATTCCAAGAGGCAGCATTTATGAGCCAGTTCAGGACCCTGGGCTCTGCTCAGTGACTGACCCTCCTGACCACCAGGGGAGGAGTCCACCTGAGACGTAAACATCCTCCTGTGCAAAGTTCTAGAGAGTGTTAAAAGGTAAGAAGCCAGAGCACCAAGACGATAGCATGGTCAGCTAGGACCACGTCCTGAAGGGACGGCTTGTGGCGTGAGAGATTTGATACCATTTGGATACTGTTCCAGAGATTACTGATTGACCTTGGTCCCAACTAGGTAATAATGGCAAACTGGGTTCAACCAGAATTTGCCCAAAGCATACTACTTCAACTGACTAATTTGACTAACTAATGACTAAAAGACTAAAAGCATACTAATTCAACTGACTTTAAGAACCAAAATGTCTGTTGTAGGTACAAACAGAAATGCCTTGAGTAACAACGGGTCAAAGATCTGGCTGGGGGTGGTAATCAGACAAGCCTAACCATAAATCAGGAGACGGAGGAGCATTTAATGTCAAGGGAAGGGAAGAAGCTCAGGGAGCCGTCTCTGGCAGGGGGGTGCCTTGGCCCTGATCCTGGGCCAGCAGGCGAAGGAGCAAGGAGTGCAGAGCCCGGCAGACGGGCGTGTACCCCAGGCGACTCAGGTGCAGGTAGTCATACATGTCATGGTGGCTTATGGTGCCGTCGGAGTGCACAAAGCCAGGGTCTGCATCTAAGAAGTGGGCTCGGGGGCAGCCAGCCAGTGCCGCCCGGACCAGCTCGTTCACCCGTTGGTTCTTCTCCCGAAGTGGGTTGGGGTGCTGGCCCCTCGGAAGCAGGCCCTGAGGAGGCACACAGCAGTCAGTTGTCAGGTGAGCATCTCTGGACCAGACTCTCCACCTCCACCACCACCACCCCACCGGGAAATTCTCAGCTGTGAAGCAGTTTAGGGAGGTGACACGAGGGAGGACATTCGTTAAGAATCTTCCAGGCAGCAGCCTGTTTGCAGAGATCCTCATTAAAGACATAATGCCAGTGGGCCAGTGGTCTCTCTTCAGAGATGGACGTGTCTTAGCTAGAAGTGATAAACCTTAACACAGGAACACCTGACAATTTTCGGGGATTGTCAACACTCAAATTACCCAGCATTCCCTTGGCAAGAGGCTAACTGCCCCAGCCACTGTTTGTAAACAGGGTCTCTAAGTAGCCATGGTTATCTCCACTGTATAGAGCAGGCTGGCTTTGAACTCACAGAGGTCTGCCTGCCTCTGCCTCTGAGCACTGGGATTTAAGGCATGCACCACCACGACTAGCCCAGAGCCACTCTTAAAGTACGCAAATCTTTTACCAGACACTTTGTGGGAGAACACTGTGCCAAGGTGTCTGTAACTGTGTCAAGCACAGCAGGTTACTTCTTGAGGGTCCTACACCACAACCACAATTTTTTTTTGTTTTAACTTTTTAAAGATGGTCTCGCTATGTTGCCCAGAATGACCCTTATCTCAATTATCCTCCTGCCTCAGCCCTTAGAGTGCCAGGGCTATAGGCATGTGTCGCCATGACCGTCGCCCCTTTTCCTCTGCCACCCTTCCAAAGCTCTCACCAGCACGACCACCCGTGCCTGGGGCTGTAGCTTGTTCACCAGTTGTACGATGGCTTTGATGCCACCTGTCACTTGTTCTGCCGTGTGACCGTGGTTGTTGGTGCCCACCCAGACCACCACAATCTGTGGAAAGAGTGACACAAAGCAACAGTAAAGAGGCAGGCAAAATGAGGGTTAGCCTACCACCCAGGCCTTGCTTACCTTGGGCCGGATGTGTTCCAGCTCCCCATTCTCAAGCCGCCAGAGAACATGCTGTGTGCTGTCACCACCAATGCCAAAGTTAAGTGCATGCAGCGGTGAGAAGAGCTCCCGCCAGATCTGGGGTCAAGAAATGACACAGGCACTAACCACCACCCGCTGTCCAGGCAGTAACTCCATTATGGATTAGCCTTACTTTATGAGCAAGGTCTAGTTAAGTCTCATCTTGACCACATCCCAAATCATGGAACTTATTACTGCCTCACTTTAACCAAAACCCCACAGAAGTTACATTCATCTGATGAAGATCCTGTTTGTCTGAACTATATGCAGTGCTGGCGGCAATACAACTGAACCTCACTGTGGAAAAAAAAAGTCACTGTAGCTACACTTCTTAAGGAGAGACTTTATTCCTGATAGTCTTTGCAGAACACCATTACAACCAACCTTCACTTTCTGTAAAGCTATTACAGCTTCGGTAAACCCAATAGGGGACTGTGCTCCACTTTAAACAAACAATAAAAGCCTCACCTTAGGCAATCTTTAAGGAAGGCCTCGATTTAAGTTGATACAGACAACCCCAGCCCTACAAATTCAGGGCACACACTTTATTCTCAGCATGTACACGGGGTTCTCAGATTCCTGCAACCACGGGCATTTCTGTACCCCCTTATCTTGTCTGGTTTAGGTTTGGCCTGAAGTGCCAGTGGGGGGTACAAGCCTGGATGAGGAAGGAGGAAATGAGTGGACCCTCACCTCACACTGGTGCATTAACTGAACCAAGGAGTCCCCGATAAAGACTACTTCAGGTTCCTTGTCTTTGCTGTCCGCTACAAATCGATGGTGCTGCAGGGAAAGCCAGAAAGAGTCAAAGGCACGCATGCTCCGGGCCCCGCCCCACCCTGCTTCCTCAGGCTGAACAACCCCAAACAACCCAAACCCGGCTACCCGTCTAGGTGAGGAGGAGGAGGATGTCACGCAGCAGGGGTTCTCTAGAGACACCCGTTCCCCAAGCCCCTAACCCTGGGGACCGCGCGCGGTCACTCACCAGAGACATCCAGCGCCCGTCGCCCTGCACGTCCTGCACGGGCGTGGGCTTGCTGGCCGGGTTCTCCCCTTCCCCGCTCATCCTAGCACCGCAGCCCCCTGCGGAGGAGAGTGGAGTCCGCCCGGGTTAGGCTCCGCGAGGACGCGGATCCGCCACGCCCATCCCTACCTCTCCGGCCAACACAATGGACCGTCCCGCCGCGCTCGCTCGCTCGCTCGCTCGCTCGCAGGGCGAAGGCCGAGCCCGGACGCCGCCTCCCTTCGCAGACTAGAAACCGTCACGTAGGAAGGAATCCTCGCTCCCCTCCCGCGACGGCGGCCGCACAGTGGGCGCGTCGGTCGCTCCCCGCCGGGACCCCCTGCGGCCACAGCGACCCAATGCGGGGGGAGGGGCAGGCGAGACCAAGCGGCACGCGTGGCAGGGGCGGGGGGAGACGCGCGCGCGCGCGAGACACAACCCGGAGTGGACGGGAAGGGGCTGAGTACCTGAGAAGCCGACCGGGACCAGGGACAATCTAGCGCCCTCCGCCCGAGGAGGAAATCATTTGCTGCAGGGCCAGAAAACTCCGGAAGAGACCACCTACGGGGGGGTGTGTGTGGGACCCATTCACGTGGGAGCCGGAGTGGACCGGCTCATTCCGGATCCGCGGAGGGGTGGCTCGGCTCGCAGGCACTGGGAAGGGACGCTCCCATCTCTCACTGGTGTAGGGGTTTGAAAGGACGCTGGGTGCTGGTCCTTTAATCCCAGCACTGGGGGGAGCCAGAGGCGGGTGGATCGGCTAGGTCGAGGCCAGCCTGGTCAACGGAGTGAGTTCCGGGACAGCCAGGGCTACGCGCAGGGAAACCCTGTCTCGAAAACAAACAACAACAACAAGAAAAAAACAAAACAAAAAAGAAGTGAGGCTGGAGATTAGAGGCGGCCCCAGAGCGTGGCTTTGAGGGGACTTCCCTATTTATTAAAACTTTATGTTTTGTTTCCAGATGAGATTTCACTGTGTAACTTTAGCTCTACTGGAACTTGCATTCACAGAAATCTACCCACCCTGAGTGCTATGATTAAAGCTCTGCACCACCGTGCCAGACCCAACACTAGGGTTTTGTTATTCATATTTATTATTTATTTGTTATGTATATACGTGTGTGTGTGTGTGTGTGTGTGTGTGTGTGTATTTTTTTCCTTTTTGGTTTTTGTTTTTTGTTTTTTTGGATTTGGTTTTTTCCGAGACAGGGTTTCTCTGTGTAGCCCTGGCTGTCCTGGAACTCACTCTGTAGACCAGGCTGGCCTCGAAATCAAGAAATCCACCTGCCGCTGCCTCCCGGAGTGCTGGGATTACAGGCGTGCTCCACCACTGCCCGGCTTTTCCTCTTTTTTAAGGCAGTGTTTTTCTGTATGGTAGAGTCCTGGCTGTCCTGGACTTGCTTTGTAGACCAAACTGTCGTCAAATTCAGATATCTGCCTCCGGAGTGTTGGTATTACAGATGTGTGCCACTAGACCCAGATTCAACATTAGGTTTTTAATGGTATAAAATTTCAAATGCAGGGCTGGAAAGATGGCTCAGTCATTAAGAGCACTGACTGCTGTTCTGAAGGTCCTAAGTTCAATCAAATCCCAGCAACCACGCGGTGGCTCACAATCATCGTAATGAGATCTGATGCCCTCTACTGGGGTGTCTGAAGACAGCCACAGAGTACTTACATATAGTAAATAAAGAAATCTTTAAAAAAAAAAAAACAACTCAAATGCATACCTTCATGCCTCCGAGGCACCATCGGATCTATGTGGAAGAGGTGCAGAAAGATCAGAAATTGGAGACGGCGGCAGGGCCCAGCCCAGGGCCAACTTGGCATCCCTTCTGCAGATCACCTTGCACTTGGCCTCTGCTCCTCTCTCTAGATACAAAGTTCCATCGTCAACTTCAGGTAGGTGGCTCTGGACTCCAAGTCCCATGTCCGT
Organism: Apodemus sylvaticus; assembly: GCF_947179515.1. Lineage (NCBI taxonomy): Eukaryota > Metazoa > Chordata > Mammalia > Rodentia > Muridae > Apodemus > Apodemus sylvaticus. Next base: position 189,041,732 of record NC_067472.1, on the reverse strand, counting down.
AGCCAAGGCCATTTACTGTCAAGTTCTTTCTTTCCCCAGCTCAAACTAAGACGAAATCCCAGTGTATACTCAGACGCTCAGGGCCTCACCCAGGAATGGCCTAGTTGTTTTCCCGCAGTCCTGTCTATAGGCCGAACTCTCAAATCTATCCATTCCTTCTGGCTGGGTTGACACTAAAGCAGTGAAGAGTTTTATTTATTGTGTTCGCATTCTGTCTCCGTCTACGTCCCTAAATCTGGACCTGGCATGAAGCTATCGCTGAAAAACTACAGTGCTTATGGAACGAATATTAATTACATCAATGGGTCAGATCCTGGCTATATCCATGTGTTGAAGAGACAGATTCAGACGTGATTGAGAAAGGCCCGGGACTCTGAGGCTTTGTGCTTTTCTAGAACAGGACCTTCTTTCCTGTGTGTTCTTTTGGAGGTCTGGTCTCACGTAGCTCAGGATGAGCTACCATCCTCAAGCCTCTGCCATGGTGAGCAGGAGTCTTAAACGTTTTCTATTTGAGCCCCACTTTTGCCTAAGAAAGATTTTTGTTTTGTTTTGATTTTTTTTTAAAATACGAGATCTTACTGTGTAGCTTAGCCTGACATAGGACTCACTATGTAGACCAGGCTAGCCAAATCTGCCCTAGTGATCGCAATAAAGGTGTGCCTAAACATCCTTAGCCCCAGAAAGCTGTGTGTATATGTGTATGTGTATGTGAGTATGTGTGTGTGTGTGTGTGGTTGTGTGTGTGAGTTTGAGTGTATGAGTGTGTGTGTTTATATCTATGTGTGGTTATGTGCAATTGAATGCAGGTGACTGCAAAAACAGAAGAGGGTGTCAGATCTCCTAAAGCTGGAGTCACAGGCAAGTGTGAGCTGCCCTGGGTGGATGCAAGGAACTGAATTCAGTCCCTTAACCAGTGAGCTGTCTCTCCAGACCCTAGTCTGAAAAATTTTTATATGACCTTGTGCTAATGAGTATATAATATGGATATATAAATAATATTTCTTGCTGGGCGGTGGTGGCGCACACCTGTAATCCCAGCACTCTGGGAGGCATAGGCAGGTGGATCTCTGAGTTCAAGGCCAGCCTGGTCTACAGAGTGAGTTCCAGGACAGCCAGGGATATACAGAGAAACCCTGTCTCGAAAAAAGCAAAAAAAAAAAAAAATTAAATAATAATAATAATAATATTTCCTGATAATATAAAGAAAAGAACTTTAAACTATACTTTTGTAAATATATAATTTTATTGTTTATTAAAAACACATTTGCATATTAATAAGCTGGGTATACTTGTTTTGTTGTTGTTATTTGATTTTTGTCTTTTTCTTTGTGTGGCGCTGGCTGTCCTGGAGTTTACTCTGTAGATCAGGCTGGCCTTGAACTCACAGAGAACCAACCACCTGTCTCTGCCTCTGTCTCTGCCTCTGCCTCTGCCTCTGCCTCTGCCTCTGCCTCTTCCTCTGCCTCTGCCTCTGCCTCTGCCTCTTGGATGCTGAGATTTAAGGAATGTGCCACCACTGTCTGGCAGGAGAAGCTTTTTATATACAGCCAAAATCTTGGAATTCATAATGTATTGCCTCTGAATAGACTCTGGGGCAGCGCTCACTGACATTGCATAGCATGATGACATGTTCACTGCAAACGACACACTATCTGTTCCTAACCAAAGCTGCCATGAAGTTATTTCATTTGCTTTGGTTTTATCTTTTGAGACAAGGTCTATGGAGTTAGTCCTGCCTGTTCTGGATATTAAGTCTGCTCTGTAGATCAGGCTGGCCTTGAACTCACAGAATTCTACCTCGGGATTGCTGGCATTCAAGGCCCTTGGCACAAACAAATTTTGAGATGCAAAATTGGTGGGCACCTTAGATTTATTAGTTTGATTCTGTTGTGCTTTCAGAAACCTTTTCCTAGTGCAATTGAAGCAAGCCAAAGAGTCAAACCCCGCTAGCATTCATTCACACGTGTGTTGGTTCTTTCCATACTTCTACAAACCATACAGGGGGCGGTACTACTTCCAACTGATTTCGCAGATTAGGAAATAGGCCCTGGACAGTTAACAAAGTTTCCTAAAGTCACAGGGCTCAAAAGCTGCTAGCTCAGGCTTGCCTCCAAGGGCCGTCTTCGTGCGCGTGTAACCCAGCGCCTTCCACTGGGACGAGTCAAGTGGTCAGCCAGTCTTAGCCAATCAGCATTGAGTCAGGCGGGCGGGCCTAGAAACCCTCGAAGCCAATCCAGCGAGGAGAGGGGCGGACTCTAGGCAGGGTTGGGCGGGGCCAGAACTGTCAATCTTGGGACCTCGTGCTTTTTCCTAGGCAAGGGGCGTGGCAAGGGGGGGCGCATGCGTGAGGCAAGCCTTACTGGCTTAACACGCACTCGCACTCGAGGCCCGGAAGTGCGCGAACAACTTCGAGGCTTGGGTCTCTACAGAAAAGGAGCCACAGCCCTCCACAGCCACGTGGAGTCCAGGGCGGGGGTCCGTTGGGAGAGAAGAGGGTGAGGCCCCCTCCCCCACCCCGCCCCCACCCACCGACCTCTTGGTTCAGCCTCCTGGGGCCACCTCAACTGTCTGAGCTGTACCCCTGCCTTACGCCTCCCCTCAGGAGTGGCCCGCCCTCTGACGCTCCTGTGAATTATGTCCCACCCGCAGCAAGCCCTTCCACTTGTCTGCGTGCCCTGTCTCCTGCCTCACGTCTTTTTATTTTTTAATTTTTTATTATTTATTTTGTTTTTGTTTTTGTTTTTTTTTTTGGATTTGGTTTTCCCGAGACAGGGTTTCTCTGTGTAGCCCTGGCTGTCCTGGAACTCACTTAGTAGACTAGGCTGGCCTCGAACTCAGAAATCCACCTGCCTCTGCCTCCCAGAGTGCTGGGATTACAGGCGTGCGCCACCACCGCCCGGCTGTCTTTTTATTTTTTAATATTTTTAGACCTAGTCTTAAAGACTCGGGCTGGCTGCAGCCTCCTTCTGAAGCTGAGGATGACCTTGAGCTCCTGATCTTGTTCCCTCCACACACCTTTGCCACCATGCATGCTCCTCTCTCCGCCTTCATTTACTATTTCCGTTTTCTATACCTCCCCAGCCCTGGATTGCCCACCTGCTCTTTCTGGTTCCTCAGAGCTCGCCAGGTGCTCATACCCTTGTTCCCAACTCACATGTTTGCTCCCAACTTGCATTTTCTGTTGTTTTGTTCTTTTTGAGTCTTTTATATTCTAAGCTGGCTTCAAATTCATAATCCTCCTGCCTCAGTCTTCCAAAGAGGGATGGATATAGGCAGGTACCATTCTGCCTGGTTCATCTTCCATCTGTTTTTATTTTAATTTATATGTATAAAAACATGTATATACTGACCTTTGAGCATAGGAACACATGTCCATGTAACTGTTACGCAAGTATTCTATCACTGAACTATATCCCCAGTTTTTATATTCTTAGTGCTCAGGGTACCCGTGTGCAAGAAGACTCTTTTTTTTGGTTGGTTTGTTTGTTTGTTTGTTTGTTTGGTTGGTTGGTTTTTGTTTTTTTGAGACAGGGTTTCTCTGTGTAGCCCTGGCTATCCCGGAACTCACTCTGTAGACCAGGCTGGCCTCGAACTCAGAAATCCACCTGCCTTTGCCTCCCAGAGTGCTGGGATTACAGGCATGCGCCACCACCGCCTAGCCCAAGACTTTTTTCTTTTTAAGATTTATTTTAAATTGTATGTGTGTGTGTATGTGTGTATGTGTGTGTGTGTGTGTGTGTGTAGAGATGGCCATAGAAGCCAGAACACAGCAGATCCCCTGGACCTAGAGTTAGACTGTATGTCACATCTGAGATGGGTGCTGGCAACTGAGCTCAGTCAATCCTTTGATTGAGCTGCCATGTGGGTGCTGGGAATTGAACCTTGGTCATCTGGAAGAGCTGCTGCTGCTGAACTCTCTCCGGGCCTGCTGAGCCAGCTCTTTAGACTCCCAAGAATGGAATTTTATTTTTATATAGGATCTCACTGTGTTACCTTGCTTGTTTTTTTGAATTCACTCTGTAGCCTAGGTAGGCCTCTTTACATTTTTTGTTTTGTTTTGTTTTGTTTTGTTTCGATACAGGGTTTCTCAGTGTAGCCTTGGCTGTCCTGGAACTCACTCTGTAGACCAGGCTGGCCTCGAACTCAGAAATCCACCTGCCTCTGCCTCCCAAGTGCTGGAATTAAAGGCGTGCACGCCGCCGCGCCCCCCCCCCCCCCCCCCCCCGCTTTAAACTTTTGTCTGCTTCAACCTTGTTGAGCAGAGGGGGTTAGAGGAAGAGGCCTGTACCACAAGGCCTGGCTATTGTCTTTTAACTATTTTTCTATGTTCTTATTCTCTGTCACCTTGTCCTCCATTTCCTGACATTTTTTTTTTCCAATTAACTACCTGAACTTCATTTTGTATCTCTTGTGTCGCCAGGCCTTTTCCAGTGGCTGCCTTTTCCCTGACCATCTTTTCCCTCTCAGCTACTGTCCTTGGTTTATTTGCATCTGATGACCACTCTGTCTTCTAGGATATCATGGACCCTCGGGGACCAGTCCCTCAGTCTTTCCAGCAGCTTGAGAAACCTGGCCGAATTCGCCGTCGCAAGACCAGGAGGGAGCGAAATAAGGCCCTAGTGAGCAGCCACAGGCCCTTGGCCCGCCAGGATCCCCCCATATCCAGTCGGGATCCTTGCGTAATCCTCCAGGATCCTGTGGCTTCTGTTGCCCCCAAGCTTGTTGTGATAACTCAAGGCAGATTGAGTCGGGAGCACCGGGGTCTTTTCAACCACGAGGTGAAATCCCTGGATGTGACCCGGCTGCTTAACAGAGGCTCCTTGGAATCATGTACCCCTCTGCTACCAACCAAGTCCTCCTGCAGCCCAGCCAGAGTCCAAGAACCAGACCTTCAGTCAAAAGGCAAAGAGAACAAGGTTCCAGGAGGCTCAGGCCCAGGTCCACCAAATTCCCCAGATCCGCCTGTGTTGGGGGAACTGCTGGAGGAGCTACAGTGTCAGCTGATCGTGCCACAAGCCTTTCCCAGGAGGAACCTAGTGCAGGAGGCCAGAGACACCATCATAAGAACCTTACAGGGCTGCCATGGCTGTGTGCCTGATCTTGCCCTGGTGCTCCGAGGGTGCCAGCAACCCTTGCCTGGTGAGTCCCCCTCCTCCCCTCCTCCCCTTCCACCACTGTGTTGCAGTTCAAATGATCTCCTCATTCTTTCTTCTGCCCCAGAGGCCAAGCCGAGGGTCCCTGAGAGACAGAGGATGGCACCTTCTTGTCTCAGCGTTCCTGACCATGCTGCACGGGAGGGAAGGCCAAGGACTCAGCCGGCAGCAAAGGGGTGCAGCTCCGCCATGCCTCACCCTTGCAGCAGCACCGCCGCTGCACACAGGGCCGGCCAGGTGCACCCTCCAGATCGCCAACTGCCATTCCTGTCGTCCACATCATCACCATCTGGAGCAGCTTGGGGTCCCCCAACAGCTTTTGATATGCTGAAAAGCATCTGGCTCATAGCCACACCACCCCCTCCCCAGCCCTGGGATGTCTGCCCACCTCAGCCCCTACCTCAGCCACCATCACCCTTGTTACCCAGAGCATCTGCCTTGGACTGGAGCCCCAACCCTCCTGCCCCACTGCCCAGTCTCTCCTGGGTAGTGACTCAGAGCAGTCCAGAGGCTTGGTCCTTCCCCCCAATGAGACTATACTGAGGAGACTAGGTAGGGCTGGGGGGCAGGTATCCCACACTCCCAGTCACCTCAATAAAACACCTTCTTGGTCCTCTTGGTTTTCAGTGAGCGGCTGTCTCAGGAGAGCAGCTTCCTTTCTTTTGTTTTTGTTGTTTGTTGGAGATGTTTCTCAGTGTAGCCTTGGCTGTCCTAGGACTTGCTCTGTAGACCAGGCTGAGCTTGAACTCAGAGACCCTCCCGAGTGGGAGGGCTTTCTTTAGCTCTAAACTCTAAGGCCACGATGGATATATCACCTGTGTCCTTGTTGGAGCCCCAGGAGCCAATAGCATCGGGTACATGCTTCACAGTGTCTGTGTGCGGTGCTGGAGACAGGAGTAAGAGTTTATAGTTGCCGGCAGTGGTGGCGCACGCCTGTAATCCCAGCACTTGGGAGGCAGAGGCAGGTGGATTTCTGAGTTTGAGGCCAGCCTGGTCTACAGAGTGAGTTCTAGGACAGACAGGGCTACACAGAGAAACCCTGTCTCGAAAAACCAAAAAACAAAAACAAACAAACAAAAAAAAAACTTATAGTCCTGGACTATATGAGCCCAATAAACCCCAACAATACAGAGTATAACAACTCTGTAGTACTTCCCCTACACACACATATAGAGTAAAAATTTCATCATCCCTCTTGGTAACAACTGGTCACATGGTAAAGAGTTCATGCTCAAAGTCCATGCATTTGTTTTTTTTCTTCTCAGTTTGCATGGTTTAATTTGTTTTGGATTTTTCTTTCTTTTCATCCTTCTTCCCTCTCCCTTCCCCCCATCTCTCTCTCTCTCTCTCTCTCTCTCTCTCTCTCTCTCTCTCTCTCTCTCTCTTTCTTAAGACAGTCCCCCCTATTTCAGTCCTGGCTGACCTGAAACTTGCTATGTAGACCAGACTGGCTTGGCATTTGGGGCAATCCACCAGTCTCTGTCTCCCAAGTCCTGGGATTGATTGCTTGTACCATGTCTCACTCCAGGAATTTTCTTTATTTGCTATTTTGGGAATGTAATTCAGGACCTTGCCCATGCTAGGCAAACATACTACCACTGAGATACAACCCCAGCCAGAAAGCCTTTTGTTCTTTTTTTTTTTTTTTTTCATTTTTTAAAACAGATTCTCACTTATGTGGTCCTGGCTGTTCTGGAATTTAATGCAGAGACCAGTCTGGCCTTGAATTCACAAAGAACCGCCTGCTCCCTCCTCCCTTCCCCCCCCCCCCACCCCCCAACTGCAGGAGAGTGTCTGGCCAGAAAGCTTTTGAAATGGCATTTTGAGCAGCAGTGAATTTTCTGCAGTGGAGGGTAAAGGGTGAAGCTAGGAATGTTTGTTGGAGGCTGATGCTGGAAGACCCTCCCAGGACTCTGTTGCCCTATGAGAAATGATAGAATTAACAGCCTCATGGGTGGGGGACGTGAAACTACACTAGGGCATAGGGGGCCCAATGACTTGTCCTAGGTCTTCTGTGGGGACGTGGCAAAGCCAGTCCCGGCAGCTGGAGCACTGGCTCCTGCCTACCTCACCTTTGTCTCAAGCAGCTCGGGTGCATACCCTCGGGGTGGGGCAGGCAATCAGGATTGTTTTGTTAGAAGGTTTTACTGTGTGTGTCCCAGATCAATGTCTCATCCTCTGTGTGTCTGTGGGCACAGGGTTTTCCAAATCTAGAGATGAGTAATAATAGAATAATTTGGGGTCAAAACTGGGGGCCAGTGGTCAGGAGAGAGTTCAGTTTTCTTGGTTATAGGCATCCCGGAGTCTGCAGTCCAAAGGAGGCCCTGCTTGCCGGAATGAGTTCAGTTTAGGACACACGCTTCCTGAGGTATCTTTGAGACTCCTGTAGAAGAGGATCACAGCTGGGGTGAGGTGACAAGAGAAGGCCCTCTCTCAGGTGGCAAGGGTAGGAGACCGTTTAGTCCATCCCGGAGGAGGGGGCGGAGACCTCTGCGTCCAGCGGCCCCTTTAATCGGGGGCGCGCGCTGGCCAGCCCGCGCGCTCTCGCCTCCGTCACCGGGCCGGAGCGGGAGCCGGAGCCGAGCCGAGCCGAGGCCAGAGCGGGAGGAATGGAGCCCTCGCGCGCGCCCGTGCTGCGCCGCCTGCTGCTGCCGCTGCTGCTCCTGCTGCTGCCACTGTCCCCCCGCGCCCGGGCCAAGTACGTTCGGGGCAACCTCAGCTCCAAAGAGGTGAGCACACCGAGCCATCTCCTAGCGTTCTCTGGTCCTCGGGACCCGAGAGGGGATGATGCCGCTCCGCCCCCTGCGCCCCTCCCGGGACGGGGCGTGAGGGAATGGGGGCCCGAACCAGGGAGGAGGCTGTGGGTTGGGGGTTGCCTGGTGGCTGTCGAGGCCAGCCTGGGTGGGGAGGGTCGGTAGGCAGAGTCGGAGTTACAAAGACTAGAGCGGCACCATGGTGGTGCTGAAGGGACAGCACCCCTCACTCCACCAAGTGGAGGTCGCCTGGCCTGCTCAGGACCAGCAAGGAAGGTTTGGAAGATTCCCCAGGATGGCCATGGTTTGTGGGACCACCTTGGGGCTGCTGTGTGTGTGTGTGTGTGTGTGTGTGTGTCTGTGTCTGTGTCTGTGTGAGTGTGTATGTGTGTGTGTCTGTGTGTGTCTGTGAGAGTGTGTGTGTCTGTGTGTGTCTATGTGTGTGTGTCTGTGTGTGTCTCTGTCTGTGTCTGTGTGTGTGTGTGTGTGTGTGTGTGTGTGTGTGTGTGTGTGCATGTGTGTGTAACTGGGGGAATGCAGCTGAGAGAGTCCAGGACAGATGGTGGTGGGGATGTGCACCTGGCCATCCACGGTCTTTTCAGTGTGTCTGGAAGATGGGGAGGAGAAGGAGGAGGGAAAGAAACTTGAGGGACATCTGAGGGAGAAAACCAGGGCAGTAGAAAATTGGACACACAGCAAAAGGATCCGGAAAGAATTCTGGAGGTGACTTAGCTGCTTTGTGGTGTGCGGGAAGCCAAGTGGCTTTGGGTAGAGAAGAAAAGTTGAGGGTCAAGCTGAGCTCTTGAAGGACTCAGATCTCACTGGATTCTTTTACCAGGACTGGGTGTTCCTGACAAGATTTTGTTTCCTTTCGGATTATGGCCGACTGGACTTCCGATTCCGGTACCCTGAGGTGAGTCTCCCTAGCCGCTCTCCTCAGCTGAGAGCTCCCTTGCTGGTCCACGGGAAGCTGTCCAACTTCTGTAAACATCCCGGCCACCAAATCTCTTCAGGCGAAGTGCTGTCAGAACATCCTCCTGTACTTTGACGACCCGTCCCAGTGGCCAGCGGTGTACAAGGCCAGGGACAAGGTAAGGGCTGTGAAGAGTGAGGGGTGTCCAGGGGCGGAAGGAAGCCACAGCCATTCAGAGGGCGACCATGCCTCTGCCTTGTCCTAGGACTGTTTGGCCAAGGAGTCGGTGATCAGGCCAGAGAACAACCAGGTCATCAATCTCACCACCCAGTACGCCTGGTCGGGCTGTCAGGTGCGAGCGAGGCAGTGTGTGGGGGCTAACGGTCTAGGGCCTGGTGGCATTGCGGATGGGGCCTCAGCCTTTTGGCTTCTCCCCAGGTGGTGTCAGAGGGGGGAACCCGCTACCTGAGCTGCTCCAGCGGCCGCAGCTTCCGCTCTGTGCGTGAGAGATGGTGGTATATCGCGCTCAGCAAGTGTGGGGTAAGGGCCTGGGGCGGCTGCCTGGCTTTTCTCCTCTCTCCCTTCCTGTCGACTTCCCCCTACCTGCCCAGGCCCCCTTAGGCCTCCTCACCCCCCACAGGGAGATGGGCTGCAGTTGGAGTATGAGATGGTCCTTACCAACGGCAAGTCTTTCTGGACCCGGCACTTCTCAGCTGATGAATTTGGTGAGCAGATATTGGAGTGTAGGACAGAAGCCCCAGCAGGTAGAGATGCCCGCTCCAAAAGCCTTCTCCCACCCACCCCTTCCATTGAATCCTAGGGATCCTGGAGACAGATGTGACCTTTCTCCTCATCTTCACCCTCATCTTTGTCCTCTCTTGTTACTTTGGATGTGAGTACTGCACATGTGGGAGAGGGTTGGGACAAGTGGGAGAGCGGAGATAGGGAATGCCCCTCCCCCACCCGTGTAAAGCGTCCCCGTCTCCTCCTCAGATCTGCTGAAAGGCCGTCAGTTACTCCACACGACGTATAAAATGTTCATGGCTGCAGCAGGAGTGGAGGGTAAAGTTTAGAATCTCCCAGACTCTGAGTTCTCTCAGAAGAGGGCCTTGTGGTTCTGACCCCAGGGTCTGAGGGAGGAGGGCTGGGCATGGACTCCTGGATCTGAGGGAGGAGGACTTCCATCTACACTCCCAGGTCTGAGGAAAGTAAGGCTGTGATCTGGCCCGATGGGTCTGAGGGAGAAGGGCTGGGGATATGACCTCTAGAGTTTTCCTAGCGGGTGACCCTAGCAGATACTCTGGGCTTCTGATGGGGGTGGCAGAGGGTTTGCTAGGTGACAGTGGTGTCCCAAAGCAGGTTTCTGTCTTTTTCCGGTCTCTCGTCCCCCCAGTGCTGAGCCTCCTGTTTTTCTGCATCTACTGGGGCCAGTATGCCACGGACGGCATCGGTAATGGCAGCATAAAGATCCTGGGTGAGAACAGATGAAACACAGAGGGTCCTGGCCTCCCCAGGGGCCTGGTGGCCGCAGCCTGTGCCTGAGCCATCTTCTCGTCCCTTCCCAGCCAAGCTGCTCTTCTCCTCCAGCTCCCTCATCTTCCTGCTCACGCTCATCCTCCTCGGGAAGGGATTCACGGTGACACGGTGCCCGGGCAGGGTTGCGCATCGGGGTGGCTGGGCTGGGGAATAGGGCAGGGAGGTGGGGTGGGGGTGTGGCAGCTCCCTCCTCCCTGACAGCATCCACCCTGCTGTCTCCCCCACGGCCTGCTTGCCAGAGGCCGCATCAGCCACTCAGGCTCCGTGAAGTTGTCTGTGTACATGACCCTGTACACCCTCACCCACGTGGTGTTGCTCATCTACGAGGCAGAAGTGAGTGTCCTGCTCCTGCCAGCCCCTCTCCTTCCTGCCCCGCCTGCTGCCCCTCCCCACAGAGCATCCTCTTCCCATCTGTCTCTCAATGACTCCTCTCTCTTCAGGATTTCTGAGTAGCTTCCTTATTCCTCCTTGTCTCTCACTCTCCCCATGTCCCAGAGTCGGAGACCTAGTTCTGTTTAAGCCCCGCCCCCTTCCTAGAGGGCCATCCCCACCCTTACTCCGGGCTTGTTTCTGCCTGTGAGAAGTTAGGAGGACCCCGGCCTTGTTCCATCGCTTGTATGGGGTGACAGTCGGGCCTCTCACTGTGCCAGTGTGGACGGATGAGTCACACAAGGCGTGAGTGATGGCATTTAGTCCCACGGTGGGCACACGGTAGTTGTCGTAAGCTCCTTGCATACCCACATGCAATTCTAGCCCCATTCCTAGCGGCCCCACTACTTCTGGCCCGACCCTTTCCTCTGTTCCAGCCCGGGTGCCCAAGGGTGGGATCCAGGGTCGGAGGCCAGAGCTGTGACCACCTTTGTCTTGTGGTCCAGTTCTTTGACCCAGGCCAGGTACTCTACACGTACGAGTCTCCGGCTGGCTACGGGCTCATCGGGCTGCAGGTGGCGGCCTACGTGTGGTTCTGCTATGCCGTGCTGGTCTCCCTGCGGCACTATCCGGAGAAGCAGCCCTTTTACGTGCCGTTCTTTGCTGCCTATACCCTCTGGTGAGACATGGTGTGGTCCCAGCCTGCCTTACCCCACAAACTGGATCATTCATAGGGAGTGAGCTTTCAAGACAAGTGGTTGTTACCTGAAATCTGCCACTGTCTAGTTTTATGATCTAGAAAAAAAAATTACCCTCTCAAAGTAAAATGGTGGGAAGAAGTCCCCGAATGTGGGAGGTTAAGTAGTGAGGACTGCCAGGCATCTCATCTCAAAACAAAAACTGCAGCAGCAACAGGAGCAAGGTCCAAAGAAACAGCGTCTTTCTCGGAGCTCGGCACGGTGGCTCATGCCTGTCATCATACTGTTCTGGAGGTGGAGACAGGAAGACCAGGAGTTCAAGGCCAGCCTGAGCTACATGAGAACCGTCTCGAAAACCAAACCAAACTAAAGCAAAGCAGAAGTATTTACAGTCATATTGCTTCACAGGATAGGTTCATTAAGGTTCTCCTTCAGAGATTACCTTGAGCATGCGTGAGACAGGAAGGGCAGACGGTGATGTCGCAGGCTTCTAATCCCAGCACTTGGGAGGCAGAGGCAGGCGACTCTCTAAGTTTGCGGTCAGTCTGGTTTATAGTGAGTTCCAGGACGGTCAGGACTACGCGGACCCTGTCTTGATAAAAAAAAACAAAACAAAATGATAGGAAGGTTTAGTGTCTGTCACACAATAAATGTTTAATAAAAACTCAGTTAATAGCTAGGCATGCTACTGAATGTCTGTATTGTCAGGGTTTGGAAGTAGAGGCATACACATTCATAGTCATAAAATAAATTTTTCAAATAAAACTCCAAAACCTACCAACCAACCAACCAACCAAACAAACAACCAACCAACCAGTCAGAAAAGCCTCAGTCATTATTGTTCAACAATGTTTGGGTAAAGTGGGCAGACTCCGAGCCAGACTGCTGGGGTGTAGATGCCAGTTCTGAAGCTTCCAAACTGTCCAGTCTCAGACCCACCTGATGCTTTGTCACCTATTAAAGGAATGGAAACCGAATTCATTTCCTGGACTCTGTGAGAGTTGAGTGAGCGCATAGATGTGAGATGGTTTGGACACACCCAGCCAAGTCCTTGTTACTCGTTGCTCTGACCATGGGGTCTCCACCGAGGTCCGGGTAGCTGATAAGTCGCCAGGGTTGGGCTGGTGTGGAGCAGAGTGAAATCCGGCCGAGTCTTTGTCCACTGGAAGCGCCCAGGCCAGTGGGGTTCGGGTGCTCTGTCAACATCTGGCTTTCAAAGGCTACTGTGGCCATTCTGCAGTTTGGGACCTGCTTGGGGCCTGTGAGTGTCATCAGGGGCGTGGGGACACAAGACAGGGTGGAGAGCGGAGGTGGAGACCCACTCTGAACCTCCCCGCAGGTTCTTCGCCGTTCCTGTCATGGCTCTGATCGCCAATTTTGGGATCCCCAAGTGGGCCCGAGAGAAGATCGTGAACGGCATCCAGCTGGGCATCCACCTGTACGCCCATGGCGTGTTTCTGGTGAGAATGGCAGGGGGTGGGGGGAGCGAAGAGATGGTGGTGGGAGGGTGGGCCCTGCTGTTCTGTGTCTGAGTGTGCTGTCCTCTCTAGAGCGCCTGACCTACCACTCCTTTGTTTTTAGTTATGTTTTTGAGATGGGCTTGCTGTGCAGTTCAGTCTGACTTGCAGTTTGTGACATGCTGCCTCAGTTTCTCAAATGCTGGGGCCCATGACACCACACTCATCATGGTCCCCATCTTCCCTGCATCTACTCTGTGGTCACTGGAAGGCATTGCCTGAAAGCCTGCTGGGTACTCTACCACGCCCCCCCCCTCACATTTGTTGGCACCATCACTACCCACCCAGAGCCTTGCTCACCCTGTGTCCCCATTCTCCCACTGAGAACTATTGTCTAAGCATCAGGTAAATGGGACAGAGTGGGGCTCTTGGGAGCCGAGCTCTGAGTGCAGTTCACACCAGACCTAGGCAGACTTGAGGAAGAGCTTAGCTCTTTCCTGTTATTTTTTAGTTTAGTTGTTATTATTTGTCCTGGCTCACATCCTGTCCTTTTGTCCTGGTGACAGTTCTCATATACACTTACTTAGCAGTTTGTGTGTATATGTGTGTGTGTGGAGGGGAATTCTTTTTTTTTTTTTTTTTTTAACATAAGTACCCTCTAGGTTGCCCTGGCTTACCTGGAACTCTATAGATCAGAGATTTACCTCCTTCTGACTACTGAGTGCTAGAATCAAAGGTTTGTGCCACTACACCCACTTGGAGGTTTGTTTTTTAAGACAGTCTCACTATGTCGATCAGGCTGGCCTCAAATTTACCATGTTTCCCCTGCCTGGCCTTTTTTTTTTTTTTTTTTAGTATTTTTTTTTTAGTATTTTTTTATTTGATATATTTTTTATTTACATTCCAAATGATTTCCCCTTTTCTAGACCCCCACTCCCCGAAAGTCCTGTAAGCCCCCTTCTCTCCCCCTGTTCTCCCACCCACCCTGCCTGGCCTTTTTTGAGTGCTGTATTTGGGGTTAAAGATGTGCATCATTGTACCTGGCTTACAATGTTACCATCCATCCATCAGCTATCCCCTTAACACCTGTCTCCTACCAGCCTCCTGCTTCTTTTTCCTTCCTTCCTTCTTTCTTTCCTTGCTTCCTCCCTTCTCCCACTCCTCCAATCCCCATCCCCCCCTTTTAAAAAAAGTTTTAATTTTTTTTTTATTTTTTAAGATTTATTTTATTCATATGAGTACACTGTTGCTGTCTTCAGACACACCAGAAGAGGGCATCAGATCCTGTAATAAATGGCTGTGAGCCACCATGTGGTTGCTGGGAATTGAACTCAGGACCTCTGGATGAGCAGTCAGAGCTCTTAACCACTGAGTCATCTCTCCAGCACCCACCCCACCCCATCCCCTTCTTGAGAAAGAATCTTGTTATACAGCCCTGACTGCCCTTGATATCACAACAATCTTCCCGTCTCAGCCTTCCAAGTTCTGGGATTCACCAGTACTCCAGGCTTTAGCCTGACTCTTGCTAGAAATATCCAGACACATTTCCCCCCCTGGGTTCCTCGCTCAGTTGCCAGCCTGCCCAGGAGTCGATGTACATGCTATACAGAGAGTAGATGCGGAGTCTCCAGGGATCCATGGCCTTCCGTGGCAGCCCATGCACTCTGAATCCTGCTGTTCTCTGGCAGATAGTCAGGGCCCACACGGGGGATGGCACGCCAAGGAAACAGGCCTTGGTAAATTTGGCCCGAATGCCTGTAATCTCTTTACTTCACAGGTAGAGACAAGAAGATCAGCAGTCCAAGTCATGCTCCCACAGAAATATTGCAGGAAAAATTATACAGGAAAATATAATTTTTGAGGTCAGTTTGGGCAACATGAGCCCTTGTCTCAGAAAAGAAAACAAAAATAAGTACCATTGGAGGTTTTAGCTTTTCAACCCTGGGGACCTACGATCTGCAACCTAGCCAGCCCCCAGGGAAGGGTCCAGGTCTTCTGTCCACCACCTCAGGACCTAGCTTAAGTATAGACCTGGGGTGGTAGATCAGAAGCTCAGCAAGGAGTCAGAAGGGGCAGACAGAGAAGAAACCCTGAGAACCCACCATGCATGAGGCTCTGCCCCTGGCTTTCATTTCCACCCTCTCATCTTTCCAGATAGGCACTGTAATCCTTTTTGGCTGGCGAGGCTCAGGTTGTTTAATCAACTTGCCCCAGATGCAGCACTTAGCGAGGGATGGAGCCAAGAGCGGTGAGGCCGGCTCAGACTGCGAGACAAGTGTCCTTGCTGCTTTCCTTCAGCCAGCTTCTCTCGGAGACATACCAGGCTCACTGCATCCAGCACAACCTTAGTGAGGTTACACTGAGCGTGGAGTACGGCAGCAGAGTGGGCTCTAAAAACATCTCCTGCATTCTGGAAATGTTCAACATGTATTTATTGACAGCCAGGCAGTGCAAAAAAAAAAAAAAACAGCTTGTGTGTTTTTTTTTTTTTAAGATTTATTTATTTATTATATATAAGTATACTGTAGCTGTCTTTAAACATACCAGAAGAGGAGGTCAGATCTTGTTACAGATGGTTGTGAGCCACCATTTGATTGCTGGGATTTGAACTCAGGACCTTCGGAAGAGTAGTCAGTGCTCTTAATCTCTGAGCCACTCCAGCCCTCGGCTTGGGACTTAACGGGGAATAGAAAAGTCAAGTTCTGCTGGGCAGTGGTGGCGAATGTCTTTAATCCCGGTACTCAGGAGGGAGAGGCAGGTGGATCTCTGAGTTTGAGGCCAGCCTGGGTTACAGAGTGGGTTCCAAGACAGATAGGGCTGTTACAGAGGGAAACACTGTCTTGAAAAATGAAAAACAAACCAAACCAATAGTCAAGTTCTAACTCTGTTGGTAAAAGTTTATAATCCAAGCACTTGGTGCCTGAGGCAGGAGGATGCGGCACTGACAGACTCAGAAAAGGAAACAAAGCTGAGTTCCTGCCTTTAAGGAGTTGACATTCTAAAGAGCCTGTTAACTGATGTTTAGCTGAACTCTGTGTGTTTATGGACCGGTTCTAAGGTTGGGCAAGGTGCTGAACACCTTCAATCCAGCTCTAGGAAGCGGAAGTGGGAAGTCTGGAGTTTGGGAGCAGTCGGGAGTTCAAGGTCACTCCTAGCTACATAGCAAGACTGAAGGCAGCTTGGACTGCACAGACCCTCTCAAAAAGAAAACAACGCAAAAAAAGGAAAGAGCAGTAAAACAATTTTAATCTTTAATCTGTGCTAAGAAAGTGCCCAGTGACCTTTGGTAAGGCAGTGTGTAACTGAGAAACAATTTTACATTTAATTTTGATTCAATTTAAGCCATATGTGGCTAGTGTGACCAAGCCCGATCAGTCAGTCAGCTGCTTCTCCAGCACAGGAGCAAGGATTAAAAAGAGAAAAGATGATTAGACAACACTGTAGCATGACCCCAGTCAATTCTGAGACTGAAGGCGGGTTTAATAATTTCCAACCCTCTTTTATACCAACTTAATTACATGTCGTATTAAGATCAACAGTAGTACAAAGAGGAATCAGCAAGACAGTAAACACAAAATTGTCTAGGCAATAAGCAAAGTCCTGTGATGGTTTTCCAAGGGCTTGTAAGAATGACCAAAATACCGGAGCCTACTTCCTTGTCCTAGCCCAAACTCTTGCCTGAAGCCTGCTTCTCTCCTTCCACCCTAAGATTAAAATTCCTGCAGTAATCTACTTTCCTATTGTGCCCTAATGTCAGATTGCTGCCGGAAGCCCTTGTCATTGGTCAGTGGGCCAATGTCAGACTCCTTCCTGGAGGCACAGCACCCCAATAAGGCTCTCCACACTAGTGGTTCTCATACTGGGCAGCCCAGGACACTGCCCATAACCAACCAGTTATGACACCCAGTAGTCAGGATTGTGATATTGGAAACACCACTAAGCACAGTAATTAGAAGAAGCATGTTGAGGGAAAAGGTCAGAATGCTGGGAGACACCGTGTCTACTCCCGGTGTCTAAGGCAGTCTGAATGGTTCAAAGGCAACGTAGAGACGTCAAGTGGCGGGCAATCATCTAGGTCTGTCTCTACACTTTATAGGGACAGTCTGCAGCGTGGACACTGCTTCTCTAACCTGTGCCTTGACTTTTCTCAGATCATGACCCGCCCATCGGCGGCCAACAAGAACTTCCCGTACCACGTGCGAACTTCGCAGATCGCCTCCGCTGGGGTCCCTGGACCCGGAGGGAGCCAATCAGCAGATAAGGCCTTCCCGCAGCACGTCTATGGAAACGTGACGTTCATCAGCGACTCGGTGCCCAACTTCACGGAGCTCTTCTCCATCCCCCCGCCTACCTCCTCTGTAAGCTCCGCAGCCCCGGCGCCCGAGGAGCTGCTGGCGCCGCCCCTGGAGTACCTGACCCCGCTCCCCGCCCCGCCGCCACCCCCTGCTCCCTGGCGTCTGAGCCCACCCCTGGCCTTCCGTACTCCCCGTGCCCCAACGCCCCGCCTCGACCGTCCCCCGGCGCCCGCGCCCACCCTGCCAGACTGGGTCCTGGCGCTGTTGCGCACGCCCCCGAGGACACCCCGCGCTGTGCCCCCGCCGCCTGCCTTCCGAGGCTGGTCCCCATCTCCCCCACCGCCTCCAGAGTTTGCCCGGCGCACCCCGACGCCACCCCTTGAGTACCTGGCCCCGCTGCCCAGGCGCCCTGTCACCCACTCCTTCCCTGACTGACACGTGCGTCCATATTTGGGGTGGTGGGAGTCCTCTAGGGGGAGGGGGACGGGCCTTCGGGGCCGCATTTGCTCCCCCGAGGGTTCTGGGAAGCTTCTGACCCTGACCCCCCATCCCAGGCCGGGAAGCAGGTGGAGGAGACAGCGGTGGCGGCGGCGGTGGCCCCGAGGGGCCGTGTGGTGACCATGGCCGAGCCGGGCGCAGCCTCCCCGCCCCCACCCGCTCGGTTCTCCAAGGCGGTCGACTCGGGCTGGGATGGCCCGACGCCGTCCTACCAGCCGCTTGTGCCCCAGACGGCGGCGCCGCACACCGGCTTCACCGAATACTTCAGCATGCACACAGCCGGGGGCCCTGCACCCCCGGTCTGAGCATCCCTTCCCCGCCTCTGCCCCACGGGCGGCGCACCGGGCCCCGGCTGGGCTCCGGAACCCCGTTTCTCTCCCGGCCCAAGGGCTCGGCCACGCCAGGCATCCCCGCCCCCCCACACCCCGCGCCCACGCTGGCTGGGTGCGCTGCGTCCTGCCCCCTTCCCTCTTGTGCCAAACGGTCCCGCGGGAGCCGTTCTCCGCGTCCCCTCCCTCAGCCCCTGCCCCGAATGGCTCCGGAATCTGGACTCCCGCTGTTCCGTGATCTCCGCCCCCCTGACCCCCTCCGAGACCTCTGACCCTGCTGGACTCCGGAACACCCGTGACGACCGCCTGGACCCTGCCCGTGACCCTCCAGGACCCTGCGACCCCCGTTCAGGGACGGATAGTGTGAAGTCGGTCTCTACTTTGAAACCCTCCCTGGGGTTTGTGACCTCGGACCTGTGCTTTGTCCGTCCATCTGCATGCCAAGGACCTTCAAATGGTCTCTGGCAGAAAGACGTTTTCTCTTCTTGCCAAAATAAAGAGGATTCGTTGGGTTTTTATCTATAACATGGTTTCTTTTCCACCTTAATTGAAAAAAAGAAAAGACATATGAATATGTTTCCTGAATGTATGTCAGCGTACTGTGCGCGTACATCGTGTAGAAGAAGGCAAGAAGAAGGCGTTGGATTCCCACTATATGGGTTCTGCGACTCGAACCAGGGTCTTCTGCAAGAGCAACATGTTCTGAACCACTAAGTCGCCTCTCCAGCTTCTTTTATGTACTGATGATGCTTTAAGTCACACGGGTCTCACTATGTCCATCTAGGAAATACTATTTTGGGTCTGGAGTCCCGTGTCTTCATAACTTGATATTCATGTTGTTCCCGAATGTAGAGCACAGAAAATAACCATCTAGCACAGCTTTTTTTTTTTAATCGCTCATCTATTTTTCCCTTTCCTTTCGCTAGCAGAGATAGAGGCGCCCTCCAGTGGCAAAAGCTTTGCTCAGTCAATGACTGGCGCATACTTTCTTTTAAAGCGATTTTGGGTTACAATCTTAGCAATACGCATGCGTAATTCTCTGAGCTGGATTCGTATTCACGCAGCGCAAGAGGCTGGGAACAGATGGGAGGGAAAGTTTCCGGAAGTCTTCCTCGAGAAGGGGTGGAGCCAGGCGCTCCTAAGTCCTCCCAGGGCCTCTCTAACCCGCCGCTCGCCCACCTCTCGCCTCCTCCCAGCCCGTCCTCCCCTTAGAGGCTGCGCGGCTCCCGCCCCCTCGCTCTCTCAGCGGGTCTTCCTCGGGCCGCTCTGGCCCGGGAGTCCCCGGGTCTCTCTGATCTAGCCCATCGGCCTCCAGTGGGAGGAGCGGGTGGGTAAGCATTAGAGTGAGCCCTGGGGATCCCGGCCGGGACCCTGAAGGCAGGCGCCGCCCCCGTCTGGGGGGGTCTCCCCAGGAGTCTCCCGGCCAGGCGGATTCCAGCCCGCACGCTCCATGCACCGCCCGGCTGGGCTGTAGAGCACAGCGCCCCTGGAAGACTGTCTGGGTCTGTTTTGGCCTTGCAGCAGCCTGAATGTAATCATTGGACAGCGTTTATGGAGTCGGCGCCCCTATGGGGGCTCGTGTCTATAGGGGACCCTTACGGTCCCTAGGGGTCAGCCCTATCCATGACGACTTCTCGTCCAGGGCCTTCCATGGGTCTGTAGGGCCGGCCTCTCGGTTTCAAGAGCACATCAACAGCGGCCCTTTCCGTGGCTCGGACTGCGTCGCTGGTACATCCTTGGACTACAAGGCCATGCTACGCCTGTAAAGGTTGCATCTGCAGGGCCTCACTCCCGGAGGTACCCTCCAGGTCTTCACGGCCCCTTCTGTCTCTTAGGGCCAGTGCCGAAGGCAGCGATGGCCTTGGGCAGAGCTCTGGCCGCGGCCCTTGCCCTGGCTTCGGCAGTGCTGGGGCCGCTGTCCCTCAGGGTTCTGGCTGGTGACTGCAAGGGGCAGCGGCAGGTGCTCCGGGAGGCGCCAGGCTTCGTGACCGATGGTGCGGGCAACTACAGCGTCAATGGCAACTGCGAGTGGCTTATCGAGGGTGAGTGGGGCCGCGTGGGTCACCCACTCGGTTGCTAGTCCATTCATTTGTGCGTTCATTCACGCAGCACGTTCCCAGAGCCCGGCTCCATTCCAGGACTTTTTCTGTAAAATGTTGAACACCCAGTGTTGCAGCCAGCCTGGGTCCTAACTCTGATGTGAGGGACTGTGCCGAGAGTCACAGCAACAAACTAGGAGTAGTCGTGAGGGGTGTTTTTCCTCACTTGATCCTGAATGTAGCATACAGAAAATAACCTAGCACAGCTTTCCGCCGCTCCTTCCCTCTTGCTTACCACTTACTTGGCTTAGGATCTAGTCTCTAGTTCACGAGTTTCGTGGCTTTGGAGGGATTAATTTCGAAGGCACAGTTTCTTTTACTCCAAATGGTCATAACAGTAGTGCTTAGTTAAAAGGAAAGGAGTCAGAAGTTTAACACACTTGATGTCTGCTATAGTCTATTAGTCCGGGTTCCCTAGGGAAACATAACTTATAGAATGAGTCTTTATAGAAATGAGATCAGAAGGGCTTCTAGTCACTGTACAGTGGTGGTGCAGGCCTTTTATCCCAGCACTCCCAAGGCAGAGGCAGGCAGATTTCTGAGTTTGAGGCCAGCCTGGTCTACATAGTGAGTTCCAAGACAGCCAGGGAAACCCTGTTTTGACACCTCATCCCTCCCCCTCCCCCCAAGTAAAAAGAATGGCTTTTAGGCTGTGGTCCAGCAAGTCCAATAATGACTGTTGACCAAAACAGTCCAGTAGTAGTTGTCCAGTCCACACACTGTGTGTCTCATCTGGTCTTCAGTATGTGCCAGAATGCTGGAGAAGTCACCTCTAAGGCAGACAGGAGTTAGAGGACGCTTTTGAGCACGCCTGTGTGCAAAGATCTAGTATGCTAGAACAGATAATAGAAGAAGCCAGGACTGGTACCAGAGGCAGGAAGGGGGAGGCTTGCGAGTTTGAGGCCAGCCTAGGCTACCTTAAAGTGAAGAACTGGACTTGCTAGTTAGAGTGAGAGCAAGCATGTATAAAATTCAGGCTGTCAGTAGAAGGTGTGGTCCAGATTAAAGGTGGAGCCTCTCACTTCAAATGATCTGGATTAGAAGTGGGGTCTTCCCACTTTAAGTGATTTAATTAAGAAGAAAAATAGTCGCTAGGCAGTGGTGGCGCACACCTTCAATCCCAGCGCTTGGGAGGCAGAGGCAGGCAGGTTTGTGAGGCCAGCCTGGTCTACAGAGTGAGTTCTAGGACAGCCAGGGCTACTGAGAGAAACCCTGTCTCGAAAAAACAAGCAAGCAAGCAAGCAAGCAAACAAACAAAACCCTTACGAGTGTCCCCAGCCATTTAGCTTTTAGTTAGTTCCAGATGTAGTCACCTGAGAAGACCCATCACATACAGTAAGTGCCCATGAAGTGCCCTTAGGGCTATTGTTCTACTTAAATACTTCAATAAAACCATCGTTTTTAGTCATTCATGTGCCAGAAATTATATATGCCACCATGACATAGCAGAAGACCAGGGACCTTCTTCCCAGCAGTGCTTGTGGGGGAGACCGACATACTAACAGTCACATACCAAAGTGGTCCCCTGGGAGAGCCCAGAGGAAGCGCACGATCTGGGAGAGAGGAGAGCAGAGAAACATTCTGGAAGAGATGTCAGAACTGAGACCCCGGGGAGCTATGTCTGTCAGCCAGGAAGCGAGAGGAAGGACATTCTAGAAATAAGGAACAACCTGTGCCCTTTTCTTATGGGCCTAGAGAGATCGGTGAAGCCCAGGGAAGACTCGTCTCAGGAGTCTGATTAACACGAGGCATCGATGGGAGGGAACAGGAAATGTGAGATGCTTTTGAGCAAGCACATGGGCTAAAATTTAGTATGCTAGAACAGTTACGGGGAGAAGCCAGACGCAGGAGCGGGAGGTTTGTGAATTTGTAGCCTGGGCTACAATTTTTTTTTTTTAAAAGATTTATTTACTTTTATTTTTCTGTGGTTGAGTGTTTTGCCTGCACGTACATGTGTGCACGGTGTGTGCCTGGTGCTAAAGGAGGCCAGAAGAGGGCATCAAACCTCTGGTACCGGAGGTGTGGATGGTTGTAAGCTGCTGGGTTGGTGCTGGGAATTGAACCCTTATCCTTTGAAAGAGCTGTAACTGCTCTTAACCTCTGAGTCATCTCTTCTGCTTGTAGATTTTTTTTCTTTGTTTGTTTGGTTTTTGCTTGCTTGCTTTGTCTGTCTGTCTGTCTGTCTTTCTGACAGAATCTTATGTATCCCTGGTGGCTTGAACTGGATGGATATGCATCCTCCTGCCTCTATCTCTCTAATTCTGGGATTATAGGTGTTAACTACCATGCTTCTTGTGTTACTTGGGCCTTGAACCCAGGGCTTCGTGCATTCAAGTCAGCTCTTTACCAACTGAGGTACTCCACCAGCGCAAGGCCCTGTCATTCCCCCCTTTTCCTGTTTCTCCTCCTTGTAGGATTTGTGTGTGTGTGTGTGCACGCGCGCGCGCACACGCGTGCACACACAAATAACAACATGTAGGGGTCAGAGGGCAACGTCTCGCATCAGTCCTTACCTCCCACCTTGTCTGAGGCAGAGTTTCTTGTTCACCGTCGTCGCCTGCCTGGCCCAGGGGCGTCCGTGTATTCCCTTGTTTCTGCTCCCCGTTTCAATGTAAGTAAGCTGGTGTTGCTGCCTTCCACCACCCTATCTATGTAGATTCAGGGGGATCTGAACTTTGCTTCTTTATCCCCTGAGCTATCTCCTTAGCCTTGAAGGTTTTATTTTGGTTTGTTTTTGACAGGCCCTTCCTGGATAGCTCAGGCCAGGGTGTAGTTGGATGGTGGCCTGCCAGTCCCCAGTGTGCAGTGTTCAGGGCTGAAGTAGAGGCTGGAAATGGGAGTTCTGTGGCTCGCCTAGGGGAAGGACAGAAATCAGCTGGAAGGTTCAGAGGGACAGACTTTCAAGCTCGTGTGGTGTGGGAGTTTCCTGGGGTATAAAAGTGGCCAGCCTCTATGAAGACACTAGGGAGGTTAGCATGCCTTAGGATCTGTGTCTGTTTATCTAGGAAGTCCATTCAGTAGACTGGGAGGTGAGGAGCCAGAGCTGGCCCTCGAATGTCATTTCCTTGGGGGTGCCAGGAAGCTACCCAATGGTTTAAGAGTGGGTATTGTTGTTTGCTTGAGCCTGGGGGGAGGGTGACAGGCTAGAGGCGTGGCATGTGGAAACTGAGTTCTGATAGGGGCAGAGGTCAAAGGGGTGGAGGTGTGAGCCCTGCGGGGAGATGATGGTGGATTTCTCTCTGTAGGATGGGAGCAAACTGATTAATGGTGGGGTGTGGCATCTGTTACCCCAAGAACTAGCATCTTAGCTTGAGTGTTGGTCCAGGCTTGTAATCTGAGTACTTGAGAGGCTGAGGCCAGGGGATCCTGATTTAGAGGTTACCCTGCGCTATAGTGAACCCTGTTTCAAAAGTACCCAAAAGTCTAAGTGGGTTGTATGCTTTTGTTACTGTTTATAGCCCTGGCTGGCCGTGAACTCATACTTCTCCTACCTCAGCCTCCTTGGGGCCGGGATTGCAGGACTGCGCACTGTGCCTGCCTGGGGACCCACTTCTTATAGATGATTGTGTTTCTTCTGGTATCAGACTTCCCAGACTCCTCCGGGAGTAAGAGTACCCCGGCTTCCTCCAGGGGCAGGGCAGGAGGCGGGGCTTAGGGTCAGATTTCTTTCTGGAATGGTGTGGCATAGAAGAAAGCAGAAACCTTGAGCTTTGGGAGGGAGGCTGCCGACCGGCTTTTGCCCTTGTTTTAAGTCCTTGATCAGACCTGGGTGTTTGGTGAAGGCTGGTGAGATTCTGGAAGATCTGGATTCTGGTTCTGCTGAATGGTTCTTGTGTGATCAACTGTGGGTCGGGGTCTGTATGTTATATCCCTGGGTTCTGGTCAGTGGAATCAAAGGCAAAGTAGTCAGCTGCTCTGTCTGTCTGTCTGTGCTGCAGCCTCCTCCTCCTCCTCTTCCTCCTCCTCCTCCTCCTCCTCCTCCTCCTCTTCCTCCTCCTCCTCCTCTTCCTCCTCCTCCTCCTCTTTGCTTTTGTTCTTTTGTTTTTTGAGATAGAATCTCACATAGCCCAGGCTGGTCTGGAACATACCAAAGATGACTCTTCTGACTGTTTCCAAAATATCGGGATTATAGGAGTGCCTCACTATGCCAGGCTTTGTGGTGTCATTTTATTTGTTTGTTTGTTTGTTTTTAGACTTATTGTATGCATGTGAGTGTTTTGCCTGGAAGTGTGTGTGCCTGGTGCCTGAGGTCAGAAGAGGGTGTCAGATCTCTGAAGCTGATGGTCATGAGCTCCTGTGTGGGTCCTGGGTATTGAACTTGGGTCATCTGCAGGAGCAACATGCTGTCTAAGATGGTGAGCCATCTCTCTAGCCCAGACCTTTTTTAATTTTTTAATTTTTTTTTTTTTTGTTTTTTGGATTTGGTTTTTTTGAGACAGGGTTTCTCTGTGTAGCCCTGGCTGTCCTGGAACTCACTCTGTAGACCAGGCTGGCCTCAAACTCAGAAATCCGCCTGCCTCTGCCTCCCAGAGTGCTGGGATTACAGGCGTGCGCCACCACCGCCCAGCTAGCCCAGACCTTTTTAAAAACAAAATTCTTATGTTTTTTGAGATTATAGTATAATTACATCATCTCCCTGCTTCCTTTCCTCCTTCGATATATCCCTCCTGTCTGTCTTCCAAATCTATGGCCCCATTTAAAAATTAATTGCTGATGTGTGTGTGTGTGTATGCATATATATATATATGTATATAAATCTATATTGCTCAGTACAGTTTCTTGTTTTGTTTTTGCTTATGAGCAAGCTCGTGCTCTGTTGCCCAGGATGGCCCTGAACACAGTCTTACTGGTCCTGCCACACCTGTGATTTAATTACATGTGTCATCATGCTTTTTGGGAGTGTCTTCATCCTGTCATCCAGCAACTGCTCAGGTCTTGCATAACCCTAGGCCTTGTGCCAAGGCGGTGTTTGAGAAGAAATTATGCCCAGGTCCTGGGTCCTGTGATCCTCCTAGACTGCAGGAGGGTAACCCTGGCCACACAGTCCTGGCACAGAGATTTAAAGTTATGCTGGGACGTGCGAATCCCAAAGAGAGGCTCCTAACTCAGCCCTGATCCATGGGGGTGGGCTTCCTGGAGGAGGCCCCCACACATAGAGCAGCTGTGCAGAGGCCTGGCTCCCCACGGAGCCAGGATTCCAGGCTTGATCCACTGCTCTAAGGGCAGTAAGAGATGGGATCACGTTCCACATGCCAGGTCAGGGGGCAAGCGTTTCTCCTAGGCTGAGAGAGCCGAGAAGGCCTTTTTTTTTTTTTTTTGATTTGTTTATTTTATGTATATGAGTACATTGTAGCTGTACTGAGGGTTGTGAGCCTTCAGGTGGTTGCTGGGAATTGAATTTAGGACCTCTGCTCACTCTGGTCAACCCCGCTGGCTCCGGTCAATCTTCCTTGCTCAGTTCTTGCTTGCTGCAGCCCAAAGACTTATTATAAATAAGTACACTGTAGCTGTCTTCAGACACACCAGAAGACTTCCTTATATCAGATTTCATTATGGATGGTTGTGAGCCACCATGTGGTTGCTGGGGTTTGAACTCAGGACCTTTGGAAGAGCAGTCAGTGCTCTGAACCACTAAGCCATCTCTCCAGCCCGCGAGAAGGCCTTTTAGAGGAGGAACACCGGGGCCCCTGTCAGATTGGGATGAAGCACTAGAGAGACCTCTTGTCACGCGTGGAAGGAGTCTGTGTCAGTGGCCCTGTTAGAAGAACAGTCACAGGGACAATGGCTGGGCCAGTCTTAGCACTGAGCACCCTGCCTCTGGGCTAGCGAATTATAGTCACCTTGTTGACCATTTACACCAGCCTTGGTGGGTAAGGAGAATTATTCCCTTGCTAAGGCTTACAAGACCACACAACCAAGGCAGGGTAGGTAGATAAGAAAGAGAGGAACTGAGAAAAGAGAGCACCCCGCCATTCCCCCTCACCAGCCCCCCCCCCCCCCCCGGGTTCGCTGTTGCTTTTGAGATATCTGGTTGTGCAGCTCAGCCGGCCTGGACCTTCGATTCTCTTACCTCAGGCTCCAGAGTGCTGGGATATTCTAAAAGACGACCCCTAAACTCGAGATCCTCCTGCCCGCCCGCACCTCCTCAGTCCGGAGCTGCAGGTGTGGGCAGCTAAGCCTGGTTCTGTGTAGCTGGGAGCCCAGGGCTCTGTGCACACCAGACAGGCTCTCTGCCCACTGAGTCACATCTCCAGCTCCCGACCTCAGCTCCCCTAAGAGTGGGAGCTTTCGGGCCGCCTGGTCCCTGGTGATGCTGTTTCTGGTAGAACACCCTGTGCGTGACGCTACATTCGAGGCCCTTCTTCCAAGTGCTCCAGAGGCAGAGGCAGGCGCATTTCTGTGGATTCGCAGCCAACCTGGTCTACAGATTGAGTTCCAGGACAGCCAGGGCTACACGGAGAAACCCTGTCTGGGGGGTGGGGGAGAAGTGACCAAAATTTTTTTTTCTTTTTCTGATCTCGTTGACCTCACCAGGGTGCCTAGGCTGGTGGTGAACATGCAGGTCCTCCCGCCTGCCCTTCCTCAAAACTGAACTAGAGGTGCAATCAGCCATGCTTGGCCCTACTTCTGCTTCTGATTTCTATGTTTTGCTGCTTGATTCCTATAAACTTCAACACAAATGACCAGAAACACACACACACACACACACACACAGAGAGAGAGAGAGAGAGAGAGAGAGAGAGAGATCAACCTCTCACAAATAAAAAATAATTCAGCGGGACTGGAGAGATGGCTCAGTGGTTAAGAGCACTGGATGTTCTTCCAGGAGTCATGAGTTCAATTCCCAGCAATCACATGGTGGCTCACAATCGTCTGTAATGGGATCTGGTGCCTCTTCTGGTGTGCACTCATAAGTGAATAAAAAAATGTTTAAAAATTACATATATAAAATTTACTTTCAAATTACATACATGCAAATGGTTAGCCCATTTCATTATTAATGCCCAGGTGGGAATCAGTCTTTCTTCTCTCTCTGCTGCATTTGAGGCCCTTGGGTTTGAGATAAAACCCAGGACTTTGGGCTTGCTAGGCAATCACTTTACCACTGAGCCACGCCCCCAGCCCCTCACTGGGGGATTCTAGGCAGGGGCTCTCCCACTGAGCCACGCCCCCAGCCCCTCACTGGGGGATTCTAGGCAGGGGCTCTCCCACTGAGCCACGCCCCCAGCCCCTCACTGGGGGATTCTAGGCGGGGGCTCTACCACTGAGCCACGCCCCCAGCCCCTCACTGGGGGATTCTAGGCAGGGGTTCTACCACTGAGCCACGCCCCCAGCCCCTCACTGGGGGATTCTAGGCAGGGGCTCTCCCACTGAGCCACGCCCCCAGCCCCTCACTGGGGGATTCTAGGCAGGGGCTCTACCACTGAGCCACGCCCCCAGCCCCTGGCCTAAAGATTTTGCTCATTTAACCCCAGTACTCTGGAGGCAGAGGCAGCAGATCTCTGAGTTTGAGGCCAGTCTGGTCTACAGAGTGAGTTCCATGACAGCCAGGGATACAAAGTGAGACAAACAAAAACAAACAAACAAAACAAAACAGAAAAAAACAAAAGGAAAAGGAAAAGGCTGTTGGCTGAGCTCCGTCACAGTTTCAGTAGGTCAGTATCCCACAGCTGGGAAGACCGCCTGAGAGGACAGTAGCTTGTCCTCCAGCCAGTGGTAGTTCAGGAGCGGAGCTGAGACTGATCACATAGTTTTCATGTGTGAATGTAGCAGCAAAGTCAGCGGCCACAGGAGACTCTGTGCGGGACAGGGCCGCACAGTGCTCCAGGCACCCCCCACAGTGCTCCAGGGGCCACGCAGTGCTCCAGGCACACCCCCCACCCCCCGCAGTGCTCTGGGGGCCCTGCAGTGCGGAGGCTCCCTCAAGGTGTGGTGATTTCTGAGGGAGGGCTTTGTGGATCCTCCGAGAAGGTGCGTGTGAGAACCCGGCCCCTGTGCTCACTTCCCAGCCCCGAGCCCTCGGCACCGGATCCTGCTGGACTTCCTTTTCCTGGACACGGAGTGCACTTACGACTACCTCTTTGTGTATGATGGTGATTCGCCCCAAGGCCCGCTGCTCGCTAGTCTGAGTGGGAGCACCCGGCCCCCACCCATCGAGGCCTCCTCAGGCAAGGTTCGTGGTGACGGGTGTGGGACCATGGTCTCCGAGTCTCTTGGGAGTGAGGGGGTCCTAGGAGCACACGCCTAGGAAGAAATGAAAAAGATTGGAAGGGACGGAAAAAGCCGGTCTGAGGGGATCAGAGAAGGCAGTGGAAGGCGGAGGAGAGGCAGAGTGCTGGGCCTGGCTGCCAATAGCTGTGATCCCTGCCCTTAGGAGACTGTAAGGGTTGATTTGAGACCAGCCTGGGCCCCATACGGAAACCCTGTCCCCAGCAGCAGCAACAGCCAGTTCCAGAAACACACAGAAAACAGGCAATGGAAGGCAGGGCGGGGCTGGGGATGCCCCTCGGATGGCAGAGTGTCTGCCTAGCATTCACAACCCCCTTCCCGGGGGTTCAGTTACCGGCACCCTATAAAATAAGGGTGGTTCTACACACCTCAGCAATTTGGTGTCATTTTCAGCTAGTGGGTTTGAGGCCAGCCTGGGCTAGATGAGATCCTTTTTTAAAAAGAGATTTATGAGTGGTCCATCTGCATGTACGCGTGCGTGCCAGAAGAGGGCATCAGAGCCAAATGTAAATGGTTATGAGCCACCATGTGGTTGCTGGGACTTGAACTCGGGACCTCTGGAAGATCAGCCAGCGCTCTTGACTGCTGAGCCATCTCTCCGGCCCCCATGGCATCTTTTCTTAAACAACAGAAGGAAGGCAGTGAGTTGTCCAGGGGCGGTGCGTCCGCCCCAGCCAGATGCAGCCTGCCGGGTTTACCCAGCCTCTTGTCGCGCAGATGCTACTCCACCTCTTCAGCGATGCCAACTACAACCTGTTGGGCTTTAACGCCTCCTTCCGCTTCTCCCTGTGCCCTGGAGGCTGCCAGAACCACGGGCAGTGCAAGGCCCCCGGAGTGTGCGTCTGCGAGCCGGGCTGGGGCGGTCCGGACTGTGGCCTACAGGAGTGCTCAGCCTACTGTGGCAGCCACGGCACCTGTGCCTCGGTGAGCTGCCTCCCACCGAGTCTCCCTGGGATCCTACTCTGTGACCAGACCTGCCAAATCTGGCTTAAACAGAGCCTTGTTCCATCCTGACCCTCCCTCCCCTCCCTGCAGCTGTGGGAGCCAGTGCCCTCTCCTTCCAGGTCCCCCCACGCCAAAGCCCGTGACTTCATCCCAACCCCACCTCCACCTGCTCCTGTCCCTTTGGACCTCACTTCTAGCTCTGTCCTCACGTCCAGCCAATTTCCCCCCGGGGGTAATGGCCCCGTGCTCCTTCAGGCTGGGGTCCCACCTCCCTCAGGCTGGGGTCCCACCTCCCTCAGGCTGGGGTCCCACCTCCTTCAGGCTGGGGTCCCACCTCCTTCAGGATACTCCCCCCTGGCAGTTTGTTTGGCCTTTGGTCCCTGCCGTGGTGGTTTTTGAGGCAGGGTCTCATTTTGTAACCATGGCGGCCTCCTCCTCCCTCAGCCTCCTGAGTGCTGGGGTTACTGACATGTCACCACGCCTGGATCCCTGCCACGACTTCTGTCCTTTCACCTCTCACCTGATTCCTCAGCTCTGCACCCCCAACTTGGGATCTGTATTATATTTGGAACCCCCTTTTCCTCAGTCTCCCCAGTCGGAGCTCACCCAGCCCAGGTGGACCATGGGCCTCACTAACATGTCCCCTTCTGTCTGTCCTTGCCTTTTCTGTGGGTCTGTCTGCTCTGCCCCACTTCTTTCTCCTTTGAGTTGTCCCTTTGTGTCTCCTGTCCCTCTCCCGTGTCCCCTGTTTTTTCTCTGTTTCTTTGACCATTCCCTTCCTGTCTTTCTTTTTCTACCCTGTCTGTCTTGGCTGTTTCTTTCTGTGTGTCCTGTGGCCCATATCTCTGTCTTTTTCTCTCTCTGCCCTTTTGTCCCGTTCCTCCCAGACCCTGGGACCATGCCGCTGTGAGCCTGGCTTCCTGGGACGAGCCTGTGACCTGCACTTGTGGGAGAACCAGGGGGCTGGTTGGTGGCACAGTGTGAGTGCCGGGGACCCCGCCTTCTCTGCCCGAATTGGGGCAGCTGGTGCCTTCCTGTCCCCACCAGGGCTGCTGGCTGTCTTTGGAGGTGAGCAGATGGGGAGAGGGTGAGATTGGAGGGTCTGGAGCCTGTCAGCCTGTGGCCAGGCTTTGAGAGCGCCCACCTCCTCCGCAGGCCAGGACCTCAACAAGGCCCTGGGTGATCTTGTCTTGTACAACTTCTCCACGAACACCTGGGAGTCCTGGGATCTGGCGCCTGCCCCGGTATGGACCATCCTCTGCCCTGGCTGGGGCCTGCCCACTCATGACCCATCACTCTGCCACCGCGGACTGGACACTGCATCTGGATGCCTGCTTCTCTCTGTCTCTGTCACTGCACATTCTGAGATTTTTTTTCTTGCCCCCCATCTTTCTGGGTGCTCTCGTCCTCCCTCCCTCTCCCCATCTGTCCCCTGTTCTCTTTCCTTCGCCTCTGCCTTTCCTCAGCCAGACTCCCTCCCTCTCTCTCTCCCTCCTCCCTCCCTCCTTCTCTCTCTCCCTCCTTCCCTCCCTCCCTCTCTCCCCCTCCTTCCTTCCCTCCCTCCCTCTCTCCCCCTCCTTCCTTCCCTCCCTCCCCCTCTCTCCCTCCTTCCTTCCCTCCCTCTCTCTCTCCCTCCTTTCCTCCCTCCCTCTGTCTCTCTCCCTCCTTCCCTCCCTTCTTCTCTCTCTCCCTCCTTCCCTCCCTCCCTCTCTCTCTCCCTCCCTCCTCCCTCCCTCCTTCTCTCTCTCCCTCCTTTCCTCCCTCCCTCTGTCTCTCTCCCTCCTTTCCTCCCTCTCTCTCCCTCCCTCCCTCCTTCCCTCCCTTCCTTTATTTTGAATTAAGGACTTAGGCTGATATGAATCTCAGTCTGTAGCCCAGGCTGGCTTGAATTCATGGCAGTCCTCCTGCCTCAGCCTCCCGAGTGTTGAGATTAGAACGGCAGGCCATAGCCTGATCTGGTCTCAAGTTCACTACATGGCCCAGGCTGGCCTTGAGCTCCCTCTCCTCCTGCCTCTGTCTCTGTCTCTGCCTCTCAAGTCCTGGACCTCCAGTCAGCACCCCCCCAGTTGGCTTGTCTGCTGTTCCCTGTCTGCATCTCTCTGATCTGGCCCTCTCCGGTGTGTCACCCTCTGTCCCCTTGTCTCTTCCCCACAGGCTGCCCGTCATTCCCATGTGGCCGTGGCCTGGGCTGGCTTCCTGGTGCTGATGGGTGGTGAGCTGGCCAATGGCTTGCTAACCAATGATGTGTGGGCCTTTAGCCCCCTGGGCGGAGGCCACTGGGAGCTCCTGGCACCACCTGCTTCCGGTCCCTCTGCGCCCCCGGGGCTGGCCGGCCACGCAGCTGCTCTGGTAGATGACAACTGGCTGTATGTGTCTGGTGGCCGCACTCAGCATGACCTCTTTTCTTCCGGCCTCTTCCGTTTCCGCCTGGACCACAGCGGCAGGGGCTTTTGGGAGCAGGTGATCCCGGCAGGTGGGCGGCCCCCTGCTGCCACTGGCCACTCTATGGTGTTCCATGCCCCATCCCGTACTCTGCTGGTCCATGGTGGACACCGGCCTTCCACTGCCCGGTGAGTAACGTGTCCTATACCCTGTTCGTTGGCCACAGCAGCCCAGGACTCCATGACCTTAATCTTTAGAAGTCTGCTCATTGACAGACTCCTGGATTCAGGCGTTACCTCTGTCGTGGACCATTTGTCTGTCTCTTCTCTTTATCTGATTTGCGTCTGTTCCCTCGCTCGCCCTGGGATGGCGCTCTGATCCTTTCCTCAGGCTGACTAGTCACTCTCCCCACGCTTCCGCTCCTCCTCCAGCTCCTATCAGATTATGCAAGATGCCAGACCCTGCTCAGACCTGGGTCCTGCCCACAGTGGATGTCTAGTCAGGATGGGAGGATGGGATACAGACATGGTCATGGCCAGCCTCAGTGCTGGGTGACGCTAGAGGAGAGAAGGAAGCCCTCCTTGTCCCGGGCCCCGGCCTGTCTCTTCCCTGTAGGTTTTCTGTGCGGGTGAATTCCACTGACCTCTTCCATGTGGATCGGCGTGTGTGGACCACGCTGAAGGGCCGGGATGGGCTCCAGGGTCCACGGGAGAGAGCCTTCCACACTGCCAGTGTTCTAGGAAACTACATGGTGGTCTATGGTGAGGTGATTTCCCTAGATCCTGTCTGCCTTCCAGGGGCCTGAGCCCACCCTGAGCTGAAACCTCCCTCCCTCCCCCAAGGCTTGCCCGAGCCCACCTGCAGATGCCACTCAGCCTGGGCCCCCTCCCTCTCCCGAGGCTTGCCAGCGGTGCCCTTTCTTCTCTTCCCAGGGGGCAACGTGCATACCCATTACCAGGAGGAAAAGTGTTATGAAGACGGCATCTTCTTCTACCACCTTGGCTGCCACCAGTGGGTGTCAGGGGCCGAGCTGGCTCCGCCAGGAACCCCTGAGGGTGAGTCTCTGTCTCCACTGTTTTCCTAAGGGCTTTTGAAGATCTCTGAGTTCTAGGAGGAGACGCCTCAGTCATTACCTTGGCGGGTGAGGCATCCTGTGGGAATGGAATAGCTTCTGGAGGCGAGCCGAGCCTGGGCAAGGACAGGGGACAGGGTGGGGACCAGGAAGCAGATGTGCGGCACTGAACCTGGGTTCTACTTTTTATTTTTAAATGTGTGTGTGTGTGTGTACACGTGCGCACGTGTGCAGTGTGCACATGTGGAAGCCAGAAGACAACCTCAGGTATTCGCCTCAGGAACACTGTCCACCTTCTTTGAGTCAGGGTCTGTCACCCGCTAGGCTAGTCTGGCTGCCCAGTGATCCTAGGCCTCTGCAGTGCTGGGTTTACAGATGTGCCGCCATGCCTGGCCTTTCTGTGGCCCTACTGGGTGTCTAGCGCCAGCCCTGATGCTGTGAGGTAAGCAGTTCACCAACTGAGCCGCCTTCCCGGCCCCAGAACGAACTTTGGTTCTCCTTGGAAGTTTGCTGGTTTGCAGCTGCCCTGAGAAGCAGGGACTTAATGGTAGTAGTGGACAAGAGGTAGAGCCAAGGGCTGGAGGTGAAGAGCACTGACTGCTCTCCAGGGTCCTGAGATCAATTTCCAGCCACTGCACGGTGGCTCACAACCATCTGTAATGGGATCTGACGCCCTCTTCTGGTGCGTCTATAGTGTGCTCATACAAATACAATTATTGGAAAAAAAAGTGGTAGACACAAGATGGCTACCTTCAAACAGGCGTCTACTCAGAGCCGCACCTTCGCATCCATGGGGCTGGGTTCAGATGTGGCTGTCGCCTGGGCTGTTGTGAAAGAAGTTGAATGGATACATGATGGGTAAATAGTACAGTGGAGACTTTACTTCAACACAGTCTTCCTTCAGGATTGTTCTTTTAAATTTTTAAAAAATTTTTTTTTCTGGGAGGTGGTGGCACACACCTTTAATCCTGGTCCTCGGGAGGCAGAGGCAGGCAGATTTCTGAGTCTTAGACTAGCTTTATCTAGAGTGAGTTTCAGAACAGCTAGGGTTATACAGAGAAACTCCGGCTTGAAAAACAAAAAACAACCCCCCCCCCCAAAAAAAGTGATTTCCCCACCATAGGCTGCAAAGATTGCTCAGTGGTTAAGTACTTGCTATGTAACATGAGGACTTAAGCTCAGATCCCAAGTACCCATGTAAATGCCGGACATAGCCACACATGTATGTAACTCCAGTGTGTGTGTGTGTGTGTGTGTGGCGGGGGGACAGACAGACATGTGTGGGGCTTGCTGGCTGGCTGTGCTCTCTGAGCAGGGAGCTTCCGGCTTAGGGAGGGAGGAGAGCCTTCTCCTTGCCTCTGCATGTGCACACACGACTGTGTACAACGCACACCACACACCACACACCACACACATAAAATAGTAAATTAGAGAAGGCTGCAATATCTTGGCAGGCACGGTATACACACTCTATTCCCGAGGCTTGGTAGGCGGAAGGAAGCAGGATATGGAGTCTGCATCTAGACAGGGCTCTATGCAGTGGCTCTCTCTCAAAGTCCAGCCCGAGGGAGGAGCGTGGCTTAGTGGTACAGCCCTGGCTTAGACTGCCAGAGAGGGGCTGGGTGTGGCTCACTGGTGGCGCTTGCCTGGCCTGTGCAAGGCCTTGGATAAGATCTTTAGCCTTGAAAAAAAAATGCATGTGTACATACACATGTACAAATTTCCTATTTCTCGGACTTAGACCCAGGCGCTTACAAAGGATAGGTCAGTAGGACATCAGGGAAGCCGTGATTCACTTTCTATGAGCAGAAAGGGGTTTTCTTGGTTTGCTTTTGGTGAAAGCACCAGGCTGCTCTGGATCTAAGTGCTCGGTGTGGATGGCCTTGGCCACTTGGCTCCCAGGTCCCAGCTAGGCCCCTCCTACTGCTTGTTTGTCTTTTGTGTGTGTGTGTGTGTGTGTGTGCCCGCGCACATGTTCCCAAGCCAGAGTGCATGTGCCCGTGAGAGTGTGTGTGCCGTGCACATGTCAAGCCAGAGTGTGTGTGCCCGTGCACATGTTCCCAAGCCGGAGTGTGTGTGTCCAAGCACATGTTCCCAAGCCAGAGTGCGTGGAGAGCCCGATAGCCTGCAGGGGTCAGTTCTCTGTCCCCCATGTGGGTCCCAGGGATTGAACTCCGTTGTCACACTTGGTGGCAGGCACTTTTACATGATGGACCAGCGCGCTGGCCTCTTGCTGGCCTTTTGTAGATGTCACCAACTACCGTTGAACTGTATCTACTCACTTCACATTCTCAGAGCGGCTGAATCTGAGACCACCCTGTGCCTGCAGATTGAGATCCTCTCTCTTCCTTACCCCCTCCCTCCCTTCCCCCCCCCCCCCACCTCCCTCTGGGGTGGTTCAGTTGAAGGCAAAGAAACCAAGACTTGGCAAAAGTTGAGTCTCCTGCCCAGAGCCATACAGCTCATGACTGATGTATGACTTGAATCCATGTCTGTAACAAAGATCATACATTGTTTGAGGTGGTTTAAGCAGGCGTACTGGGCCTCTGAAGAAAATAAGCAATGCAGAGCCAGGCAGGCTGGGAGGATTTCCGTGCCTAGGTAGAGGCTAAAGCTGCAGTAAGCGGGCTGGACTGGGTGAGGGGCGCGAGCTGGGAGGGCAGGAGCCGGGAAGGTCTGATGCTGTGACTGTGTTCTAGGCCGAGCAGCGCCACCTAGTGGTCGTTACTCACATGTGGCGGCTGTTCTTGGTGGCAGCGTCCTGCTGGTGGCCGGGGGCTATAGTGGCCGGCCTCGTGGGGACTTGATGGCCTACAAGGTGCCCCCCTTCGTGTTTCAGGCACCTGCCCTGGATGTGAGCACTGGGGTGACGGGGAAGGGGGTGGCTGTGGGTCTCTGCAATGAGGAGTGATTGGAGAGACGTGGGCAGAGTACGGGGTTTCTGAGGGCTGAGGGAGGAGTGGGGTGGGACCCTCAAGGTTCTGAGCATTTTGGGTTAACTGGGGCAGTCCCAGGGAGCGAGCCTTGGCAGATGCTCCCGGTCTTGAGCAGTGTCCCTTCCTGCGTTCCGTGTCTGCAGTACCACCTGGACTATTGCTCCATGTACACCGACCACAGCGTCTGCTCCCGGGACCCGGAATGTAGCTGGTGTCAGGGCGCTTGCCAAGCCGCGCCTCCTCCTGGGACTCCCTCAGGAGCTGTGAGTGACTACCCCAAGCTGGCCGGCCACTGGCACGAGACCTGCCTTTAACTCCCCCTGCCTAAGTGGTCAGCCATCCAAGGCCCTCATCCCTGCCTCCTGACTGCCGCCCACCCAGAGCCTGCACCTCTCTCTGAGTTTAAGACCCTGTCCCTGGCTCTTGAGTTCCTGTAGACCAACCCTGCTATTTCCTGATGGCCGCCAGGCCGCCCCTCCCCAGACCGAATCCACAGCTCTTGTCAGATCTCCTGAGACCCAGAGGACAGTGTAGATTGACTCTTCCTTGCAGTGTCCAGCGGCCAGCTGCCTGGGCCTGGGCCGCCTGCTGAGTGACTGCCAAGCCTGCCTGGCCTTCAGCAGCACCACAGCCCCTCCCCGGGGGCCTGGCGCCCTAGGTTGGTGTGTGCACAACGAGAGCTGCCTCCCTCGGCCGGGTGAGTGGCCAGCGGCTGTGGGGGAGGGGCTGGGAACACCTCATACTGACCCTGCAGCCTCCCGTACCCCTGTCCTCTCAGAGCAGGCCCGCTGCCGAGGGGAGCAGATCTCAGGCACCGTGGGCTGGTGGGGGCCGGCACCCGTCTTCGTCACGTCCCTGGAGGCGTGTGTCACCCAGAGCTTCCTCCCTGGCCTGCACCTGCTCACCTTCCAGCAGCCCCCCAACGCCTCTCAGCCTGACAAGGTGGGGGCCGGTGGGCCTGGGGTGGGGTGGGGCTTACAGACCTAGGGTCGCTTCTGTTCAAATGAGTCCTTCTTGGGGACAATACTGGGATGGAGCTTGGGGCTTTGCACATAGTAAGTGTCCATGCTCCCCACCCTCAGGCCGAGCCCCACCCTAGCCCTCACTGGGAATCTGCAGGAAGGCGCCCAACTGCTGAGCTAGAGTAACAGGGTTCTTTTACTTCTTATTTTGAGGCAGGGCCTTCTAAGGTTGCCCAAGTTTGTCTAGAACCCAGTCTGTTCCAAACAGACCTCACATTCACCTTTCTTCTTAGCCTCCCCAAAGGCAAAATAGTAATCCCGTGCCTTGAGGGCCTACATTTAAAAAAAAAATCTGGGAGAAATAGCAAATAAAAGCAAAAGATTGTAGAACAAGCTGGGCACTGTGGCACACGCCTTTACTCACAGCCCTTGGCAGTCAGGGCAGGTGGATCTCTGTGGGTTCGAGACCAGCCTGGTCTACACAGTGACTTCCAAGACACCCAGAGCTATATAGACAAACCTTTTTCTCAAAACAAGCAAAACAAAACAAAACAAAAAAGATTGTAGGACAATTTATTTTTTGCCATTCCTAACTCAAGTCTAGATTTATTTACCAATTGCCCCCTGTCTTCCTCTTCCCTGAACCCTTGGCCATAGATTTACCACCTGTGGGCATCCAATGGAGTCAGGCAGTGTGCCTACTCTGTGCAGGTAAAGTGCCTACTCCGTGCACGTAACGTGCCTACTCTGTACAGGTAAAGTGCCTACTCCGTGCACGTAACATGCCTGCTCTGTGCAGGTTCTT
This sequence comes from Apodemus sylvaticus, assembly GCF_947179515.1. NCBI lineage: Eukaryota > Metazoa > Chordata > Mammalia > Rodentia > Muridae > Apodemus > Apodemus sylvaticus. The sequence continues at coordinate 189,004,301 of NC_067472.1, read as the reverse complement.
TCACTGAGCACAGGGTCTTCAGGGCTTCTCTGTGCTGTAAGGACACTTGGAAATGGATTTCCGGCTGGATGTGCTAGGACATCGCTGTGGTCCCAGCGCTCGGGAGGCTGGCTAAGGCAAGAGAGGAGAATCTTGAAATTCAAGTCACCCTGTACTGTAGTGAGACTCCATCTCAGAGACAAAACGAAAAATCCAAAGAGCTTCATTGCCCCATGGCGGAGAAGGCGTGGTGGCCAGCGTGCCAGGCAGCCCGGAGGCAGAGAGGCGGCCCTGGTGCTGAGCCTGCTTACCTGGCTAATTCTGGTACCGCTCACATTTTGCAGGGGTTTTCCACCTCAGTTCACTCAGTTGAGCGATTCCCTCACATCCATGCTCATAGGTTTCCCTCCTAGTGACTCGGAGTCTCTTCAGGTTGACAGTCGAGTTAACCCCGCACAGTAAACGTGGCAATCCTCCTGCCTCTGCGCACTCTCCCCCCCCCCCCGCCAGTACTGTATTAAAGGCATGTGTACCACACTCAGCCTGCCTTTTCTCAGTATATCCAGGCATGCTGTTGAGTGACAGAATGTAGGAAATGCTTTCACTCTTTTTGTTAGTTGGTCTTGTTTTTGAGACGTAATATCCAGGCTGGTGCCCATAGCCTAGGCTCAAGTGACCTCCCTTGTCTGCCTCCTGGGTGGCTGACACTGTAAAGCACACATTCCTCTGTGCCCCCCTCCCTCTCTGAAACAGGCTCTCTTGGAGTCGAGGCGGGCCTCAAATTTGCTATGCAGCTGAGACTGGCCTTAGATTCCTGACGTGCCTTCTGCTATCTCCTAAGTACCCAAGTTACAAGCCTCAGCCACTGTGCCGTCCTGCCCTTCTTATTTTGGACAGTTATATAATACTTCCATATATAATATTATATATAAATATGTATAAAGTTATATAATATTATAATATTATAATACTTTACATTTCAATGGTATGCCGATGTGCATTTATTTAGTTACTTGTTTTTGGAGATAAGGTTTGGCTGTGTAGCCCAGGCTGGCCTCCTAAGGGTCAACAAGTCTAGGTCCTGTAAGTTACATAAATGGGGTCCAGTGATGAATCCTTGGGTTGTTCTGTTTGTTATTACAGAGGCACACTCTAGCAAGCAAATAAATCTTGTGCTGTGTGATCATTTGGAAGGGCATGGGCATGCTGGGAAAGAAGGAATCTGAGGACAAAGGTGCCAAAGGCGCCAGTCTTTAAGCCTAAAAGACATGTTTTGTTTTGTTTGCTTTTTTTTCGAGACGGTTTCTCTGTGTAGCCCTGGCTGTCCTGGAACTCACTCTGTAGACCAGTCTGGCCTTGAACTCACAGCCTCCTTCTGCCTCTCACATACCAGTATTAAGGGTGTGTGCTACCTTACCTGGCTAGTTTTGAAGATTGACATGTATGACTAGTGAGTGTGTACATGTAGGTCAGAGGACAGCACATGGAGCTGACTGTCTTCTCCTGGTTTGTGGAGGCTCTGGGCCTGCGCTCAGATCTCTCTGCCCCTGAGGCATCTTGCCAGCCCCTCAGTCTTTTGAGTTTTACTATGACCTGAAGATGAGGCTGGGTTGGGCCCAAGGTGGAACCTGTTCATATTCTCTGAATTTGGCCCCTAGAGGGACGATGGGCAAGTCGCTCTAATTCAGTCCTGTCTCTGTCTCAGTCGGCAAAGGTGGTTTGGCCGTCCTGTCTCCTCTGGTTCTGGCGTGGCCTGAGGGGTGTGTTCTCGGGGACAGTCCATCCACGGCAGAGAGGGACTGACACATCTATCCCATCTCCGCATGGTACAGGTCTCCATTGTCCGCAGTACAACTATCACCCTGACACCCAGCCCAGAGACAGATGTGTCCCTAGTCTACCGAGGCTTCATCCACCCCCTGCTGCCGGGAGGGCCAGGTGGCCCTGGGGCTGAAGATGTGGCAGTGTGGGCTCGGGCCCAGCGCCTCCACGTTCTGGCCCGGATGGCCAGAGGCCCCGACACTGAGAACATGGTGAGGCTAGAGCGTTCTGGGGTGATTTTTGGTAAATATGGAAGTGAGTGTGACTCTGTGGTGACGTCAGGGTTCGGTAGACTCTATCCTTAAGAAGGGGCTGTGGGGTTTCACCTATGAGCAGACGTTGGAGGAATTGTGGGTAGGGTGAGAAAGGTTTGAGTGACAAGCGAGATTTCCCTGAGGAGACGGGTCATGGGGAGGGGTGGGTGGCAGCTTCCCAAAGTCCAAGGACCCCTGAAGTCCTCTTCCTCCGGGGAGGAACTGGGGTTCTCGGAGGGATTGGGTGTCTAAAGAAGGACCGCAGAGAGTTGTGAGGTCTTGTTTCTTTCTCACCCCGCGGCAGGAGGAGGTGGGACGCTGGGTGGCTCAGCAGGAGAAGGAGACGCGGCGACTGCAGCGCCCCGGCTCCGATCGCCTCTTCCCACTGCCGGGGCGAGGCAACAAGTACGCCGTGGAGATCCGAGGCCAGCTCAACGGCTCGGCAGGCCCCGGGCACAGCGAGCTCACCCTCCTGTGGGATCGCACCGGAGTGCCGGGCGGCAGCGTGAGTCTCGCCTCTAGCTCTATTCCTAGGCTTTAGCAGAACATCCTCTAGGCTTCCCAAGTTCCAAGCGCGACAGGATTTCAAGTCACTTGATTCTGACTTCTGCTTCCAACCTCACCTTGAGCCCACCAAACTCTAACATTCGACGCCAGGCCCTCATAGGATTTCCATGTTCTTTTCTGGAACATGCTAGGATGGAACCCAGGGCCTTGTATGTGCTAGCAGGAGCTCTATCCCTGAGCCACGCCCCCAGCCCCTCACTGGGGGATTCTAGGCAGGGGCTCTATCCCTGAGCCACGCCCCAGCCCCTCATTGGGGGATTCTAGGCAGGGGCTCTATCCCTGAGCCACGCCCCCAGCCCCTCCCTGGGGGATCCTAGGCAGGGGCTCTACCCCTGAGCCACGCCCCCAGCCCCTCACTGGGGGATGCTAGGCAGGGGCTCTACCCCTGAGCCACGCCCCCAGCCCCTCACTGGGGGATGCTAGGCAGGGGCTCTACCACTGAGCCACGCCCCCAGCCCCTCACTTGTGGATCCTAGGCAAGTGCTTTACCCTGAGCTATACCTAACCCCTACCCTTATTCTGTCTTCTGTCCCTATCTTACTTCTCTGCCCTTGGCTCCTGTTCTGCATGCTTTGGTCTCTAGTCTCTGAGTCCTTCGGACTGTGGCCCCTTTCCTCTGCTGGTTTCCTGAGTCCCTGCTGTAGCTTCATGCTGTCTCCGAACCTTTAACTGCAGTCCTCATTTCCTGTGGACTCTGCCCGAGACCTAACCCTGCCCACATGCCCGCCCTAGGAGATCTCCTTCTTCTTCCTGGAACCCTACCGCTCGTCCGCCTGCACCTCCTACTCCTCCTGTCTGGGATGCCTGGCCGATCAGGGCTGTGGCTGGTGCCTCAACAGCGCCACCTGTCACCTGCGTCAGGGCGGGGCCCACTGTGAGGATGACGGGAGCGGCGAGTCCCTGCTGGTGCTGGTGCCTGCCCTCTGTCCACTCTGTGAGGAGCATCGTGACTGCCACGCCTGCACCCAGGTGTCTACTGGGCCACTGGAGGGAGTGGGGTATTTCGTAAAGGAGGCAGATGGTCAGGCCTGCCAGCTCCCCCTGGTGCCACCCCTCTTCCTCTGCTCGATGCCTGTTTTGGGGTAGAGTTAATTCCAGTGGCCTCAGGGAGCCATGGCCCCGACCCGCCGTCCTTCAGCCCACGCACAGCCGAGTTTCACTGGCGTCCGATACATCCCTCTTCTCTCTGATGCTCAGTCTTGCTTGCTGCATAGACTGGGCTGGCCTCCAACTCGTGGGCTACTTCTGCCTCAGCCTCCCGATGCTGGGACCAACGCCACGTGGCACGAGGTCGGGCTTCCGGCGGGCTTTGCGTAAGCTCCTGGTCTGGTGCCTGAGGCTGGGAAATTAAATGCCTGTTTGCCCTTCTCTGGATCCAAAGGATTTTCCATCTACCTGCCCCTCCCTCCTGACAGAAGTACTGTTGTCCACAGGGCGGGAGCTAGGTAGACAGGCAGCGGCTGTGACTGGAGGTGGCTGCAGGGCAGCCAGCGCTGGTTGCGGTAGCTCAGGGGCAGGAGGGAGAGGCAGCTGGGTTTGGGTGGGTGACGGGCTGAGTTCTCACCGCGTCCCTCTACCCCAGGACCCCTTCTGTGAGTGGCATCAGAGCACCAACCGCAAAGGGGACGCCGCATGCAGCCGGCGAGGCCGTGGCCGGGGCGCTCTGAAGAACCCAGAGGAATGCCCCCCACTCTGCAGCCAGTGAGCCCGGCTAGGTCCAGGGTGGGGTGGGTATGCGTGGGGTGGGCTGGCGTGACCTGGCCCTGCTCTCACCCCCCAGACGCCTGACCTGTGAGGACTGCCTGGCCAACTCCAGCCAGTGTGCCTGGTGTCAGTCAACACACACCTGTTTTCTGTTCGCCGCCTACCTGGCCCGGTACCCACACGGGGGCTGCCGTGGTTGGGACGACAGGTACCCTCCAGTGCTGGGTGGCGACAGGGGGTCCCCGGCTAGGGGCGTGGCCTGGGCGCTGACCCCAGCGCTTATCACTCTACAGTGTGCACTCAGAGCCGCGGTGCAGGAGCTGCGGTGGCTTTTCGACTTGTCACGAGTGTCTACAGAGCCACGAGTGTGGTTGGTGTGGCAACGAAGACAACCCCACTCTGGGCCGGTGAGGACTTGGCTGGTTGGGTGGGCCTCCTGGCTCTCCCGCTGTTTCTCTGCCCTGCTGCCCTGTCCTCCCTCTGTGACTGCCTTCTGCGTCCACACTGCTGTCTCCTGTCAGCCATCTAGCTTCCCTGGCTGTCTTCTTCTGCCGGTCTCCAGCTCTGTCTCTCTCTTTTTTCCTATGTCCTGAGATATGCTTTGATCTCTTACTCCACAGGTGCCTGCAGGGGGACTTCTCTGGACCCCTGGGTGGGGGGAACTGCTCCCTCTGGGTGGGAGAGGGCCTGGGGCTGCCTGTGGCTCTCCCTGCCCGCTGGGCTTACGCCCGCTGTCCCGATGTGGATGAATGTCGCCTGGGCCTGGCGAGGTGTCACCCGCGGGCAACCTGCCTGAACACGCCTCTCAGCTACGAGTGTCACTGCCAGCGCGGCTACCAGGGCGATGGCATCACACACTGTAACCGCACGTGAGTGACGCGCAGGTTGCCATGGAAACGTTGCCTCCGGCCTGGAGCTCAAGCCAGAGGGAGGACGTGACCCTGGTAGTGGGCTCTCACCTGAACCAATGTCCCCAGTTAGCGTGGGGTTCCCACCTTGCAGACGAGGACCTCAGTGGAAGGGCAGGGTACCTGAGGAAACTCTAGTAACCATAGAAGCAGGATACTCCTGGGTGGTGGGCCGTAGCCTTCAGAATTACCATGGAGACAGATGGAAGAGGACCTAGTTGGAAGGGGGTTTTCATAGTGCTGTTGTGTGGTTTCTATGGAGACAGGTATCACCACGTGTGAGAGGGTTGCCTTGGAAACGCGTTTACTTGCACAGCACAGGACCATTGAGAGAGGCAGGCAGTTGTGAGAGCGTTGCAGCGGGTGGAGAGGCTGGGGTTCTCTGACAACTCTGGGTCCACCCAGCCCTTTCCCCCTGCCTCCACATGGTTCCTCAGGTGCCTGGAAGACTGTGGCCACGGGGTGTGTAGCGGTCCCCCGGACTTCACGTGTGTGTGTGACCTGGGCTGGACCTCAGATCTGCCCCCGCCCACGCCTGCTCCAGGGCCCCCTGCCCCTCGTTGCTCCCGGGACTGTGGCTGCAGCTTTCATAGCCATTGCCGCAGGCGGGGACCCGGCTACTGCGACGAGTGCCAGGGTAAGCCGCGTGCTGAGCCTCACGGCCAGCCTTGTAGGGACCCCTTGCTTTCCCAGGACGCCAGCTTCTTCCTCTCTGAGGCTCCCCTCGGTCGTGCTGCGACCCTGTGCCCGCGACCCCGTGCCCCAGTCCCCGCTCCTGTCCCTTCTCTCTATCTTGACCTCACGCCCCCTTGGCCGCTCTGTCGGGGCTCGCTCTCTCTTTCCTGGCCTAGGGCTTGTTTGACTCTTTGAAGCAGCTTGGGAGGGGGTCTGCGATCACCTGAGTCAGGTGGTCTGGGACCCTGTCTGTCCTCGCTCCTGACTTTCTTTGTTTCCTGCCTGCTGGGACCTCCACAGACTGGACGTGGGGGGAACACTGTGAACGGTGCCGGCCTGGCAGCTTTGGCAATGCAACCGGCTCTGGTGGCTGCCGACCCTGCCAGTGTAACGGGCATGGAGACCCACGCCGTGGCCACTGTGACAACCTCAGTGGGCTCTGCTTCTGCCAGGACCATACCGAGGGTGCCCACTGTCAGATCTGCTCCCCAGGATACTATGGGGACCCCCGGTAAGTAAAGACCATGTGGGGCTTGGCAGAGAGGGGTTTCGGGGCCCCATGGGTAGGACAGGGGTTTGACGCTGACTTTCATTTCTTTCTGCAGAGCCGGGGGCTCCTGCTTCCGGGAGTGTGGGGGTCGTGCCCTCCTCACCAACGTGTCCTCGGTGGCTCTGGGCTCCCGCCGCTTTGGGGGACTTCTCCCTCCAGGTGGTGGGGCAGCAAGAGCTGGGCCCGGCCTGTCCTACTGTGTGTGGGTTGTCTCGGCCACAGAAGCGCTGCAGCCCTGTGCTCCTGGGACCCTCTGTCCCCCACTCACCCTCACCTTCTCTCCAGACAGCAGCACTCCGTGCACAGTGAGTACCCAGGGGTCTAGGACTCGGTGTATAAGCCAGAACCATGTCCCCTTCCCAACCTGGGTCTCCTAAATAGGTCCCGACCCGCATGCCACTGGTTTGTTTATTTGTTTGTTTGTTTGTTTCTAAAACCTCGGTCAGTCATCCAGGCCTTTGTTCTGGGCGCTTTTCCTGTGTCCTGAGCTCCTCATTCTTCTGATCCTCAGGCGCCTCCTCCCAGACCAGGCATGGCCGCTTCTTAGTCCTCGTGTGCACGCTCTGATTCATTAGTAGTGGGTCTCACTACTAAATTACTACTGTGCATTTAGAAAGAGCTTTGGTGCCAGAGTGCCTGGTCTTCATCTGTGTCTGCTTTGGATGCAGGGCAGGAGGAAGCCTCCGTGCTTGGAACTTAATGGTGCACATGGTGTTGAGAAAGCCTGCTCTGGGCTCGGTTGTCCACCCCCCCTCCCCATCGTGTGTCCGTCTGTCTGTCTCTGTCTCTCTTTGGTATAGACTCCTACCATGTAGCCTGGACTCACAGTGATCACAGTCCTGCCTCACCGTCCCATGTTGTTGAGATCTGAGGGACATCCCCCACACTCTGTTCTCTCCCTTTGAAGCCCTGGTCTCCCGGACCCCAAGCAGTTCCCACACTCTTAACTCTGCTCCGTTTCAGCTGAGCTACGTCCTGGCCTTTGATGGGTTCCCACGCTTCCTGGATACGGGTGTCGTCCAGTCGGACCGGAGCCTCATAGCGGCCTTCTGTGGCCAGCGGCGGGACAGACCTCTCACTGTGCAGGCTTTGTCCGGTATGGGAGCTTGAGGGGGTGAGACTGGTCAGTCTCCGACTTCCCCTCATCCTTCGGGGTTGGGGTGGAATCCGGTCCAGGCTCCCGTGGGTGGGTGCTAGGCAGGTTCTCCCTGCTGATCCACACCTCTAGCCCTCACTGCTCGATTCCAGACAAGCACCCTCCCCCCTCAAGCTGCATTCCAGCCCTGTTCTGAGCTTTTTTAAACTTAAAAAATATGTTTTTAAAACTGGGCTTTGGCCGGGCGGTGGTGGCGCACGCCTGTAATCCCAGCACTCTGGGAGGCAGAGGCAGGCGGATTTCTGAGTTCGAGGCCAGCCTGGTCTACAGAGTGAGTTCCAGGACAGCCAGGGCTACACAGAGAAACCCTGTCTCAAAAAAAAAAAAAAAAAAAAAAAAAAAACCCAAACCAAAAACCAAACAAACAAACAAACAAAAAATCCCCTGGGCTTTGTATGCCGAGCTTCTGCGCCTGACATTGACGGGATTTAGGACCCAGGTTCCAGCTCAGGGAGTGACACGGGTTTCAGGTGAGCCAGTGCTTTTCCTGGGTGACACGGCTTCTCTCCACCTCTGGACTTGAGTTGAGAGAAACAGGATTTGGGCTGCATGGGTTGGTTTTGGAGAAACCAGTGTCTGAGGCACTGGCGTGGGGACCCTGAGCCATTTCCTTATCTTTACACTTCTCAACCAGGGAGTTTTGTTCCATGGGGACCTTGGCCAATGTCTAAAGACATTTTGAACGACAAGTAGAGATTCCTCTGTCCTCTGGCAGGTAGACAGAGAGATGGGGCTGTCTGTAGTGTACACAGGAGTGTTCACACCAGAGTTGGAGACAGGGCTGTCTGTAGTGTACACAGGAGTGTTCACACCAGAGTTGGAGACGGGGCTGTCTGTAGTGTACACAGGAGTGTTCACACCAGAGTTGTCCACCCGGCAGCATCCACCTGGCTGGGGTGGGGGGACACACTTAGGACATGGTGGCGTGGCACGGAATACCAAGGAAGGACTGGCTGCGCGTGGTGCTTCTGTGCATGTGACCCAGAGCAGTTCTGACGCTAGAGGCAAAGTGTTCGCTTGTGGGGAAGCCCAGGTTGTGAGGCAGCCACCAAAGCCGGTTGTGAGGCAGCCACCAAAGCCGGTTGTGAGGCAGCCACCAAAGCCGAGGGGCTCAGAGAGTCAGACATGGGCACAGCACCGAGCCGGGATGCGTGTGGTGCCCTCCCGGGCTGGGGAGAGACAGACTGCCTCTGTACTGAGGCAGCGGGAAGGAATGGTCCGCCCTTGCCTTGGGAGCTGCAGCCAGGCAAGCCTTCCTTACGGAGGGGAATCAGCTAAAAACAGCTAGGTCAGGGGACGGGAGGGCAGCTTCTCCAGGCAGAAGAGGAGCAGGTACCAGGCCCTGAGAGCAGGCTGGAAGGGTCAGCACTGTGGTGCACAGATGGCAAAAGTGGGAGATCTTGAGTTCAGAGGAGTCTGTAGGGCTCTGTGGGAACCAGAAAGAGAGGTTGTTTTTCTTTGAAAGCCGGCCTCCCTGGGAGGCCCAGGATTCCCCTGACCTCACACAGTCCTGCTTCCTCCTTCTCCCTAGTGATGGAATTATGACAGGGCTGAGCCTCGTGTCTGCTCTGCCCACCCTCCCTCCCTCCCTCTCTCCCTCCCTCCCTCCCTCCCTCCCTCCCTCCTTCCATCCCTTCCATCTTGAGCCAGGCTCTCACGGCCCAGTCCAGCCTTGGACAGTGTAGTGAGGACGACCTTGAAACCCCGATCCTTGTGCTATCAACTCCCCAGCGTTGGGGTCCTAAGTTTTATGTCACATTGGGGACCGAAGTGTGGCTTTGCCTGTGCTAGGCATGCCCTCTGCTGATTGAACCGTATCCTAGCAACTGGCGCTGTCTGCGCTTGTCCGAACTGTCCTCACACTCCTGATTCTGTGGCCATCTCTCCCGAGAGCTAGCGTGGACTCTTTCTCGGGCACACTGCTCTCACACGGGAGTGCGTGGAGCTGTGAAAGGTCTGCGGTTGCCCACAGTCGGGTCAGAGTCGCTCCTGACCCGATCACAGAGGCTGCTGGAGGGCAGCCAGGAGACGGGGCAGGGGGATGGTGCTAGTGCCCAGGATGAGACTGTTTTGCACAGCAGTCTGAAAGGTAGCGGGCGGCCGGGCAGTGGTGGCGCACGCCTTTGATCCCAGCACTTGGGAGGCAGAGGCAGGCAGATTTCTGAGTTCGAGGCCAGCCTGGTCTATAGAGTGAGTTCCAGGAAGCCAGGGCTACACAGAGAAACCCTGTCTCAAAAAAAAAAAAAAAAAAAAAGAAAGAAAGAAAGAAAGAAAAAGAAAAAAAAAAAGAAAGGTAGCAGGGCACGGTGCTGTTTGACGTCCTTCGCAACGCAGGGCTGGAACCCACGGCCTTAACTGTGGTAGGCGCACATCCTACCATAGATCTAGGGCCCTAGCCTAACTAAGATTTAGTTAGAAAACTGCTGGAATTTTAGAACCAGCTGTGGTGGTATGCTCCTGTGATCCTAGCACTTGGGAAGAAACAGGAGGATAGGGGTTCAAGGTCTTCCTCAGTTATATAGTGAGTTCGAGGCCAGCCTGAGCGACTGTCTAAAAAACAAAACAACCTCCCCACTCAAAACTAAAATGTGTGGCGCCTGATGGGCTGGGTAAGGGGAGGGTGCGTTGTGAGTGACTGGTTTTCATGGCTTTTCTCCACAAGCGTAGGAGAGGACTCTGCCCACCTCCCTGCTCTTTCTCCTTAGGGTTACTTGTGCTGCACTGGGAAGCCAACGGCTCCTCCTCCTGGGGATTCAATGCTTCTGTGGGCTCTGCCCGATGTGGATCCGGAGGCCCTGGCAGTTGCCCTGTCCCTCAGGAATGTGTGCCCCAGGACGGGGCTGCGGGGGCTGGCCTCTGCCGATGTCCTCAGGGCTGGGCTGGCCCTCACTGTCGCATGGCTCTGTGTCCCGACAACTGCAACGCCCACACCGGGGCAGGGATCTGTAACCAGGTACAGGTGGGGCAGGCACTGCCAGGTAGGGTGGGAGTGGTGTTCAGGGCTCCTCTGAGCTGCTTCCGATGTCCTCAGAGCCTTGGTGTGTGCATCTGTACTGAAGGCTTTGGCGGCCCGGACTGCGCCACGAAGCTGGATGGTGGACAGCTGGTCTGGGAAACGCTCATGGACAGTCGCCTCTCTGCCGTGAGTTCGGGCAGCAGCTTGTCCATGGGACTACCGTAAAACTCCACCCGGGCCTGGCGCTTTGCCGTGACCTCTGACCTCGGCCTGACCTCTGACCCCTCGTTTCCACTCCAGGACACGGCGAGTCGCTTCCTTCACCGCCTGGGACATACCATGGTGGAGGGGCCTGATGCCACTTTGTGGATGTTTGGGGGCCTGGGTCTGCCACAAGGCCTGCTGGGAAACCTGTACAGGTAAGAGCTACTATTAAAAATTATTTTACCTTTTGTTTGCTTCTGTTCCCCTGTCAGTGATGACTCTGAGACGAATTATTTATGAATAAATGCCTTGGCCGCAAGCTTTTGCTCATTTCCTGACTAGCTCGTAACTTATTTAATCCATTCCAACTGTTCTGTGTCTTTCTTCCATGTGGTTAGTTACCTCTCCTCCAGTCTACCTGCTTCTTCCTCAGCGTCCCCCCAGCGTCTCTCCCGCATCTCCTTTGATTCTCTCACTACTTCCCAGAATCCTCTCTTCCTGCCAGTGTCCCACCTCCTATTTCCTGCCTCAGCTTATTGGCCATTGGCTTTGTTGTTGTTATTGTTGTTTGTTTTTTTGTTTTTGTTATTATTTTTTCCGAGACAGGGTTTCTCTGTGTAACCCTGGCTGTCCTGGAACTCACTCTGTAGACCAGGCTGGCCTCGAGCTCAGAAATCCGCCTTCCTCTGCCTCCCAAGTGCTGGGATTACAGGCGTGTGCCACCACTGCCCAGCTGGCCATTGGCTTTTTTATTGACAGATGATGCTTATAAGAGATTCTCTATGCAGGCTACTCTAGGGAGATGAGATACTTCTGTAAGAGAAGCGTATTTTAGGGACTGCTGAGTTACCTCTTATACCAGGTATCGCAGAAAGCCACTCAGGTGAAGGACATGTTAAGAGGATTTTCCTAGGAAAATACCTGAGGGCTTCTAGGACATCTCTGAAGATGCGGGGTGACTGCTTAATGAGGCTGGTAACTTGTGTTTTGACTGCAGGTACTCAGTCAGTGAGCGCAGGTGGACACAGATGTTGGCAGGTGCTGAGGATGGGGGCCCAGGCCCATCACCCCGCTCCTTCCATGCAGCTGCCTATGTGCCCGCTGGCCGCGGTGCCATGTACCTGCTGGGGGGCCTCACAGCTGGGGGCGTCACCCGTGACTTCTGGGTCCTTAACCTCACTACCCTGCAGTGGAGACAGGAGAAGGTGAGCTCTGTCTCCGTCCTAGCCCTGTTCCTCACAGCAGCGCCAAGAGATGGCCATCGCAATTCCTTTGAGTTCCACCACTAGAGGAATCTATCCTCAGGGCGCCAACAGAAGCTCAGGAATATGACCTGTTGGTGTATTTTAGCTATAGAAAGCTTGCCTAGACTCCCCCAGTGAGGGGCTGGGGCATGATTCAGTGGTAGAGCCTCTGCCTAGAATCCCCCAGTGAGAGGCTGGGGGCGTGGCTCAGTGGTAGATCCCCTGCCTAGAATCCCCCAGTGAGGGGCTGGGGGTGTGGCTCAGTGGTAGAGCCCCTGCCTAGAATCCCCAGTGAGGGGCTGGGGGCGTGGCTCAGTGGTAGAGCCCCTGCCTAGAATCCCCCAGTGAAGGGCTGGGGGCGTGGCTCAGTGGTAGAGCCCCTGCCTAGAATCCCCCAGTGAGGGGCTGGGGGCGTGGCTCAGTGGTAGAGCCCCTGCCTAGAATCCCCAGGGAGGGGCTGGGGGCGTGGCTCAGTGGTAGAGCCCCTGCCTAGAGTCCCCCAGTGAGGGGCTGGGGGCGTGGCTCAGTGGTAGAGCCCTGCCTAGAATCCTCCAGTGAGAGGCTGGGGGCGTGGCTCAGTGGTAGAGCCCCTGCCTAGAATCCCCCAGTGAGGGGCTGGGGGCGTGGCTCAGTGGTAGAGCCCCTGACTAGAATCCCCCAGTGAGGGGCTGGGGGCGTGGCTCAGTGGTAGAACCCCTGCCTAGAATCCCCCAGTGAGGGGCTGGGGGCGTGGCTCAGTGGTAGAGCCCCTGCCTAGAATCCCCCAGTGAGGGGCTGGGGGCGTGGCTCAGTGGTAGAGCCCTGCCTAGCTTATACCATGTCCTGGGGTCAATACTCAGCACCACAGTAGGACAGGGAATTGCAAAGTTGAATTTGACCAGCCATGGATTATACATTTGTATCTGTAAGCTGACCCCTGTACAAGGGCCTGTGACAGTCATTGGTCTGGATGGGATGCAGTCCCACCCAGCACAGAGCGAACAGAGGAATAAAGACTTCTGATATTCCTGAGTAAGCAGGTGTGCAAGAGCCTGACTGGGCCTGGCAGGCAGGGTCTAAGCAGCTATGGACTGAGTCTTCCTCTGCCGCCTTGGGTAACAGTAGCTCCCCATCTTACAGGCCCCCCAGAACATGGAACTACCGGCCGTTGCTGGTCACACCCTTACTGCCCGTCGCGGCCTATCTCTGCTCTTGGTGGGTGGCTACTCCCCTGAAAATGGCTTCAACCAGCAGCTGTTGGAGTACCAGCTGGCAACGGGCACCTGGGTGTCTGGAGCCCAGAGCGGGACACCCCCAACCGGTGAGGCCTCAGCGGGAGCTGTCTGGGCTGTCCTAAGCCTCCCGTGTTCTCCCACTGCCCGCTGTCCTTTCAAACAGTCTCCTTGTTGTCACAGGCTGCAGCTAGCTTTGCAGAGAAGCTCTGCTGATTCCCTCCCTTGGTGTAGCCCCTCCCCGTCCCCAGCTTCTAAGATCCCGCCTCCCGGGGGCTCTTCGTCCTCTTCTGTCCTCTCCTCTGTGTCTCCCCTACATGCCTGTCCCTTTCCTGGCTGCTGTCACACCTTCCCAACCAGTGGCTGCCCTCTCTGTGGTTGTCTTGTAGACCCTGAGGAGAGGGGAGGACTGAAGGGCTCCTCATGCCTCCGGCCACAGAGCCTTTTGGGCAAGGGCTGTGGTCATTAAGAAGAGGAGCCCAGGATGTGAGGGGACAGCTGGCCGCCAGCCCTTTGCTGCCACCTCTGTGGTCCTTCTGCCCCTCTAGGTCTCTACGGTCATTCTGCGGTCTACCATGAGGCCACCGACTCCCTCTATGTGTTTGGGGGTTTCCGCTTCCACGTGGAGCTGGCGGCGCCTTCTCCAGAGCTCTATTCCCTGCACTGCCCTGACCGCACCTGGAGCTTGCTGGCGCCTTCTCAGGGGGCAAAGGTTAGGACAGTTGGCTGGCCCCGGAGGGGGTCCACCCACCCAGATTCCTGTCCCCTGTCCCCTCCTTTCAGTCCCTGTAAATGAACCATGAAAAATACCAATTGTTTCTTTTTCCATTGCTGGTTTGGAGAAAAGAATTCTTGGCAAGAAAATCAGAGGCACCTTGACAGACCCCTCCCCTTCCTGGACCCCCATCTATGCTTTCCTGTAACTCTGGCCTTTTAGGGCCAAGGACATAGGTGTGGGAGAGCAGGGATCTGGTAGGGACAGTTGTGTGGGATGTCCACGCACATCCCCAAGCCCCTCTGAGGGAGGGGCAGAAGAGAGCAGGCTTCCCGGAAGTGGACGGTTCTGTGGGCTGCCCTGCGGGACCGGCTGAGGAGGGGCTGGGCTGGGCGAGGCTGGGAAAGGCTGGGAGGGGAGTTTGCGGGTGGCAGGCGAGTTGGGAAGAAGTATGTGGAACCGAGGCTGGGGTCTGACTAGGCTCTCCCTACGTGTCTCCCAACAGCCCCGGCCCCGGCTTTTCCATGCCTCAGCTCTGCTCGGAGATACCATGGTGGTCCTTGGGGGGCGATCGGACCCTGATGAATTCAGCAGTGATGTTCTGCTCTACCAGGTCAACTGCAACACGTGGCTCCTGCCTGACCTGACCCGTGAGTCCCTCTCCCCAGGAGGCTGACGTCCATCTGCAGCCCTGGCTCTGTCTGGGGACCCTGACCCTCACTGAAAGTCACTTGGGTCTCTTAGGACCCATCAGCAAAATTCTTTCCTCTCTTCATAACTATAGACCACGGAGTTTCTTTTTCTTTGGTTTTTCAAGACAGTTTCTCTTGAAGGTCAACTTGAAGGAGTCGGGTCTGTCCTTCCACGCGTGGGTTGAGGATTCACTTAGCTTCTCAGACTCAGTGGCAGATGGCGGCTCTCTGAGCTGTCTCATAGCCGCTTTCCTCTTTTCTTAGAAGCGTCTGTTTTTATTTACTTATTGCTTTGTTATTTTGAGACATAGTATCATTATGTCAGCTTGGCTTGCTTCAAACTCACTCTGTAGACCAGGCTGGCCTTGAACTCAGAGAGATCCACCTGCATCTGAATCCTGAGTGCTGGGATTAAAGGCCCGTGCCACTACAGAAATATCTTTTTATTCTAGTTATAAAAGTAAAAGTAATCATCGTACATAGTTTATAAAATAGGAAAAAAAAAAAAACCCCAAAATATCTGAGGCAAAAACCACTTTGAAAGTGGGAAGAGCCAGGCGGTGGTGGCGCACGCCTGTAATCCCAGCACTCTGGGAGGCAGAGGCAGGCGGATCTCAGAGTTCGAGGCCAGCCTGCTCTACAGAGTGAGTTCCAGGGCAGCCAGGGCTACACAGAGAAACCCTGTCTCGAAAAAAACAAATCCAAAAAAACCAAAAAAAGAAAAAAAAAAAAAAAAGAAGAAAGTGGGAAGAGTCCAGGTTCTCTGCCAGGTTAGGGATAGGCTTAGAGAGTTGGAGAGATAGCTCAGCACTTCAGAATGCTGTCTGTGCATTCGTGAAGACTAGAGTTTAATCCCAGCACACACGTAACAAGTCGAGTGTCCCATGTGTGTGGAACCCCTGCTCTGAGGCCGGCAGAGATGGGAGCCATTGGAGCTCGCACGGCTAAGAAAACTCAAGTTCCAATTTCAGGAGAGACCTTGCCTCAAACGAATAGTTAGAGAGGCTTAAAGGATAGATGACACCTTATGGGGGCTCTACCACTGAGCCACGCCCCCAGCCCCTCCCTGGGGGATCCTAGGCAGGGGCTCTACCACTGAGCCACGCCCCCAGTCCCTCACTGGGGGATTCTAGGCAGGGGCTCTACCACTGAGCCACGCCCCCAGCCCCTCACTGGGGGATTCTAGGCGGGGCTCTACCACTGAGCCACGCCCCCAGCCTCTCACTGGGGCATTCTAGGCAGGGGCTCTACCACTGAGCCACGCCCCCAGCCCCTCACTGGGGCATTCTAGGCAGGGGCTCTATCACTGAGACATGCCCCCAGCGAGGGACCGGGGAGGAGCCTGAAGGATGAGCACGTATTCAAGGTCAAGATGGAGGGAGCTAACAGACACCAGCTAGTGGAATTGGTGGTGATGATTTTAAACAGCCCCAAGGGTGGTAGAGCCCTCCCCCGCCCCTGCCTAGAATCCCCCAGTGAGGGGCTGGGGGCGTGGCTCAGTGGTAGAGCTCCTGCCTAGAATCCCCCAGTGAGGGGCTGGGGGCGTGGCTCAGTGGTAGAGCTCCTGCCTAGAATCACCTCATGGGGATTCTAGGCAGGGGATCTATTGGTCCCTCACTGGTAGATTTGCAATAGGGGTTCAACTGCTGAGCAGGGCCCCAGCCCTCCCTGGTGGCCCCCGATGTGAGCTGTAACACTAAGCCATGACCTCAGGCCCTGTCTAGCCTTTTCATTTCATCGAGCACTGAGTGTCCAGGACCTGTGTTCTGTGTTTTCTCTTCCCCTTCCCCTTTCTCTCTCACCCTTCCTAATTCCCCTCTACTCTGACTCAACCTTTTTAATATTCATTCTGTTGTGGATTAAAAATAAACATTAACTTATGCCATATGAAGTTAGTTTTTTAAAAATTAAAAGCCAAGTGTGGGCAGCCAGGTGGCAGCACCTGTGCTTGGCGTGTGCCACGCCCTGGCTTCAGCGCCTAGCAGCCCCCACACACGCATGCACATGCAACTCTAATGTTTTCAAATCATATTTTTTGAAAGATTTATTTATTTATGTATATGCATACACTGTAGCTGTCTTCAGACACACCAGAAGAGGGCACTGGATCTCGAGCCACCGTGTGTGGTTGCTGGGAACTGAACTCGGGACCTTTGGAAGAGCAGTCAGTGCTCTTAACTGCTGAGCCATCTCTCCAGCCCTCAAGTCCTATTCTTAATGATGGTTCTTAAACACCTTAACCTCCCTGTAGCCTGCCACCCACCAGAGGTGGTGGGAAAGAAAGGATACGGGAGTTGGGTGGGGTAAGGAAGTGGACCTGTTTAGGAAGGTTGTTTGGAGCAACTCCCATCTGTGTTGTCTGGAAATCAGCTGCTCAGTTCCCGGGTCAGCAGCAGCAGCAGCTCGGTCCACTGGCAAACACCTCACAGATACACCAGCAGGCCAGTTCTGTAGAGGTGGGATAGCAAACACAAGTCAGCAGTGGTGGCACGACCGAGCAGAGACAGCCAGGCCCCAGCCTCCGCTCGAGTCAGCAGAAGGGATCAGGAGAAGCTCTCGGGTGTGCCTCTCTCAGGGAAGCGAAGATCAGTGAAGACGAGAGAGAGAGAGAGAGAGAGAGAGAGAGAGAGAGAGCGCACCACATAAGCAAGCCAAGCTCGCTCGCCCTTTTTCACGCCCTGCGAGCACCACGTGCCCTCCACGGCTCGCCTCAGCATGTGCATCTGTCTCAGCTGACATCACTGCCAATCAGCCTGAGTCTGCACATTTGGCGAGAAACAGCAGCACACCAGCAGAAGTTTTTTGGTTTGTTTCTCTCTATGGAGTCCCAGCAAATGGAGCTCAATGACACAGTGTACAGTGGACCAATGCAAGTCATCAACAAAGAATCCTTCTTCTCACGTCCTTTCCCCTGCTTGCTTTAGCAGAACATCCTCTCTCCTGTGTCTGCTTCAGCGAAACGTCCCTTCGCAAGTCTGCCTTAGCCTTTGACCTGTGTGCACTTCAGGAAAATGTTCCTTCACGTGTTTGCCCAGCAAAGCACCTTCCAACACAATTGACTCCAAAGAACCCTTAAGTTTCCACTTCACACACATACAAGTAAATGATTATTCTGGTGGCATTTAGAGCTTTTACTGTCACGTGGCTTTTGGTGCTGTGTGACCACCACCTCCATCCAGTTCCAGAATCTTTGTCTCTGCTTTTTCATTTCTTTGTGGCTTATTTGTTATTCAGGATGTTAGGGGTGGAGCCCAAGGTGCAGCCTGTGCGTGTTAGGGCAGCGCTCTGTCAGTCAGCCACATGCCCAGTCCCCCTCTCCTCCTCTTCCTCCTCCTCTTCCTCCTCCTCCTAACCTTTTTAGACATGCGTATTCTGTTTTCCATGTATGAGTGTTTGTGTCTGTGTATGTGCACATGTGCCCTCCGGGGTCAGAAGGAGGCATCACATCCCCTAGACTCGGAGTTACAGATAGCTGTGGGTGCTAGAAAACCAAATCCCGCTCCTCTCCAAGAGCAAGAAATGTTCTTAACCACTGAGTCATCTCTCCAGCCCCCATCTCTCTTCCTGTTTTTCTTTTCTGTTTGTCTGCATTTCTGTCCCTGTCTTTGCTGTCTGATTCTCCTGTCTGTCTGTCTGTCTGTCTGCCTGTCCGTCTGTCTGTCTCTTTGTCTTTATCTGCTCCCTTTCACACTGTCCTCTCTGGATGTCCCTCCCAACCAATCTTTGAGTGGGTCTCTTCTTTGTGCTTCCTGCTTTCTGCCTCTCAGAACACCCCATCTCTCTTCAGGTCCAGCCTTTGTGGGGTCCCCGATGGAGGAGTCTGTGGCCCATGCGGTGGCAGCTGTGGGTAGCCGCCTGTACATTTCTGGAGGATTCGGGGGAGTAGCCTTGGGCCGCCTGCTGGCATTGACTCTGCCCCCTGACCCCTGCCGTCTGCTGCCTTCAACTGAAGCTTGCAACCAGTCTGGGGCCTGCACCTGGTGCCGTGGTGCTTGCCTGTCTGGGGACCAGGCCCACAGGTAACCATAGCGACTGAGAGTCTGTGGCCCAGCACACACTGGTGTCCTCTGAGGGCGTTAGGGAGTGAGCTGGATTGGGGGGGGGCGGGTCTTGAAGTTCAGCTGTCAAGTTCCGCTTTGCACACGGGGAAGCGAATGATCACCAGAAGTGGGTTGGTTGGGGTGCTCCAGTCTGGACCCTGCTTGTACCTCGACATCTCCCCTTTTGGAGGAATGGGATTAGAACTTGCTTCTCCATGTATAGTCTGGGTTAGACCAGCCAAGATGGAAAGCAGTGCTGCACCCAGGATGTTTGCAGTGCTGGCTGCACCGGGAGACACTGAGAGCAGAAGGGCAGGTGGGGTCGGCTCAGCAAAGGCTTCCAGAACCTGGCTGGGCCTAGGTCAGACCCAGCCTGCAGCCTCCTCAACTGCAGGAGCACCGAGGCTCTGGGGACCAGCTCGACCCTTGGTTAGCCCATCCGTCTGCCTGCCCCGGTGGGTGCTGTGAAGCAAGCCTGCTTAGGGTTTGTCTGTCCCGAGACAAGCAGCGGAGCATGTCATCCTGCATCCTGCATGCATTGTTAACGGATTTCATTATGGGATGCTGACCCCCCACATACACACACATACACACACACACACACCACACACACATACACACACACATACTACACACACACATACCACACACTCACACGCACACACGCATACACATACACACACACACTACACACACACACACCACACACACACACCACACACACACACATACCACACACACACACACACACTACACACACACCACACACGCACACACACATACACACACACACACACACACACACACACAACGCCTGTGTGTCATAGCAGAAATACTCACTGTTTTTCTAAAATCTGGAAAATGCTAAAAGCTCGCGCATTTCCAAGGAATTATGGACCTATGCCGTGCATTGGGGAGCTCGGGGGCAGGGAGGAATGGAAGTTGGGGGTCTGAGCAGAGAGATTCCTGGAGTGCTTGTGGGGGGCAGAATGGCAGGAGGAAGCCGCACAGAGAGACCTTGACCTCTGGCTGTGTGAGAGGAAGAATGCTGTTCTGGGTAAGGGAAGGGAGGAGGAGACAGTTGGTGATGCCTCAGGTTCAGTGGCCGGAGGACATGTGTCACAGAGGGGTGGGGCTACCCAGGATCCTGGGGCACAGCTAGGGACATGGTGTAGCCTTCTATAGGACCATGTACAAGAGACAAAGCTAGATGCAAGGAGTGACCTAACGTCATGTTCTCTAGGCTGGGTTGTGGGGTACCCCCTTGCTCCCCAATGCCTCGTTCGCCTGAGGAATGTCGGAGGCTGCGGACCTGTAGTGAGTGCCTGGCCCGCCATCCTCGGACCCTGCAGCCCGGAGATGGAGAGGTGAGGGGTGGGTAGAGGGGCGGGGATGGTCTCCACTCAGCTTTACTGCCCCACCCATCCCTGCATCTCGGGAACCACGGGACACTGAGCCCCACAGAGCCCACCACGTCCATCTCCCCCGCCCCAGGCATCCATTCCCCGTTGTAAGTGGTGCACCAACTGCCCAGAGGGTGCCTGCATTGGGCGCAATGGGTCCTGCACCTCGGAGAACGACTGTCGCATCAACCAGAGAGAGGTCTTCTGGGCTGGGAACTGCTCGGAGGCCGCGTGTGGAGCTGCTGACTGTGAGCAGTGCACACGGGAGGGCAAGTGCATGTGGACACGGCAGTTCAAGAGGACCGGTGAGCCTCGCCCTCGGGGCTGGGAGTTAGAGGCCTGGGTGCCTGCGTGCCAGAGGGAAGCTCGGGGCTGGACGCTGAGTCTGAGCTGGCAGCGCTAGGCTTAAACTGGGTGTGGAGAAGAGGCTGGCATCCAGGCTCGTCTGGGAGGCCGACTGGCTCCTGACCCTGTGCCCCACAGGGGAGACTCGGCGCATCCTGTCCGTGCAGCCCACCTACGACTGGACTTGCTTCAGCCACTCTCTGCTGAACGTGTCACCTATGCCGGTGGAGTCCTCGCCCCCACTGCCCTGCCCCACGCCCTGTCACCTCCTGCCCAACTGCACATCCTGCCTGGCCTCCAAGGGCGCCGACGGGGGCTGGCAGCACTGCGTGTGGAGCAGCAGCCTTCAGCAGGTAATGTCACAGAGCACCCCAGTCGGGTACGGGGTCCCTGGGATGAGGGCCCTCGAAGTCCAGGTGGGTGAGGATTTGGTGGTGACAGACAGAAACAAGCACAGAGGCGGTTTGAATCTGAGTGTATTTTGCAGCTCTCAAGCAGGGGATTTTATACATAAAACCAAACATTGTAACTCTTACAAACTCTATCTAGCAAAACAATCATAAATACTAACAAAAATCATTTGACACAGTAAAGTACAAAAATCATCCAAGCATTACAACTTTGAAACTATGTAATTAGTGAATCACAAACAGAACAGGCAACCTCATTATTATTAATATAAATCATCAAAAATATAACAATTCTAGTCATCCAAGGCTAGTGGTGTATATCCAAGAGCAGATTAATAAATCTTTCTGGCCAGTGCTCTTAACCGCTGAGCTAACTCTCCAGTCCCATACGGTCAGTTATTGTTAAATATCTAATGCCTGTTTTTTTTATACATCTTAAAGGCATAAATTTAAACTATTTTAATTCTTTCTAATTAAGGCTTTCTTTACCATATACCGAAACCCACCTCCAATGACACACGTGTAAGCCATATGAAATTTTATTGTTGGGAAATTTTTATCTATCATAATAATTTTGTAAATGATTTTAAAAGTAAAGTGTTGGTTTCTTCAGAGATAAGGTCATGTTAGTGACCTGTTTCTCTCTCTCTCTCTCTCTCTCTCTCTCTCTCTCTCTCTCTCTCTCTCTCTCTCTCTCTCTCTCTCTCTCTCTGGTTTGTGGAGACAGGGTTTCTCTGTGTAGCCCTGGCTATCCTGGAACTCACTCTGTAGACCAGGTTGGCCTCGAACTTAGAAATCCGCCTGCCTCTGCCTCCCAAGTGCTGGGACTAAAGGTGTGTGCCACCACCGCCCGGCTAGTGATCTATCTCAAGGGATGGTTTCATACCCATTATTCTTGTTTAAGATCATTGTCTAGGCTGCTAGGGACCTGTAACTAAGAAAAGAAAACAAAACAGAAAAATTGCCATGAGAACTATGGCTCAATATGTTTTCTGGCCGAGAGTTCCACAACCCATTCCAGGAGACCTCCTCCTTTTGAAGTCTAACGCCTCAGGCTGTGGGACTTGTCACAAGGATGCTACTGGGGTCGGTGTGGCAGCAATGCCCCGTCCTGCTGCCCAGCCAGCATCCTCTGCTGCCGTCCTTCCCCGCCCGTCATCCTTGTCCCTCCCCCTTGTCCTCTCTTCCTTTCCGCGTCTTCCATGCCTCCTGCCATTAGGATCACGGCTTTGTACCCCTAGCTGGATATCAGGGCCTTTCCAGGGCCCAGTGAGACACTGCCAGGGAGGGCTGGGAAGGCCCAGTTCACACAGGGTGGGCCAGGCCCTTGCTTACCCGTGGACTGGAGATGTGACTGGTGGCGGTGGATGTGCTTGACCGGCAAGGTGGCTAGGACTTAACTGCCTGTCATCTGTTCATCTAGCGTAATTTAGTTGTCCCAGCTGCATTTGCCTTGGCCTGCCCCTGTGGAAGCAAGTCAGATCCATCCTCCACTGTCATATCTAGCAAGGGATTTCTAATTGCCACTGAAACCTATTCCTCATGCTTAGGCTGATAGCCAGGACCCAGTGGCAGCGTGCCAGCCCCCCAAACCACTGGGAACTGACTGGGCCAGCCACCCCCTCACCCTTCACCCAGTGGACTGCAGGGCAGGGTGGGGGCCCTTGCCTTTGGGACTTTCATTCTAAAGGTGACATTAGAGAGAACACAGCAGTGCTTCCTGCACGCCCCAGCATCGAGGGCTGCCAGCTTCTACAGCTGGAAGCCTTACCTCGGAGTGGCGTGTTAGCTTATGCACCTTGTAATCAAACTCTCAGGCCCCGGGCCTGAGAAGATAGCTCACTCAGTGAAGCAGCTGCCCGAGAAGCAGGAAGACCTGAATTTTATCCTCACAGCCCATGATCAAAAAGTCAGGCATGTGGGACTCACTTATAACCCCAGTGCTAAGGAGGTAGACATAGGCAGGGCCCTGGAACTCAATGGCCGGTCTAGCCTACTCAGTGACCTCCAGACCAATGAGGGACTGATTCAAAGACAAGGTGGCCAGCACCTCAGATGGTTCACTGACCTCCACGTGTGCACATACACTCAAAAACCCAGCTGGGTTTGGATCTAGACGGGTGCTGGTATCCACACCTGAGCCCTGCGGAGAGCAGTGGGCAGCTCATCTCTAAGCTGGCTCTCCAGCCCTGCAGTCGTGCAGTGCAGGAAGAAGATACCGCAGACAGCTGTGGCCTGCCTTGTAACTCTAGGTGGCTGAGGCAGGAGGGCAGCCTGGAAGCATTGAGTCCCTGTTGGGATGTGGGCGGGCAGGGGGGAAGAGCAGAATTGTGAGAACTTGTTCCCATGGCTGGGGCTCTGCTCCCTGGGCTCCGCCCACAGCCACGCTCGGAACTCCTGCCCAGCGCTCTGCAGGCTCAGATGCTGGCCTGGCCGCAGCCAGGAGGGTTTCTATTTCAGGGCCGAATAATTGCTTTATTCTTCCTAACCACCCTTGGGCAGCCAGCCCAGATTAACTGTGCCCCTCTTATATTTCACACAAGGCCAAACACTAGATAGAATGCTCTTACGCCCCGTGGCGTGTTCCCAAGGGTCCTGACCTCATACTGTAAGCAGTCTGAGTCCCAACCCGCCGGTGACAGCTGTAGGCCGGCTTCCCATCCAGGACGCCTCCATCACTTGGCTGGGTTGGAAGTAGCCTGTTTGCCCCAAAACCAGGCCTAAGTTTGTTGTAAGAAGTTGTGGCTTGTGGGCTGGAGGGATGGCCCACAGCTGTCTGTAAATCGGGGGTTCAATACCCTCATATAGACATGTATGTAGGTAAAATCCGAAGCCATAAAATAAAGATAAATACATAATTTTTAAAAAGAAGAGCAAGCTGTGGCTTGTGACCCTCACTCTGTCTCCACCGCCTTCTCTCAGGTGCAGGAACTGGGCAGGGAAGGGAGACTTCGTGTCCATGTAATTGGGACTTATGGGGCATGGGGGTGTCTTTTATTCTTTAAAGTATATTTATTTTTATTACACACACACACACACACACACGAATTATTTTTTCAAGACAGTTTCTCTGTCTGTGTAGCCCTGGCTGTCCTCGAACTCACAGAGATCCTCCTGCCTCTGTCTCCCAGGTGCTGGGATTAGCGGTGTGCGGCAGCACTGCCCAGCACTTTTAAAAATATGTTCTTCCTCTGTAGCTCAAGCTAGCCTGCATCTAATATAACCTAGGCTGCTCTTGATGACTTTTCTGCTTCTCCTCCTCCCTTTCCTCCTCCTTCCCCTCCTCCCTCCTCCTCCTCCTTCCTCCTCTTCCTTCTTCCTCCTCCTTCCTGTCCTCCCTCCTCCTCCTCCTCCTCCTCCTCCTTCCTCCTCTTCCTCCTTCTTCCTGTCCTCCCTCCTCCTCCTCCTCCTCCTTCCTCCTCTTCCTCCTTCCTGTTCTCCCTCCTCCTCCTCCTCCTTCTCCTCCATTACATATGCTCATTTATTCCTCTTAGGAGGGATGCGTGTGTTTAGAGGTTAGAAGAAACTTGTAGGAGTGAGTTCAATTTCTCCCCATCTGGTCCCAGGGATCAAACTCATGTCATCAAAGTTTAGCAACTTAGCATTTCCCCTTCGAGCTTTCTTACCTGCCCTAGTCTGGAACCTCTTGTTTCTTCTGTTTCTGCCTCCAAAGTACTGGGATTGCTCAGTTCCCTTTGGGTCACAGGTAGAAAGTTGAACAGGCTTCCTAGGGGCTGACCACTGAGCCCTGGCTGCCATGTCTGCGTCTGACCTTCCTTGGGACTCTTGATGGCTGCGGCCTGCCTGTTCTCCTCCCACACTCCCTGGATCTTCATCTGTTCATCATCTCATTCCAATGTCCTCTCAGCCCAGGGCTCCACAGGTCCCTGACCCTAGTCCATTGTTCTTAAATACCAGGGCTCATGTAGCCCAGGTTGCCCTTTGTAGCTAAGGGTAACCTGAACTCTTGATCCTTGTACCTCCACCCCCGTCTTGTGTGAGTGCAAGCATGGGCTACCGTGCTGGGTTCATCCACTTCTAGTCTTGATGTCTGGTTGCAAAGGCTTGTGACAGCCCCGCTTGTGCCCTGAGTTAGCTAGAACCAGGGAGGGTGGGGCCTGGGAGAAAAGGGTGCGGTCTGAGACATGTATGTAACTGTCTTTCCCTGTCTCTCTCTCCTCATCTCCCTGGACAGTGTCTGAGCCCCTCCTACCTGCCCTTGCGCTGCATGGCTGGAGGCTGCGGGCGGCTGCTTAGGGGGCCAGAGAGCTGCTCCCTGGGCTGCGCTCAGGCTACGCAGTGTGCCCTGTGCCTGCGACGACCGCACTGTGGTTGGTGTGCCTTGGGGGGCCAGGATGGCGGTGGTCACTGCATGGAAGGTGGTCTCAGTGGTCCCCGAGACGGTGAGAGAGGTTCCAGGGCTGGGCAGGTGGTTGGTCAGGGGCACAGAGAGCAAAATGGGGGGCTGTTCTGAGGTGGGATTCAGAGGTGGTGGGAAGGGCTCGGGTGCCTGGGAGAGTGGTAAAGAGATCTCCCAGGTAAAGCCCTGTGTCCTCTGGGGTCAGGGCTAACGTGTGGACGTCCTGGGGCATCCTGGGCCTTCCTGTCTTGCCCCCCTGAGGACGAGTGTGCAAACGGCCACCATGACTGCAATGAGACCCAGAACTGCCATGACCAGCCCCACGGCTATGAGTGCAGCTGCAAGACAGGCTACACCATGGACAAGTGAGGCTCAGGCGGGGTGACAGGAGCGGGCTGGGCAGACAGACAGACAGACAGGGCAGCGAGGACGGGGTGACACACATCGTGTGGACGGAAGCAGCCCAGGCTCACGGCTCAGGGAGCCAATCTGTGAGACAGGAGGACAGCTGGCTGACCCAGTGTGCAGGGGACGAGATAGCTAGAGAAGCCAGGAAAGAATGAGGTTCTAGAAGAGCAGAGTGGGGGCAGGGCCGGGCAGACTCCAGACGAGCAGGCCTCCTGGAAGAGGGTGGGGCTGTGGCGAAGGCTGGGCCCCGCCCTCATCACTGCGTGTCCCTGCAGTGTGACTGGAGTCTGCCGCCCCGTGTGTGCCCAGGGCTGTGTGAATGGCTCCTGTGTGGAGCCAGATCACTGCCGCTGTCACTTTGGCTTTGTTGGCCGCAACTGCTCCACAGAGTGTCGCTGCAACCGCCACAGCGAGTGTGCTGGCGTTGGAGCGCGGGATCACTGCCTGCTGTGCCGGAACCACACCAAGGTACGGGACCTGCCACCCAGGCCCTCAGGCTGCTCAGAAGTGCCTTTTTATTGGTTTTGTTTGTTTTAAAGTATATTTTGGTGGTACTGGGGATGGAACCCAGGTGTTTGACATGCTAGGCAAGCGCTGTGCCACTGAGTCACACCCCAGCCCTAAGTGGTGGATCCCAGGTTGCCAGCCCTCATGCTGAGGCATCTTAAGGTTAATTCGCAGTCCCGAGAAGCCGTGAACAGGGAAGGGTTTGGAGGACCATATTCTGGGGAGATGTGAAAAGACCTTGGGGCTGCGTAGTGGTGGACAGAATGGCCGGGGAGCCTGGGTGTGTGGAAGACTTCGTTACTCAGGCCTGAAGGGCTAGGGACGGGCGTGTGAAGGAAGGGACTAAATCGTAGCCCAGCCGGGAGGGCCAGAGCGGGTGCCCGGCCCCGTGTTCCCCAGCTCTTTTGACGGTGCTGTCCTTTGTTACCAGGGTAGCCACTGTGAGCAGTGTCTCCCACTGTTTGTCGGCTCAGCTTTGGGTGGTGGGACCTGCCGGCCCTGCCATGCCTTCTGTCGAGGAAACAGCCATGTGTGCGTCTCCAGGAAAGAGCTGGAAATGGCCAGAAAGGAGCCAGAGAAGTACTCACTGGATCCAGAGGAGGTGAGGGAATGAAGTCTGCACTCATGAGTCTGAGGAGGAGGCTGAGCCTTCCCTTGTGTCTGAGGGAAGAGGGTGGGTCTTCGACTCCTGTGTCTGAGGGAGGAGGCTGAGGCTGGACCTCTGTGTCTGAGGGAAGACGCTAGGTCCAGACCCCTGGGTCTGAGGGAGAAGAGTGAGGCCTTGACCCTGTGTCTGTGAAAAAGGCTGGGCCTGATAGAAGAGGCTGGGCCCTGGATCCCTAAGTCTGAGGGAGGAGGCTGGGCCCTGGATCCCTATGTCTGAGGGAGGAGGCTGGGCCTGGATCCTTGTGTCTGAGGGAGGAGGCTAGGCCTAGACCCTGTGTCTGAGGGAGGAGGGCTGGTCCATGTCTTTGTACGCCCTTGTCTGCCAGATCGAAAGCTGGGTGGCAGAAGGTCCTAATGAAGAGGAGGCCGTGTGTGTGAACTGTCAGAACAACAGCTACGGGGACAGATGTGAGAGCTGCCTTCACGGCTACTTCCTCCTGGACGGGAAATGCACCAAGTAAGAGGACGGAGCCTGGCCCCACCCTTCTCACCAGAGTCACCCAGAACTAGACCTCCCTTGCCTAGCCCTCTATTGTCAACCAGAAGCGGGTGGATGATGTTTAAGAGAGCTGGAGGCCATCCGTGGGTGAGGACCGTGGGCGGAACCCAGCTGAGAGAGGTCCCCACCTCAGAGGTCTGCAGAAAGACCTGAGGGCGACGGGGCTCCTGAGTCCACAGAAGGCTGCTGAGGAGGGGGGCCTCAAGATCACCCCCATTTTGTGCCTGCCCTTCTGAAACTTCAGCAAACTGGAGACAGTCCGAGCAGATTGTTACTCAGGGGCCCTGGGGCGGGGTTTGACCTCTGAGAGTCCCAGCCAGGGCACTCACCCCACCCTCCCCCTCAGGTGCCAGTGCAATGGCCACGCGGACACCTGTAACGAGCAGGACGGCACAGGATGCCCATGTCAGAACAACACAGAGACTGGCACCTGCCAGGGCAGCTCTCCCAGTGACCGCAGGGACTGCTACAAGTACCAGGTGTGTCTGCAAAGCCAGCTCCTGGACTTGGTGCCCCGGGAGCAAGGGCAGAGCTGGGATGAGGGGTGTGGGTCCAGGGTCGGGGCTGTGAACCTGGTTTGGGATGGACATCATCTTGTGTACTTGCTGAGCCCCGGGCAGTGGCCCAGAGTCCAGATGCAGGACCTCAGGGGCTCCGTGCTGGTCACCCACCTCAGAGTAGCTTAGGGGAAAAGCCAATGATTTGACTCTGAAAACAGGTCTGCGTGGATGCAGTGGCACGCGCCAGCTGAACCAGGGGCGGAGGAGGACCCCGAGTTCAAGGCCAGCCTGGACAATAGCGGGATACGGTTTCAAAAACAGTAGTCTGAGGGTGTGGCTCAGCCGCTGGAGCGTTTACCTGGTGTGCGTGTGCGGCCCTGGCTTTCTCTCCTACACTGCAGAAGCCGAGTGGGGTGGCAGTTATGCGACCCAGCCCTTGGGAGGCAGAAGCAGGAGGACCAGAGGCTACATGGAGATGGTGATCCCAGCCTGTGCTGAATGAGATCCTATCTCAGTACCAATGTCACTGTGACTCGACTCTGCCCCTCCTCCCAGCCAGCTTTGCTACTGAGGAGGGCCTGTCCCCACCAGGTGAAATCTGGCTGATGAGGGTTTTCATCAATTCTAAAGTTAGATTTAAATCCCCTTAGGAGCCAGGTCTGTGGCTCCAGCCTGTGATCCTAGTTCTTAGGAGGCTGAGGCAGGAGGATTCAGTCAGTACTAGGCCTACATGGTGCAAGACTTAATCTAATGAAACCTAACCTAAACCCAACCCCCCTTAGGCCCATTTCTCGTTTCTGAAGCAGAGAGGCTGGCTGACTGCTCTGCCTCACTCCTCCTACCCAGCTCACAGATACACATGCATGCATACATACAAAGCTCGTTGAGGGTCTGAAAGCCTGCCTCTATGGTACCTGCCCCAAATCCCCCAGTGAGGGTCTGGGGGGCGTGGCTCAGTGGTAGAGCCATAAACCCCCCTATATTAGGATTACTGATGGGTGTCACTGTGCCCAGCAGAAAATGAAACAAAACGAAACACCCTCAATACTGTCAGACACAGCCACTGCCTTTGCTAGTGTGGGCTGAGGTCAGTGCAGGCCTCCGCTAGCCACGCTGTCGGCTGCCCCGAGTGGTGTTTATTTGGTTCTAATAATCGTCACTTTAATGGCGAGCTGTGTAATAACCACCATGACTACGTGGTAGCAATGGTGACCGTGACTGAGGAGGGCCCCTGTAAAAAGGCGACACTTCGGGTGGAAGTGACGGTGTCAGGCAAGTGGACCTGTGGGCGCCGTCTAGGCAGAGAGGATCAGCTGCCTAGAGGCCCCAGGAAGAAGCCAGGTGGGCAGCAAATGCTGGCCAGGCTCTGAGCCGCAGGCTGTTCTCCCGAGCAAGCCCGGGTTGCTGTCAGTACGGCTGCTGCGCAGCGGGGCCAGGTCACTGGCAGGGGCCACACGTCGCTAGTAAGGCCGTACAGCCAGAAGCCCATGGACGTCTGATGGCTGAGAGCCCTCGCGGGGGCATTGCGGGTCCCAGGGCTGAGCGCAGCCCTGATGCCCAACTCTATTCCCGCCCTGTCACAGTGTGCTAAGTGCCGGGAGTCGTTCCACGGGAGCCCTCTGGGTGGCCAGCAGTGTTACCGACTCATCTCTGTGGAACAGGAGTGCTGCCTGGACCCCACCTCCCAGACCAACTGCTTCCATGAGCCCAAGCGCCGGGCCCTGGGTCCTGGCCGCACCGTGCTGTTCGGCGTCCAACCCAAGTTCACCAACGTGGACATTCGCCTGACACTGGACGTGACCTTCGGGGCCGTGGACCTCTATGTCTCCACCTCCTATGACACTTTCGTGGTCCGAGTGGCCCCTGACACGGGCGTCCACACTGTGCACATCCAGCCGCCCCCGCCCCCGCCCCCTCCCCCGCCTCCTGCTGATGGCGTACCTCGGGTGGCCGCTGACCTAGGAGGATTGGGGACTGGAAGTGGACCAGGTTCTCCCGTGGAGCCACGAGTCCGGGAGGTGTGGCCGCGGGGCCTGATCACCTACGTGACAGTGACGGAACCCTCGGCCGTGCTGGTGGTCCGCAGTGTGCGGGACAGGCTGGTGATCACCTATCCCCACGAGCACCACGCCCTCAAATCGAGCCGCTTCTACCTGCTGCTGCTGGGTGTGGGCGATCCCAACGGGCCCGGCGCCAACGGCTCGGCCGACTCTCAGGGCCTGCTGTTCTTCCGGCAGGACCAGGCCCACATTGACTTGTTCGTCTTCTTCTCTGTCTTCTTTTCCTGCTTCTTCCTCTTCCTCTCACTCTGTGTGCTCCTCTGGAAGGCCAAGCAGGCTCTGGACCAGCGGCAAGAGCAGCGCCGGCACCTGCAGGAGATGACCAAGATGGCCAGCCGCCCCTTTGCCAAGGTCACCGTCTGCTTCCCTCCAGATCCTGCGGGCCCAGCGCCCGCGTGGAAGCCGGCTGGCCTCCCGCCGCCCGCCTTCCGCCGCTCCGAGCCTTTCCTAGCACCCCTGTTGCTGACAGGAGCTGGGGGCCCCTGGGGACCCATGGGAGGCGGGTGCTGCCCACCTGCCCTCCCTGCCACCACAGCTGGCCTGCGAGCTGGGCCCATCACCCTTGAGCCCACAGAGGACGGCATGGCGGGCGTGGCCACTCTTCTGCTCCAGCTGCCCGGGGGGCCTCATGCTCCCAATGGGGCCTGCCTCGGGTCAGCCCTTGTCACTCTGCGTCACAGGCTGCATGAGTACTGCGGGGGCAGTGGGGGTGCTGGAGGCAGCGGGCACGGGGGTGCTGGGGGCAGGAAGGGACTGTTGAGTCAGGACAATCTCACTAGCATGTCCCTTTGACCTGCCCAGGCCCTCTTCCACAGCTGCCTTCCATGTTGCCTGATGGGGCTGCTCTGGACTAGAGATCCCCGGACAGTCCACAGAAGCCACTGGCTCCCTTTTCCCAGGGCTCCCCCTTTGGCCTGCATTTAGCAACTATTTATTGAGCTGCTACTTTGTGCCTAGCACAGTTGTTGGTACAGAGCAAAGCAGGAGGCGAGAGGAGGTTCCCTCATCTGGCGGGACTTGAGTTCTTGTGGAAGGAGACACATGCGCGCACATACACTAACACATGCGCGCGTGTGCACACACACACACACACACACACAGTGGCTCTGAGGGAAAGTCGATGAAGCATTTGGAGAGACTGGGCTGAGAAAGGTGACAGACCGAGGGAGGACCTTTGGGAAACCAATTCCAGAGTCGAGGAAGCTATAAGGCTGGGGCCTGAGGCTGGAAGCGGATTGTTTTATTACAAGAATCACTGGGTTGCCACAGCAACCCAGATCAAGTGTGGGGTGAGCTGGGTTTGTTCTCAGGGCAGTGGGGAGCAGTTGGACAGTTCTATGGCGGTAAGTGAGGAGCCCAGGCTCTGTGGGGGAAAGGTGAGCTGGTGGGCACAGGAGAGGCTGCAGGGGGTGACTGGGCAGGAGGAGGGTGAGTGACAGGATGTGGAGTGGTGCAGACGTTAGGGTAGGCAAGAGGACACATCCAGAAAGGCCACTCTATGTCCTCGGCCATGGGTGGACAGTGAGGTGGTACTGAGTGGGGACAGGCTGTGCCTTGTGGGCTTGATCCAGGCGTGACTGCGGGTCCACACAGTGGGCGAGCGAGCACTCTGGGTGTGTCAGCAGGGGGGATCCACTGCCCTGCGGTGAGTTTAGCCTAGCGCTGGCAAAGGCAGGCAGCTGCTGGGAGGACGGGACACTGCAGCCGCCCGGCAGGAGCGCTGAGCCACTGCTGGCCTGGACCAGAGTCACCAGCTGGGCCTGGAGATGCAGGCCGATTTCAAGGGAGCCCCAGAGGCAAATCCTTCGCCTGAGATGCCACACCTACCAGGGCAGGGTGTGGGGTGGGAGACCCCGGAGGGGACATCAGTTGGCTCTTTTTTCTCGAGTTTTTGGGACTCCTCAGAGATCCCCCCGCCTGGATCTCCTTTTGGACTTAGGAGCTCTCTCTTCCCCCAGTCCAGGCAGCTGCCTGAGCTTGGGACTCGTGCTTTCCCAAGACTCCCCAACCTCTAGCTGCTCTTTTGGCCCTGGGGTGGGGGTTGGACCCAGCCTCGTCCCCTTACTGCGGCTGCCCCAGTCTGATGTGATCCTGCTAATGTGTGCATGTCATCAGGGGTCGCATCTCTATGACAGGAGAGAAACTGAGGCAAAGAATAAAGCGTGGGAAGACTTGGGCTTCGTCCGTGTGCAGGGGAGGGAATGAGGGAGGGGCTCTGGGTGAGTGGACCACGTGGCTCTGCCCTTGTCCCACCTCCAAGCCATGTATCTCGAGCCTGGCTCTGCCCCTTCTTGGCAATGGCAGGGTCTCCTGTTCCCCAGAACACAGATGGTGGGAGCAATGGGCAGGACATCTTTGACCCTTTCTTTGTCCCTGCCACAGTTTGGCTCAGGGAGAATCAGACAGTCTGTGTCCCAGGGATTGTCACTAGACAAGAAAGCCCCGGGGGTACAGAACACAGAAACCATTGTTTCAACCTGAGGGATCGAGCATGGAGAACTGGTGGCGCTGGTGAGGGCAGCAGCAGCAGGACGAGGCAGCTGGGTGTGGATGCGCATTCTCCGGAGTAAACTCAGCATCAAAGCCTAAAGAGCATCATGCTTAGCGGTCTTAGCCCTCAGCCCGGGGATGCCGAAGCCTGGGTGCAAGGGCGGATGCCAGCCTGGGACGTCTGGCCTCGGCCTCATCGCCACACGGATCCTCTGCTGCAGATGCCCAGCAGTGCACGTTCTCTGCGTGCCTGGCCCCAGCACAAGCCACTTGCTTCTGCGCACGGCCATGTGGCTCGGGAGTGACAGGGCACTTTCGGGCGGCACTCTGGCCCCACGTGAGTTTGGCTTTTATGAGCTGACAGTGGCCCCTGCCTTATGAGATGTGAGCATAAACTTGGCTTTTAAAAAATTACGTGTATATATGTATGTATGTATGCATGCATGCGGGTGGAGTTGCCCTTGGAGTCCAGGAGGGGGCGTCAGGTCCTCCCGAACTGGAGTTACAAGCAGAGAGCTGCCGTGTGGATTCTGAGAACCAAACTGCCCCTCCCAAGAGTTGCCAGAGCCCCCGACCACTGAGCCATCGCTCATCATAGTTTGTATTAAATATTAAGAAGAGGTGAAAACAGGCTCGAAAAGGCTTATAAATTCACTGCGATAACACAGACATGGCAAGGTAAAGACCGGATTCCAGGAGTTCGGAGACCCGAGCCTGTTCCTGTTAGTTCCTGTGCAGTCCGTGTCACCAGGCGAAGGCCATGAGTTGAGTTGAGGAGGTGGTGATGAACTTCAGTGCGATGATCTGGCTGATGAGGGGCTACCCTTGGGGGCCTTTTGCCAAAGGCCCATCCTGTCTGGAGGCTGATGGGAGAACAGGTTACAGGGAATCCAACTCCCTTTGGGCACTCCACATATGTGGTATGTTCAGGCACAGTTTTCTTTGTACAGTGTCTATAGATTCTGAGTGAGCAGGGGAAAGCATTGCTTGAAGAGTTTAATTTTTTCTTAATTTAATTTTTCTTAATTTAAAATGTTTTCTTTTACTTGAGACGGAGTCTCAGTGTGCGGCCCAGGCTGCCCTCGCTCCGCGCAGCTGCGCCTGGGCTCCTCTTAAACTCCTTTCCTCAGCGTCCGGAGAGCAGGGTTGCAGCAGGCGCGGGCATCTATCCTGAGACTGCCTGGTTTGGCTTATTTTCAGGATGTGGACAGGACTTCAGATAAGTAGCAGATGGTTCTACTTTGTGAGGTGCTTCCAGGAGGCCATCTGCACGGCCAGTCCTAGTAAACCCCAGTCCTCTCTGATACACCTAGACGCCTTGCACACATCCCACCCCCTCAGCAAACCTCCCACTGCACCCAGAGTCCTTCCCTGCGACAATAAAAGCATGTAGGTGGGGTTGGTTTTCAGGTTTTTATTGTGGGTGTATTTTTTTGGCGGTGGGACAGGGGCAGTGGGACGGGCTTTCCAAGGAGTGGCCTCCCAGGGAGGCCAGGCAGGACCAAGGAGCCTTACTCTCGGATCTTCAGTTCCCGCGCCATCTGACAGAGGGCGCAGGGCAGGCAAAAGGTAAGGGCAGCCCAGTCGTGCCCGACGGAGCCCTGGAGGGTGGGAAAGAGAGAAATCGAGACAGGTCAGGAGCTTGGCTCTGGGGTCCCAGGTGGCAGGTCCCAGTCTCAATCCCTGTGGTCCGGGGTTGGCGCGCACCTGGATGTGGTAGCGCTCCCGCATGCCGGTGCGCAGAGAGTGCAGTCCTCCGGGCAGGTAGGGCGCACAGCAGCACTCCCCAAAGTCGTCAGAGATGCGGCAGGCGAGACACAGCGGAGCGAAAGTGCCGCACAGACCTACACAGGGCAGAATGGTCAGGTCCCGGGCCCCGCTGTGCTTGTCCCCCGAGAAGGGCACGCGCGGTGGCACGGGGCCGCGCGGTTGCACAGGGCGGGGAATGAGGGCTCCGGGAGGACAATCATAGAGAAGGGAACGAAGACCCAAAGCAGTCGGGCTCGGGTCCGAGTGAGAGTTGGATGGTGGGATCCCAGGCTGAGTGAAGACTGCAGGAGTGTGGAGTGAGTTTCCCTCCCTCCTCATCTTTCCGGACACTCACAGACGGGCATGTCGTTGCAACAGTCGGTGAGGCCCGTGTGCCAGTCGCTGAGCTGTGTCTGGTAGCAGGTGTTGGCGCACTGAGGCTGACTAGTCACTGGGTAGGACATGGCTGCGGAGGGAAGAGAAGGGGCATCAACAGGCATCCTGGCAGGGCCTTCTGAGCCGCGCCACCCCTGCCGCCCACCCTTCTGCCGGGCAGTCTGGGCAGGCCACCTGGCCGCCCACTGGAGGAAACATCACCGCACCTCCCCATTCCTATCTGTCACATTCTGTCATCAACACCCCTAGTCTGTCTCTGCTGCTCTTGTCTACACATCTGGTTGAGCCACAGTTGGGTGGAAACCTGGGCCCCACAGCTGGGCAGAGCCTGGACGTGGCTACACACACCACCACCGCCTCCTTCTCTACGACTGGGCTCCAACATTTCCTGGGGCCTCCGGGGTAGAAGCAGGTGCCATTCGTTTTCGAAGCCGGGGTGCCCAGGGGAGGGAGGCAGCCAGCTTCCTGGCATCAGGAAGGTTCCTGGTGCATTCAGAGACCCCCACCTTTGCCTTTCACGTGGTCGTGCATCTCAAACTGCATCTCGCTGGCCCTGAGGAGGTGGCTGCTGTGTGAACGGCTGCAGGGGATGGCTACGGTCACAGCAACGCAGTCTGTCCAAGGGATGCTGGATACTGGGCAGGGGAGGGCAAGGGACTAGGGCACTGGGGGGAGATGGACTCTAGGGGGGAAGGGCAAGGGAGCTGAAGAGAAAGAGGCCAGGTTAGCCTTTTGGCCAGGATGGGTAGGTGGGCGAACTAGTCGCCCATCGTTTCGACAGCTGCCCGACAGACCCCAGCGGACCCTTCTCAGAGCGGCGGCAGAGTTGGAGAGACAAGGATAGCCCTAGCAAAGCCAGCCGGGTGTGGCAGAGACAGTCAGGAAAGAACTCCGAGCCAGGTGCCCACAGAGACACTGCTAGAGACGTCCACAAGCGTGGAGCACGTATTTACCTCTACGAGCTGATTTTACAGAGGGCTATAGGCTCAGAGGCAAAAGAGAAATGCCCGATGGACCAGTCCAAATAGGCTCGGAGACTGGGTGTTGGGCCCCAGAATTTCTAAATCCAACTCTGTAGCAGTCAGGTTGGAAAGGCGAGACTGGGGAGATGAGGTGTTGAGAAAGTAAGATGACCCTAGTCACTGACAGATGTCAGTCAGAGGCAGAAGGAGGCAGAGCTGTAGCCAGGAAGGCAGAGAACTGAGCGAGGCGCCTGCCGCCTGCAGAGCAGGGACTTAGGCAAGAGAAGGTGCTCCTACCTGCAGATCCACGTGAGGGATGGAGAAGAGGCTCTTGGTGCCAGCAGACACTAAGTTCTCAGTGCGAGGCCAGGAGCGGCTTATATGGGCCAGGCCACACAGCCCTGGGCGGAGCTCTGACAGGTACTGGGGAGCCAAGCCGGTCTGCCCGACCCTCTTCCCTTCCGCCTGGATTTTCCATCCTCCCTCTCCTCACTGTTCCCCACACCCCACTGCCCCTCTTGTCTCATCCCTCAGGACTGAAGACCTGGGGCAGAGGCAGAAACAGGAGTGGGAAGAAGATCTAGAAACGGAGTCAGAGATGGAGAATGTACAGGGAGAAGGACACTGGGGAGGAGGGCGTGGGGACCCAGGGCGGGGGAGGTGGATGATGGGAGAGCGGAGATTGAGAGGATGAAGACAGGCAGACCCAGATGTCCAGAGACAGACCTGCAAGATCTGGACAGGCAGGGAGAGAGAGGGGGGGGGAGGTTAGTGGGGAGTGCCTGGTGTGTTATACAGAGTGGGGAGCAGGTTTCTCCTTTGAAGTTCCTTCTCACCTTGCTGAGGGATTTTTGTTATATTGAGGGGGAAGGAGAGACACTGTTCTGTTCAAGGCCTGGAGGCATGGGGTCAGTGGGGGACAGCCGTGTGTTTTAGGGAGTGATTTGTGTGAGGACCAAAGTAAATAATTGCACCTCATCTCCATTTCAAATGGGAAGAGAGGGGCCAGAGGACTGGCCTGGGGACAGAAACCTGGGGGTGTGTCTGGTCCAAGTTAACACCTGAGTGCCATGGGAACAGAGAGGGGGTGGTCTGGAATGACACTCTGAGGGAGGAGGCATGGGGCCTAGACTTCTAGGTCTGAAGGGGAAAAGCTGAGACGGGAGTCTGAGGGAGGAGGGCTGGGGTCTGAACTCCTTCTGGATCTGAGGGAGGAGGGCTGGGCCTGGGCCTCCTAATATAAAAGAGGGTCTAGACTCCGGTGACCCTAGTCTAAGCTGTGCGTTCCTAGAGAGCTAGCTCCAAATTCCCAATGGACCGGGCCTCGGGGATCAAGGGACTGGGTCTTGGGTACTTGATTCACCAAAGTTTCCCCTCAACAGGCCTGACAGGGTTGTAGGTGACTCAGTAAGGAAGCGGCATTAGGGTTGGGTGGGGTTCCTACCATGGGTGTCACCCCCAAAATATAGGAGGCACCAGAAAATCGGGGTGTCACCGCTGGAAGAAGTTGTGTCACCGTGCTACAGTGTGTGGGTATGAGGGGACGACAAATGGATCACCCACCAGCCTGGGATCCTGACGACCTGTGACCACAGCTTTCTCCATGTACCAAGACTCAAGGCCGGAACCTCTGTCTCCTGGCACCACCCAAATGGCTGCCTGGCTTTGGCCCCAGACTTACGGCAGAGAGCATCATTTTGCTTGCGCGTGTCTGTCTTTTGGGGTGTGGTCTACATACATGGGTGGCATTGCCCACTTTGGTTTTGACTTCCCTTGTACCCATCTTTGCATCTTTATCTCCCTGGCTGTAAATTAATTAGTTCTGTCTTTTCTTCCTCCAGCCCTCCATCTTTCCTCCCCACCACCTTTTTTGTTTTGTTTTTGAGACAGGCTCTCACGGCTCCAAGGCTGGTCTCCGATTCACCATGTAGCCGAGGGTAACCCTGAACATCTTGCCTTCATCTCCAAGGACTGAGATCATACAGACAGAGCTACAGAGTCTGGCACTGGGGATCCAGCCCGGGGCCTCGTCTGTGCTAGGCAAGCGCTCGGCCAACGGAGCTGCAGCCCCAGCTAGCTTCCTTCCTCCCATCTTTTTATTTTTGATTTTGAGGCTGGGTTTTACTCTATATGTAGCTAGGCTGGCCTCAAACTTAGGGTGATCCTCCTGCCTCAGCCACCTGAGTTCTTGGATTGCAAGCACGAGCCGTCACACCCCTCGCTTCCTTTCCTCGTCACTGCAAGCCCATTTTGACAAGTGTGGGTTTGTGGTCTCATCTCGTGGTCTCTCTCCTCCCAGACCCTGGGTCTGAGTGCCCTCATCCTGAGGCCTCTGCCTCACGCCACCGGTCCTCTCCCTCTCTCTGCCCTTTCCCAGGCCTGTTCTCTAAGACTCGGCTCCTTCCCCATACCACTCCAGAAAATAGACCACAAATGACTCAGGATCAGTCACATCTGAGGACCATGGGCTCCTCGGATGACTCTCTGAGGTGTCCTTAGGTTTATTGATGTAGCCTGGGGGACTTCCAGATGAGATACAGACACTGGTGTGGATGAAGAAACTGAGGCTGGGCAGTTGTGAGGTGGCGTGAAGTGGGGGAGGGGAAAGAGATCTAAGAACAGAAGAGATGAGGTCTGCGGAGCTGGGGAGAACTCATGACCCAGCCAGTAGGTGCTTGACCGCGTCCCCCTTAAGTGGTAGACGCATACCTACAGTGTATGCACCGGTTCAACTTTTGAATATTTAAATTTTTTTCTGTGTACAGATTTTTTCTTTTTTTTTTTTTTTGCCTACATGTATGTCCGTGCACCATGTCTGTGCCTGGCGCCCACATAGGCCAGAAGAGGGTGTTAGAATATCCCAAGTTTGGATCCTCAAATACACTTGCACGTACACATGCGCATACAGAAAATGTACCCACACATTAAAATGTAGCCTAGGTTGCTGTTGAACTCAGAATCTTCCTGCCCTGGCGTGAGGGTTGGGATTGTGTGTGTCCCACCACACCGGGACCAGCTGGAATTTCGGAGTCAATATCCTTACATGAGAATGCCCTTCTACTAAAACAAAATCTAATTATTTATTGGAATGTCAGATCGTATTGGGATTCTTGTATTTTATTCAGCATAACTAGAGCTCCTCCTTCAACAACAACAACCAGTGGGGTTGTGGTGCTGCATTCCCAGAACCTGGGTGTCCAGGCCCCAGGTTCCTCCTCCTCACCCTGAGAATGTGCCTGGCACCCAGCCCCCTGCTCCCTCGGTGCACCCCAGTCTGGACTTCTCATCTCTGTCCGGAATTCAGGCATCCACATTTGAGCCCAGTTGCCCAACATGGGTTTCACAACCAAGACGGGTTATGCCATCCACGGCGCTGGTGGAACCAGTCTGGCTGAGAGGACAAGGGGGGCCCCCCTTTCTATCCTAAGCCTACTGCTTCCTTAAGGGCCAACCCAGCAGAACAGGAGGGACTCGGCGACTTTGGGCGTGTTACTTGCTGCCTGGTTTGGGTGTGTTGTGTCTCTTTGTGCGGTTATATGACATTATGTGACTGTATGTGACATTAATAAAGAGGTCCTTTATAAAGGATTTCATTGCGCATCCCAGGCATCTCCTGAACCCATCAGGTCACCTGAGCTTGTCTTCCTGCCTCAGCCTCCTGAATGCTGGAACTGTGAACCTATACCAGGACTCTCTGCTTTCTTATTTATGTATCTGTTTATCTGCTTGTTTGCTTGTTTATTTGAAGTTTTTAGGACAAAGTGTCACTACTTTAGTGTAAGCTTTTTAACTCTTTTTTAAACTATTATTATTATTATTATTATTATTGGGCCAGTGATTTCACTGGCTCGGTGCTTAAGGCTGTTTGCTGCCAAGCCTAATTCACAGAACATACATGGTGGAAAGAAACTCCTTAAGTCATTCTCTGACCTCACATGCTTGTTATGGCATGTGCATGTGTACACACACACACACACACACGTACACATGCACACACACATACATACATATACACACACATGCACACACACATCCACACACACATGCACTCACACACACATGCACAGGCATGCGTGCACACACACATACACATACATGCATGCACACACATGCACACACATATGCACACAAGCATACACACATATACACGCACGCACACATGCACACACACATCCACACACACACATGCACACACACATGCATGCACGCACGCACACACTACATTCAGAAACCACAGGGCACCTTTATGGAGTCAGTTTCGGGGGATGGAACCAGGGTCAACTGAGGTCAACTCAGGTCGCCAGGGTCACTCAGCCAGGCTCTTTGTGGGCCAAGCGACCTCACAGACCCTTCTTTGAGCACTGATCTGTCCACTGCCACAGTGGAGCACAGGAGCTGTGGTGACCTGTAACCTTGGCCTTGATGTCACACAGGGACGATAGATAGCTAGGCCTGAGGGAAAGGGGCTGTTAATGTTCCCTTCCCCTTTGGAAGAGAGGTCACAAAACCTTCACAAGATCATCCCAAGACCCTCCCCTGAGAGTCCAACCACCAGTCTGTCTTGCCCTGGCTACACATAACCCTATAAACACGAATGCCTTGGAAAGGCAGGCACTGAGGGAGGGGGACCTTCCACGGCACAGCTGCTTATGAGTCAGATGCACGTGCACTCGTAGGTAACCTCAATAAATCTATTATTTTCCAAGTTGTTCCGATAGAATCTTTCTTTGGTCCACGTGAACAATCTCTATGGGGGAGTAAATAGATATTTTTCTTGCCTGGCCCTAGAAAAGTTATACAGCAAACAGCCAGAGCCAGAGAGCTCAAAGGAGGTCTGGATTCCGCTGGGCTGTCCGTGTTCATCTTGAACAGACAGTCTTCTTTGGTGCTGGGGCACCGACGCGTACCGATGTGTCCAGCTAGGATCCATCTGTATTTACTGAGAGATAACCTTAGGTAACAGACTCTTGAGCAAGGAACTTGGGTTTTAATCCTAATTGCTTCTTTTATCACTTTTTTTTTTTAAATTCTTGTTTGTTTGTGTGCCCACGTACAGAGGTCAGAGGACAACCTGGGGCAGTTACTTCTTTCCTTTTGCCCCGTGGCTCCTAGTGATCAAACACAGGTTGTCAGGTTCCCCTACCCCACCATTGCCTCGGGCTATGAAAACTTGGGCCCGGTGTCTCTTTGCCTCAGTTTTCCCAATCTGGAAGAATGTTTCAAACAGCGTTGCCAAGAGGTTTAAACAGGATGTTTGGGGTGCCAGGTTTGGAGCTCCACAGGGAAACACGCAAAAAAACAAAACAACCCCCCCACACACTGTATTTATGGTAATGATGGCACAGCTTTATGTGTCCGGCTTGTTGCTGTGGGTACCAGACAGCACCAAACCCAGTCTCTTGCTCATGCTGCCTCCAGCTTATCAGTGGCTGGTCACGTAATTGCACGGCCGGGTTGTACGTTTGCCCTGCGTTGGGAGGAGATTTCTGTCAGTGCAGGCGATTCTGTGATTGTAGGGCTGTTTTTGTTTGTGCTTGTTCACAGGTGCTCTGCGGGTGTCAGCTTAGTAAGATCACGCCTAACTTGTTGAGGGCTCGAGTTTTGGTGTGATCTCGCTTGCGTCTCTGACTAAGGCAGCAGGAGTATGTCTGAGGCTGGAGACTCATCTCATGAGAACACCTCTTTCAGTCCCGGAGGACTCTGGGA
The DNA here is from genome assembly GCF_947179515.1 of Apodemus sylvaticus. Classification (NCBI taxonomy): domain Eukaryota; kingdom Metazoa; phylum Chordata; class Mammalia; order Rodentia; family Muridae; genus Apodemus; species Apodemus sylvaticus. Next base: position 188,963,164 of record NC_067472.1, on the reverse strand, counting down.
AGCTGGTTGGCCCGGTGGTTTGTGGAGAGACAGGGTGAAAGGGCAGGTGGGAGGGGCTTAAGCATGATGGCAGCACGAGGGTAATGGCAGGGTGGGAAGAGCTTCCTGGACAGATGGACGAGTGTCCCAAGTCTCGTCCTGGAGTGAAATCTACCAGAAAGTTCTTACCCCCCAGTGTCCAGAAGGTGCGGCAGCCGCAGTTCTAAGTGATGGAGAAACAGAGCGGGGAGGGCGGGGAGGGGGGGAGGGGGACACGACTGTGCCCAGTCCTCCCCGAGGCTCGATCTAAGCAGATTAAAGTTCAGAGGCTGCCGAAGCGCCCCTCCCAGCCTGGGACACCCCCATGAATCATTTTCTTATCGTCCCTTACTGCTCTAATGGCAGAGCTGCCTCTCCCTAATCACTGTTTTTGACCCCAACTTGCCCAACACCCATAGTAAGGAGGCTGAAACCAGGGGGGAGACCCCAAGTCTTCATCCCCTGAGGGGGAGTCCTAGTCTCCAGCAACTGCTTACCACCTTCCAGAGTCTGGCTCTCAGACCCCCCTCTCTTTGTTTGCACCCCATCTTTTCCTGTCCCCCCCCCCCACACACACACCGCGCCTTGTTAATCTTGTCTTCTTTTGTGTTCTCCTTACACCTGTAACCTTTTCTTCCCACTTACATCTCTATCTTGATTGTCCTGCGCGGGATCTCAGTTTTCTCACTTGTAAAATGGGGATGATAATCACAATAATGCCGACACTAATGATGCTCCAGTCGCTTCGAACCATGAGGAAAACACGGAGTAATTATGTGGAATGCTTTAGAACAGAACCAAGGCCGCAGTAAATTCAGGGCAAGAGAGCTGTTATTATTGTTTTATTATTTTTAATCTCCTCTTTGGTGTCTTTGTTTTTCTTCTTCCTTGTCTCCATGTTATTTATTCTCAGGTCTCCTCCCCATCCCGTTTCCTTTTGCTTCCTTGGCAGGGACACAGGTGGAAATGACATCCAGACGAAGAGTTCCCCTCCCACCTCCCTTCTAGTCCGGGATCCACCTCAGACTCAGAAAACTTGCCTAGGGGCAAGGTATGGCACCAACTCCACAAATAGCCTCATAAAATCCTGAAACCCAGATCTGTCATCCAGAGGAGGTAAATCAGAGTGACTCACAGGTTCCTGGCGGTCAAATTCCTAGACCCCAATCTTTTAGATTTCTAATTCTTTGGACACAATTAGGTTTCTTATTCTCAGACACAAAAAGCCCTCACAGCTAATTTCTCCTTTCTCAGGTCCTAAATGCCCCGATCCTTTGGGATTGAGTAGTGCGTCTTTCCCCCCAAGACCCAAGGGTGTTGGGCACGCATGGCTCAGACCTGGGATCCTAAGCACTCCAGAGGCTAAGGCACATCAGAGATGACTCTGAGTAACACAGTGAGTTCGAGGCCAGTCTGTGCAACTAAAAGGGTCGAGGTTCAGTGCTCGGTAGTAGAGACCTTGCCTGGCATACGAAAAGCCCTGGATTCTATCCTCGGTACTGGAAAAAAAGAAGAGGGAGGAGAGGAAAGAAAGTGGAACGCTTGCAAACACCTCAGGTACCAGAGGCCCAAAGCTCTATTCTTGGCCATTCCGACCACGCCTTCAGCCGCCCTGGCTCTCTCGGGAGGAGGACCTGACGGTTCTTATGGGTGCGTTCCTGAATGGGCGGGGTTGCAGTCCGTGTAGGACAGCGATAGGCTCCCACAGACGTCATTCCGTTAGTTTCGGCCAATCTGCCAGTAGACAAGGAACCTGCCCCATAGGGTTCAGTTCTGCTAAAAGCCGAGGTACTAACGAGGAAACCAGCTCTCCTGGTTGGTCCAGGTAAGTGCTTTCCAGGATGACCAGTATTGGGATTTTGCGTACAGCCTGTTGGGGAACAGCCGGCCTTGCAGTCGAGGGGTGAGGGAGCTTAGTCAGGGCGCCATTGGAGAAACTGAGTTCAGGGATGTGCAACCTCAAAACCGTACCCATTGATTCTATCTTCTCTGCCAGTCCTGCGCATCCCTCCGTTCACTTCCTGCTGTCATGAATTCGCGCACGGCTCCCTCGTAAAGCCTTCTACGCATTCAGCGCTCGCTCGCTCACTCACTCACTCACCCACTCATTACTTAAACAAACATCTCCTGGGCTTTCTGGCGTGCCAGGCCTGCTGCTGGGGACCGTGGTGATCCATGAGTCAGACCTGGGCCCTGCCCTCCGGGGATCTCAGGTCAGAGGGGACGACAGGCGTTGGTGGTCTAGGGTGTGAAGGGGTGGGGCGCACAGGACTCTTTTTTTTGGGGGGGGGGTTGCCATGGTAGGAAAGAATTTCCAGAGGAGGAGCCTCTGGAGCTGGCTCTTGGAAGAGCACTGGTGGCGCAGAGGTTGAGAAGGTTTCAGCCTGTGCAAAGGCAGGGAGGCCTGGAGGGTCATTAATGACCATGCTTAGGAACCCAGACAGAAGACTCTCCCTGTCCCCATAACCATCAGGGGGCTGCGAGGCTGGAGGAGGATGGTGGGCAGCAGCCAGAGCTAGGAACGGAACCCCCTCCTCTTTCTCTCTCTCTCTCTCTCTCTCTCTCTCTCTCTCTCTCTCTCTCTCTCTCTCTCTCATGTGTGTGTAAAACCATTGGCTGTTAGTGCCAGGGATGCTGGTTAGCTCAGGGTCTAGGTCACAACAGGAACCAGAGCTGGAGATGTCCTTAGACCAACAGGGGGCTCTCTCCAGAGCCTAGGTAGAATAGGGTGGAGCCCGGACCCCCACAGAAGCTGAGACAAGAGGTAGAGGCAGGGTGAGTGGTGGACGGGCCAGGGGGACAAAGACTCGGGACTGCTGTTGATCCTAGGGGCCGTCCACACTTGATGAGCTAGGAGCAGAATAGAGGTGTATTTAGGGCCTGGATATAAATCCTTTTGGGAATTCTTGTTTATTTTTTTTTAAGATTTATTTATTTATTGTAAGTACACTGTAGCTGTCTTCAGACATCACAGAAGAGGGCATCAGATCTCATTACAGATGGTTGTGAGCCACCACGTGGTTGCTGGGATTTGAACTCAGGACCTTCAGAAGAGCACTTAGTGCTCTCAATTGCTGAGCCATCTCTCCAGCCCCCTTTTGGGAATTCTAGGTTAAGTGTTTTTTTCAGGGTCTCACTTTGGACCATTGTTTGGGGCCAGCCTGGACTACATAAAGACCGTACTATTCACCATGAAGCCCAGAGTGGCCTAGGTGATGGAAGTCCTGCTTGAGCTCCCCAGCTATAGGTAGGGGCCACCGAGCCTGCCTCTGTCAGGTTCTGATTCAGAAGTTTCCTGGGCAAGCCCCCGTGAGGGAGGGGCTCCCCTGCTACCCTCTCCTTTAGGAAACCAGTTGTGCTTCTCCGTCTGTCTCTCCCTGTCTGACACAATTACAATGTATCCCATCTCCCCAGCCTATCAAGATCTTGTGAATCACGCCTTGTCCTTTTGCCTTCTGCAGCCGTGGTGCCCACTCCCTCAGCCCACCGCCTTTGGATGCCAACCTCCCGTGCTCTGGGCGTGGTCTGTGACGACATCACATACATGTTCATGGGTGAGGCCCTAGGATAGCATTTCAATCTGTCATGGACCACTCCCGCCTTCTGGAAACTTCCTCCCCAGCCTCTTCTCTCCTGCCTCACTTCCTGTCCAGTGGATCCTCAGAGCATCCCAGCACTGGCCTCTCCTGACCATTCCTGTGGTGTGGGCCAGAAGCTTCGTTCTGGCCTTTGTTCTGGCCCTCCTCCAATCCCATCTCGAGGAGTCTTTCTAGAATGATCCTGGTTCTTTGGTTCCCAGCTAGAGCAGGCCTGCACTCCTCTCCCTAGCCTCCTGGATGTAGCTCAGGTCACCTCTGAGCCTCCCCGAGCCCCAGTGCCATCACACGCCCTGAGCCTCCCTCCAGGGACCAGGCTGCCTCACTGTCTGTCCCCCTTGCTCTGTGGTGACCTCACCCTGCCTTCGGTGAGCCTTACTTGTGCGACCTCACTGCTGGTCAGGATGCTCTGCTGCTTTCCCTACGTAAGGGTCTTGCCTTCGCGTGTCCCCAAGCCTTCCCTGCCTCCCCACGCCTCGGTGTGCTCTGAAGGGATCCTTGCAGCTCCATTATGACCTAGGCTGCCCTCGAACTCCCCACTCCCACTCCCACGTATGGAGCCTGGGTCACTGCTCACTGTCACGCTTCTCTGCCTAGCAAGTTTAAGCTCATATTTTTAACACTTTTAAAATGACGTGTATGGCTATTTTGTCTGCATACATGTCTACTTACCATGTTTATACCTGGTACCCTTGGAGGCCCTGGGACTGGGGTTACAGTTGTGAACACCCACGTGGGTGCTGGGAATCGAACCTGGGTCCGAAGAGCAATTAGTGCTGTTAACCACTGGGCCATCTCGGCAGCTCTGTGCTCCTCTGTTTAAGGTCAAGGTCATCTCTTCTGTGAAATCATTGCACAGACCTCTTGAACCCTGTCCTGGCAGCCCCAAGGGCAGACTCTGGGTCTAAATTGTTTCGCTACACCCAGGGTCTGCCAGGGGCCAGGCTGCTGGGCTTTAATGGCGACCACAGGCGGTAGAACTGGCATACATATTAGGTGGCTTGGGTTGTGAGCAAAGCTAGTCAGGGTCCACATATCCTAATTCTCCCTTTCGCAGCAACTCGGGCTCAGTGCTGCCATCTGCTGGGAAAACACACTCCCTAGTTTTAAAAGGCCTAACTAATTAAATAACTTTTATTTACAAAAGGCAAAACCGACTAGCCTAGCCGCGGTCGGTCACAGCAGCAGCAGAAGGCAGTGGTGGAGTGCAGGTTCAGCTGTCTCGGTGACAGGTGTGTGTGTGCGCCGCCCTCCCCCAGGTTCAGCTTTTGGCCCCGTCCCTCCCCACTTACTGTCTCAAGTTAAGGCACAGCCCACTCCCGCCCGCCCAGCCCGACCGAGCGGCCTAGAGCCGTCTCGGAGCGCACTCATCACGGAAGCCCGCGCAGATGGGAGCAAGAGGTCTTTTAGTGCCGCCCCCCGCCGTCCCCAGCTCAGATCAGCGGTGCAGCAGGCGGGGTGAGGATCAGCCGGATGCGCTGCACGCACAACTCCGTGGCCTGCCGGGTCTCGCGACACAGGGCCGCCAGGCTCAGGAAGCCATGCGGCAGGTCCTCTACCACTTTCAGCGTCACGGGCTGGCCCAGGTCGCGCAGTCGCCGCGCGAACATAACCGAGTCATCCAGCATCGGGTCCAGAGCGCACGCCTAGAGAGTGTGGGGGTCGGGGTAGGAGGGGGGAAACACGAGGACACAGATGTGCAGGTTGACAGAGCCGGTGTGGGGGTGTGGGTAAGGGGAGTTGGGGAGGGAGTGGACAGAAAGAACGCGGTGGAGGTGATGGGAAGATAGGTGGTTAATTGAATCTCCGACCTTTACCCAATCCCGCCCATCTTTTCCACCTGCTCAACAAATTGGCACATGACCAGACTCCCTGGCCTGACTGGCTGCGTGGTCCTTGGCTAGCTCTTTCCCAGGTCGCCCACGTCCCAATCCCACTGCCCTCCAGCCGCACCCACCCTGCTGGCCTTGTTCTCACCACAATGTGCACAGGCGGCAGGGTCTTCAGCATGCTGTCAGGGGCCAGCAGAGGAGACATGAAGGGGTTCTTGACTATGGGTGACGAGTAGAGGGGCATGTGGAGGACACCTTGGCTTGAGCGCCGGGGGTGGAAACCCTCGGGGAAGGCCGCGCGCACACGGGGCACTCCGTCCATGGGGCTCACTTCATCTTTGGCTTCAGCCTCTTCCTGGGAATTCCCAGGCCGCAGAAAAAAGTTGACATCGGAGGGTGTGGAGGGGCCAAGTGTCTCCATTGACTGCGACATCTCGGGGCTGTCCGACGCCTCTGAGTTGCCCTTAAAGCTCAAGTCCTTTATAGTCAGCTTCTTCAGGGAATCTGTGCCCAGTAAACCCTCAGGCTGGGCCAGAGCTGCCTCAGACACACTCCTGCGCATAGACTCCGCGGGGCGCACAGACTCTATAGGAAGGGTAAAGACAGAGGCTGCCTGAGGCCAGAAGAGAAGCCTGGCTGCGAGTAGGGTGTGTGCATCCAGACCGCGGAGGTCCAGGACCAACGCCCGTCTGTCCAGGAGGGGGCTTTTCTGTATCCAGGGTTGCAATTCTAAGGCTTGGAGGTGGGGCTGTTACAGGGCAGGGTGTGCGGGTATTACGACTGGGAAGTGCAAATCAACTAACTTCTGAAAGCTTCCATTTTTTCCTCTGTATACATGTTATATAGTACTTAGCTTAAAGGTTACAAGAATATAAGAACTCAGGATTAGGGGGCTGCAGAGATGGCTCAGCGGTTAAGAGCACTGACTGCTCTTCTGAAGGCCCTGAGTTCAAATCCCAGCAACCACATGGTAGCTCACAACCATCTTAAAGAGATCTGACTTCCTCTTCTGAGGTGTCTGAAGACAGCCACAGTGTAGCTATGTCCCCAGGCTGGTAGGAAGGCAGCACAAGGGGCTGTAGCTGCCTCTGGGCTCCCCACAGCAGGAAGGTCAGCCAGCCTTTCTGACTACTTGACCAAAGGGTCTGAGGGAACCCACAGCTGAAAGGAGCTTCTGTTTACAGGCAGCTAACAAATCTCCAGGGCATGTTACTGTCATGGACCTGCTCTCCAAAATGACAGTCATGTCCCATTTTTATCTCTTTCCACTGAGAAACCAGGCAAGCAAGTGCCCGGATGATGTGTATGTCTGGATCCCTACGGTTCGCCATTTTAGGGATTATACGGTTTTATTTCTGTTGCCCAAATTGGGATCGTACTGCCTCAGGTGATGCACACACTCATAGCCACAACTTGCCTTTATCAATCTATGAGGGCAAAGTGCAGACCAACACAAGAGTAATCACTCAGGTGCTGCGTGACCCAGAGTCACCGCAACAGAACTGCAGACATAAGACACGGGATTCTAGTATCTTCTTAGAGCACCTGCGTGCCAGGAGTGTGTTGGCATTTGACACGAATGGGTGTAGTACTCCTCACTGTGACCCAGCAAGGTAGATACACACTTGTACCCTTTTTACAGAGGGACAAACTAAGGGTTATAGATGCTAATGTCTGTCCATTGACTGAGAAGCTGGACTGGAGTATGTGCCTTGAGGCCATCTTTCCCATAGAGAACCCCGCCCAAGGCTCAGTGGCCCTGGCCTCAAATCCAATTTCCGTTTAACTTGTGCATGTGTCTGCCTACCTGAAGATTCTAAAATAAAACACATGTTGTTGTCTTTTTGTGTGTATGTGTGAGTGTGTGGTCAGAGATCACCCTTGAGGTATTGTTCTTCACGGCACCGTCCACCTTGTTTTTTTCTTCCGCTTTTATTAATTCTTATTTGGTGTGTGGGTGTACATGTCTGGTGGGCAGAGGACAATTTCTAGGAAGGAGCAGCTTCTTGCCTTCCACCATGTGGGTCCTGGGGACTGAGCCACCTTCCTAGCCCCACCTTAGCTTTTGAGTCTTTCACTGACCTCAGGGCTCCCTGCTTTCGTCTAGACCGGTCCTCCAGCCAGTCCCAGGGACTCTCCTGCCTCTGCCTCCGTCAGAGCTGAGATTTTGATGTGACCACTACACCTGACTTTTATTTGGGCCTTGGGATCCAGACAGGTTCTCACACCTGCACAGCAGGGCTTGTTTCCCAGGCCATCTCCCCAGGCCCCTGAAGGGATGGGCTTATTGTTGAGACAGTGCTTCCCAGGGTGGCTTTGACCTACCTAGAACAGGAATTTGCTTTGCAGATCAAGCTGGCCCTGACCCTCAGAACTCTTTCTTCTGCTTCCCTAGTGATGGCCCTGAGACCTGAGAGGCTTTTTTTTTTTTTTTTTTTTTTTAAAGGCAATGTCCTGGAATTGTGAGATCGCTTGGGGAAGCAGAATTTCCATGATGTAACCTGCTGTGGAAAACTAAGGGATGGTTGTAGGCCCAAGGACAGAACCAGCCGAGTCTACGGTGCCTTGGCCAGGTGCCTGGAGCACGCTCTCACTTACCTGCGGTGGGCAGTGTGCTCTTTTGGGGCTTGCGTCCACTTAGCTCCAGGAAGGAGTTGAGCCATGAGGATGCGCCCAGGCGGAGGTCTCTGAGGAACAGGGAAGTGTCTCTCTGTACCAGCCCCATCACGCCCAGTGCCTTCTGGTCGGAGTCAAAATGGTCCTCTGCTTCTGTGCCTGCGAATGCATGTGGGAGGCCGGGCTGGTCTCTCTTCTAGGTGCAGTCCTGACACACAGACTTGGCGTATCTGGGGCATGCGGGCACTGAGCTGCCACACCGAGGGCATGGGCCTTACCTGAATAGGCACTGACGCACTTGGAGAGGACACTCAGCGGTAGCAGAGGGTCTATGAGGCTCATCAGACGAGAGGGAGAAGCAGCGGACTGCAGGGTGGTCACTGGGTAGGCGGCCATGATGCCATCTGGCACCCTCACGCCATAGGCTGCTGCCCGGAGGGACACAGTGATGCAGAGGTTGCCACCCGCACTGTCCCCCGCAAGGCATATCCGCTCTCCGGTTGAACCTAGTTGTTGGGAGAAGAGCCCAGTCACAGCCTGGCATGAGCGGGAGAACTGGGCCCTCAGGTGAGGTGTGCAATCCCAAGGTCAAGCAGAATGCCACTTCAGTTCCTGCGAGAGGCATGGATTTAGACCTGTGCGGTAGGTGGGCAGTGGTCAGAGGACAGAGACAAAGCGCCGGGGACCTGGGGAGTCTGGCAGGCTGCAGCAAGAGCAGGCGGTGGCAGAGAGGAGCTCAGGGCAGTTTTCCCAAGACAGGGACATCAGAGGTTAGGAAACCAAAGGTCAGAGTTTAGGCGGAATGGCCGCAGTCTGCTCTGTGCCTCGAGGTCCTCCTGGGATGTTGGCATTCCAAGAGGGAGGTAAGGACCTGGCAGATAGGTGGGCATGGGAGCCAGCAGACTGGCAGTGAGGAGAGCAGAAGGTGGGCAGCTCTGGGGTGGGGGGAGCAGGAGGGGAAGGGCTGGGATCAGAGAGCAGGAGGCAGAGATGACGTGGCCAAGATCCAGGCTGAGCAGCATTGGGGCTATTCTCAGCAGGGCCGCAGGGCTGAGCAGCATTGGGGCTATCCTCAGCAGGGCCGCAGAGCTGGGCAGCATTGGGGCTATCCTCAGCAGGGTGGCAGAGCTGAGCAGCATTGGGGCTAGCCTCAGCAGGGCCGCAGAGCTGAGCAGCATTGGGGCTAGCCTCAGCAGGGCGGCAGAGCTGAGCAGCATTGGGGCTAGCCTCAGCAGGGCCGCAGAGCTGAGCAGCATTGGGGCTAGCCTCAGCAGGGCGGCAGAGCTGAGCAGCATTGGGGCTAGCCTCAGCAGGGCGGCAGAGCTGAGCAGCATTGGGGCTATCCTCAGCAGGGCGGCAGAGCTGAGCAGCATTGGGGCTAGCCTCAGCAGGGCGGCAGAGCTGAGCAGCATTGGGGCTAGCCTCAGCAGGGCCGCAGAGCTGAGCAGCATTGGGGCTAGCCTCAGCAGGGCCGCAGAGGCGGCAGGAGGGAGGTGGGCTGGGGCCAGGGGCAGGTAGACATGAAGCTGAGGCTTGAGGACCTAGGGACTTAGTGCCTCTCCAGGACGGGATAGGGGTTGAAGAGGGGTGGCCAGGGTAAGGACGGGGAAAGAATCTGCGAAAGCAGGGACCTGGGTCTCACCAAGCAGATCACAGTGCTTGACAGCCCAGCAGTAGGCGAAAAAACACTCTTCCAGCGCTCGGGGGAAGGGAGCCTCCGGGGCCAGGGAGTAGTCGATGGAGATGATGGGGACTCCTAGCTCCTGGGCCCAGTTCTTGAGGTAGGGCTCATGGGATTTGGAGGTCTGGGCCACAAAGCCGCCACCATGGATGTGGATAACCAGGGCCCGTGAACGGGGTGCTTGGTGAGGCCGTGAGCGCAGCTCCAGGCGTGGGCCCTCAGTTTTTGCCAGGCTGTTGAGCATCTTGCTGTCCTGGTGGCGAGGAGGGATGGCGATCTGTCAGGGCTTTCTTCCTCCCACAAGTGAGCCCGGGGCTTCAGGGTGCTGGGGTGGGGCTTACCTGTCCCTCCCGCAGGTCATAGGAGATGAGCCTGGCTAGCACAGGCCCTGGTCCCGTGTGTGCCAGGGGAGGTGAGATGGTAACTGTGAGCTTGGGGTCGGAGGTCAGTGGCATCTCGAAGGCCTCAGGTGGCAAGCTAAGCAAGCGGCTTACCCTCACAGTGGTCGATGCCATGTTGGCCAGAGACTGGGGAGGAACAGAAAGGATGCTGGGTAGGGCTATGGGGGCACACACATACACTCCCCCCTCAGCCCAGCTTTTGCTTAATGTGCTGTTCCTGGGCCTGGGGCCCTGTAGTGAGCGCTGTGGCTTCACTGGATGTCTGGAAGCCAGTCTCCTTCTGTAACCATGCTGGGAGTTTGTCCTGGCTGTGTGCTCACCGACAGCACCTCGATCTCAGTGATGTTCCAGAAGGCTTTCCAGAAGTGCACATCCAGGTTCTGTATGATGCGTTCAAATTCAGCTCCCCGCAACTCTGGGTCTATGGCGAATCGGCCACCGGTAAAGAGGGAACTGGCAGTCACACCTGGGGGTCAGGGTGCGGGTGTCAAGGAGCCCTGGTGGCAGCCAGATTGCTCAGTTGGGTTAGGAAAGGAGGGGCAGGAGAGGGTGTAGGCAGGGTCCAGCTCCCACTCACTGAGGCCCGTCTCGTTGCGTTTGTAGTGTTCCCCGAAGGACACCAGCCCGATGGAGAGAGTCTGCAGGAACGGCCGGATGGCAGGTGTGAACTGTAAAGATATGCCTGTGTCATCCAACTACCCAGGAGAGGGGTGGGGATGGATGGGGCACGAGGTGGGGCAGAGACAGGAGTGGGCACATACGGTTAGTAAGCTCTGACTGGGCTGCGGTGTGCTGTGGGCCTAGTGTCCTCAAAGGAAGGGGACAATGCACAAATAAGGATGTGTGATATGTAAGGTCGAAATCAACTAATGATCTGAAGCATGGCACTAGGTGCGCGGGCTGCAGTGATGCCCATGGCCTGGGCTACCTGGCCAGGCCTGGGAGTCGGGACCTGAACGAGGAGGGGTATTCCCAGGAGAGGCCAGAGCGAGTGCAGAAGCGGATGCTGCAAGCGGGCAGCCAGGGGAAGTAGCAGGACTGAAGTGAGCACGGACGGGACATGATGTGGGCTACGGCTGAGTGAGCCAGGAACGAGGTGGGGGAGGTCCCCGAGCCAGAGAAGGCCTGGCCAGAGGGATGGATCTCATCTGAGCATTGGAGGGCTGTGAGCTGGGGACTAAGTGCATGCGGGATCTTCCTGAAGTCAGGGAAAACAGGGGTGAGGCAGACAGTCCGGGCTGGGTACAGGGAACTGAAAGCCAGAAATGGGGAAATGATCCAAGACAGGTACAAAGAACTTTGGCAGATTAGCCAAGGCCTAGGCAAGGGGCAGCCGGCTGTCAGGGAAGACTGGAGACATGACACATGACAGGTGGCAGACAGCGAACAGACAGGAGACTCAGCCACGGGAGGCCAAGGTGAGGAGTTAGAGCTCTTGTTCACTCAGTAAACACGGACAAGTCCTGCAGCGCACTAGGCTTTGGGGAGCAGGGACTGAGTAAGAGCTGAGATCTGGAGGCCTCTGCCTTCCTGGAAGTTGACGCTTTAGAGGGTGATGCTATCCTGCATTCTAGCAGATCTGGGTCCTCAGGAGCTGGCAGCTAGCCCAGGTTATGCTCTTGGCCAGGGACCCAGTAGGCCAAAGAGCACAGGAGCCGTGGTGGCTACAATACCGGTGTAGGCAGCCTGGAGTGCCTTTCTTTCCAACGCCGATGCCAGGACACGAAAGTAGGGAGATGGCTGGCTCTGCTGGGCTCATCGTTTCTTGTAGAATTCGTGTGGGAGAGGGAAAGGCCCAGAAAGAACTATGTTGTGTTGCTGAGGACCGGAGTGGTGGGCTCATCTCTCAGTGAAGGGAGAGGGAGGAAGCCGCTGGGATTCTTAGCAGGCTCCTTGGTACAGTTTGACATCGTTCCTCGGGGCTGCCTGGACAAGCGCTGACCCCAGACAGGGCCGGCTCCGGCCTCTGTTCTGATTTTAGTTTTCTATGGTCTGCAATTCCCTAGCCCCAATTTATTTATTTGTGTGTGTCTGTGTGTGTCTGTGTGTGTGTGTGTGTGTGTATGTTTGTTTGTGAAGCAGGGTCTTTCTATAGAGTCTTGGCTTGCCTGGTACATGTGATATAGCTTAGGCTAGCCTCTATCTTTAAATAATCCTTCTGTCTTTAACCTCTTGAGGGTACTGGGCTGTCTCACTTTCTGTGTGGTGACAGGTTCCATCTTTCTGAGGTGGTTTGGGATGGACAAAAGACAGAAGGTTCACAGCTTGGGTCAGAACCCAGGGAAGAGATCAGCCACAACCAGGTCTTCCCCAATGTCACCCTCTACAATGGGTGTGTTAACCCTGTCCTGAGGGCTGCCTGGAAATCATGTGATTTTTATAGCAGCTAAGCCCAGGTGCCAATCTGATATCAGTGAGATGGATGGCACCGTCTTCCTTCCGTTCCAGAGTCTCGGTGAAGATGGCAGGGAGTGCAGTCACACAGAGGAGACCTTTGAGATCAAGAACTGTGAACCCTCCTAGGGGCTCAAACTCAAAGGAACTTAGGGGACTACAAAAGAGTGAGCGGAGCACAGTTCTCGCCTGACATCCGTGAGGCTCTAAGTTCAATCCAAATGCTTGAAAAAGAAAAAGAACAAACCTCCCCACCCCGGGAGAGAAGCTCTGGCCTCGTGCGTGTCTGAGATCCTTTCTGTGGAGTTACCGCTCCGGCTCGCCTGTGACTTCTGAGACAAGGTCTCAGTAAGTCCCCAGGCTTCCCTTCAGCTCACTCGTAAGCTCAGCTGGGCCTTGAACTTGCGATCCTCCAGCCTCCGCTTCCTAAGTAGCTGATGATATGTACCTGCTGGGTTACCAGGCCCAGCTGGTGGGGAGGCTTCTGAGACATGGGAGCTCTAGTTATGAGTCGGGGGTTTGAGCCCCACAGAGTCCAGTTCTGAGTTCCTGCCAACTTTCCTTGCCAGTGTGTGGGCTGAGTCATGAATCTAGTAACGGTGATTACCGTGGACACTAACTACTTCAAGGACAGGTTACTGGCCACCGGTGCCTTCACCGTGAACCAAGGACGTGGGGCAACAACTCACCTGGAAGCCCAGGCAACGGCCGTAGAAGCAGCCTTTATGTAGCGTGACATACTCCTGCAGGAAGTCAGCGGTGAGGCCCTCATCACCCTCAAAGAAGAGGACTCCTGGTCGGTTGATGGTCAGCAGGCGCTGGGCGTAGTAGGCCAGAGCACGGAGCTGGGTGAGGGCGGCCAGGTAGGCCTCCAGCTCTGCTAGGTTGTGGCTGGCACGGAAGAAGATACTTCTGCGGTTAGAGGCCACATAGCGGGATTTGTGTAGTAGGTGTGCCAGGCAGCAGCGGGCTGTGTGCACCAAGCTACGGTATCCGTTGGCTGGTGTCTCTGTGTCCAGGTCAAAATGGTGCGCCACACCCAACAGCTGGCCGAGGGTTGGTTCCAGCCCCAGTGCCTGTTCCCGGACACCTGCAAAGACATTGGACAGCCGCCGTGCTGTCTCTCCTGGGCCCTGGCTTGAGAAGAAGGCCATATTGTCTTCTGCGAGTGTCACCAGCGACTGTGTCATTGTGCGTAAATCCATGCTGTGTGAGAACGCTGAGGCTGTGGGAAGATGGGAAGGTCTGTGGTTACCCTTTGCTGTTAGACCCAGGAGTACAGGTCCTTCCTCTTTCCCTAGGCCCCACCAAGTATCCAAACCTAGGACCATCCTTGCTGAGATCCGGGAGTCCAAAGCCGAGCCCCCTCTTTCCTCAGGTCTGTTCCAAGCCTCCGGGAGACGCAAGGGCCTTCCATAATCTTCTCGCTCTAGGGACTTCTCTCCTTGTCTTCTAGAAGCCTGTGCCTCGCCCTCTTTCTGCCTAGCAGCTGGGAGTCAGAGGCCTCAGGCAGAGCAGTCCCTGCCTACCTCTGCTCAGCAGTACAAACCCGCTGCCCGTGTCTTCTGCCCTCCTTCCTGGATCTGGGAGGCCAATGTCCTGAGCCCAAGAGGATCTGCGTCTCTGTCCCAGAAGCCGGCCCTCCCTCTTCCTTCTTCCTTCCAGGTATTCACGGGTGAACTCCTATCTTTGTTTACTGTCTTTGGACCCGTGCTTTGTGTTCTGGGAAATATGGGTGCTTGTGGCTCCCTTTCTTAAACCCACACATTCAAGTCCCATTCCCAGTCTCCTTCTCAGTCTGCTGGGGCTGCCCACAAGCCCTTCCCTTCTAACAGTGGCTGGGAACCTAAATCCCAAGCCAGCCTTGACTATCACCTAGGACTGCCCTCTACACCTAGCCCTGCTTCTGAGCCCCATCTATACCCGCCTTTCTGCACCAGGGACTCACTCCTGGTTACTTAAGCCTTCCCATAGAATCCCTTCCAAAATCCACCTCCCTCCTTGTTTTTCTGCAGGATTCCCTAAACCCAGCATCCCTTCTTTGGATGGTCTCCTGGCTTTCGGCTTTGTCCATCTGCCTTAGAGTACACGGTCACACTCTCCTGCCCAAAACAATTCAAATAGCTAATAAATATTAATCTCACTAGCCAAACCCATGCTACAGTTTAGTTCGCCCCGAAGACCCTGGATGCACTGGATCAGACATCTATTACAGGAGGGAAACTGGAAACTCCTCACTAGGAGCCAAGCTGTATGCATAATTACAGAGCCCACTTAATCACCCATTTCTAAGTCCAAAGTTCCTACATACGGAGCACTCCTCCTGGGACTCTTGAAGCTCAACTTCTATCTGTCCTTCAAAATCAGGGTCCATGCTTGGCTTCCCACATTCAGGGTCCTTTGTGATCTTCCTCCAGAGTCTCTTTAGGTGTTCCTGTTGTTTAGACTTTCATACCACATCTCGGATAAGTTGCCCTTGACACTTTGGTGGGGACATTACAACCTTCCTGAGTCATTTTTTCCCCTCTGGAAGTCTAGGGCCCTGCCTGGCTCCTGCAACCCTTTGTTTTCCTTAAAGACAGTGTCTCCTCTCCCTTCCAGGCCCTGGGTTCTGGCAGCAGCACCATTTCTGTGTCTTAGCTGGGCCTGCACTCACCCCTCCCTGGCCTCTTCCGACCGCAGAGCTCCCCAGGCTGGCACAGCAAGTCTGTGGCCAGTGCCAGTAGCAGCCTGGGGCGATAAACTGGGGGAGGGACCAGCCGGGTAGGGTGTGGCCACTGCTTCACCTCCCTCCAGAGAGAATAGTGAGGACCACGTGTTGTAAACAGAGCCCAGAATTCAACTCCTTGCCCCTCCCGCCTGCCTGACAGGCAGCTCAGCAGAGTCCTCCTGCTCTGGAGGGTCTTCCTGAGAGCCCTGGAGTCCTGCCCTCTCAGTCCCTCCTTGCTTAGCCCCGGGATCCTGCCCCGATCTTGCTCAGAGTCGGGTCTAGCCCCAGCTTCTCCTTCCTCAGATGCAGGGATCCAGTTCCAGGCTCCTTCCTTAGGACCCAGGAGTCCCAGGCTTTAGTCCTGAACACACTGTCCCCTCTCCCCCAGAAAGCTGTCCTCCCTTCTCCCCAAAGAGGATTCAGGGAGCCAGAGGCTCAGGGATGCCAATTCCCACCACCCCCAGACTGGCCCTGGCACAGATGTCTCCAGCTGTTAGGGAAAAGAAGTGGCAGCCCTCCCCCGGGAGTGCAAAGGCCAATTAAGGGCATTACCAAACTCAGCCGGGGCCTGAGTCACCTAGCCACAGGCCTACTGGGTGCTGTTCTCACATGCACATCCTTGGCTTACCCTAACGTCCGTCCGCAGCCCACCCTGCCCTGCCGACAGTCCAGTCGGCTCCATGTTACACAGGAGGAAAGCAGGGCACAGATACGTTTGCAGGGCCTTCCACAGGCTCCTCACCAGCCGGCTCTTTCTCACCCTCGGGCCTCCGCTCCCCGTGGTCCCTCCCTCACCTCTCCCCACTCTAAGGTCCACTCTCACTTACCCACTAAAGCTTATTTTGACCCTGGCATGTGCATACCTTTGTTTTTCTGTCTGTCTCCTCTAGGACACAGATGGGTTTCTGTGGAGGCATAAACCTCATAAAGTGGAGTAGGACTATTTAGGCAGAACACAACACTACAATAAAGGTCAGGTGTGTGGCCTTTGAAAGAGCCTGTGGTACATGAGGTGTGTGGCCTTTGAAAGAGCCTGTGGTACATGAGAGGCTGCGGGGTTCCAGCAGCACGCGGCTGGCTGTGGGTCAGTCCTCTGTCTCTGTCCCTGGACTGTCATCTTGATGAAGGGAGAGGGTGGCCCCACGGCCTCGCACACTAGCAAACATGTGAAGGGCAGAGGGCACGGAGTGGACTGAAGGCCAAAGGCAGTGGCTGGGAACTGGGGAGAGGGTTGCTCCTTCCCAGGTCCCGCACACAGACCGCGGAGCAGACCCTCGTTATGGTGGGATACCGGTCCAGGTTGGGTGATCCTAGGTTAGGTCTGAATTCCTCATCTGGAAACTGCTGAGCCATTCTGCCCACCCAAGGTGGGTGGGATGCTTCATGAGCCTTCCTCTTCCTCCTGGGAGCGGAGCCCGTGTGATGAGCATGCGCGGCGACTGAGCCGGAGCCCTGAGAGTGGAACCTGTGTGATGAGCATGCGCGGTGACTGAGCCCAAGCCACGAGGCGCTGCATGCGCAAGTCGGTTTGCTCCCTGGCCTCATTCAGCTTGGCCTCGCTGCTGTGGCGGGGTTGGGCTCCTGACCATGTAGCCTGCCACTACCCTAATACACCACATGATTTCCATATCATTACACCAAATGCTCATATTATTTGTTCTGTCTCCCCATGAGATTGCCTGGGCACCCCGAGTTCACAGTCTTCTCTGTTGTGTTCTGCTCTTAGCCCGTACATTTCCCACCTTCTAAGCCTAGCCTCACCCACTTGTCTCTCTGGATACCTTGTGTCTGTCACAGTTCACCCTGCCAGGACTGACTACCTTCCCACCCCTATGTGACATGTGGGGGACACGGGGTTGGCCATTTACTGTGGATGAAGAACGCTTTTGGAAGAACAAGTGGTTGGGATGAAGTGGCAGGGAAGGGTTGGGTCCCCCAAGCCCTTGTGACTTCAAGGCCCTGCTCTTTGCCCCATTCATGGTTCCCTGAAGACCGGGCTGGCTAGAGGCAGAAGGGAGGGGTACTGAGATTGCCAGAATCCCAGGCAGAGGGCACTGGGGTAAGGGCATACCCAGTGGGGCCATGGGCTAGCATGGCAGGAATGGGGCAAAGGTAGGGCAGGGGGGGCTGGCAGGGGGGAGGGGCCCAGCCCTTTGCCCTGGGAGTTCTCCCCACTTGGTGCTGGGAGTCAAATGTGGATAAGCTAGACAAATGCTCTGCCTCTGAACCACACTCCTGCCTTCTCCGGCCCTTTGCCCTGAGAAGCCACTTGTCAGCTATATCAGGCCTGGACTTTGGTTCCTGGGGATGTCCCAGGTCAATGTACCTTTGTGCTTCTTGACATGTCTGAAGATATGTGTGTTTGTATGTGTCATGACCTATGCGTGCTTGTTAGCCTGTGAGTATGTCTTATCTTGGATCTTCAGCTTGTATGAGATGTGTGCATGTTTTTATGACTCCGTATCCTGGGACTGGGGATGTACCTCCGTGGTGGAGTGCTGGCCTCGCTCCACTGGATTTGATCCCCAATACCATACAGACTGAGTGTGGGGTGAATATTTGTAATCCCAGCACTATGGTGGTGGAAACAAGAAGATCTTATGTTCAGAGCCATCTTGAGCTACATGGCGAGTTCGAAGCCAGCCTGGGATGTAAACATGATACCCTGCCTCTAAAACAGCAGCAAAACAATAAAAACAACAAGGATCTATGTACGTGTTCAGGTGTGTCGTGGTCTCCACGCAAGTTCGTGTGTGCTGAGCAGGACTCACTGTTGGCTCAGGCAGAGAGCTCAGCAGTCACACTGCCCACTCCCTCACCTATCCCTCCAGCGACATCCTAGGAGCCTGGAGACTCACAGGACAACCATCTCCACTACCTCCTCCTGGTCGTTCAAAGGCTTCGAGAGCCTCTGACTTAAGCCTGTTTCCTGCAGAGCATCCCGAGGATCTCTTGAAAGCGTGAAGCTGACCATGCCCTCCCAGCCCATCACGGCTTCTGCGCCTTCCTCCCAGATAAAGCTTCAGTCTTGGAAATGGTCTTCCAGCGCAACCTAGAGCCCACCCCGCCTGCCCCAGCTCCTCGCCTGCCCCAGCTCCCCACCTGCCCCAGCTTCCCAAGCGAGCCGCCTTGCTCCTACTGCTCTGCTCCCCCTGCCTCCCTTGCTTGGCAGCTGGTGCCTGCCCATCCGTCCATGTGTCTGATGTCATGTTGGAAAAGCTTCCCACAATCATTTTCTCGTTTTCGAAAGCGGGACACATTTTCTCATGTAACTCAAACTGGCTTCAGACTATATAGTCAAAAATGACTTTAAACTTCTTTCTGATCCTCCTGCCTCCACCTCCCCACTTCTGAATCATAAGCATGTGCCACGATGCCTACTTTGTGTGGTCCTGGAGACAGACCCCTTTGACACGCTGCACAAAGTACTCCAGTAACTGCACAAGGTACTCCAGTAGCTACATTCCTAGCTCCAGGACTTTTCCTTTTATCACATTGGTTTGTTTATGAAGTTTTGTAAATGGGTAAGAGAGGTTGAGACAGCTTCACTCTAGCCCCGACTGACCTGCAACTCACTATGTAGCCCAGGCTTGCTTTGAACTAATAATGGTGATCCTCCTGACTCAGGTTCCCAAGGGCTGGGATCAGAGCTGTGTGCCACACGTCTGGCAACAACTAAGTCTTATTAATGTCTGTGTCCTTAGCTCTACTGAGACTGTCCTGGTAGTTACAGAAAGACTAAGCCCAGCACCTCTACACATTGAATGTATGTCTGGGGATGGACTCTGTGACTGGAGCCTTTTAGACTCAGAATTAAGGTTGGGGCATACAACAACTGACAATTCCACACTCCCTGCTCCGAGAAGGCTGAAGGTGTCCATCTCTCTGCCTTCACGGGACAGGTAAAGGAAACCCAACAGCTCAGTGTCGTCATTTGGGAAATGGAGCGATCATAATAACAGCAGTCTCATCAAGTTCCTGGCAAGGTCAGGTGGATAAAGGACAATGAGCCAGTCAGGATACCCTTGGGGCAGGGGTGGGGTCTGATTCACGGGTCTGAGGCCTGGCACCAGGAAGGGCCGGAGGAAATGACAAACAATTCTCAGAGCTGTGAGCCTTGTGAGTATGCTGGCCTGGACCCTGTGCAAGGCGCCTTACTCAAGCAGATTCTTTCTGACTCCTCATGACACTAAGGGCAGCTTGGCCCCATGCCACACTTCTCGCGTTCCTTTACTTATCAATCTAATAAATACTTGACTGTCCATGTGTCGGGCATTCCCTGTAAACAAGGCAGACACAGCCCCACTCTTCCGGAGCTCAGTGTCTAGTAGAGCCTGACTGTAGACGTACACACCTCTCCTGGCTTACTGTGTGCCAAACAACACACATTTGAATCTGACAACAGCCCTTCAGATGCCTGTTTGGAGCTCAGGGGAAAAAAAAGAGAGAGAAAAGGGCCCTGCTTATTACTTCAAAGGTCATAGCAATTTGGGGAGATGGGTCTCGGTGATAAAGGTTCCAAATTACCTTAAAGCATAGTGTTCTGCTTTTTGTTGTGGGATAGGAGGTTTCAGGCTTCTGCTTGAGCTCCCACACTTGTCTACCAAAGGAGGTACGAGGAATGATGACTTTGGGGTTACTGGGGCTGGGGAGCCAGGCCAGGTTTTTTCTCTTTGCCTGCACAGGAACCTGTCCCTGGGACTGATAAAGGTACAAGGACTGCGGGTGGAGTTGCACGGTGGGGTGGGGTGCTGGCTCAGCTGTCACCAGGCCCCAGGTTTGGCGGTAAGCAGCACCTCAAGACAGACAAAACTCATAACTGAACCAGGACTTAATGCCTGCTCTGACTAAGCCATGCGACCCTCTGGTTCTGACATTGTATCTCTAGCCTTTTGGATCCAGGGAAGCTAGATGGTAATTCTCTCCTTTCTCTAAGGACGGTGTGAGATGCAAAGTCAACTTAAAAGCTCTCGTGTTTGGAAAGTCGCCCCAGTGCTGCTGGGTTGATGAAGGTCGATTGTCAAAGAGCAGATGGATGGACTGACTGAGAGAGTAAGAAGGGGCTCCAAGGGGCTCTTCCAGTTACCGGGTGTCCCTCCCGCCTACCTTTTGCATGCTTATATTTCTTCATTTGGAAGAAGCGGTTAAAAACCCTTCCACGTTATTCTTTTAAGAGGGCAGAAGACATGAAAATCGGGGCTTGAACTGAGGCCGAAAACACTAAGGGCACAGCTGTTGTTCTTGCTCAGAGAATAAGGACCCCTGCGAGAACCCTATTCCCACAGACTAGCATTTCGGACACTTCTCCCAAGACCGCACTGGGAGAGCCGGTAGTCCCTACGTCTCGGTGGGGCATTCTACTCTCACATCACCCCTCACGCAGGACGCAGTGGGTCAGTCCACGGATCTCTCCCCCTCGTGGAAGTGGGTCAGTCCCCCCAGTCCCCAGTCCCCCAGAGGACGTGCGGGATTTCTTCCAAGCTGCTACCGGCTCACCTTTGACCTTGCCTCTTCGCCACCGCCTGCGACTGCGGTTCCTCGATCCTTCTTTAGCCTGCTTGGAGGCCTGGGCCCCCACGGGCGCCGATTCCACGGCCGGCTCCATCAATTCTTTCCAGTCCTGGCGCGGGGCCCAATTCCAGCGATCAATTCCCTCTCTTAGAGTCAATCCTAGTTACACACCACCGCCAGGCCCCCAAACCAACCAATCCTGGACAGGCTCCTCGCTGAGCTCCGCCTTTAGTGGGTGGAGCTGAAGGTCTTGGCCCGCCCATTCGCTCAGGTTAAAGGGACCGCGCAGTGCACAGCAACGGCAAAAAAAGAAAAAAAAAAGCAACCCTGGAGGCGGCGAAAACTGTCCTCGCAGCAGGAATAGTGAGGAGTCGCGCTAGAGTCATCCCAACAGGGAATCCTCAGTCGTCTCGTGCAGGTGCTGACGCTCGCCATCCCATTCACCTTTCCTTCAACTTGTCCCGCCCACTTGCCCCAGGAGCCGGAAGAACGGGCGGGAGGGGGCGGGCAACCCAAGGCGTGGGCGGGGACCGACTTGGGGGCGGGGCCTCGCTTGCGAGCCGTTGGGGGAAGCCCCGCCTTTTCCTCCGCCCCCGTCACGTGTTCCTCCCTGCTGTTTTTTTTTTTTTTTTTTTTTTTTTTCCCAGACAGGATCCTATACTGTAGTTGAGGGTGGCCTTGACTTCTCCCTCGTAGTTCTTATTGCTCTGTTTCATGAGGTTTCTCTCCCTCGGCCCTGTCTTTTTCCCAAGAATCAAAGGGCTGCGGGGCGGGGAAGGGGGGAAGACAGCCACCCTGAGGCCTAGCAGCTTGCAGGAGTTCAAGTCGAGGGAGTCCACGTGCCCCGGAAAAGGCGGGAAACGGGAGGCGCGAGACCCGCGCGTGCGCACAGGGCTCACTGCGCTCCCCGATGCCTCTGGGTAGCCCATGCAGAACCCGGCTGCACTGGAGGATTAAGTTTCTTCTTGACAGAGCGAGCATCACTCTGTCCTCTGAAAAACCTCTCGGGCCTTCGGGGAGGTGAAAGACCATCTCCACCGACCTCCCCTCTGCTCCCTGCAGGACTGGGCTCTATGGCGTCCCCTGGCCTTGCTTCAGAGAGGCGGCAGGGAGAACCACCGCACCCCACCAGCACCTCACTGTTTGCATTCAGCCTTGACCTTGCCGCAGCCCTATCCAGGCCCCTCTCCCACCTTCTATACCCCATGAAACCTAGTCCTTCCATGGCGCCGAGGCCCTGTGTGGAAGCGCCTGGCAGAGGCTGCGGATGTCCCGGATGTTCAGACAGTCTACACCACACTTGCTTTTCCCTCCTCCTCCTCCTCCTCCTCCTGCTCCTCCTCTGCCTTCTCTTCCTCCTCCTCCTCCTTTCTTTTCCTTTTTCCTTTCCTTTTCCTTTCCTTTTTCCTTTCCTTTCCTTTTTCCTTTCCTTTCCTTCCCTTCCCTTCCCTTTCCATTCCTTTCCTTTTTCCTTTCCTTTTTCCTTTCCTTTCCTTTTTCCTTTCCTTTCCTTTTCCTTTCCTTTTACCTTTCCTTTTTCCTTTCCTTTCCTTTTTCCTTTCCTTTTTCCTTTCCTTTCCTTCCCTTCCCTTTCCTTTCCTTCCCCTTCCCTTTCCTTCCCTTTCCTTTCCATTCCATTCCTTTCCTTCACAAATGGATGCTGGGAAGAGGATGGTTTCTTTGACCTGATTCCCGAGTGAGAGCTTTTTCTGACTTCAAGTTGATTTCTTTCACATCTTTTGTAGGGGCCAGCCAGGTGTAAAGGGAGACAAACCTTGTTGTTACTCCCGTGTTTGCTGTTTCTAAGCTGCGGGGCCTTGTGTAAGATCCTTCATTTTTTTATGCTCAGCATCCCTTCTCTACAGACTGGGCGAGGGAGGAGGAGGAGGGGGAGGAGGAGGAGGAGGCCTTTATTTTACAAGACTCTTGAAAGATGACTTGAGTGTTATGATCCCAGAGACAGAAAATACTTAGCACAACTAAATGACTGACCCCGGAAGGCTCTAGGTGTCCAGGTTCAGACTCACCTGTGTCCCAGTAGTGTTTGTGTTTCTGGAGGATGGCTTTCTTCCCATGTGGTAATTTCCCGCCGTATCCTGACATCTTTTCAAAATCAGGTTTCTTTTTGGAGAGCAGTGGCATTTCCGGGATCACTGGCCCACAGCTTGGCTCTGGAGGATTTGACTTTGAGAATGAGCTCAGGTGTTTCTGTGTGTCAGACTCTGTAACACAGTCAAAAAATGTATTCCACTCTTGGGATGTCTGCTGGTTGGATAGCTCATGCAGTCTTGTTAAAAACCCTGACTCGGCCAAAGATCCCCGGTCAGATTTGGCTCCTGGGACAAGAGGTGTTTGCTGGGCTGTAGGGTCTGGCTGATCAGGTCTCTCTTGGGATGCCGAGTTAATTTGGGTAGGGGGTTTCTTGTCCAGCCCAGATACAGCCTGGGCTGTAGAAGCAGTCTCTACTTCTGTAGCCAGAGATGGTTCTCCTGGTCCAGATTTTGTCATCCCTACAAGTTCATCTCTGAGTTGTGGTTCCTTTTGAGTTGTATGCACTTTTCCCGCCCCAGGTCCATTATGGGAGGTGGCTTCCTGTTGATCCAAGTGCACTTCCTGGCTTGGGGATGATTGCTGTGGTGCAGGGAAGGCTGATGGGGTGAGACATTTCTGGAGCAGAGCAGTTTGTCGGGCTCCCTGTTCCTGCTGGAATCCCTCCTCTTGCTGGGCGGTGGGCTCGTTTGGGAGACGTTGTTTCTGTGGGGTACTCAGCTCCTGCAGCATCTTTGATCCTGGGTGGTCTGTGAAGGCTGTTTGTGGCCCAGGATCTGGCTTGATGATAGGTCTCTCCTGTGTGTCAGGTTTGCACTCTGGCCTAGGTACTGAGGTGGAACTTGGCTCCATAGTTGTTATCTCCCTTGTGAAAGAAATGGGTCTCCTAGGCTTCATCCTCCTGCCCCTACCCTCCAGGCTCCCCTCTTCACAGAGCTTTCATGATGGCACCTCCCTTTGGGCTCTGATCTCTTGTCCTGGCATTCCTGGTCTTCCTGTTTAGCTGGTCTGTGGGTTTGTCACTGCTGGTCCCCACTCCTGGCCGAGTGATCACTCCGTGCCTCTTACTTTGGGGAGGGATTAGGACTAGGAAGAGGCTCATGTGCCCAGTGCTGTCTTACAAGAAGGGAGTGGCCTGTCCTCTTGTGTCATAAATAGGGCCCCACCCCACTCACCACTCGGCTAAGAAGACCAGCGACCCTTCTCATAAGGCAAGTTTCTTAGTCTTCTGTTTTATCTGGGATGATTCTAGATGAGCTGGATGAGTGGTCCCTCAGAGATGGGAATCTCGTGTAGCCCAGGCTGGCCTCAAGCTACTAATCTTCCTGTCGTCATTTCCCAAATTCTGTGACCACAGGTGTGTACCACTATAGTTCAGTATTTCCCCCCTTCCTGACACCAGAGAAATACTTGAGGACTCTCTATGCTTTTAATAATAGTTTCCTTTTCATTCATTCTTACAACTTTGTTACCCGTTGAACTGTCTTAGATTGCTGCTCTGATCATTTCATACTCCTGCTAAAAAAGGAAACCAAACTAAACAAGGCAGAATCCATCCTGGTTTTTATAGGCTCAAAACCCCTTTGAATGGCAGCTGATAGCCTCCACACAGCCTTCTAGCCTTGACCTGGGTTTCTGCATTTATATCTCTTGTACTACACGAGAAACCCACAGAATGCAGTGATAATGATGGGGATGACGGTGGTGGTGGTGGTGATGATGATGTGAGGAATCATAAACACTGAAGGCTGTCTAGATGCTAAGAAACCACAATTTCTAAACCTTTATTGCTTCTAACCAGGCAGTATCTGATTCAGTGCTTTGCCTGCCTTTTATACCCCATATAGACCTTACACCTCCAAACAAGTGAAAGAACAGAGAAGGCCAAGGCGGGGGAAGTTCAGGGGAAGGGTTTAAATGAGCGGGGCTAAGGGTGACGTGTGAACTGACTGTGTAGTCAGACCCCACTGGATCGACACAACTGATAGCCGCTTCGTACATCTGTACATGTATGTATATATATATATATGCACTACGTATTTAATTATTTTCTTTGCTAGTTTTCTGATTGTATTTATGGTCAAGTGAGACCAACAGGAGGCAGAGGTTTCCTGCATTCTTGTAGGGTAAACCGAAGGCGTGAGAAAACAGTGGCACGTGCAGCCGCGCTAGAGGGCACAGTCAGGGACACGCTGTTGGGCAGTGTGCCCCGCGAAGTGCTTGGGGAGGATAGGGGTGGGGAGAACAAGAAGGGCTGCCGCCTCCTTCTCGCCAGGAGTCTAACGGGGAGCAGAGTTTCAGCACTATAAGGGCAGCGCAAAGCTTGCTAATTGACAGCGTTTGAGGAATTGCTGGCAGGCTCTGGAGGGTCTTCGTGACTTCCTGTGGTGCTTTTGGTGTCCTAAGGCACAAACAAAAGGGGGAACTAGCATTAAAAACTTAAAAATACTTTGCATTATTTTTATTTGTGTGTGCGACTTGTGTGAGAATGCATGAGGAGGTCAGAATAGAATTTCAGGTCCCCTGGAGCTTGAATTATAGGTGTTAGGGGCCATCTGACATATGTACTGGGAAACCAGCCTGCTCCTCAGATTTTATTTTATTTTATATTTTATTTTATTTTATTTTATTTTGGCTGTCCTGGAACTCATTCTGTAGACCTGTAGACCAGGCTATCCTCAAACTCAGAGATCCGCTTGCCTCTGCCTCCCATTGCAGAGATTAATGCATGGACTAGAGGAGTGTGCTGACTCTGGCTCCTCGGTCCACTGAAAGGGCAGTAACTGCTCTGACCTGTTGAGGTCTTTCTCCAGCTCCTTTAAAAACATTAATTTTTATGTAAACTGTAAAAATTATGAGATGTGACTGGCAGTGATAGCTCTGCCTGTAATCTCAGCACTCAGAAGGCAGAAGATGGTTTTTTTTTTTTTTTTAAGTTTGAGGTCCACGTAGGCTATAAAGTGAATTCCAAGCTACACAGAGAAACCCTGACTCAAAAAAACCAAAAAAAAAAAAAAAAAAAAAAAAAAACCAAAAAAGTGAATTCCAAGTCAGCCCAGGCTAGAATGAAAATCTGTCCAACAAGACAGGAATGGTGGCGCACACCTTTAACTCCAGTGCTCAGGAGGCAGAGGCAGGTGGATCTCTGTGAGTTCCAGGCCAGCCTAGTCTACAAAGTAAGTTCTAGGGCAACCAGGGCTACACAGAAGACCCTGTCTCAAGAAATCAAACCAACAAGAAAAGAAAAGAAAAGGAAAGGAAAGGAAAGGAAAGGAAAGGAAAGGAAAGGAAAGGAAAGGAAAGGAAAGGAAAGGAAAGGAAAGGAAAGGAAAGGAAAGGATCAAAAAACCAAACAAGGGACGAAGAGCTGGCTCATCAAGTAAAACCACTTGCCAACCTTATAACCTGAGTTCAGTCCCAGAGTCTGATATAACCGGAGGAGGAGACCATCCCACTGTGTTCTCTGACCTCCATACATGTGATGCTACATGTAAACACACACACACACATACACACGCACATGCACACGTGCACACACACTAAATGAAATATACTTTAAAAATTCCTGATGGTTTATTTGTGTGTGTGTGTGTGTATGCACATGTGTATGTAGGGTTGTATGCATGTGATAGGAATGTGGAGGTCAGAGGGTAACTTGCAGGAGTCTGTCCTCTTCTTCTGTCACGTGGGTCCCAGGGATTGAACGCAGGCTGTCATATTTGGCTACAAGCACCTTTACCTTCTGAGCCATCTTTCAGGCCTCTGGTTTAATTTTTGCATAAGATTTTAAAACAGACTGTAGAGCTAGAGAGATGGTTAAGAGCAGGAGGTTCCAGATTCAAACCACATGGTGGTTCAGAGCCATCTGTGAGTCCCGATAAGGAAATCTGATGCCCTCTTTGGATCTTTCAAGGTCCTATGTGTGTGTAGTGTACTTAAAATGAAAACAAACAAGTGCACATCTGGGTGACGGGTGAAGGGATCCACACGGATACTGGTGTCACCCCCAACCTTAGTGATCCCGTCACAGATGCCCTGCCTTTTACTTTGGCAAATGTTGCTGTCTGAGAATCTAGGAGTTTGAGTACAGCGTCTTAGTTCCAGAAGAAGTCAGTCCTGATGTTTTTGCCCTTTCAGTTTCCCACATGCTGACACTGAGTAGAGAGGGGCTGCTTGATGCAGCCTCCCTTCCACGCCTACTGACCTCATGGGACTGAGCGTGTTGAAGCAAGGCCATCCTTGAGACTTACTGTTTTTTTTCTCACTGCCCTTGACATGATCACAGGGACACTGCTTCCTTGGTGGCCCCAGCACTGCTGTGGGTTTTCTCTTTGGGACTCGCAGGAACCAATCTGTAACAACAGGCTGCTGCTTAGACAGGAAGGTATGTGTGAGGGGCAGGGCTTCTGAGCCTCTGGCGCCTCTTTCATACAGGCTGAGGAAAAGATCAACGGAACAACGGAGACTTCAAGCTGTGTGAACCCCAGGACTTATTGGTTTTGTGACTTTGGGGGCAGGGATTTGCTGTTCAGAAGGGGGCATTGGGATGTCCCTATGGAGACCAAGAACGGAAAAAATAAGGCCCAGGTGTCTTTAGTGCTGCATTGCTTCTGCTTCTGTCCTTTCTATAAGGAACATCAGGCTAAGATTGGGATCCAAGATGGTTTTGGAGGGCCAGGAAAAAGTAAAAACCCTTTGAGAAGGTAGTGCCCAGCACTACTAGGAATTTGGGGTGGGGGAGGGGCAGGCAGCTTGGGATCGGGTTAGCGCTTACTTAGCTCCTGTCTGACTCTCAGAGAAAGCAGGCACCAGGGCAGCTTCTGGTGAGATGCTGAGGTTAGCTCAGATAACATCTGTCCTGCTCTCAGAAGGGCTCAAGGGAGAAGAAGCTTACGGACGTGATGGCACCAACCCTGAGGGCAAGGCCGGATTACTGACCTTTGCATTCACATTCTTGGCCATCTTCCAAGAGCCACGGCCCAGGAGCCCGGTGTTGGTCCTCTTGGCTTCTGGCGACCCCTGTTGGAGGAAACACGTCTACGGTTACTTCCAGATGCTGTGAAGGGAAGGCTCTCTGCCCCTATCCTCCAGCATTGTCCTGCCCGGGTAGCTAGGTCGCCACACTCTGTGTCTTAGTGTGTCTGTCTGTCTGTCTGTCCTCCCTTTCCATTGCTGGGCTTATGGTACTCCAAAAGAGGAATACTGTAAATGGATAAAGAACGGAGACTTAAAATCTAGCCTAAAAGCTGGAGGGATGGCCCAGTGGTTGAAAGTACTTGCTGGTCTTGCGGAGAGAACCCAGACTGGATTCCCAGCTGTACCTGCGTGGTGGCTTGCATCGTCTCTGAGTCTAGATCCAGGGTACCCAGTGTGCTCTTCTTACCTCCAGAGACACTCACATGCAAAGCAAAAAAATAGATAAATCCTAAAGAAAAAAATCAGGCCAACTGACAGGCTTAACTGAGAGAGTGAAGAAAATGGCGTCTGAATCGAAGAGAAGACGCGATGTGGTCACTGAGACTGCAAACGCTCACTTTAAAACTCTGCTAACTCAGGTGAGATCAAGGAGCAGATGACTGTAAACCAAACTTCCCACCTGACCTCTAAGGTGCTGTGTTTGATTCTGCAATTCCAGCTAACTAGTAACAGGATGGATGGTGTTTGTTTGTGTTTGTTCCTTTGGGACAGACACATTGCATTCCGAGCATACAGTGTTGATCCTGCTGCCTCCGTCTATTTAAGACAAATACTTGCTGAGCAGCTCAGACTTACATTTACCTCCTGGCCTTAAATGAAATGAGCCCCCCGAATCTGCTTCCTGGGTAGCTGGCATTATTGATGATTACCACCAAGTTCACCCGTAAATATTTTTGTGACAACAAAAGATGAAGGTTTAAAGGCTGAGATATGGCTTAGCAGGGAAAGACAGGCGCCCGCTGCCGGGCTTGACAACCTGAGCCCCATCTTGGGGCTCATATGGTGGACACAGAATGTTGACCCCTGATGGTTGTCCACGGACATTCACACATTCCGTGTGAGACATGTGTACCCACCCACCAACCCACAAAAACATACCCAAATTAAATAAAGATACATACTCCACTATGTACATAGCAGCCCTATTTATAATAGCCAGAAGCTGGAAAGAACCCAGAAGACCCTCAACAGAGGACACAGAAAATGTGGTTTATATACACATTTTTCTGTTAGGATCAGTAATGACAGTGGATCAATGGGTACAGAAAATGTGGTTTATATACACAATGGAGTACTATTCAGCCATTAGAAACAATGAATTCATGAAATTCTTAGACAAATGGATGGAGCTGGAGAACATCATCCTAAGTGAGGTAACCCAGTCTCAAAAGAACACTCATGGTATGCACTCACTAATAAGTGGATATTAGCCTAGAAGCTTGGAATACCCAAGACACAATGCACATATCAAATGATGCCCAAGAAGAAGGAAGGAGTGTCCCCCAGTCCTGGAAAGGCTCAGTGCAGCAGTGTAGGGGAATACCAGGACAGGGAAGTGGGAAGGGGTGGATGAGGGAAGAGGGGGAGGGAAGAGGGCTTATGGAACTTTTGGGGAGGGAGGATCCAGGAAAGGGAAAAATCACTTGAAATGTAAATAAAATAATAATTTTATATAATAAAAATAATTAGATATAATACAA
The DNA here is from genome assembly GCF_947179515.1 of Apodemus sylvaticus. NCBI lineage: Eukaryota > Metazoa > Chordata > Mammalia > Rodentia > Muridae > Apodemus > Apodemus sylvaticus. Next base: position 188,933,679 of record NC_067472.1, on the reverse strand, counting down.
ATCTTGTCATAGGGTTTCTATTGCTATAATTAAAAACCTACGGGCAAAGGCAGCTGTGGGAGGAAAGGGCTCATTTAATCTTACACCTCTTGGGTCATACTCCATCACTTCCTGGGGGAAGTCAGGGTACGAATTCAAGGTTGGAACCTGGAGGCAGGAGCCTCATGGCGGAAGGCCGCTCCCTGACTTGCTCAGTTTGCATGCTTGGACATCTCCGGACCATCTGCCTCGGGGGTCTCACCACCCTTAGTGAGCTGGGCCCTCCGTGTCAATCATTAATCAAGAAAATACCCCACAGTCTTTTTCTACAAGCTGGTCTTAAGGAGACATCTCAACAGACATTCCTTCTTTTTAGATGACCCTAGTTTGTGTCATCTAAAAACAAACAACCAGGACAAAACAATAAAAAGATGAAGGCCGATCGATGTGAGAATCCCAAGCTAGACCCAGGCCTACATGATACCACCCTCTGATATTAGTTGGCAATGTTTTTTGTTAGGATCAGTAACACAAGTTGGGGACGGGTTAAGTGGCGTGTGCTTGTCCGGCACGCATGATGCCCTGGACTTGACCCATAGCGCCATGAAAACCATCAAAGATGTCTCCATCTGTTCTTACTGTGTTTACTTTCCTTTTTTGTTTTGTTTTGTTTGCTTTTCAAGATAGGGTTTCTCTGTGTAGCCCTGGCCGACCTGGAACTTGCTCTGTAGACCAGACTGGCCTCAAACTCAGAGATCCACCTGCCTCTGACTCTCGAGTGCTGGGATTAAAGGTTTATGCCACTACCACCTGGCTTAAACTATTCTTTCTTAGACATAGGGTCTTTATATAGCGTGGGTTGCCCTTGAACTCCCAAGTCCCCAGCTTCTGCCTCTACCTGCCTAGCTCATTTTTTCGTTGGTTTTGGTTGGGAAAGTATCTTGCTATGTGGTCTACACTGCATGTGAACTTTCGCAGTCTCTCTAACACTGACTGCCCATTGCTGGGGTTACAGATGAGTACTAGGCTTGAATTATTCTTGTATAATTTATGACTTGAAATCTGTTATGTACTGAACTCTATCCTCCCGAATGAATGTATTGAAGATCTCACCTCTACTACCTCAGAATGGGCATATTTGGAGAATAGGGTTCTGAGAATAGTAATTAAGCCAAAATGAGGCTTTTGTGGTGTTCTCTAATACGAAAATTAGATTTCAACATACAAAAAAAGAAAAAGATCTTAAGGATACGTACACACAAAAGAGCAATCATGTGGCTGATAATTCAACAAGATGGGAAAAGATTGTGTCCCTTAAAACCTCTCTGTTGGGGGCTGAGGAGACCTGGCAGCAGTTAAGAGCACTTTCTGTTCTTGTAGAGGACCTGAGTTCAGAGCGGTTCATAACCTGCTGTAACTCCAGTTCCAGGGGTCCTGACTTTCTTCTGGCTTCTCACGTGGCACGCATACCTACACCTAGGCAAAGCCTTCATATACGTAAAATACAATAGGCTTTAAAAAACAAGCCTTTATGCTGTTGTTCCTAATCCTTAATATGACTGTGTTAGGGAGTGGGAGCTTTGTGGGGCACTTAGGTCATCAAGGTGGGACTCCCATGAAAGGGATTAGTGCCCTTGTGGACAGGGACCCCTGGGAATTAATCTCCAGTGTATGAGAATTGATTGTTACCTGAATTCAGTCCTGCTGAAACCATGATCTATGAGTCCTACTTTTGGAACTGTGGGAACTAAGTTCCCGCTATTGTTTCTAAGCCTTCTGGCCAACAGTGCTGCACTATGCTAATCCCAGCTAAGATGGCAGCCATCTGACTGCCAAAGAGAGAGAGAGAGACCTTAGAAGAGACCCAGACCTTCAGGTAGCTCAGTCTTGGATTTCCGGTCTCCAGAGATGTGAGAAAAACCCAATTTGTCCTCGAAGCCACCCAACTGTGGTATGTTGTTAGATATTCCTAGCAACTGCAAACAAAGCCTCCCTCCTTCGCCAGTTTCGGAGTCGCCGTTCAACATTGGTGGAGCTCCTGGCACCTGGCGGGCCTCTGCTAATTGTTTACTCAGTGGGTGGATGGGCAAGCCTTCAGAGGTTCAGGCCTCCTGTTTCGCAGATGTGTGCCCTTTCTGCCACACAGATGGGTGGCATTGCATCATTTCCCCAGTGCTGGTTTCCAGTGTTCTCATGTGCTGTTGAGTGCCACTAAAATAATTTAGATGGGCACAGCCCTTGCCTTCAAAATATTTTTCTAAGCTGGGCAGTGGTGGTGCACGCCTTTAATTCCAGCACTTGAGATTTCGAGGCCAGCCTGGTCTTCAGAGTGAGTTCCAGGACAGCCAGGGCTACACAGAGAAACCCTGTCTCAAAAAACCAACAAACAAACAAACAAGCAACCCTCCCAAAAAGAAAAAACAAAAAAGAAAAAATCTAGCATTTTCTCTTTGTGTGGCCTTTAGTACTTATTTCAGCGAAAATCCACAAATATTAAAGCCAGAGAAATGATTGTAGATGATTTAGGTTAAATCCCTAAATATAGAAGTTTTAGAATTGTAAATGATTGCATCTAGGTAAGTAGAGATTGTAATTTTAATTTGAAAGTACAACAAACTTCTTCTTCTTCTTCTTCTTCTTCTTCTTCTTCTTCTTCTTCTTCTTCTTCTTCATCATCATCATCATCAACATCATCAACATCATTTTTGCCTTGAGGCACGGTCTCATGAAGATTAGAAGAGTCTTGAACTCAGTTACAGAAGTGTTCATGACAATTTCCTGGTTCTTTACATGTTCGTTTTGCAAGTATGGGTGTTTTGCTTGCATGCATATCTGCGCACCACTGGTGTGTCTGGTGACACAGAAGGCACAGAAGGAACTAGAGTTGTAGACATTTGTTACCCACCTGGGATTTGGACCCAGGAACTCTGGAAGAACAGCCAGTGATTTCAACTACTGAGCCATCTCTCCAGCCCTTCCTGTTTTTCAAGATTTATTTCTATTTTTATGTGTGTAGTATATTGGCTCCTTGTGTGTTTGTCTACCATATGCATGCAGTGGCCAGAAGGAATCGGAGCCTTGGGGACTGGAGTCATACAGAGTCGGAGCCGTGGAGATGTTGGGAATTGAACCCTGGCTTCTCTGGAGGAACAGCCAAGGCTCCTAACACTGAGCCATCTCTCCTGCTGTGGTTTTCATTTCTTTTTAATTTACAGTTTTATTATTTGTTTATTCAGTGTGTGTGTGTGCATGTGTGTGTTTGTATGCTCTATGTGTGAGTGTGTGTGTGTATGCTCTATGAGTGTATGCATGTGTGTGTGCGTGTGTGTATGTGTGTGTGTATGATCTATGTGTGAGTGAGTGTGTGCGTGTGTATGTGCGTGTGTGTGCATGCGTGTGTGTTGTGTGTGTGTATGTGTGTGTACGTGCACTCGAGTGTGTGTGTGTGCATCTGTGTGTGCTCTATGTGTGAGTGTGAGTGTGTACGTGTGTATGTGCGTGTGTGTGCATGTGTGTGTGCATGTGTGCATGTGAGTGTGCATGTGTGTGCATGTGTGTGTGTGCTCTATGTGTGAGTGTGCATAGTGCATATGTAGAGATCAGAGGACAACTTCCTGGAGTCTGTTCTCCTTCCACGATGTGGCCCTGCGAATCAAAATCAGGTGCCAGTCTCGGCTAAACAAAGGTTTTTACCTGGTGAACCATCTGCCACCAACCCCTCCTTTTTTTCTCCCCCAAAGACAAGGTTTCTCTGTGTAACTCTGGCTATAGAACTAACTCTGTAGACCGGGCTGGTCTTGAACTCACAGAGATCTATGTGCCTGTGCCTCCTGAGCGTTAGGATTGAAGTTGTGTGCCGCTGCCACCTGGAAACTCTTTTTCTAATTAAAAAAAAATCCCTTTTTTTTTTCTTTTCATTTCTTTTTAATTTACAGTTTTATTATTTGTTTATTCAGTGTGTGTGTGTGCATGTGTGTGTTTGTATGCTCTATGTGTGAGTGTGTGTGTGTATGCTCTATGAGTGTATGCATGTGTGTGTGCGTGTGTGTATGTGTGTGTGTATGATCTATGTGTGAGTGAGTGTGTGCGTGTGTATGTGCGTGTGTGTGCATGCGTGTGTGTTGTGTGTGTGTATGTGTGTGTACGTGCACTCGAGTGTGTGTGTGTGCATCTGTGTGTGCTCTATGTGTGAGTGTGAGTGTGTACGTGTGTATGTGCGTGTGTGTGCATGTGTGTGTGCATGTGTGCATGTGAGTGTGCATGTGTGTGCATGTGTGTGTGTGCTCTATGTGTGAGTGTGCATAGTGCATATGTAGAGATCAGAGGACAACTTCCTGGAGTCTGTTCTCCTTCCACGATGTGGCCCTGCGAATCAAAATCAGGTGCCAGTCTCGGCTAAACAAAGGTTTTTACCTGGTGAACCATCTGCCACCAACCCCTCCTTTTTTTCTCCCCCAAAGACAAGGTTTCTCTGTGTAACTCTGGCTATAGAACTAACTCTGTAGACCGGGCTGGTCTTGAACTCACAGAGATCTATGTGCCTGTGCCTCCTGAGCGTTAGGATTGAAGTTGTGTGCCGCTGCCACCTGGAAACTCTTTTTCTAATTAAAAAAAAATCCCAGTTTTGATCATGGTCTTGTAGTAAAATGTAAATGAGGGTGATGGTGTTGCTCAGTGGTTAGGGTGCCTTCTGGCCTGGCCTGGCTACCTGGATTCAGCTCTAAGACCCACAAGATGGAAGGCAAGAACTAACTCCTAAAAGTTGGCCTCTGACCTACACACTTCATGCATCATGGACTCCCAATAAACAAACAAACGAACAAACAAACAAACAAAATACTTAAAAAGTTATTTGAAAAAATATATGAAGGATATAATGAAACTCTTTTCACAATGTTTTAAAAACATGAAAAATTAAAAGTCAAAAATAACAAAATACATTAGGTTAAAAATATTTATTTATGGGTTGGAGAGATAGCTCAGAGGTTAAGAGCACTGGCTACCCTTCCAGAGGTCCTGAGTTCAATTCCCAGTACCTACATGGTAGTTCACGACCATCTGTAATGAGATCCGGTGCCCTTTTCTGGTGTGCGGGGATGCATGAAGGCAGAACACTGTATATATATAATAAATAAGTCTTAAAATTCCCTGGAGCTAGTGTTACAGGCAGTAATGAGCTGCAAAATATATCTGCTGTGAACTAAACCCAGGTCCTATACAACAGCAGCCAGAGTTCTTAACTGCGGAGCCATCTCTCCAACCCGCATTACATTAGATTTTTGTGAGGACAAAATGAGATAACTGTATATTCATTATAGCACTTAAAACAGTGCCTGCAGCACAGGATTTACTAACACATGTCAGCTATTATAAATATATTAGAAATGGTAATAATCTATTATTATAAGTAATTTATTCCTAATATTAGTATATATTCTCATGTATTTCTTTTTCCCCTCTCTTTGAAATGTATATTGAATATAAACGTGTAAAGCATTAGGAAGTAAAGTAAGATAAGATTTAAAAAAAAATATGTGTTTGGGTGTTTTGTCTGCATGTATATCAGTACACCAAATTCATGCAGTACCCGTGGAGGCCATAAGAGGGCGTCAGATCCCTTGGAAGTGGACCTACAGACCTGGGTGATGAGAATCAAACCAAGGTCTTTTGGAAAAGCATCCAGGTCTTTCAACCACTGAGCAGGAGCACTCTAGCTTGTGAGAGAAATCTTATTTGAGAGCTGATTTGGAAATTATGTATAGGTCGTTTCCTCTGGCTACTAAATGGTTCAGATGTATGTGAACATTGTGAAACTTCTTGGCTAGAAAAGCTCTAGACCAACAGCCAGCCCATGTTGTTTGTGATGGCGCCATCTGGAGGCTCAAAGAAGTTAAGTGACTTAGCAAGTTTGAGTGGCAGAGGCAACAAGGTCTTGACTTCCATCATAGTGTAAGAATTTGGGGAGTCTAAATGTGGAGCGGAATGTAAATGCTGCTATAGAGCTCTGTTTATGAACTTGGGGTGGTCCCTGGCAGGGACATTTTATATATATATATATATATATATATATAATTAAGTCTTAAAATTCCCTGGAGCTAGTGTTACAGGCAGTTATGAGCTGCCATTTTTTACCTTTCTTAACTGGAGGTTTACCATTGGTGATTAGTGGCTAGAGGCCCACACAGCAGAGTTGTTCACCACCAAACTTAAGTAGTAAGATTGCTCCTGTAATCCCAGCTATTGGGAAGCTGGAGCAAGAACATCACAAATTTCAGACAGTCTGGGAAGTAATAAAGGTTGTGTATCAACCAAAATGGGGGCAGGCATGTGGTGACGGTGGCCGTGCACACCTTCAGTCCCAGCACTTGGGAGGCAGAAGCAGGCGGATATGTCTGAATTCAATGCCAACCTGGTCTACAGAGCAAGTTCCAGGACAGCCAGGATTACAGAGCCTGTACGTCTGCAACTGTAGCTGGAAATGTAACACAAGTGTACACACAGGCCATCCAAGATCCTCTTCCTTCACCCTCCCAACCTCTCCTAGAAAAGTCACAGCTTTTCTCAGAAAAATAAACAAGCAAACAACAGAGGCGTGGCTGTAACTCAGTCACACTGTTTGGCTAGCACGCATGGGGTTCTATATTTAATCACACACACACACACACACACACACACACACAGCAACAAGAAAAACATCACTATCACACCTTGGTGTACGAGTCACAGAAGTGAATCATTCAGAACTTAGAGACCCGAGCACTTAGCTAATATTTACCGAGTGCCGTGCGGGATAGTGTGAGGGTTCTGGAAACAATACATCAGTTTGTCCCACCAAGGTCATTAAGGTTACAGTCTGCAGGGCAGGAGAGGCAGAGGAGGTGCACTTTTAGAGTGTGAGACGGAGCACGATGTGCACAGTCCTGACTGAGCCGAGCACTGTCAGCATGGAGAGAGCAGGGCAGGGGGCAGTGGGAAGGTGTTAGCTTCTGAGCCAGGTGTGTGAGTGGAGTCGAGCTGGCGTGGACACACAGGACCTGCTGGGGGTCAGCAGTCTAGCTTGGTTGGAGCATAAGTGTGTCTTTGTGAGTGTTTGAAAGTAGACTGCATCCAGCTATCCCTCAATGGAGGAATGGATACAGAAAATGTGGTATATATACACAATGGAGTACTATTCAGCAATTAAAAACAATGAATTCATGAATTTTTTTTAGGCAAATGGATGGAACTAGAAAATTTCATCCTAACCGAGGTAACGCAATCACAAAAGAATACACATGGAATGCAATCACTGATAAGTGGATAATAATTAGCCCGGAAGCTCTGAATACTGAAGATACAATTAGCATATCAAATGATTCCCATGAAGAAGGAAGAAGAGGGCCCTGATCCTGGAAAGGCTTGATCCAGCATTGTAGGGGAGTACCAGGACAGAGAAAAGGGAGGGGGAAAGATAGGAGAATGGATGGAGAGAAGAGGATTTATGGGACATATGGGGGGGGGACTGGAAAAGAGGAAAGCTTTTGGAATGTAAACAAAGAATATAGAAAATAAATAAAAAATAAAATTAAATTAAAAAAAAAGAAAGTAGACTGCAAAGGCCGGAGTGACTAGAGCTGTGAGCCCATAGTGAGAGAGAGAGAGAGAGAGACGCCTTCCCTTCCAGAGCGGCCGGCCGCTATGGGCCCTAGGGACTGAAGAGCTCAGAGAACTTTCTCTACAAAGGAGAGAAGTTGGACATTTCCGCAGGCAATGAATTTAGGATCACATGGATGCTGCGTATGCCGCAGAGCACTTCACCCACAGGTAGCCCACGGGCTGAGGGGGATGGTGTTCTCAAGTCGAAAGGTACACGGGTAGAGATGATGTCGCTTCCGTGTGCGGCTGTTCTGTGAAGAGCTGGGGCACACTGGCTGTGGTGACAAAACTGGAACAGATTCAGAACCTCTGCCAGGTCTGCTTCTCAGGGGCACACTGTTCACCCGAGCCGTGTGACTAGCGTGTCTGTGTGACTACTGCCTGCTGGCCGGACTGGCCTGGTCTGGAGCATCAGTGGCTTACTAGGCAAACTCTAAAAATACAGGGCTCCTCATTTCTTTGCCTTCCACACAAGCCCCCCCCCCCCAGCTGAGCCCTGAGGCAATCTGGGACTTTTCTAGGAGGAGTTGGGAGGGTGAGGGAACTGGAACTTGCCTGGGCTGTGTGTACATTTGTGTGTGTGTTGTGGACCTTGCCTGGGCTGTGTGTACACTTGTGTGTGTGATGTGGACCTTGCCTGGGTGGTGTGTACACTTGTGTGTGTGTTTCTAGCTACAGTTGCAGGCATGTCGGTAATGTGTTTTAAAGTTTGCAGAGTCCTTTGGGATAGATAGGCTCCTTCCTTTTTGCTATTGAGGCTTCTGGTACCGAGAAAGACTCACTTAATGACCTCAACTCGTTGTTGCTGAAAGACCATTTTAATGCATTTGTTGTTGGGTTTCCCTGTTTCCTACCCCATTTCCTCCCCACAAAATCAAACTGATCTTTGGCGCGTGCATGGTGCAGCCAAGGTAGAAATGAATCTTGAGCCACGCATGGTGGCACACAGGATACCGAGGCAGGAAGAGCCCAAGCTTCTGGTCAGCCTGTGCATATCAAGGGCCTGTCTCAAGGGGGAGAGAGAAATAGAAGGGAGGACGGACAGGCGAGGTAAAGAGGAAGACAGGGAGCGGAGGAGAACTGAGAATATCGTTTCATCGTGTTTACCTGGATTTGGGCTGCTGGGGACCGTGACCGTGAGCATCACCGCCAGCAGCAGCAGGAAAGAAGAGGCTAGAAGCTTCATCCTGGCTGGCTGTGGTTTCTTAAAGACTGTGCGCACCGTCACCCGTTAGAGGCTTCTGAGTTCTTGTAACTGCTCAGATGGAGCAGTGTCTACAATTTAATCCCAGGCCACAGCACCCTTCACAAGTCAAGAGCAGGAAGGCGGTGCCGCCGGTCACGGTAGTACCAATCTGACCAGGTCTTTACAGGAATGTGGGAGGTGAAACTGGCCAAACAAAAGAAACCGCACTCCAGAGAGGGGACCAGGTGAAGGACCGCTTGGCAGCGTGCTTGTCTCCTCCCCCACCGTGGGGGGTTTCACGCTCTAAGCTCAAGCTCACCGGGATGGAGTTTCCTTGTACCTTTTGGCTGCTTATAGCAAAACTGAGACTCTGCAGTCTAGCCAAGAGAGGCTGACTGCTGCGTTTCCCTCCGTCCATCCACTTATGATCATCAGCAAAGCACCAGCGATGGAAGTGCTACGGCCTGGACCGTTGTCCTGTCCTCACACTGTTGACAGACCCCTCCAATTCCCTAACCACTCGCGGGGGAAGCAGAGTTCAGTTAAGAAGATGTTCACACATTGGGTGTGCTGCTGTGTGCCTGGAATTCCAGCACTGGGGACTGAAGAGGACATTGAGCTTGATGACAGAATCTTCTCTTTTCTCCTCTTTTCTTCTCTCCTGCCCTCCCCTCCCCTCCCCTCTCCTCCCCTCCCCTTCTCTCCTCTTCTCTCCTCTCTTTAACAAAGAAAGAAAAACACAGATGAATCGCTGGTGGCCGCTGGTGCCTGAGCTGATTGATGGTTTGACTGCAATCCCCACCTCTCACAGGGAGCAGAGAGAGCAGCACACCGTCCTCTGACCTCTAGACTCACTTGGTGCATGCGTGCTGCCCTCCCCCTGAGATAAAGAGCGGAGGGCTGTAGCTTGGTGCTAAGCACCATAAAAAACAAATAAAAACAGACCAGCAACAGCGCACAAACAAAATCAGAGGCAGTTCTCTTTGCCTCCAAACTCTTTCCTGGAGCAGTGGGGAAAACAGAGCCTCCTCTTGTCCATCAGGAAGTTGGCTATGGTTTAGTTGCTCCAGTCTACAGGACAAGGTGTGTGTGTGTGTGTGTGTGTGTGTGATCACCAGAGCTTCAGGTCCAGGAATATAGGAACTATAGGCAAAAAGGGATCCTTGAACTGTGTTGGTCCAGGTTGGTGGGGTTCTTGGCTCCAGCCTCTGGAAATGGCCAAGGCAAAAGGAGAAAGCTGATAATGCTCTCCTGGTCAACATGAACGGCAGCTGTGCCAGCCAGCTCACAAGGGAGGGGAGCTCTATGTCCGGAACTTGCAAGCAGTCTTAGAGCTGCTGATTCACGGCCGTCTGCCCTGTCGCTTTGGAGCCTGTGCTGAGATCCGTCCTGGGCCGAGTGCACAGTGGAGGGAACTGCTCACTTCATGCATCTAGGGAGCAAAGAAGACAGCAAGAAACATGGTCCTAACATTTCCTTTAAGGGCGTATGCCCCACCATGACATAACTGTTTCCTACCAAGCTCTGTCTCCTAAAGGTTCCTCTGACCTCCCAATAGACTAGCTACCAAGCCTTTCACTCATGGGCCTTTCGGAAGCACTGAAGATCCAAACTGTAACAATCTTGGAACATCAGCACTGAAATTGGTGTCTATTCCAGAGACTTTAAGAATGTGTCAAAGTGCCAGGCGGTAGTGGCACACGCCTTTAATTCCAGCACTGGGGAGGCAGAGGCATGCGGATTTCTGAGTTCGAGGCCAGCCTGGTCTACAGAGTGAGTTCCAGGACAGCCAGGGCTACACAGAGAAACCCTGTCTCAAAAAAAAAAAAAAAACAAAAACAAACAAACAAACAAAAAACAACAACAACAACCAAACAAAAACAACAACAAACAAACAAAGAATGTGTTAAAGAAATAGGGATTGATCAACGTAAACGTTGGGTGACATTTGTTGGGGCTGAAGGGACCATGAATAAGGAAGTCTTTCCCAGAAGCCTCCAGGAACGAGGGGCATATGAATCATTCCTCCAAAAGAAGTGAATTGATAATTTTTCCATTATTTATTAATTTCTTTACTTTATATCTTGATTGCAGCCCTGTCCTCCAGCTCCCCATCCCCCACCCCCCTTTCCCTTCTCCTCTGAGAAGGGGGAGGATCCCCCTGGGTATCACCCCACCCTGGCACATCAAGTCATTGCAGGACTAGGCTCATCCTCTCCCACTGAGGTCAGGCAAGATCGCTCAGTTAGGCCTGGAGAGGCGGCTCAGCGGGTAAGAGCACCGACTGCTCTTCCAAAGGTCTTGAGTTCAACTCCCAGCAACCACATGGTGGCTCACAACCATCCGTAATGGGATCTGACGCCCTCTTCTGGTGTGTTTGAAGACATCTACAATGTACTACATATAATAATAAATAAATCTTTGGGCTGGAGTGAGTGGGGCCGGAGTGAACAGAGGTCCTGAGTTCAATTCCCAGCAACCACATGATGGCTCATGACCATATACAGCTACAGTGTACTCATATACATAAAATAAATAAATACATCTTAAAAAAAGACAGCTCAGTTAAGGGAGCGGGATCCACAAGCAGGCAACGGATTCAGAGTCAGCCCCTGCTTCAGTTACTGGGGGAGGGGCCTGTATAAAAGACCAAGCTGCCCATCTACTGCCTATGTGCTGGAGACCTAGGTCCAGCCCACGCTTGTTCTTTGGTTGGTTCGTCAGTCTCTGGGAATCCCCAAGGGTCCAGGTTAGTTGGTCTGCTAGTGGTATTCCTCACCCTTCAGGTCCCTCAATCCTTCCCCAAACCCTTCCACAAGACTCCCCGAGCTCTAATGTTTGACTGTGGGTCTCTGCATCTGTTTCCATCTGCTGCTGTGTGGATCTCAGAGAGGGCAGTCACACCAGCTCCTGTCTGCAAGCATAGCAGAGTATCACGAATACTCTGAGCATCAGGGATTGGTGCTTGCCCGTGGGATGGGCTCAAGTTGGGCCTGTCATTGGTTGGCCATTCCCTCTGTCTCTGCACCATCTTTGTCCCTGCACACCTTATAGACAGGACACATTTTGGGTGGAAGATTTTGTGGGTGGGTTGCTGTCCTTATCCCTCGACTGGGAGTCCTGCCTGGCTCCAGGTGGTGGCCACTTCAGGCTCCTTATCCCCCACTGCTAGGAGTCTCAGCTAGAGTCACCCCCAGAGACTCCTTGGGGCCCTCTGTCCCAGGTCTCTGTCACATCCTAGAGCCACCCCCTGCCCGCCAGCTCTTCTCTCTCCCCAGCTCTCCCTACACCTGATTCCCTCCCCTCCCCCTCCCCATTCTCTCTCCCACCCAGTTCCCCCCCATCCATCCACCTCCATGTCTACTTTATTTTCCCTTCTGAGTAGGATTCAAGCATCTTCCCTTGGGCCCTTGCTATTTGGCTTCTTTGGGTCTGTGGGTGGTCGTGTGGTTATCCTGTACCTTATGCCTAATATCCACTTCACACCAAGCACATCCTTTTGGGTCTGGGTTCTCTCACTAAGGACGACATTTTCTAGTTCTAGCCATTTGCCTGCAAAATTCTTGTTGTCCTTGTTTTTAATAGCGGAATAGTATCCCATTGTGTAAATGAACCACATTTTCTTTATTCGTTCTTCAGTTGAGGGACATCCAGGTTGTTTCCAGTTTCTGGCTATTACAAATAAACCTACTATAAACATAGTTGAGGAAGTGTCTTGTGATGTGGTAGAATATCTTTTGGGTAAATGCCCAGGAGTGGGTCTGGAGGTAGAACTGCCAGGTTGATTTCCAGAGTGGTTGTACAAGTTTGTACTCCCACCAACAAAGGAGGAGTGTTTCCCTTGCTCCACATCCTCACTAGCATGAGCTCTCGCTTGAGTTTTTGATCTTAGCCATTCTGATAGGTGTAAGGTGGACTCTCAGAGTTGTTTTGATTTGGATAAAATGATTTTAAAAAATTAGAGTCTTAATCTGGAGCTCAGGTTAACCTTGAATTTGTAACACTTTTGTGTAACTTTAATTTTTTCAAAATGTATTTTTAATGATGGTTCTTAGACGCTTTAACCTCCTCTTTAGCCCAACAACCACCAGAGGTAGTGGAAAAGAAAGGATACAGGGGAAGTTAACTTGTTTAGAAAGGTTTTTTTTTGGAGCAACTTCCATCTGTGTTGTCTGGATATCAGCAGTTCAGTTCACAGGTGAGCAGCCAACAGCCTCGATCCACTGACAAACACCTCACGGGTACACCAGAGGTCCAGTTTGGTAGTCGGGTTAGCAACAGTGGTGACATGACCTAGCAGAGACAACCAGGCCTCAGCCTTGGGTGGAGTCAGCAGGAGGGCCAGCAGGGCAGCAGGAGAAGTTCCCTCTCTCAGGAAAGTGAAGATCACTGAAGACTCGAGACCCACAAGCTTTGCGTAGCTAGCTGTACCAGCAAGCCAAGTTCTGTCTCTGTCACTCCACGAAGTCCTATTTCTACCCGGCAAACATCACGTGTGTCCACATTAATGAAACATCAATGCTCACACGTTTGCCCCAGGAAGATACCATCCAACTAAGTTTCCAAAGAATCCCTAAGTTTCTACTTCACTTCTGCCTCCTGAGATTTTTAATCCTGTTTTGTCCTTTCTTTCTCTCCGTTGACTCATTAGCATGCTGGTTAGGTAGTTGTGTTAGGTAGTAAACGCTATCTTCAAATCGATAGCTCGGTCTCCGTCTGATCCTGCTAATGTGGTTTCTTTCTATAAAGTTCTAAAGTCAGTCAGAACTTTTTCAGGAGGCAGATGTGAAATCAAGGAACGACATATACTTCATAAACCTAGAGGTACAAATGCAGTCAACTTTCTAAGGTCGTGGAGGTTCACTGGGGACTGAAATGGTTAAAGTAAGTTGTTTTCATTTTGTTTTTCCAAGATTGGGTTTCTCTGTGTTCTAGAACTCACTGAAAAGATCAAGCTGGCTTTGAACTCAGGGATCTGCCTGCCTCTGCCTCCTGAGCGCTAGGATTGAAGGTGTGTGTCGCCACTGCCTGGATGGCTTTTTTTTTTTTTTTTTTACTTTTTAATTTAAAATTTTTTGAGATTTTTTTTTCTTTTTAGTTTATGTATGTGTTTTGCCTGTGTGTACCACACCATGCAGTGCCCGAGGAGGCCAGAAGAGGGCACTAGATCCCTTGGGATTGGAGTTACAGACATTGTGGGCCACCAAGTGGGTTCAGGGAATCAAATCCAGGCCCTCTGAAAAACAGCCAGGGCTCTTAACTAATCACCTGTTTCTCGAGAGTCCCATTGTTTTACGATATTTACTCTTTATTTATTTATATGTGTGTGTGTGCCCGTGTGTGCATGCCGTATTAGTAAAGCTGGAAGCCAAGGGAACTTCAGATCTTCAGGAGCCAGAGTTCCGAGAAGCTGTGAATGGCCCAAGGTGGGTTCTGGGAACGGAACTTGGGTCTTCTGGAAGGACAGCAAGCACTCTTAACCATGAAACCCCCTTTCTAACCCTGGAAGCTTTAAAAGACATTATAAATAATACCTTGACTCTGTGCCACTGTCATAAATAAATTTGAATTGACGCCTATGCAAATGAATGCAGTAGTGATACAATTACACACCTTTTTATAGTTTAGCTAACAATCGTTTAAAAAAATTTAAACTTTAGTTAGACTATGATGACATGGCTTACCCCCTCCTTCCCTCCTCCTTTTCCTTCTTTGTTACTTTGTTTCTGTTTGTGTTTTGACACAAGGTTTCACTCAGTAGTCCAGGCTAGCCTTGATTTGTGGGATCCTGCCTCAGCCTCCTGGGTACTGGGTGTATAGACACATATACCATCTTGTCAGGAAGCAGGACTAGAGCTGGTCTCTCGGGGGAGGTGGAGATTGGGCTGGTAGAAAGCAGGCAAGTGCGGAGGATGTGTGACAGTAGAGTTGATTTGATGGAGGGCTCGAGGGCTGTGAACTTCGCTTCTATGTTCTCTGAACTCACATATAGTGCCTGGCACCATGAAAGAACTCTGCAAATATTTGCTGGGATTGAGCAATAGCTTTCCAACCGCTTACCTTGGTCTGATAGGAGAAGTCAGCTTATTAAAGGAAAGACGAATCCTACTGATAGAGATGTGCTTGTGCAGAGCCTCGCTGAGGCTGACCCAGCCCAGCCTGTGTCGAGCCTCCTGCAGGGTCTTCAGCTCTCTGCAGGGTTCCTCCGTCTGCCGCTCCTACAGCCCCAGGCCCTGCCTGCTTGTCAGTTCCATCTGTCCGATTTTCTTTCTTAGACCTGGGAGAATGGGTACCATAGGTCAGGTCAGTCACTCAGGTGTGTTGATATAAAACACTCTTAAGACAAAGAGGATTTTGAGTTGGGTTCCTTCAGTGGCCTAAGGCTCCGGGGGGCAGGGAAAGGTCTGATTTTGATGCTCCAGTGTCCAGGGGATTGGGAGTTGACCGCCGGCTTGTGGTACGCAGTGAGCTCTTATAAAATGATTTTGTGTCTGCCCCTCCAACTCTTTCCAGAGACCTGCTCTGAAGGCCTGCGCTCTCCTGTCCCCTCTGTGGTCAAGCACGGAGACCAGAGTGGACACTGAATTCCAGCCAGAGCAGCAGAGGTCAGGACTGCCCGCATCCCTGCTGGGCCATGCTCCCAGAGAGACTGGAAGCTCACATCCGCCACAACTTCCTACCTGTGCTGTGGCCAGCCCTGTGGATTGATTTCACGGATCTTTTTAGTTTTCATCTCTTTTTTGGGGGGTGGGGTGGGACAAATCTCACATCATAGCTTAAACTAGTGGCTCTCAACTTCCCAATGACTCTTTAATTCAGTTCCTCAGGATGTGGTGACCCCCCTCCCCCAAACATAAAGTTATTTTATTGCTACCCCATAACTGTAACTTTGCTGTTAAGAACCGTAATGTAAATATCTTAGGTGACCCAGTGAAAGAGTGTTCTAATCTCCCCTCCTCCCAAAGGGGTTTCAACACAAAAATTGAGAACCTCTGGTTTGCAGGAGAGCGCAGGGCTTCTGAGTAGCCTCTGGAAAAAGATGGAGGGGCTCATGGTGGGCGATCTCAGGTACTGGCTAATTCCAGTGCTTGTTGGGACCATGGCCAGGATTGACGAGAAAGCGGGAGATGAAACAGCGCCACAGAGTGCAAGCGACCTGGGAAACCCTAGTTTATTCCCTGGCGCCTCAGGCAGGGCCAGATGTCTGTCAACCCCTGTCCTGATTTTTTTTTTTAAGATTTATTTATTTATTATATGTAAGTACACTGTAGCTGTCTTCAGACACTCCAGAAGAGGGCGTCAGATCTCGTTACGGATGGTTATGAGCCACCATGTGGTTGCTGCTGGGATTTGAACTCAGGACCTCTGGAAGAGCAGTTAGTGCTCTTAATCGCTGAGCCCCGTGTCCTGATGGTTTTAAGGGCTCCACTGTTAGTGCTTGGCGTGGAACCTAGGTTTTCCACGGACACCAAATCATTTGGGATCATACTTCTCTCGGGGTCAGCACCGTGACTCTTCAGCGAGGGTGTCATCACTAAACCTACTGACCTGAGGTTGATTGCTGAACTCACACGGTGAAGGACGAGAGCTGACTCTGCAGGTCGTCCTCTGACCTCCACAGGTGCATCCACACAACACATACAAACATAATAAAGAAAAAATTAGGGCTCATCTTAACCGTGACAGGGCTCTGTGACGTGCGCTGTGCTGTTTCTGACACCCACTTGCAGTTCCTGTGAGTGGTTGTGATTTGCTCCCCACACCTGTGAGTTGGCCTCACCCTTCCAATGAGAACAGTTAAGTAAGTTTTACCAGTCATGGCCACAAGGTGGCAGCACTTCCCCACTGGAGTTTCCTAGAGAGCAAGCCACGCAGGCTGTTATGATTAGAAAGAGATGCATTAGGTGACTAGGTCAACTGTGTCATCCTGTCTGTCCCCCACCCCCCCACACACACACACCACCACCACCACCCCGGCTCTCTGAAGAGTGACAGAATTGTGGCCAATGTGAAACACTTGCATCTAGATTGGAAGACACTGTAGAGAAGGTAACAGGCAAGGCTGTTGTTTAAACACAGTTCTGATATTTCTGAAAGCCCTCTCCCTCCCTCTTCCCTCCCTGCTTCTGTCCCTCCTTCTCTCTCCCCCTCCCAGCATGCCTGTCCCTTTGCTGCTCTGGCCTTGTTGCCTAGGCTGGCCCTGAACACATCTACCCGCTGCTAGAATTTGGAAACACATCACTGCTGGGTGGTGATGGGTCGCAGTACATAACAAGACTTTAGGGGTGAATTTACATTGCTCCCGATTTGCTTTGTGGATTTGAAGTGAGGAGGGACTCTGGAGGGAGGATCTAACCTGTCTGGTGTAGCTATGACTTTAACCTACCACACGACCTCACTGTGTAGCTCTGGCTGGCCTGGACCTCTCTATTGTAGCTCCCAGAGGTCATCGCCTCTGCCTCTGCAGCGCTGTGATGAAAGCAGTCCTCACTTGCCCCCTCCGACGTCCGGCTCTGCTCATAAGTGCCCCCCCCCCCACTCCTCCACCTCATGGCTTCACTGTCATTTCCAGCAGCGTCTCTTGTTCAGAAGCCAGAACTCTTGTCTCCAGCTTTGGCTTAAGGTATCATTTGACCACACCCGGACCCTAAACCTTCAGAGGTTTCTTTGGCAACCACAGGTCTCCTTCAAGCGCGCCTGCCTGGTTTCTGAGACCCTTCAACACAGCCGCTTTAGCAAGCTTGCCTAACTTCTGGTTTCTCAACCTCATCCTTCTGTCAGGGTTGTCACTGTTTCCTAAACTGGGTTCACTACTCTTTCTTGACAGTGGTAATGTCGGCTCTAGAGTTAGACAAGCCAGTTTGTAACTCCAAGGGTACTACCAACCTTGGGAAATCACTTTACTTTCTGAGGACCAGCATCCTCTGTTGAAGCAACTTTATGTGTCGGTTAAAATGAACAACAGAGTCGGGCGGTGGTGGCGCACGCCTGTAATCCCAGCACTCTGGGAGGCAGGGGCAGGTGGATTTCTGAGTTCGAGGCCAGCCTGGTCTACAGAGTGAGTTCCAGGACAGCCAGGGCTACACAGAGAAACCCTGTCTCGAAAAACAAAACAAACAAACAAATAAACAAAACAAAAAACAAATGGGAAAAAAATCAGACTAGTTTCTTGAGAACTGCTGAATGAGACTCCACGGCAGTAACCAGCACCGGGCTCCTCTGGCTTTTGTCTCCCCTGTCTCCGTGGTCCTACTGTTCCGGTGTCCAATCCCAAACCCGCCTCTCTCAGGAAACACGTCAGACATTCCTGACCCGGCGACCCTACTCCTTTGTTCATTATTTCACCCGTGTCGTAGCAAGCATCCAGCATGCCAGCTTGAGAGCCTCTGTATCAATGGGGGAGGGGGATGGAGTTGATTTTCTTTTCAGTCTTTTGTGGGAATTGCGAGTTATCTCTAATGCTGCAACAGTTCCTTCTGCAATCAAGAGTCAGATTCCGGTGGCTTTGTACCTCAGGGGTCACTTTCCTCGGGGCCCTTCCTCTGTGTGCTTTGAGATATTCCGTCTTTGGGAACAACTGATGAAAACATTTAAGTTATTATCACTTAAAGGCTTTTTGTTTTGGGGGTTTTTGTTGTTGTTGTTGTTGTTGTTTTTGTTTTTTGTTTTTTTTCAAGACAGGGTTTCTCTGTATAGCCTTGGCTGTCCTGGAACTGGAACTTACTCTGTAGACCAGGCTGGCCTCGAACTCAGAAATCTTCCTGCCTCTGCCTCCCAGAGTGCTGGGATTACAGGAGTGTGCCACCACACCCGGCTCAAAGTTTTCTTTTTTCTTTTTTAAGCTGGGCATGATGGTGCAAGACTTTAATTCTAGCGTTTGGGAGGTAGAGGCAAGTGGATCTTTGTGAGTTTGTGGTGAGCCAGGGCTACACAGTGAGTGAGACCCTTTGTTAAAACATTAAAAAAAATATTTTGTGTCTGTACATAAATGCAGATGTCTAAGGAGGCCAGAGGCATCAGACCCACTGGAGGGGGAATTATAGGCAATCGTGAGCCACCAGATGCAGATGCTGGGGACTGAACACAGGTCCTCTGCAAGAGCAGCAAGTGCACTTAACTGCCCAACTATCTCTCTAGACCTGGTGACATTTGTAAGTGAGACTCTGATCAACGCTTTAAGGAAATTGGGCACAGTAAGGACATAGGCCCCATGAGAATTGCTTCAGCAGCTAGCGCTGGGAGGTGAGCACACTTTCCTATTTTGTAAATTTGTAACCGAGTCCTTATCCTCTTGCTTCAGAAGACATTGAGGACAACACAAAACTGGCGCTCAAACAGCGCAGGTTGCTCAAGGGAGGCCCCGGGTCCCTGGCCTGGCTCCTTTGGATTTTGCTTTCAACCCTAGTCAGAAGTATCTTGGTCTATGAAGTCGGATTTTTGCAACACGAATTGTGTTTCCCACCACTGGCTGTTACAGCCACCGCGTGCTGTGCACCTTATGAAGTGTGGCATAGAGGTCCCTGAGCCTGGAGCAGGAGGTGGGGCTTCCGTATGGTCCGAGTTCTCTTCCTGTCAGTCAGATGCTTGTTCACTAATTGCTCTCCCAGTCAGGGGAATTTTGGCGTTCCTCCAGCCACGGCTTCCCACCGAAGTCCACGCTTAGTTACATCTGCTTTAGTTGGCTATGCTCTGTGAAGAGAGGCCACAGAATGGCTTCCATGCCCCTTTCCAGGATTCTAATTTTCACTGCTGGTTTTCAGTCCTGCGTGTTTGTTAGGATCTGAGACATTTGACCACCTGCCAGGGATTGCCCCAGACTCTGAGGGAGTCTCATTGGATCATTCTGGGGTCCCCGGGCACGGGCTGGGTCCCCAGGTGGAAGGAGAGAGCTGCCTCCTCCAAGCTGTTTTCCAACCTCCACTCGCTGCTGTGGTTCGCTGGCCCCTCCCAGGAAATAAAGTGAAATAAGTGAAATAAAACAATGTTTCCAAGGAATATAGTCATTGTATAGCGAGGAAACATCAGTCCGGGGCTCCCCCAGCACTGTGAAGGGCCCTGTGGCCCTGCCCTCCTCACAAGCTGACCTAGGGAGACACAGTGTCACTCTCTAAATAAGGGGCACACCTTGAACTCAACAGTGGAGAAATATTAGGTGAGCCCAAATTGAGGGCTATTACATCACTACCACCACCAAACCAAAAACCAGATGGCTAATATGCTTCAAAAAAATGTTAAGGTCAGCCAGGTATGGGGGTAGCATGGAGGAGCCAGGGGTACAAGGCTCCCAAATTCCAGACCAGCTTAAACCGCGCCTCCAGCAGAAGTGAAACTAAACTGTTAAGCAGGGTATAGTGGCTCAGGTCTACGACCCCAGAACTTGTGAGGAAGTGATGTTAGGAGTTCCAGGTCCACCCTAGGATTGTGTAGCAAATTGGAAAGGAGGTTGGGTTAAAGGAGACCTGGTATAAATCGCCTCCACCTCCCACCTGCAACAACCAGAAAACCTAACCCTGCAAAAACCAACTATCTTAATGAACCCCAGACCTCATAAACTAGCAAAGTTTAGCTGGGCAACTTCCAAGAACAGTTAGCTACTTAGGGAGTTCCAGGCCAGGCTGAACTACAGAATGAGACCTTGCCTTAAAAACAAACCAAATCAAAATGTTATGCAACAACTCTACCAACTTAGGGAAGACTAAGGTGATCAAAGGTAAGCTCAGAGGTAGAACACTTCGCCAGCGTGTGCTGCACCTTGGGTTCAATCACCAGGACTGTGAAACCAAAACTCAAAGAAAAACAGAAATACCCACTACTAGAAATAACCTTAAAAGAGACAAAACAGTTAAATACGATATAGAACCTTAGGTTGTAGCCTGGCTCAGTAAAAGGTGGGGGTGGCCCACGCCTTTGATCCCAGGACTGAGGAGACAGAGGCAGGCAGATCTCTGTGAGTTCCAGGCCAGCCTGATGTAATAGGGAGTTTCTAGCAAAAGCTACACAGAGACACACTGTCGAAGGAGAAGAAGAAGAAGAAGAAGAAGAAGAAGAAGAAGAAGAAGAAGAAGAAGAAGAAGAAGAAGAGGAGGAGGAGGAGGAGGAGGAGGAGGAGGAGGAGGAGGAGGAGGAGGAGGAGGAGGAGGAGGAGGAGGAGGAGGAGGACGAGGAGGAGGAGGAAGAGGAGGAGGACGACGAGGACGAGGAGGACGACGAGGACGACGAGGACGAGGAAGATTAGGAGGAGGAGGATGATGAGGAGGACAAGGAGGAGGATGAGGAGGACGAGGATGAGGATGAGGATGAGGAGGACGAGGAGATGAAGAAGGAGGAGGAGGAGGAGGAAGAAAAGAAAAGGAAAAAAGCCTCCAGTAGCCAGCCGGGTGGTGATGGTGCACGCCTGTAATCCCAGCACTCTGGGAGGCAGAGGCAGGCGGATTTCTGCGTTCGAGGCCAGCCTGGTCTACAGAGTGAGTTCCACACAGAGAAACCCTGTCTCAAAAAAAAAAACCAAATCCAAAAAACCAAAAAACAAACAAACAAACAAACAAACAAACAAACCAAAAAGCCTCCAGATCATTCTAATATTTTATCGAAGTTAAG
The DNA here is from genome assembly GCF_947179515.1 of Apodemus sylvaticus. Lineage (NCBI taxonomy): Eukaryota > Metazoa > Chordata > Mammalia > Rodentia > Muridae > Apodemus > Apodemus sylvaticus. The sequence goes on along the minus strand of NC_067472.1, from coordinate 188,912,282 downwards.
AACCACTTACTTAAATTTAAACTTGCTTAATAATCCTTTAAAAAGTTAACTTTTTATTTTCTGAAGATCCTATTTATCCACATTTCCAGCTATTCCTGTAATCTATAGATGGAGTTGAGACTCCTTAGGGTACCATTCACAGTCCCTCAGCATGGCCCTCTGCTCCTTGGTCTGCAGTGAGTCCTGGCCCACATTTTATGTCCTGAAGGATCCCTGCCTTGCTGCTCAGCCTCCCAAATTTTTCATCTGTAGCCTTGTTTCCGGTCCTGTCTTAGGGTTGAAGTTTAGTGTGACCATTTCCATTAGAATCGTCTTTGAGTTCTGGTCAGTGCAGTGGTGTGGAGAGGAATCAGGAGCTTCAGGTTCAGAGATATTTGAATCCAGGCTGGCTGTGGGGCATGCTCTGGAAGGCAGAAACAGATGGGTCTCTATTAGCTCAAGGCCAGCCTAGTCTATATTGTGAATTTCAGGCTAGCCAGGGCTACATAATGAAACTCTGTTCAAAACACAGAAAGAAATTCCTGAATATGTAGATGTGTATGTAAAGGCAGGATCCACCTGCAGGTTCTGAGATAACTCTGTGATGATGAGAGAGACAGAAAGGTCGTGGTACTAGAGTCCTTCCTCCACGTTATTGTAGCTCAGTGGTCCCTTAAGGCATTTTGTAGGTTGTTGCTTGCGGTTTCATGGTTAACCTTGTATCAGTTTCCTGCATGGCCTTTGATATTTCTTTTGTGCTCTCTCTCATTCCCCAAACAGCAGACGTTTTAGAATGGAAAGGAATGCTTGGGACTTTAAGGAACCCTTCCAGCTGAGGTTTTTCCTCTTTCCTCAAATATAACTTAGCAAACAAGTGACCTACTGCAAGGAAAATATAACCCAACCTTGGGAGAAGGGAGGGGTGTCAGTTCCTAGGGCCAGAGGGCCCACCTCTGCTGAGACAACATGACAGCATCATTTCTAGGAAGTATAACTCCTTAATTGTTCTTAAACCCTGCGCCCTATGTAGCAACTGGTCCATGGTGTGTGTATGTAAGTGAGTCAGCTCTCTCATGAATCCTTCCTGACTCCTCCACTCCTCAGGTCTGTGAAAACGAGGCCAAGGGGACGGGTGAGAAGGAAGTCAGATGCCAGCAGGCACGGAAAGGGACAGGCGGGGTTGCCATTGTTCAAGGCCAGAGGCGCAGGCTTTGGAGTCTCCACCTCTTTGGGATCGGTCCAGGAACTCTCCCGGTTTTCTACTTCCTTATTGCATTTCTTCTTGGCACGTCCCTTTTATGGCCCGAAAGAGGCTGTGCAAACAGTTCGCAGGTCTGTCAGTGTGTGACTTCATATGTAGTCAGAGACTCTGGTCCTGCGTTTTCCTAAGAAAGTAATGATTGGTAAACGGCAGGTTACGGAAGTGCCTTGAAATTGAGCTAGGCGGTAAGGAAGCAGGCTCTCCTGTGAAGACGGAAGAGAAAACAGCTTACGTTGGCTCTGTCCAATCTGAAAGAAGAGGGGGGAGGTCAAAAGTCACTCTGGAAGATGGATTTTGTTTGGGAGATCTCAGAAAAGTTTAAGACACCTTTTGCCCAGATTGAGTGAAGATGAAGTTGCATACTGGAGTTGGTCCATATTGGGCGCGTTGCTAACGCCATTGTCCTTGACTTTTTAGGTTGTAGAAATGGGCACGATTGTGGACTCTTTGGAGAGGATAGCAGCTTCACGCAAAGCCTTGGATAGCGAGCGCATGTAGTGTGTGCTGAGTGAGCAGTTGTCATCATGGGAGCAGGCAAAGGGGGTAGCCTGGGTGTCAGGGTTCGGACGGTTCGGTTGTTCGCCTCAGGGGCTGGCAGGGAAGCTAGAGGTGAAATGGTCCAGGGAGGTACACATTCCAGGTCTCACCAGGTAGTTCTAGGAAAATACCTTTGCTCCAAAGGAGTTCTTGAGGGATGAGGAGACAGTTGTAATCTCCTAGAGGTCTAGGCAAGAACTCTGAAATTATACATGTTTGTCAAGCCTTGATCCAGGTCTCAGGGAGATTCTGAGATCCCCGTGAAGACCGTTCATCTGACTAAGACAATTCCTTATTAGAAGGCCAGAGTCACCACCCCTCATCTTTGTCCTGTCCTCACTTGTAATGTGTAAAGAGAAGGACTGAAGAAGGTCCGAGGAGGAAATGCGCAGATTTGGGGCTGGTATATGTGAGATGGGGGAACATGTGTTTTATTTAAACATAAGAGAACTTCTTAAAGCTGGGTCTCCCCATATAAACCCGATGGGGACCCTGAGATGATGGCAGACCCCTGGTGAAACGCTGAGGCGGAGGCACAACAGGAGGCAGCACACGCCGGCTTGTCACTTAAGACAAAGACCTGGGGTTGAGATCCAGATGGCGAGAGAGAGGACAGGGCTGCAAAGATGCTTCTGGGGGGTCACCCAGGCGGGCGCTGTCACGGCTCCCCTCTCTTTCCGTCGCTTTCTTACTCCTGTGCTGTACATGAGAGATGGGGTAGGTGAAGGAGATCGAGGCTCTGCCCAGGCTCATCCGGCCAGAGCTATGATGTCTTACTTCACAGGCTGTCCTGCTTCTCTACGGAAAGGCAAAAAGGGAGAGCAGGGTGAGTTTATGTCTCTGGTGATGCAGGTTCAGGAAGGGTACTTGCGTTGAGTCGGATAGTGACTGCACTGCCCAGTGTCCACATCCCATTGGAACCCGGGGACACTTTATCTGCTTGAAGGACATTGCAGGTGCAATGAGGTCAGCCCTTTGGGACAGAGCTCTCTGGACATCTGAGTGGTCCAGAGACGCTAAGAGGGCCCTGGAGCAGTAACGTCAGGCAGCGTTACAGTCAGCTCTCAATCTCCAAAAGGAGTTTTTATCCTGCTGACGCCTTGGTTTTGACATAGAGCCTTTTTGAAGTGCGATCTCCAGAACTGTAAGAACTGGGGAGCCAATGCCCGCAGGCTTGAGTTCCACAAGTTTGCAGATTGGCCTTCAGAGAAGGATGGAAAGGGAGAGCCAAAAGGTTGGCCGGCAAGTCGGTTTGGGCCACAGGCGGAGAGGAGCGTGTGGGAACAGCTGTCTCCCCTCTCGTTGCGTGTTCAGTGTCCGTGATGTCGTGGGGATGTGTTCAGTGCACCCCGGGACATCCGGCAGGCCTCCGAGAGACCTCTTTGGAGCATAGGGATGGGACGGAAGGGCCTGAGGAGGTGATGGCAGCTAGGTAAAGAGTAAAGGCGTGGAGGGGAGGCCTTTGTCCTTAGCATCAGGGAGAGCTCTTGTTAATGTAGTCCATCCTATGATTGAGCGAAAGAACATCTCGTGGTTTTTTTGTCAGATGAACTGACATGTTATGGTAATTTGGAAATCAATGTCCAGTGGTTTCTGGGCCTGGCGGCATGGAGTGAATGTCTGAAACCCTTGCTTGAGGCTCAGCCTGACTCCTGCATTGCTGAGCTGGGCAGGCCCAGTCTGCAGCAGTGCCTCACGCGTTGCTGAGGGATGGGCTTGCGGCTCGGCTGCCTGGCTCGGGGTTGGTTCTTTGTTTCCTTTCTCTGGCATGCAGGGCCCTGTTAAAGGGCTTTCTCTAAGCGCCTCCTAAGGGCGCACCCCGTCCAGTTCCTCGATGCTTCATTGACTCCTCTGTCCTCCAGGAAACCACACCTTCTTTCCCCAGTCCTCCTAGATCCTGAGAGACTCACAAAGCCATATGGGGCACTCTGTGAGGGGGAAATAAACCCCAATCAAACAAAACCCCCCGGTAGTGGGTGGGGGTGGGGCAGATGAGTAGGGCTCTGTTCTTAGAGGACCCAGCACCTTTCCTCCCCTCCACCTGTCTCCACCCTAATAGTTCAGGGCTAAGCCCTCAGCGCTGGGCACAAAGAAACTGGTTTCCTAGCTCCCTGCTATGGTTTGGTCGCACCCACAGAGACAATAGGCCTATTTTTTTCAGTAGTCAAAAACCCTTGTGTCTGGCCCCTGAAACTGCCCCTGAAGGAGTGCCAGAGCTCCCTTCTTCCTGTTCTGTTTCTTTTTAGGCCAGCTCAGTGTGCGGGGCTGGGCTTGTGTGTGTGTGTGTGGGGGGGGAAGGGATGGGAGTCCCTGTCGCCATCCAGCTAAAGGGAAAGCTTGTGGGAATCCCAGACAGATGTGCACAGGAGAGTCCTTCAGGCTCTTAGTGGGTGAAGCAGGCCAGAACCCAGCCCAACCGCGTTCTGACCCTGAACAAGTAGACTTGCCTCTTCAGGCCTTAGCTGTGACTTCTGAAAAATGAGACTAAAGATGTATTCTGGACCCAGGGCTTGGATGCTATTCAGTGTTACTTGTCCTTCAGTGAAGTGTGCATGTCTTCCTGAACGTCCTGGGGGATTCCTCCTCAGACAGTGTCAGCGGGCTGCCCGAGGGGGCTCCTTTGAGGACAGGTCTCATTCTGGACCTCTTAGATGGGGACCATGGAAATTCTGATTCCCACCATAGAGGAGTTTGGACTCTTATGGGTGGGGGGCTCTAGGAAGGAAGTGACCTGGTGATGTGGTTTTTCTGGACATTTTTGGTAGCCGTGTTCCTCAGCGAGGCCATTTCAGAGACTCAGCTCTCAGTCAGGAGGATGAGAAGGCATAAAGCACAGGGAAGGCTGAGGGCCATGAGGGGAGTGGCAGGTCTTTGTGAGTGAAGAAGGAAGAGGAGGTGCCAGGGAAGGGGCTGAAGGCGGCTCTGAGCTATGTCTGCTTTGTGCTCTGGGGTGGATCGAGCGAGGGTGAGGGTTGGGTAGCTGGGGACTGCGGGGCTGCACTGAGCGTGCAGCTGTGTTTGATGAGGATCTATGGGTTAGCTACCCATGGGGCTGCCCAGGCAGCCAGGATACTGAGATTCCAGAAGAATCAGGAAGAGAAGCTCGAGCGCAGAGGCTGTCTGGGTTTATGGGAATTGCAGGCCCAGCCTCCGTCACAATGCACGCAGCGTTGTGCCTCGTCCTCAACTGCTTCTGTGACAATTTAGAGTGATTTTTCAGGACTATGACCAGATACTCTTAGCTTGGCGTCACTTATAACTTACCAGGAAGTCTTGAGAAGCAGGGAGAGGAAGGGAGGGAGGGGGAGGCGCTCTAGAGGAAGATAACAGGAAAGGTGGGCAGATGAAAATACACACCATAAAAATTTCAACGTTCTTTATAAATCATAAAAAGTCCAGTGTAAATATAAAAGTTCTGCCGAGAACACAGTGCCCATGGGTCGGGGCCAGGATGGGTGTGGCTAGTAGGACAAAGGAAAGTCCCCAGAAGGACGGTGCTGCTGCTACGCTACGACCAACCAACCGACCGACCAACCAACCGACAGGGAGGTCCTGGTGCTGGCTGTAGGGCTTCCTCCCTCCCTCCTGGGATGGCTCCCAGATTCACGTTACTGTGCTAACCAGTCAACAAGCATCCCGTGCACAGCACATGCCTGCTGGACAGTGCCCCGCACCTCATGATCTCGTGTGTCCCTCCCAGCGGCAGATGGGCATTTGAATGGCTTCATTTTATAGGGGAGGGGACCAAGGGTCATTTGCTGAGGCCTCGCAGTTTATGTGTTCTAGCCAGAACCTGAAGTTAGGCTGTCTGGGTGCCATAATCTCTCAACAGTTCTATATGGTTTGAAAATTCTATATTTAATTGCTTTAAGGTAGGATAGGTGGGGTGCAATGTGGTTCAGCAAGTGAGTGTGTGTGTGAGTGTGTGTGTGTCTGTGTGTGTGAATTGTGTGTCTGTGTGTGTGAGTGTGTGTGTGTGTGCGTGTGTGTGCACATGCCGCCTGTTGGCAGCAGGAAGGCTGTGGGGAGTGGATGAGGTAGGACTTCTCCAAACATGGGCCTCATAGAAGCGATGGGATAGTGCAAACGTTGAGATCTGTGGGTATTGCCTTGCAGCAGCTGAAAGGGCCCCTCAAATGCTGCAGTCTGAGACCCGATTAACTGCTTGGCTGGGCTGGAGAAGGCAGGCGGTGCCTTCTGGGCTATTTAGGTCTCCTTCCTATGCAAAACCACCAAGAGGGCCAGCGCTCTTTCTGTCTGGGCTCCTGCAGGTGTCAGGAGGACCGAGTGGGTGACCTGCAGGCTCTTTGACATGGCGGCTCCCATTTTTATTTCTCTCTCAGTCTTCGTCTGACTCTCCCCTCCCCTCCCCGCTGCACTCTCTCCTGCCCACTCCCCCTTTAGGGGCAGTTTCACTTCTCTGCTGCTTCCGTGGGGGGCCTTACCATCTGTGAGTGGAACAGATGTGGGGAGGGACAGGAACCTTCCTCGGCTTGGTTCAGAGGTAGGCTCCAGCGGCTCCTCTCCGTGGCTCGGCCCAGGTGTGGAAGGCACATGACACTGCCGAGAGCAGTGGGTGGGGAACAGTGACATTGCCACCAGAGATGCTGTCAGGGCAGCCACAGGCCGTGTTCCCAAGGTCCCTGGACAAGCAGTACAGAAGAGCAGGGGCGGCCAGGCATCTTTCTCCTGCTCTCCCGTCCATGAGCAGTTTGGAGGACAAGGAAGTTTTATTCCCTGCCTTGGCTGAGGACATTATTTAAGCATGTCTGGGGTGTTTATATATTCTTGCTTTAGGGGATCCAGAAGTCGAGGGACCCCTGACTCCGTGTCAGCGTCAGCGCGGCTCTGCCAGTTTCATTTGCCGCCCTAACACAGTCGCTCACCCTGTAGAAATGGTCGGGTCTGGGATCTGCTGGAGCGAACCCTTCCTGTCCCGTTCTGATCTCTAGCTCACATTTTTGGGTTAGTTGCGTGTAGGCAAGGGTAGGTGAGTGCCGCTCCATTGAGTGTTGCTTCCGTGACCCGGGCAGACTGAGTCCTGTTCATATCTGTGCTTCTCTGAACAGCTCTGTCTCAGTGACCTGAAAATGACCCTTCTGGTGTGCTGATGTCTCTAGAGGTGGGTGGGGCTGCTGACCCTGAGAAAGGAAGTTACGTTGGAAGATTGCTGTCCCCCCCCCCCCAACTGTTTGGACTCCTGATGTTTGCTGCACACGTGACTTGCCTTTCTGAGCTTGGACTTCCCCACAGCCCATCAGTTTCTAGACTGGACTGTGATTGCTTTTTAAGTTCTTGGCTATTTTTTGCCTGTGAACCTCCCCCCAACCCCTAAAGAAGCACCGGGAGATTGCTCTCACAGCCTCTGTGGCACGGTTAACATTTTTCTTTCCCATGGAGTTCAGTAAGAGATCCCAAGCTCCCTGCAGCGTCCACTCCCACTGACAATGGCCGCTGTGCTCTTGGGGTTGATTACTGTTTTGGGGGGAGCACTCATAGCAAGCACGTGAACCCACACAGCATCCCAAAGCCTTCTGCATCACAGCCACTTAGGAGTGTGAGGTGTGTGTCTGGGTGTGTGCTTGTTGGCCAGGCTGTGGGTGGGGCCGGTGGTGGTAGAGGTGGGGATAAAATGATCCAGGAGCTCTTTCTACATTTTTTTGGTGCAACTTCCTGGTAATTTGCAGGTGCCAGAGGCTGAGGTTCAAGTTTTCCTTAATCCAAACGGAAATCTACTTCGTTTCTCCTTGGGCATGTACTGTGATAAGCACCAGGAAGGTGGAGTTGAAGTACCCAAAACCTTCCTGAACACTCCGAAATCTCAGAACTGGGGACTGACCAGATCTCACCGCGTCTGGGTCGGGAGTAGGTAGGAGAGGACTGACAGACACAGACGGAAGATTGGACAGCAGAGAAGGAGTCGGTTGCACGTGTGCTTTGTTTCTGTGTGGTTCATATTTACACGCACCGTGTTTTCTTTTCTTTTTTCTTTTTTCTTTTTTTTTTGAGACAGTGTTTCTTTGTGAGGTCTTGGCTGTCCTGGGATTCTCTCTGTAGGCCAGGTTGGCCTTGAATTCACAGAGATCCACTTGCCTCTGCCTCCCCAGGGTTGGGATTAAAGGCATGCGCCACCACCATCAAGCGTCAAGCACAGACATACCCACCTTAAAGGAATAGCTTTACCTGGGGCTGGAGCTAGGACTCGGCGATGCCCCTTTCCCTTCTCCTCCCTTTCCTCTTGTGTCTTTGGTGCTGGAGGTTGCGCCCATGGCCTGACATATGTTAAGCATTTTGCTCAGTTGTTGAGCTTCTTGCAGCCCCTACTCTGTCCTCTCATAGACTTTTGAGATCTGAGTCTTGGTCATAAAAGAAAAGCAAACTCAACTCACTCCCCGGTGAGCTCAGATGGAGACTGGGCCGTCAAACTAGGCTCAGCACTGAGAGCATCCACAGCGCCTGCTCTTTATACAGAGTGACCCATGGTGTGGCATTCACAGTTCTGTTGTCCCCATCACCATCTTTACCACACCAGTCTGAGTATCACCATTGTGTGGACATCTGTACACATTTTATTAGGAGTCAGATTTTTCACTTCTATGCCCTGCTTTAATAGGTTTATTCAAAAAAATAAATATGTAAAACTCTGTGGGTAAGGGAAGAGTTGAGAGTGGTGAGTATGTCTGTGATTCCAGTGCTCAGGAGGCTGAGGCAGGAGCATCCTCACTGAGGGCCAGCCTGAGCTGCACAGACCCTGTTTCAAACAGGCAGAGTTCCGCTGATACTTGTCTTACCCATACCACGAAGCAGGTGCCAAATCTTCAAATGAAACAAGCCTCTTGTCTCCAGGAGATAATTGTTCTTCTTGTCTGTTTTCTTTGTGTGCATTCGTTTTCATGGTACATGTGTGTTGAGGTCCCGAACCCATGTACATGTATGAGTCTGCGTGTGGGGACCATAGGCCAACCATGGTGTGTTCCTTACAGGCTTTCCATCTTAGTTTTTGAGACAAGGCCCCTGAATGCCGTGGAGCTCATGGGTCCAGCTAAGCTGGCTACCCAGCAAGCCCCAGGTCTTCTCGTCTCTGGTTTCCCAGCACTGAGACAGACAAGCGCTCTCCCTCATTCATTCGTTCGTTTGTCTTTACGTGAACACTGGGGACTACACTCGGGTCCTCATGCTTGCAGATCTGCATGAACCACTGCCCTAACCTCTCGTCCGTCTCGGCCCTGTGCGGCCTGCTCGCTAGGGATTCTAGTTCTTATTTGCTAGGTCTTTGGGAGCCCTCAGAACCAGAGATGGGCTCAGACTGTGCAGCAGAGGGCAGCTGAGAGTGGGACAAGGAGGGTGGTGGTGACATTTTCTGACCCTCCTCTCAAGAGTGCAGTGACCTTGGGAAGCCAGGAGTCTGGGCTCCTTAGGAAGGGCTGTGACGGAGCCGGGGAAGAGTGATGTCCAAGACGCCCCTCAGCTCGTCCCTCAAGTCCTCGGTATAGAAGAATCCGGCCTTGCCAGAGGCGGTGGCCACCACATGCCTTTAATTCCAGCAGTTGGGAGGTAGGTCTCTACTAGTTCAAGGCAGGCCTGGTCTCCATAGAAAGTTCTAACCACGGGTTAGATCTCTGAGACTGTCAAAAAAAAAGAATTTTATTTTTTATTATAGTTTGTGTGTGTGTGTGTGTGTGTGAGTGTGTGAGTGTGAGTGTGTGTGTGTGTGATAATGCAAATGTGGAGGTCAGAGGACAACTTCTAGGAGCCATCTCATTAACCCTTTTTAGCAGGGGGGCCAACAAGATGGCTCAGTGAATAAGGTGCTTGTTGCCAAGTCTGATGACCTGATCTGATCCCTGAGACTCATGAGGAAAAAGAGAACTGACTCCTGTAAGTTCATGGACTGCGGCATAAATACAAACATACATACATACACACACACACAGACACAGACAAAGTTAATAACTAATAATATATAAAAACCGCATGCGCAGGGGAATGTCACTAATGGGGAAATATAGAGCTGTTCGGACCTCGAAAAGGGTTTTCTATGAAGCTGCCACCTCTTTACCTTCTTTGAGCTTGCATGACGGGTGGTTGTTCAGGGTGGGGAAAGATTTGTGAGAGGCGGCCTAGTGCCAACCAGGGTTTCAACTGATGCCCTGACACTAAGCCCTCTCTACCACACCCAGATGCCAAGAAGTATAGCTGGAGATTTTTCCTCCTTGTGGCTTTATAACGCTGTTTGGTGACTTCATCCTTCTTTTTACTTCCTTAGATACTTATTTAGTCAGCTGTCCCTTAGGTAAAATGAAGAAGGGTGGGGTGAGCAAAAACTTCCTGGTTCTCATATTCTTGTGCTGGTTGTGGGCCCTTCCTATTCCCGTGTCTCCAGGGTGGTCCAGGAAATTAGTTCTGACCCATGTCCATCGTGACCCTTTGACCTTAATTGCTCCTGAGTAAGGCTTGGCCTGGGGACAGTAGGGATTCCGGGTGCTGGGTGTTACGGGCTTTTAGAGTCAGGCGCACTGCACTTGGATTTAGTCCCATTTAGGATTTTATTAGCTGTGGACAGTTTGCATGCGCTCTCCCAGCCTCAGTTCCAGTCTCTGTGACGATGTGGAGGAGGTCTGATAGCTGACTGGTGGCAAACACTTGACACTCACCGAATGAAGCCTCAGCATCTCCAGACGCCCGCTGGTGCCATTTTCCATGTAGAAAAGCTGTGGTCACCGTGGCGATAGATCATGAATGTCAGAGTTGGGGTAATGGTGGGCCCAGCCCACCCGAGAGCCTGCGTCTCTAACTACTCCGGTAGTGTAACCCGTGGCAGTGTCATAAGGAGTAACAGAGAGAGAGAGAGAAAGCACCAGGTCCAGAGCTTCTGAAGCAGCAGTCACTCATTAATGGTAGTATTACCACCAGGGAAGAGAGGCGTGTCTTCCCGAAGTGCTTGGCTCTGACCTTGTGTGTGGAAGATGTTGCCCAGAGACAGAGTGAGGTGGGGGTGAGACGAATCTTTCCACTAGCCTGGGCTTTGTAAGGTATCAGGGTTTCTCCTAACCCTGTTCTGTCGGACAGGCTTATTGGTGAACATCTTGATCCCAAAGTTGCCTGACAGGTCCTGAAAGGAAAACATGGGCCACTGTGACTGAGCCAGCGGCCCTAGGGAGGGGCTCCAACTCCAAACCAGTTGCTCAAGAACCTTCCCAGAAAGATTCTGGCCTTTTACCCCCTAATGTCTTTCTGCTTTGCTTAGGGGCGAGATAATCCCGTAGGGATGACCGGCGCACAGTGGGGCTGCTATTTGAAGGGTCGGAAGGGCTAAGGGCGGAGGAGGGGACACTGCAGGGAGGAGGGGCAGGCCCACACGCTGGGTTCAGAGGAAGCTGGCATTAAGGCAGCTTGTTTCCTTTGCATGTGTGCTTTGGCTTTCTGCCCTGCGGGTGAACAGGGTGCCCAGCGACCCATCTGACACCGCTGCCCAATCCACGGCACTGACGGATTACGGCTAACCCGACTCCGATCGCTCACCCCTCCCCCCTTCAGCCTTGAGACCTCGGCAGTCTTCTCACCTTTTCTGAGCCTCCGTTTTCTCCCTTGGGAGGAATTTGTAAGGATCAAGTGCGATGAGAGGCCCAAAACTCCTAGTGTGGCATCTTCCATACCACAGTGCCCAGGGAACACCTACAGTCCCAGGCTGGAGCAGATACAAGCGACAATCCCTTCACTTTAGGGGGTTCTGACCTAGAAAGGGCGAAACTAGCATGTCAAGCAGAGTCCACCCGACTTTATGACCAAGTGACCAATGCTCACGTGTAAAAGCCAGACAAGCACTCCAGGGTGTCTGAACGAGGCCAGCATGTAGGGTGAGGTCAGCTTACAAAGGGCTTATGCCGTGCTAAGGCGCTTGGGGTCAAAAGGTTATTTTAATTTTTAAAATTATTTATTCTTATTTTATGCACATTGGTGTTCTGCCTGCTTGTGAGTGTGAGGGTGTCAGATCCTCTGGAACTGGGACTACAGACCTTTGGGAGTTGACTCATGGGTGCTGGGAATTGAACCTGGGTCCTTGGGAAGAGCATCCAGAGCTCTTAACCTCTAAGCCATCTCCAGCCCCAGGTTTTCAGAGGGAGGATGACCATGATTTGGTGACTTATTCTGACACTCAGTTATAAAGTAAGAAGTTTGAGTTGTGTGGTGTGGAGAGGATTTCCATGCTGATAAAATCTTGATTATAAAATACAGGATTTTTTTTTTTCAAGTCAAAATCTTACTATAAAGCCCTGGTGGGCCTGGGCTAGGTATACATAAGTCCTATGTATACCAGGCTGCCCCAGGCTGACAGAGGTCCTCCTGCCTGTCTGTCAGCGTTGGAACGTCAAGGCATGCACCACCATGTTCAGCCACAAACATGGGAATTTTTATCTTACTAATAAAGAATGAATTTGAGAGGGAAGATGGAGGTAGAGGTAGCATTTAAGAGCCGTGGCATTCTGTTTTCTGTTGTAAGAGAGCTCGACACGTGTGCAAGGGAGGCTGTGATCTGATATTTCGCTTATCAGCTTGAATTGTGTAATATAGCTTCCCAGGGGACATGACCTGGGGGCATCTGGAGAGATGGGGACATTAGTGAACTGTTTAGGAAAGGGGTAGTTTTTATTATTGTTTTACTTGTGGGGTTTAAAACCAAATATTTAGCCATGCAGCTCAAGCCTTTAATCCCAGCACTTGAGAGGTAGACGCAGGCGGATTTCTGAGTTCGAGGCCAGCCTGGTCTACAGAGGGAGTTCCAGGACAGCCAGGGCTACACAGAGAAACCCTGTCTCGAAAAACCAACCAACCAACCAAACAAACAAACAAACCAACCAAGTATTTAATATTTTCATTAAATTGTTTCAGTACAATTTCAAACAAATGCCAACCGGAGACAATGTCCAAAAACTGTGAAGAAGCAAGTTTCCAGACAAGGAAAGAGGCGACCATCTTCATTCCAGACACAGTACTTCCGTCCATAGTGGCTCCAGTCAGCCAGCCTTGTCCAGGTTATCGACCAATGACCACATCATCAGTTTTCAGGGTGCTCCACAGTTTCAGTTCCTAGGGTCAGAGCACTGACTGACACCAACAGAGATTGAACAACTGTTTCCTCCAAAAACGTTGGCGGTCCCAGCCTGTCGGACAGTAAGGCCTCTGGTTTTTCCTCCTTGGGCGTGGCGGTTTCTTAGTTCTTTTTACTGTAGAAATGGGATTCAGGCCAGCATTTTCAGCTAGTGTAGATGGAACGACTTCTACAGCGTCTGCGAGAGCACGGTAGGATTGCATATCAGTAGGTAACTCCATGCTGGAGAGTGCTCAGTCGGGCTGAGGGCCAGCACTACGCCTGGAGCACTACTCCCACCATAAGAGCTCCCTTCTTACTAAGCATCGGATGACACCGGACGGCGTCTTGAGTGGAGCACTCAGCTTCCTCCATCATCAGTTTGTTAGACCCACGGATGGCAGTTGTAACTGCTCTGCCTGGGCTTGTACAACCTGTGGACCTTGAATAGTTTTCCAGACTCATTTAAAACGACTTCCACTGCTAACTCGGCAGAGTCCCGCAGGCAGCAGTGAACTGGTCAGTGTGCGCAACCTGTTTGGTTCCAGTCTCACAGAAGAATTCAGTGCCTTCTCTTTCAATGTCCTTAACCACCATAATCTTGTCTTATTCAGAAAATTCAATGCAAGGTCACTAAGTGCTCCTCTTAGGATAGACCTCTGTATGAGAAGGACATCACATCCTGTTTCCTTAGTATGCTTCACCACATTTAAACTATAGGCTCCCTCTTCTCGAAGCACTCGATCCATCTGGGCATAATCAGTGTATTAGTTTGGGTTCTCTAGAGTCACAGAATGTATGGATAGTCTTTATATAGTTAGGGAATTTGTCAATGACTTACAGTCTATAGTCCAACTCCCCAACAATGATCAGCAGCAGCTGTGGATGGAAGTCCAAGGATCTAGCAGTTTCTCAGTCCCACAAAGCAAGCAGGCAAGGAAGAGTGAGAGAGAATCTTCCTTTTTCCAATGTCCTTATATATCTCCAGCAGAGGGTGTAGCCCAGATTAAAGGCTGTAGGTCTCCAGCAGAGGGTGTGGCCCGGATTAAAGGTGTGTGCATCCATGCCTTTAATCCCAAATGATCTTGAACTCGGAGATCTCCTTGTTTTAGACACTATGCTTCAAGGTCTCCATGCCAAGATCCAGGTCAGAAACTTATATCTCTGAGCCTCCAAACTAGGATCATAGGTGAGCCTTCCAATTCTAGACTGTAGTTCATTCCAGATATAGTCAAGTTGACAACCAGGAACAGCCACTACAATCAGGTACTGCGATTTGATTATCCATATCTATTTTAGGAGCAGATAAGCAAAACGGAATAAGCCCAATCTTAGACTCTTCAACTCCGGTTATGCCAGAATTTGCCACTTTCTGCGTGAGATCAAGGCCCCCTACAAGCTCACAGTCATCTGTTGTCCCTCCGAGCCTCTTGACTCTTTCAGTATCTCTAAGATCTGCAGTGGTGGCTGTGATTGGGCCGATGGCTTCCATCACCGCATTGACATTTGCTGGAGAGAGCAGACTTGAATACTGACTGAGAGACAACCTTTGACTCCGGTTAGCGGCTGCGCTATTTAACAAAGTTTCTCTGTTGCTCAGTTGCACAGGTCAAGACATGTAATAAGGATTTCAAGACCCTTTCCAAAGCTTTCTGGAATGACTCAGAAGTGATGGTTGGTTTCTGCAGAAGTTTGGTGCAGGAATCTAAAAGGGAGTCTGCAATGATGACGACCGGCGTGGCGCCATCCCCTGCTTCTGGGACTTGAGCTTTAGACGGTTCCACCAGCATTCTGGCCGTTGGGTGCAATACTTGCATTTGCTTCAGAATGGTGGCACCGTCCTTTGTAACGGCCACATTGCCTTTTCCGTCTTGATCCATTTTGTCCATTCCTTTAGGTCCAAGGCTTCTTCTAATGGCATCAGCAACCGCTTTGGCAGCGGAAATGTTGCTGGAGTGGATCTGGGCCGGCTTGTTGCAGTCCTGGTAAGCGCCTTTTCCGCAGCTGTTGGGTCCTGCCGTGGGCATTACGCTTAGGGTGATGGAAATTAGAAACAAAAAACGAAGTTAAGACCTCATAGAATCCACGGCCCAGGCATAAGGCAGGCCAGGGGCAAACCCTGACAAGCTGGGGCCTTCTCAAGGTTGTTAGAATAGCAGGATGGTCCTCCCAAGGTCGTTAAGACATTCCAGAAACTAGCCAGACAGAAAAGATAAAAAGTAGCCTAAACAACCTCCACTGAGTCATGGGCCATCTGGGCTCCCTCCCTACAACCTTTCTTTTCTCCTGAAGTTTAACTAGGCCCTCTGCTAACAAGATAAGTCTCCCACTCCCCTACATTCTACTCTCCTACACTGCTGACTCAGGTACTACCCGCTGATGTAATTGTATGCCAATTACTCCCTCAATGTATGAATTGACTAATTATGTAAAGAGCGGAAACCCCCTTGCCTTTTCCCATATAAACCCCTAGCTTTTGAGCCTCGGTGCGGACCGCTTTGTCTCTTGCACGTGTAGGTCCGGAGCTCCGCAATTAAACTGCCTCGTGATGCAATAAAAACATTGCATCAAGCCGGTCTCTCGAGTTTCCTTGGGTGTGCCCCCGATCTGAGACTCGAGTGGGGCCTCCCCGTTCGGGGGTCCTACAAGGGAAGCTACGTTCTCCTGCAAGGCGACCTTGGTGGTGTTTGCACAGGCTCAGGAGGACCAATGGACACAGATCCCAGCCTTCTGTGGAGTAACGGTCTCCCTGGCGCCCCCTCCAAGAACCTTCCAGAAAGCGACTTCCGGAGAGAAGCTGTTTTTATTTCTCTCCCCCGCTCTCTCCATATATATGTGTGTGTGTGTGTGTGTGTACATATATGTGTGTATATATGTATATATGTGTGTGTCTACATACATACACACACACATATATGTATGAATGCTTTGCCTGCATGTGTACCGTGTGTACGCTTGGTGCCCTTGGAGATCAGAAGGACACAGTGGATCCCTTGGAACCGGAGTTAGAGA
This sequence comes from Apodemus sylvaticus, assembly GCF_947179515.1. Taxonomy (NCBI): domain Eukaryota; kingdom Metazoa; phylum Chordata; class Mammalia; order Rodentia; family Muridae; genus Apodemus; species Apodemus sylvaticus. The sequence goes on along the minus strand of NC_067472.1, from coordinate 188,896,404 downwards.
TGGCTGTGAGCCGCCATGTGGGCACTGGGACCTGAGCTTGGAACCTCTGTGAGAGCAGCCAGCGTGTTTAACCGCCGGGCCATCTCCCCAGCTCCAGGAAAGGAGTGGCTATTGGATGAACTCCAGTTTTACATCATTCTTGTTTTTCAGTTGTCCAAAAGGGCAAAGAGAACTGTGGCCTCTTACTGCTTCTCTGGAGATACAGGATTTGTCGATGGCTCGTGAATATGAGGTGTTATCCAGACAGGTCCCCCAATCCTAGGCTCACAGAATGAATCGTTGTAAGTAGCTGTGGTCACAGCTTCATGCCCCTGGCTGCAAATTCTTCTTGTAATTTCCCAACTTGCAAAATCATCTCGCAAGAATGATCTGATTCTTACCAGAGTCTTTGAAGGTGACAAGGCAAATGCTCGTCTGGGAAAGGAGAAGTTGTCTTTCTGAGTCCTCCGAATGGAGCGTTCCCGTGAGCGTCGTTAGGGTCCTTCCTCCCAGTGAGGAGGCGGTGCTCACTCCTACCATCAGCTCAGGGGCTCTGGGGACGGAAGTCCATGGAAGGCGGACGGACAGACAGATGGCCAAGAAAGAGTGTGATTTTGCAGATGGTTTATTATGGAAAATTACAAAGCAGGAAAAAATATCTTAAGGCTTCCATTTCTTCTCAAGAATCATTTTAAGATGGTGGGACTACAGTGTGGAGATTAACATGATATATATATATAAAATGATGTGGCCTCTAGAGGTTTTCTCTAGATTGTGAGCTTTTGTTTATCTTTTTTAACTGAAAATTTAAGACATCATACAGCAACATGGCAGTGGTGGCACACGCCTTTAATCCCAGCACTTGGGAGGCAGAGGCAGGTGGATCTCTGAGTTCGAGGCCAGCCTGGTCTACAGAGTGAGTTCCAGGACAGCCAGGGCTACACAGAGAAGCCGGGCTGTGGAAACCAACAACAAAGACATCGCACAGAGTGACGGGCTCATCATGGGCTCTATGTGTTGGTGTCACCGGGCTTCATTCTAACTTGCTCCTGTTCTTCAGCCCCCTCCCCCACCTGGCTGCTTCCTGTCCTCCCCAGCCCCCTCCCCCACCTGGCTGCTTCCTGTCCTCCCCAGACCCCTCCCCCACCTGGCTGCTTCCTGTCCTCCCCAACCCCCTCCCCCACCTGGCTTCTTCCTGTCCTCCCCAGCCCCCTCCCCCACCTGGCTGCTCCCTTCCCTCCCCAGCCCCCTCCCCCACCTGGCTGCTTCCTGTCCTCCCCCAGCCCCCTCCCCCACCTGGCTTCTCCCTTCCCTCCCCCAGTCCCTCCCCCACCTGGCTTCTCCCTTCCCTCCCCCAGCCCCTCCCCACCTGGCTGCTCCCTTCCCTCCCCCAGTCCCTCCCCCACCTGGCTTCTCCCTTCCCTCCCCCAGCCCCCCTTCTGCTTTCTTACTTGGATGCTCTCACTTCCTTTATTTCTCTCCCTTAAGCTCTCTTCCTCCTGATCTCCCGATTTGGTGAACCTCTCTCTAGCTTACACACGCACCATTTTAGATCTGGGCTCTGCACGTGACAGATGGCTTGCGACATCTGTCTTTCTGAGTCTGGCTCTTTTTCCTGTGAATATCATCATCTCATTTTTCTTCATGGCTGAATAATGTTCCATTGTGCGGATGCACCACAGTTTCTTTATCTGTGCATCTGTTGAAGGGCGTTTCGGTTGTTTCCATGTCCTGGCTACTGTGACAGCACAGCAGCAATCATAGATGCGCCTGCGGCTCAGCTGACTGGAGTCTTGCAGGCAAAAGGTCAAGAGTGGGATAGCTCTGTCACAGGGCGGGATAGCTCTGTCACAGGGCACCCTGCTTTAGCTTTTCAAAACATCGTTATCCTGATGTACAAACGGTGTGCCGGTCTACACTCCTGAGTCCCCTTTCCCACATCCTCCCCAGGAGGATACACTGCTGTCCTTAGCTTTGCTGACGACGGCCTTTCTGTCACGGAAGACGGACTCTCAAAGCAGTGTTCCTGACCACTCACCCCGTGGCCTGTGGCTAAGGATGTTGAGCGCCTTTTCAGGAATTATTTTGCCATTCATATTTTTTTCTTTCTGAAAATTGGAGAATTGTCTATTCATATCTTTAGCTCACTTATTGATAGGGTAATTTTTGGTGTGTTTAATCAGCCTCTCTCTCTCTCTCTCTCTCTCTCTCAGATGGGGTGATACTATTTATACTGTGCCCTTTAATCAACTGTAGCTCAGGCTGGCTTCAAATCTACTGGGTCAAGGATAACCTCAAACTTCTGATCTTCTTGGCCCTGACTTCCAAGTATTGGAACCTCAGCCGTGCACGAACCATGCTGAGCTCTGGGTGCTGCGGATTCCCACACTCTAAGCGAGAACTCTGCCGGCTGAGCTGCTGCTCCAGGCCCCACAGTTGTTTACGCGTGTCAGTTTCTTGTGTGAAGTTGGCAAAATGAGTTCCCTCTTCCTCTGAAGTTTCCCGCTCACTCTGCTGGTGGTTTTCTTTGCAGGACATTGCTGTTGTATTTCAAGCAATCCCATTTGCCAGGTTTGGAGATTTTAAAAAATGTTATTTAAACCTCTTTTCATCATCATTATTATACATGTACAGGTGTTTCACCTGCTTGTATCTCGGTACACCATGTGTGTAGTGTCCTTAGAGGCCAGAAGTGAATCTTGGATTCTCTGGAACTGGAGTTACAGGCAGCTGTGAGCCGCCATGTGGCTGCTGGGAGCTGAACCTGGGTCCTCAGGAAGAGAAGGCTCTGAACTGCTGAGCCGTCTTCCCAGCCCAACAACATTCTTCTGTAAGACTTCACACAGCCCTGTCCAGTTTCTCCAGCCGGGATGTAGACACTCCTTTTCTTTGACCATTAACTACAGGGGTGTCCTCCGAGTCTTTTGACGTCTGCTTGTTTTGAGACAGGGTCTTGCTGTGCAGCTCAGGCTGACCTCAAGTTTGTCATCCTCCTGCCTCAGTCTCCTGAGTATTGATATTATAACTGTGAGACAGCATACCCGTGGTCTTCGACTTCTCAGCAATACTGCTCTGCATAGCACACAGTGAATGACACAGGTGGGGATTGGCCACATGCCGGGCATCACCAGTGTGTGTGTGTGTGTGTGTGTGTGTGTGTGTGTGTGTGTTTGTGTCTGCAAGTCCTGCATCAGACCCACACCCAGCCTGGTGTCCTGCCATTTGTGTTTGCTTCGCTGAGGGAATTGGGGCACGCCGCAGCCGTCGCATGCCCAGAGAGCTGCTGGCAGCTACGGGATGCTGGGGTAGGAGGCCACACTGGCTCTGTGAGTGAGATAGAGTCATCAGGTCAGCCACAAGAGTTTCAGATTCTGCACTGGTGTGGTGGCCTCTGCCTAGGATCCCAGCATGCTCAGCGGGGAAGCTGGAGCATTGCCTCCAGCTCCAGGTAAGCCTGGGCCACAGAGCAGGACTTCCTCTTGAAGTCCAAACCGAACACAATGAGAGAGAGTGGTGGGGCCTGTCTGTCGTCTCTGCACTTGGGAAGCAGAGGCAGAAAGGCCGTGAGTTCAAGGTCACCCTTAGCCTCGAAGACACTTGGACTATGGGAGCCCCTGAATCAGAAACAGTTTCAGAATTTGGAGTTTGGTTGACAGTCTGGGTTGTTTCCAGTTTTCCCTCTGATAAGTGTCGCTGTGATGGACATGAGATTGTCTTAGATTTCTGTCTCATTTCTAATAATTTTCCCCAAGGCTATGATTGAAAGCTATCAAGTCATTTGCTGGATAGTTACCTACTCTTTCTAGGATAATTTCCAGCCATTCCCCAAATTTGTTAAAATGACTTAAATTCCCATTGATAGAGGGGAAGAGAAAGGGTTTAAAGTGGGCAATGAGGTGGCTATTGTTTCAGTAAGGGCGAGTGTAATGGATATCATGTGTGTGTGTGTGTGTGTGTGTGTGTGTGTGTTATAAGGGTAAGTGTAATGGATATCGTGTGTGTGTGTGTGTGTCTGTGTATGTATGTCTCTGTGTGTATGTGTGTGGTGTGTATGTTTCTGTGTGTATGTGTGTGTGTGTCTGTGTGTCTGTGTGTGTAGTAAGGGTAAGTGTAATGGATATCAAGTGTATATGTGTGTGTGTAGTGTGTGTGTCTGTGTGTGTGTCTGTGTATGTGTGTATGTGTCTGTGTGTGTGGTGTGTGTGTCTGTGTGTCTATGCATGCACATATGTGTACACACATGGTGCTGCAATGCACGTGGGGTCTCTCAGGAACCAGGCAAGCACTCTGGCACTGAGCTGCATCCCCAGCCCACGACAAGCAAGACCTTGGAAAGACAGAACTTGTTTTGGAGCCTGGTCCAGATGCTGTCTTCAGTGGAGAACAGTAAGATCCTTCCAGGCAATGGAGCTCACTGTTTAAGCGCTGACCTAGAGTGTGAAAGGCCCTGGGCTTCATTCCTTACACCTAAAAATAGGAGGAGATGGAGGCGGAGGGAAGAAAAGGCTCCCTGAAGGCGGGGCTGGCTCTGACAAAGGTAAATGTAGCTCAGGTTTAGCTCCTGCCGGGTTGTGAGTTGTGCTCCTCTGCCTGGCAGCTCTCTGGATCCCTGAATGAAAGGCGCGCGTGCACACACACACACACACACACACACACACACACACACACTAGCTTATTTTTAAATTATTCTGTCTAGCTCAATGGCTGGGCAGTTCTAGTTCCCTGCCTGCTACCCCAGGCCCCATGGGCAAGCGTCCAGTGGCCACTTATCCGAATCCTTACAAGGCTCTCTCTCTCTCCTGTAGCTCTAAGTCTGATCCATCTCCCACCGTATCATGGCGATCCTCCGTCTCCTCCCTCTGTGTCCTAGCCTGCATAGCTCTAAGGGCCCCGCCCTGTCTCCCTTTACCCAGCCATTGACTGCTGGCGTCTTTATTTATTGATCAAAAACCAACTGGGGACGATTTGGCTGCCTCTGGTGGGAAGGTTTCTTGTGGGGCAAAGTTTTCCAGGGTGGGGATTAGTGGGATTTCATATCCTGAGTATTGGGTGAACTCAGGGATTGGTGGGTTTTCCAGCCTGCGCGTCTGGAGGGGCTGGGTCCAGCCGTTAGCAGCTTTTACAAAATTAGGATTCTATAGTTTTTACTCCTGTTAAGTTTTAGCCTTAAAATTATAATTTTTGAACTGAAGCTCTCTTAGTATCAAAATAAAACGAGATCCTTGAGCCCATAGAGAGACTGGGAATTTTATAAAATCATAATGCAGTCTGCAGAGAGATTGGGAGCCTTATTTTCCATGTCCTTTCCTAGTACACCATCACAGAATACCACAGTGTCATGTGTGACTCTTTATCCAAATAGCTGGAGCTTAGTGAAGGTGGCAAAGACCGAGATACCAGACGCACATCTTCAAGTCGGTTACTATGAACCTAAGTAGGCTTTATTTACCAAATGTATTTCATTCATTAAACATGTTTTTTTCTTTTTCTTTTTTCTTTTTCTTTTCTTTTCTTTTCTTTTCTTTCTTTCTTTTCTTTTCTTTCTTTCTTTCTTTCTTTCTTTCTTTCTTTCTTTCTTTCTCTCTCTCTCTCTCTCTCTCTCTCTCTCTCTCTTTCTTTCTTTCTTTCTTTCTTTCTTTCTTTCTTTCTCTCTTTCTTTCTTTTTTTTTTTTTCGAGACAGGGTTTCTCTGTGTAACCCTGGCTGTCCTGGAACTCACTCTGTAGACCAGGCTGGCCTCGAACTCAGAAATCAGACTGCCTCTGCCTCCCAAGTGCTGGGATTAAAGGCGTGTGCCACCACCACCTGGCATATACATGTTGTTTGTAATCTAAAAACTTTAGGATAAAAATCATCATATAGAAATCCATCCTAATCTAAAGTATCTCAGAGACCCGTCGCCTCCTTAGTCTCCAAATGAGGTAAAAAGAGTTGATTTTAAGTTTTAATAAACATGCAAGAGCAAATTAAGATTACCTGTGTATAGGTTTGTTTTATTTAACTATTAATCCTTTTGTTACAAGTTTTAGGTGAACTTGTTTTTGCTTGAAATTTTACATGTCTCTCTTCCCACCTCCAGTAGTCTTACACATCCTGAGAGAGAGTTTGCATTTCAGCAAGAACTTTGAAATCTCCGAGGCCTGGAATGCAACAACTTTGCTTTGTAAATAAGAACCAAGAGAGAGGGCACCAAAGAGCTAGACATCTGCGATTTCAGTCAGCCATCTCAGTTTTTATATACATTTTTTGATTAAATAATTAAAGAACATGAGAAATGACAGTAACAAAGAAATGTACCATTTATTGTGTGAAATGTTTCCTAAGGGGATGTTAGATAGTATCCAGAGACTTTACCCACTTGTTGCAGAGGTAGAGTCCCTCCTGATTTTTAGTATTTAGCCTGTATACCCTAGACCTTCCAGAAAACTTTGAGGCCTATTGCAATTAGGGCTGACTAGTGAGGAGGAGTGACTGAAGGCCCAGTGCACCTGCCCATTGTGTTCTTTGAAGTAATTCTAACTTTTAACGAGTCCAGCTTAGGTTATTTTAAACAGGGATGTCTGGAGTTACTGATAGATTTGTGGGGTTTTTTGTTTTGTTTTGTTTCTCTGTTTTTTCAGTAGAAGTTTTCTCTGTGTAGCCCTGGCTGTCCTGAACTCACTCCGTAGACCAGGCTGGCCTCGAACTTACAGAGATCTGCCTGCCTCTGCCTCCTGAGTGCTTGGACCAAAGGCCTGTGCCACCATTGCTTGGCTATTATAGAGAAATTTTAAATGGTTTGTTTGTGTCTGCAAATGGAGGCCGATGTCCTAAAAAGCTCAGTATTTTTTCTTAGTTTCATTAAGTTGCAGAATAATATAAGTGTCTATAACCTAGAGACAATTAAACAGAAAACTATAAAAACCAGACATCTACAGGAACTCAGAAAATATTGACATCATGTTCTTTATGTTTTGTTGTCTTTTCTTGGGCCATTTTGTTTTCTCTCTTGGTCCTAGAGTCAGATGACCTTCTCTACGGCTCCTGGGAAAAGACCATGGACTCATTGCAACTATAGTTAAAGATTTATTGATTAGCTGCTTGCGGAATGAACAACCTGCCAAATTCGAGATTGCCATGAGAAAGGGGTGGAGGGAGGGATTTTTAAAGGGGGAAACCAACGAGAAGGCTTTTTGCATCTACACAAGCAAGCGAGCGCTGGCCTGCTCTGCCAAGCTAAGTGGTGAGCGCAACTCAGAACAATCTCTGGGTGTCTGCATAAGCAACTCACAAAAGCCAAAAATTCATTTAGTCATATCACAAGTAGATAGCCATTGTAGGGTGAGGATCACAGAGTCAGGGTTCCTGGGAACTCATCTTCCCGGGGCTGGGGTCACAGACAGCTAATGGGTTCCAAGATGGATGCCTGGTGTAAAATGGAGTGTCTTTAGGCATCACAATACAAGTGAAGAGTTGTCAACTAAGGAGCAAAGCTGGAGCGTTCTGTGTGGGGTAAGGAAGGAGTGAGGGTCTTCTTGTCAAGGAGGGACACTATCGCTTCTGTGTCTGCCCATTTCCCCTCCCACCCTTCTGCTCTGAACCAAACAGTTACCTAGGAAAGCTTTCACTGGGGATGTGGCCTCCTCAAGCTCCCGTCAATGTTCCAGTCAAATGTCCCATCAATGTTCCCGTCAATGTCCCGTCAATGTTTCCGTCAAATGTCCCGTCAAATTCTTCCTCGGTCCTATATAAAATTAGCATAAGGAAATCAACATAATAAAGTATGGTGTATATGAGGGTTCCCATCAGATTCCTTTCACACATACACCTTACCCAGGTAAATGTGGGTATCCAGTCAGGCAGTGGTGGCGCACGCCTTTAATCCCAGCACTCAAGAGGCAGAAGCGGGCAGATTTCTGAGTTCAAGGCCAGCCTGGTCTATAGAGTGAGTTCCAGGACATCCAGGGCTACACAGAGAAACCCTGTCTCAAAAAAAAAATGTGGATATCCTAAAATAGTTTCCTAGGAATAAATGTATCTAATAATATATTTGTAATTTTTATTATGAATGTAATTTTTTTATTACATTTGTTTACTTATATAGAGAGATCAGAGGACAGACAATTCCCCCAGAGTTGATTCTTTTCCTTTACCATGTAAGTCCCAGGGATCAAACTCAGGTCAGACCTGGTGGCAAGTGCTCTTATTCTATGAGCCACCAGGCAGACCTTGTCCATCTGTTTAAATTCCCCTGTCAGTATCCGTATTGGTTTGTACATGCTTGAAAACCGTCACAGTATCCGAAGTATTTGATCACCAATCACGTAGGCTTACCGGTCTGAGACCTATATATAATAAAGCCAGTTTCATTGATTCAGATCATGCCTGGGTGCCTAATATTTCATATTTATTGGTCTTGATTTCGGTGCTGTGGCTCCACACATGGGGGAACTCTGAGTTCCTTCTGGGCTCTAGCTGTGAGACACTGCTTTCACCACACATAGCCCAGACTGTGAGGAAGTCTGCTTTGCTTCATGAGACTTTGACCTTTAAACAAATCATGCCCAGGCTGCCTTTTGGGGACAGTCTCTCCAGAATCCAGTTCTGCTTTGTGAACCTCTTCTGCCACCTTTTCCACAGCAGAGGGCTCCTCAACGCCAGAGCCGAGAGTGTAGCCTGACTTATCTTGTCAGTGATAACTTGGGGGAAATGAGTAGAGGGAATTTCTGAGAGGTCTGAGTTTCCTTCTGTGGCCGGGCAGTTAGTTAATCATCTCCCAATAATCCCTCTGCCTGGGAGCCCGGGGTCATGTTCCATGCTCGGTCTAGAGTCCCGGGCCACAGAGGATGTCGTAACAGAGGAATCTTTTTTTTTTCCCTTCATCTCTAACGCCCAGCAGCCTTTTGTTTTGTTTCTTCCTGCTGTCAGGCTCTGGGTGCTTCTGTCTCTCCATCTCTAGTCTCGGAGTGAAAGTGAGAGTGTCTATCAGCAGGGCGAAAGCAGCCCCGCCGTTCGTAAAGGAAACTTTCACGGAAGGCTGCCCCTACCTCGCTCATTGTACTCCCCCCTCTCCCCCCACCATTTCTCAACCCCAGAGTACCACAACATGGGGTCGCCTGGCAACCCAGGTATGTGTTCAGGGTTTCCTGAGGCCTGAAGCTCCACAGCCTGGCTATGGAGCTGGTGACATCTCCTGAATGTGTGTGGGGCCAGTGGTCTACAAGTATGGCCGCTCTTCAGGCTTTATTGACTTGAGTTGTCTTTTAATGGTCTCTCTGTGTGAGTTTATGTGCACCACATGTGTGCAGGTGCCTGCAGGGTCCAGAAGAGGGCATCGCATCCATGGAACGGCTCTCTGACCCCCACGTGTAGTGGGTGGCATGCACCCTCCCCTTCAATAAAGTTTTCCTTAAAAAGGTGGTTTCTACAAGTTTTTGGCTTAACAAAATGGAAATATGTAACAAACGAATGAGCTGAGGTTTTCAGAAAGTGTTTCTTTTCTGGGGTAGAAATGCCACTAGCATCGTTGATAAATAACATTGATTATCTACCAACTATCCTCCAAGCGTTTGCACAGTGATTAACTCCTTGTCTTTTGACACCATCCACCTTAAGTAGAAACTGCTGTGGTTCCTGCTTCATATAAAGAATCCGGGGAGCAGAGACATACTGAACTTGCCAGGTCTCCCAGAGCTGGGGACTCTGGAGCAGGAATCCAGCATGGGTGGGCCGGCTCAGCAACCTGTGCCCTTAACCAACATGGCTGCAAATATGTCATGCAAAGGGCGGAAGTGACGCCATCTCTGCACATTCCTATCTGCACTTTGGCCTGGGATGCTCTGTGTAAAGGCGTGGTCAAAGGGAGACTGCATGCTCTCTTCTGCTCCACCTGTCCAGGTCACGGGGAGGCTTGCCTAGCTCAGGACTTTTGTTTGTTGGGATGTCTGTTTTGTCAGCTTCTAGAGAGCAGGGACTTGTATTGGGAAGGTCGAGGAGTTCTAAACGAGTCAACATCCGCATCTCAGGCCGAGCGCATGTGCTCATCTGTACTGTCTCTGCAGTTCCCCAAGCAAATCTAGAGGTTTCAGAAAAATATTTTACTTATGAATTTATGAATTATGCGTGTGGATGTTTTCCTGTGTGTGCATCTGGGTATCCGGTGCATGCTTGATGCCTGGAAGAGGCTATCAGGTTCCTCGGAACTGGAGTCGCAGATGACTGAGCCTCTGTGTGGGGCTGGGAACTCGGGCGCTCTGCAAGGGCAGCCCCTGCTCTCAGCCACTGAGGCTGGCGCTCTCTTCCCTCCTCTTTTCTTTCTGGAGAGTATCTGCCAGCTGGTCTGGAACACTTCCATAGACCAGGCTGGGTTGAGCTCACAGAGACCTCCTGTCCCTCCTTTCTTCCTAAGCTCCTAGCCTCCCTCCCTCCCTCCCTCCCTCTCTCATTCCCTCCCTCCTTCCCTCTGTTTCTCTTTCATTTTTATTGAGACTGGATCTCTCTTTGACCTTGGAACTCACCAATTCCCCTAGACTGACTAGTCAGTGAGACTCTGGAATTTGACTTTCCTTCTCCCGGTAGTGAGGTATTACAGCCACAATGTCCAGGTTGTTGTTGTTATCATTATTGTTGTTGTTATCATCATTATGATGACGATGATGATCAGATTCAGGTCCTTACACTCGCCTGAGCGGTGGGTCCTTCAGATCTGCCTGTCTCCCCCACCCCCACCCCCACCCACTGGGGTACAGGTGCATGCTGCCGTGGGTGGCTCTTGTGTGGGTGCAGGGATCTTAACTCTGGTCCTCAGTGCCTCATGGGAGGTGTGTTAGAAACTGAGCTGCCTGTGTCTAATTGTGTTTGAATGTTGTACAATGTATCAAAACATCATATTGTAACTCCATTAATCTATACAGTTTTATATCTTTGTATCAATTAAAAATGAATTTCCTTTAAAAGAGCCCATGAGTGAGAAAGGGAAGCTGATGGGGGAGGCTGTTCTATAGGGAGGGGTTGGAGGAAAGAAAAGGAAGAGAGAAATTATTTAATTATATGTTGGGTTTTAAAAATTGCAAAATTTTACTTAAAATATTTACTAAAGGAAGATGAAAGTAAGCAGCAAAATTTGCTGAAACTTTATGTCACATGCTTGTACACCCATGCAATTGTATGTATATCCATGCACTTAATGTGCACACATGCAATCATGTGCACACATGAACTCGCTTTTACACATGTGCACTTGTATGTACAAACATGTACCTGTATGTATGCAAGCTTTATGTTTTTTAAGTGTGCAGGTTCTTTTGTTTGTCTTTGTTTGTTTGTTTGTTTTTTGAGACAGTGTCTTGCCTCTGGCTGTCTTGGTTTCCACTATGTAGATCAGAATGGCCTGGTACTTGTGGCAATCCTCCTGCATCAGCCTCTCAAATACTGGGACCACAGATCCATACCATTACCTGCAGCTTTGTGGAACTGTGGCATGACAACAGGGCAGAGCAGCAGTCTCCTGTCTCAAATTACATCATACTCACATGTTTGAGTCCCTTTGCCCCATGTTTTGCAGATCAGGACTCTGTAGGAGCTTCAAAGCAGGGTGCTAGGCTACACAGAGTCCTCGGCTGGCTCCTCTGCCCCGCAACCAGAACGCTATTCAGATACCACCTATGTCTATGATTACAGTATCTTGTAGTAATCAGGATTTGGAAGTTGTATTTATGGTTATAAGTCAGTTGGTTTTGATTAATCAAGAAGAGATCATCTATGAGGATATAACCTACTAGACTTTTCAAAAGCAGGGAGTTTTCACTAGCTCGTGTAGGGTGGAGTGGGGCGGGGCGGGGTGGGGCGGGGTGGGGGATGGGATGTTAGAGACATAGGAGGGAACTTTCCTTTGCTTAAATGGAGGCGGTCATAGGCCAAGTAAGACCTTAGTGGGTCTCCCCCTATCGTCAGGGCAAAGTCTCCCTCAATCTGTCACTGCAGGGAACTGAACCAGTGAAGTAACAAGTGTTCTCGAAGCATCTTCTCGTGGTCCTGCAGTGCTGACTGTGTAGCTCAGTGGACAGCGGCTCAGGGCCTCACATGCCGGGGACTCTGAGTTCGATCCCCACCTAAGATGAGGTGCTGAGGTGCACAGGCCTGTGATCCTCCTATTCCAGAGGTGGAGGCTGGATGAGGAGGTCAGGCTCGCCCAGTGTCTAAATAATGAAGGAAACTCTGATCTAAATAGGACAGTTTATCACACAGCAGTAGAATGTGGGCTTTGGTGCTTTGTATGTGAAAGGTTGAATTAGGTGCATATTTCATCTCTAAAAGCTGAGATGGCTGGAGAGATGGCTTAGCTGTTAAATGTACAGGTCCATGCTGCTCTTCAAGAGGACTTCAGTTCTGTGGGCCCACGTCAAGTAGCTCACAGTGGCCTGTTACTACAGCCAGAGAGATGGCGACATCTGACCTCTGAGGGTACCTGCACTCATCGGCATATACCCTTCCTCTGTATGTGTGTGTGTGTGTGTGTGTGTGTGTGTATGTGTGTATGTATATATGCATGCATGCATGTATGTATGCCTGTATGTATGTGTGTATGAGTGTGTGTATGTATATGTGTATATGTGTATGTGTGTATGTATGTATATATATGTATATGTATATGCATGTGTGTGTAAGTATGTATGTGTGTGTATATGTGTGTGTATGTATGTATGTGTGTGTGAGTGTGTGTGTATGTGTGTGTATATGTGTGTATGTGTGTATGTGTATGTGTGTGTATGTATGTGTATGTGTGTGTATGTGTGTGAGTGTGTGTGTGTGTATATGTGTGTATATGTGTGTGTATGTGTGTATGTGTGTGTATGTGTGTGTATGTGTGTATGTGTGTATATGTGTGTATGTGTGTATGTGTGTATGTGTGTGTATGTGTGTGTGTATGTGTGTATGTGTGTGTTTGTGTGTGTATATGTGTGTGTGTGTATGTGTGTGTGTGTGTGTGTAGAGAAGCATGGAGACAGCTCATCAGGCTCAGCAGTTGAACACACTTGCCGCCAAGCCCCACGACCTACCCCAGGGGGTTCCTGGAACCCACAAGGCAGAAGAAGAGAACAGAGTCTCACATGTTGCCCTCTGACCTCCACATTAATGCTATGATACATGCGCCCCTCCCCGTATATACACATGTATATAAAGAAAAAATTGAGATAAAGTTAAAATCCGTGGACATGTTCGGGCCGTCACTGTTCTGTGGTACAGGTCTCCCTCTCCGAGCTCCTGCCTGTGAAGCGTGTATCCTCTCTGGACAACTCTCAGTCCACACACTTTTCCCTTTTGACATAAGGGTCTCGCTTTGTCGCCTATGCTGGTCTCAGACCCTTGGCTCCGGTGATCCTCCCGCAGCCTCCTCCCCGCTGACCGGCAGGCACAGGCTGCCCCAACTTACAACCTGAGTTTTGGTAAGTGTGTGACGCCGCTTGAATTATGATGTGACTCTCAGATCTCCTTGAATCCTTCTGCAGTCTATCCCACCTTCAAGTGTCAATTGTTTTAAAAATTATTAAAATCTTGTGTGTATGTGAGTGTTTTGTCTGCGTGCTTACCCGTGAGTCACTTGTGTGCCTTGGTGTCCAAGGAGGCTGGATGAGGTGTTGGATCTCCTGGAACTGGAATTATAGACAGTTGTGAGCTGTCGTGTGGGCGTTGGGAATGGAAAGTGGGTCCTCTGGAAGAGCAGCCAGTGCTATTTACCTGAGCCATCTTTCTAGCCCCCAAGTGTGAATTCATTTTTTTTTTTTTTTTTTTTTTTTTTGGTTTTGGTTTTTTGGATTTGTTTTTTCCGAGACAGGGTTTCTCTGTGTAGCCCTGGCTGTCCTGGAGCTCACTCTGGAGACCAGGCTGGCCTCGAACTCAGAAATCCTCCTGCCTCTGCCTCCCAAGTGCTGGGATTACAGGCGTGCGCCACCACCGCCTGGCCCAAGTGTGAATTCTTATCACTGTTAATTAGAATCCTCTACTCCCCACAGTGTAAATGTTCTTTGTGCGCCTGACTTACTGTGACTAGCACACTATTGCCAGATTTCATCTTTTCTTAAAATATTTATTTCAGTTATTCTCTAGCACTGTAGTTACAGGTGGTTGTGTATAACTTTAATTTTTTCAAATCCTATTTTTAGTGATGGTTCTTAAACACTTTAACCTTCCTGATAGCCCACCACCCACCAGAGTTAGTGGAAAAGAAAGGATACAGAGGAAATGGACCCATTTAGAAAGGTTCTTTGGAGCAACTCCCGTCTGTGTTGTCTGGAAATTGAGAGTTCAGTTCACAGGTCAGCAGCAGCAGCTCGATCCACTCAAAGAACACTTCACGGATATCAGCAGTCCAGTTCAGTAGAGTCAGGACAGCAACAGCGGTGACACGACCTAGCAGAGACAGCCAGGCCTCAGCCTCAGCTCCAGGCAGCAGGAGGGACCAGGAGGGACTCCAGAAGTTCTCTGCTGTGCCTCTCTCAGGGAAGCGAAGATCAGCAGACACGAGACCCACATGCATTGCACAGCTAGCTCTACCAGCAAGCCAAGCTCTGTCTCCACCACTCCGTGGAGTCCTATTTTTACCCCCAAACATCACGCGTCCCCCCTGTGCCTCGCCTCAGCATCCAATCAGCCCGAGTCCTTGGAAGCGGCAACAAACTGCAACACACCACCAGAAGTTTTTTGGTGTGTTTCTCTCTATGGAATCTCAGCAAATGCAGCTCAACTATGTATGCCATGTAATCATGTGTACTCATGTGTACACATGGACCAATACATGCATGTCATTAGCAAAGAATCCTTCATCACGTGTCCTTTCCTGTGTCTGCTTCAGTGAAACGTTCCTTTGCAAGTCTGCCTTAGCCTTTCACACTTGTGTCCATGCTAAGGAAATGTTCCTTCACGTGTTTGCCCCAGCAAAACACCAGCCAACTGACTTTCCAAAGAACCCTTAAGTTTCCACTTCGGTTGTGAGCCAACGAACATGTGTGCTGGGAACTAAACGTGGCCCTTTGCCAGAGCAGCTAAGTCTTCTTAACCGTGGACCCTTTGCAGCATCTCCACATCTTCCGTTTATTGAGATGGGATGTTGCTTTGTTTAGGATGGCTTAGATCTTCTGGGCTCAAGTACTCAGGTATGTGTGACAGCACCCAGCAAGTGTCGCACATTTCACATCACACATAGTTATCTGTTTAACGGTAGGTTAGTATTTTATCCTGTGGACACATGATGTTTGTTCAGTTTATCTGATGATGGATTTAAAAATAAATTGGTTACAAATTATAATGCTATGAACATTCATAGACAACTCTTTGTATATCTATTTATTTATTTATTTATTTATTTGGATAAATATCTTGGAATGAGATGGCTGGGTTGAAGAAGTGTTTGACTTAATGGGAATGTATCTAACTGTCTTCTAGAGAGGTTATACCAGTGTAGGTCTTCACGGCGCTGTGAGCATGCCGTGCATCTAATCTCACAAGCATGAGTGTGCAGCGTCTAATCTCACAGGACCGTGAGCGTGGCCATCATTCCCTTGCTCACAACACTTGGTAGCATCAGTCTTTCAGTTTGTCAACAGTTCCTCCTGAGGACCTTTCTGTTTGCACCTTGAAGAACAGCTCGTGCCCGTCATGCCTGTTGCATTGAGTGCACATGCATGTTACACCCCTTGCACTGAGTGCACACACATGTTCTGCCTGTTGCATTGAGTGCACTCTCACCCTCTAATCTTCTCCATCTCTGTGCTTCAGGTTACTGCTTCCAGATGTTCGGTGGTTGTGAGAATCACTTGGGAGTTTTCCCAAATATTCAAGTCCCATGAACATATTACCTCTTCTTTTCCAGGAGTGGAGTATAGATTTATGCATGTTGAAAAAAAATACCATGAACATAGTGGAGCATGCTGGGGAATCCTCTGGGTATATGCCCAGGAGAGGTATAGCAGGGTTCTCCGGAAGTGTCATGTCCAGTTTTCTTAGTGATTTCCATAGTAATTTCCACTGATTTCCATAGTGGTTGTACCATCTTACAATCCCACCAGCAGTGAAGGAGTGTTCCTCTTTCTCCACATCCTCTCCAACGCCTGCTGTCTCCTGAGTTTTTAACCTTAGCCATTCTGACTGGTGTGAGGTGAAATCTCAGGGTTGTTTTGATCTGCATTTCCCTAATGACTAATGATGTTGAGCACTTCTTAAGGTGCTTCTCAGCCATCTGAATTTCTTCAGGTGAAAATTCTTTGTTAGGATCTGTACCCCACTTTTTAATAGGTTATTTGGTTCCCTGGGGTCTAACTTCTTGAGTTCTTTGTATATATTGGATATTAGCCCTTTATCGGATGTAGAGTTGGTGAAGATCTTTTCCCAATTTGTTGGTTGCCGTTTTGTCCTTATATCCCTCGATGGAGGAATGGATACAGAAAATGTGGCATATATACACAATGGAGTACTATTCAGCAATTAAAAACAATGAATTCATGAATTTTTTAGGCAAATGGTTAGAACTGGAAAATATCATCCTAAGCGAGGTAACACAATCACAAAAGAATACACATGGAATGCAATCATTGATAAGTGGATATTAATTAGCCCTGAAGCTCTGAATATTGAAGATACAATTGGCATATCAAATCATTCCCATGAAGAAGGAAGAAGAGGGCCCTAATCCTGGAAAGGCTTGATCCAGCATTGTAGGGGAGTATCAGGACAGAGAAAAGGGAGGGGGAAAGATAGGAGAATGGATGGAGAGAAGAGGACTTATTGGACATATGGGGAGGGGGGAACTGGGAGAGGGGAAAGCTTTTGGAATGTAAACAAAGAATATAGAAAATAAAAATATAAAAAAAAGAATATCGATGCAAAAGTCCTCAATAAAATTCTTGCCAACTGAAAAAAAAAAAAACCTAAATGATGTACAACCCTAGCTAAAAGCCATGGCCCAGCTTCTACCTACTCAACATGGGAGCCTCCATGTTGAACCATGTCAGTGGGAGGGTGGGAGGAGAATCACCTAGGAGACAAGGTGGGAGGAGCTTGCAGCAGCTGGTCACACCTATCCATGCTCAGGAAGCAGAGAGTGACATCACTCATAGCCTCTCTCCACCTGCACAGGGAGGGGCCCTCACAAGGAAGTTGACACTTCCCATGTCAAGTTGTTTAACCAAAACATTCCTCACCAACATTTGTATAGGTTAGCCTGATTTAGGTGTCCCAGGTGTGCCCGGAGGCTTGTCTCCTAGGTGATTCTCAGTTCTCCCACGGTGACAGTGCACACTAACCACCAGTTTAAAAATGACCAATGTCCGCCTTCCCTTCCAGAACAGTTAAGCTGGGATTTGTGAATAGGGCCTGAGCACTTTTAACAGGTTTCTCTATGATTCTAGCATGCAGCCATATTTTCTGTTTTCCACTGGATTTCTCTGTATACCCCTTCGGTGCTAGCGACCAAACAGAGCCTTGCTCTCCCGGGCAAGTGCTTTGTCTCTGGGCTGTATCCTCGGCTCTCTCTCTCTCTCTTTCTCTCTCTCTCTCTCTCTCTCTCTCTCTCTCTCTCTCTCTCTCTCTCTCTCTCTCTCTCTCTCTCTGCAGTTGTCCCTTTCAATTTTTGTATAACTGTTATTTTCTGTGTCTTCTGTCTTAGGGATTTATGTTCCCTAGAGTAAGGGACCCATCTTCTCATTTCTATATCTTTCATGAATATATAAGTTGGCCATCAGGAAGACACTGACAACCACACACAGTTTGTGTCCTGCCTGAATCTATCGTCCTCCCTTGAAAGCTCTATGTGGGATGACTTATGACGAAGGGTGTGGGTAACCACAGTGGAGAAATCGTGCTGATTGGCATTTTGGACACAGCCCTGGGACTAAGATTTATATGTGTCCATAGACCAGAGGGATGGGGGTGTAGGGGACACAGCTGATGAGAATCAAGGAATTATTTGAGGGGGCAATGAGGAAGTGAAAATGTACTTGACATACAACATATATGTGAAAATGTACTTGACATACAACATATATGTGGTTGGAAAACTATATTAGGGGACCCACTCTGATGCTCCTGCCTTTAATTCCAACCCTTGGGAGGCAGAAGCAGGCGGATCTTTGTGAGTTTACGGGAAGGCTGGTCTGCAGATGGAGTTCCAGGTCAGCCAGGGCTATACAGGGAGACTCTGTTTAAAAAACAGACAGCTCTGAACACACACATAAAATAAACGTAAAACAAAGAAATCACTGTGCTGAGGTGCATGATCCTTTTTAAATGGATATTTATTTGGAGGCAGGAGCCATGACCTCCAGGAAGAGGAGGGAGCGTTTGAAATCCACGCAGCAGCCATCGGCGGACATCTTTGGACCTGAGCGGAGGCTGGGATAAGGGGTCACCCAGGCATCCGAGGACTGCCTGGTGTTAGGGCAATAATATGTTGTTGGTGGGGGATGGCGTAGCATCTCAGATTGTGGTCTGTGAGGATGGGAAACCCAAGAGTGCGGGTAGCATCCCTTTGACCCCATCGCTGACCAGACAGTGAGTCTGTGCTGTCTCCGGCGTCTCGTCTCGGGTGTGGGAACACGGGATGGGGAGGGGCAGGCCGCGGATGCATTTCCATGGCTTGCAAATGAAGGGCATGGGATGATAGAGTGACTCTCGACGGAACTGATGCGTGCAACTTCTTCGGGTCAGAGGTTTAAGAGGACAGACGGGAAGCAGTAACAAGAAGGGGCAGGAGGTGCTGGAGAGAGTTCAAGTTGAAGGCTGCATTATGAGCCGCTGAAGCCACTTGGGTCTTCCACCACAGTAAACAACTCCTCAGACCCTAGTGGCTCCGGCCATTCTCAGTGGAAGGCAGTGATGCAGCCGTCAGCTCCCAAGCACGTCCACATGACCCCTCACACCGAACTCTCTGCAGCGCCTCCTGTCTCCTTCTCGTTACTATTCTGTGTTCGTATCGTATCATAGAGCATGTGTCTGGCACATGCAAGACGCTGGCTTCCATCCAAAGCGTGGCGAAACCAGAAACAAAGAGAAAAACCCATAAAGTGGTATCCGTGATATATAATAAATTTTTTTATTATGAACATAGAGACAATTTACAAATGACTCAGATTTGGCTTTAGCCAGGCAAAATTAAATAATCCAGTATTGTGTGGGTGAAGCAAAATATACACAGATTATGTTAGGGTTGGAAATCCCTGAAAGAAATCCCTGAGTAGGAGAACTAAACAGTTCTCTCAGAAGCCTGCTAGGCATGAGGCCAAACACTTGATATCTAATATAACCTTTGCTTGACAGGCACAGAGGGTGTGCCTTTGAGCAGAGGTTCCTGAGACTACATTTGCCTTTCCTCCTGCTGCTGGCATCATCTCTGGTTCCCTGGTGGAAAAGGCAGATCAGAGGCTACAGAAAGGTCAGGCAGGGCAGGGTAAGAGGACCCTGCTAACTGTCCATTTCCGGTGGAGCACTGTTTCACGGGAAGTGCAGAGCATTCCAGGCTGTAAACAATGCTACTGTCGGTATTCCCTTCAGGGCACAAGTCACGTGAACCACACAGACAGCAGCAGAGGCCAAGGCTTCCTGAGAGTGCAGGGCAGACAGTGTACAGGTAGCCAGGCTTGAGGCCTGTGCTGCGATCTCAGCAGGTGCGATACTGCAGAAGGCATTGTGGGATTGAAACCTGCGCAGGCTACATGCTGAAACTCTGTCTCAAAAGAAGGGGAAAAAGTCAAAAAGAAAAGAAAAGGGAAACAAAGGCAGAGACACTGCAGAAGGGCAGCTGGAGGCCGGTCCCAGACTTCCAGAAGCTGAGTTGGGTCTTTCTTTGGTGTGGATGGGAAAAGCTTGCTATTATTTTATTTTTTGAAGCTGAGGACAGTTTTGTTAGAGTTTAAAAGAAACACAAGAAGGCAGACAAGCTGGAGATCTCAGAGGAAGATTGTCCAGGGTCTGGCCACTATCTGAGAGACAAGGTAAGAACATGGAAAATGGAAAAGCCAGGCTTTTCTTGACTAATTCAGAAAAGTAGGAGGCTTATCCTGGCCCGTGACAGTGGCCCCGCAAGGGACTGCCTTGCTGCTCGTGTATTGACTTCTGGTTTGGAAGTCATGATCAAAAGGGCTTGAGGAGCCAAGGGAGAAAGAAATTTAGTGGCCCTAAGGCAAATTGATCAGCTTACACAGTAAGAGGCAAGTCAGTAGCTACAAATTTCAAATAGTGGATTGTCTCAGAAAGAAGAAAACCCCAATACCTCCAAATATGGCTTCTTGTAAAATAATTTCAACACTCTACAAAGCGTATCTGTCTTCTCCTTTTTTCAAATTCCAGATGTTGGTCAACCCAAGGTCACCAGCGCTGCTTTTCTGAGCCCCTTCCTGGTAGGTGTTAGAGATGTTGTCTCATCTTCTGCGTCCCACTTAGCAATTGCTTAAGGCTGCTGCCCAAGAGCGCTCTGAGTGGGTTTTCTGGGGAAAGGCTCACAGGAAGGCTCAGGTGTGAAGACCAAGGTTCAGAGACTAATGCCACAGGTGGGTGAGTGTGACGGCTGTCAGGTGTGACGGCTGTCAGGTGTGTTGGCTGTCAGGTGTGTCGGCTGTCAGGTGTGTCGGCTGTCAGGTGTGTCGGCTGTCAGGTGTGTTGGTTGCCCAGGGAACCACTGCATGGAGGACTGATCTTCCCACGTGTGGTGGCTTCACTTCAGCCTTTGCAAAGATGGGACTGGTTGTTTCCTGCTTCTGTTTTGTTTTGCTTTGTTTATTTTTTTTTGGCATAAGCACTTAGGTGACCTCTAAGGTTTATGGAAATTCAAGTCAGACTCTGACAGGGCAGGCCTTGGTGTTGGAAGAGGCATGAATATGTTACGAATAGGTCAATTTAAAACAATCTGGGTCAGCAAAGTGAAGGGGCAGCCAGTCTTGGCACCTCTCTCTCAGCCACATTTTAATGCCTAGAAGGGTTAAGTTTTCTGTGGGCTCCAGGATCCACCTTTTCTTCTATTGACACTGAAGGAGTCAATAGAGTGTGTGTGTGTGTGTGTGTGTGTGCAGAGACCCTCCAGTGAGGAACAGATTCTGGGAATGCAGCAGTGGTGCAGCCACCAGGACAGACGGACAGACTATGCTCACTTCTTTTTGACTTCTGAATAGAGTGTTTCTGTGGCTTTTGGAGACAGAGGGGCTGAGGCTGGCTGACTGGGTTGCTGGGAGTTGAAGTTCAGGACAGTGTATGCGACGTCATCCACCTGAAAGTATGAGAGTCAATCAGTGACATCAGCACCACAGGCCCTAGTCTCCCCTTGCTGGTGATCGAGCGCCCCTGTACCGTGGCCTCTGTGCAAGGGGGGCTGTGGGAGGGGCTCCTGTCACTCATGGTCTGACGTCCAGATGGGTTACAGAGCAATGCTGAAGGGCAGCCAGATGTGTGTGAGGGTGTGCACCGTCCCACTGCCCTTGCCCTTTGCGGGGACCGTGACAGCAAAGTGTGTGTGTGTGGGGGGGGCAGGTTTGTGTGCTCACTGTGGGTGGGTTCCAGCTGTAAACATTCACACTGTGAAAGTGTCCTTATGACCTAAAGCACTCTTGGGTCTACCGGTGTATGGGTGTACACTGTTGAAAGGCTTAAATGATACAATCTTGGTTAACCTGTTATAAACTGAAGGACCAGGGTCTCAGACCCACTAGAGTGGCAGCCATCCTCTGACGTCAGAGGGGGAACGACGTGCTGCTGTGTGTGGTGCTGTGCACGCACCGACTTGTTTCATTCCTCGGTCTCTTTCTGAGGTAGAGCAGAATGCCCCTGGCCTAGGTGACAAAGCTTGAGCATCGCAGACTTCAAGTTCCTTGCACGGTGGAGATGCACCACACACACTCATATCAGTTAGACTCATGGGACTCACTGATTAATCTGTCTTTGCTCTGCAGCATGGAGGGGTATAGACCCAAACTGGATCTCCCAGTTGTGTCTCCAAGAACACCTCATTCTTAGTTTACTGTGGTAAGCACACCCTTGTGGTAAGCACACACATCCCGGCACATGAAAGGCTAAGGCAACAGGACGGCCACAAGTTCAAGGCCACCCTTGGTCACATAGTTCAAAGGTTGCCAAGGCTACACGGTGAGACTCTGTCTCACCAAACAAAGAAACCAAAACAGTTCAGATACCCTGCTTTCCTCAGAGACATTTTCCTCAGAGCACAAACAGCCAGCGAAAGCAGCAAAGCTTACCTTGTTAGGAGAATTGTCAGAAGGAGCCAGATCTAGGGAAGCAAGAGAGAGTTATCAGTGCATATGAATAAGGCTTCATGATTTTTACCAGGTGGAGGGGGCCGGAGGGTGGGGAGGGCCTTTGTCAGTTCAGGAATTAGCTCCCTCCCACCCCCAGAGTCTGGTCCAGGCCCATTGCATTAGTGTCAGAGGAGGAACAGGATAGAGCCCTCTGTTTACCCAGTTCACAAGATGCCCAGAATCGATTCTCAGCAGCATGCCCCACTGGCAAGGAGGAACATAGAGGCCACGGCACCCAGATAACCCACAAAACCATGAAAGTTATCCCAAGGTAGAATTCCCACATTTTTAATAGAGGCAGGGAAGACGGCATTAGGTTGGCTCCTGGACACGTGACTTCTTTCCGGCCTACCTGCCTAGGTGGGATGAGCCCTTCTCCGGGGCTCTCTCTTGGCATTCTTGTGTAGCTAGGAAGGGTATGATTGGTGGGAGCCCTGACACTGGAGGTAGAGATCCCTTCCGTAAAAACTCTGAAAGGAAGGCATGGTCTACGACCCCAGGGCCCCCTGGCAGAGCAGGATACGTGGTAGAACACCGGTTCTCACCACGTGGTTGGCTTTACTTACTGTGGCTGGAGGCTGAGGGTTTGTGCTCTGTGAGATCTCGCTGGTCACTTCCCCTAAATAAATATCAGACACTGGTGACTACTATTCCCACACACGGGGACTTTGCTCCTGGAGTTGGGGAGGGCGCAGCGGACAGCTTATTCCGGGGAGTTCCTTGGCGTCAGTGACGCCCCATCACACAGTCTTGGCACTCTGCCTTCCCTCCTGGTGTCTCAGTGCTCAGTCTAATCGTGATCCCTGCCAGCGTGTTCTTCCCTCCTTGCAGGATTCTGACTTAGCTCTCCTTTGCCCCCGGGTGCCATGACCACACCCAGGGCTGGCGCTTCACTGTCCGTGAACTGTTTGCCCAGGCTGTGGCTTCTTAGGTGCCCCTGCACCTGCCCTACAAGTCCTGGTCGGCTTACCGCAGGTGGTTCTAGCTCTCTTGTTTCTACTTGTGTTCTTGACCAAGAGGACCTTAATGCTTCTTCTTCATCCTAGGATCTCTTGTCAACCTGCCCCCTGTCCCTCCTGCTACTGCTTCAGTCAGCAGGCCACGCTATCTGCATAGTCTGGTGCTTCTTGGAGTCCCTCCCTTCTCTGTCTTCTTGGACCTTGGTTTCCTGACTGGAGGATAGAAGGACATCATTGAATCTGTTCTCTAGGTGGGTGGGAGTGGATACCAAGAAACAGAGGCGTTCAGGGACCAGCCCACAGGAGCCGTGCTGAGAAGCAGAGGTTTAGGAAAGGAGAGAAAGGGGCCCAGCTCAGGCGGAGGGAGCGAGGTCCTTGCCCATGCCCAAGCATGACACTAAGGCTTGGAGAAAACAAAAAAGGAAAGACCGTCCTACCCGCCAGTCTTCCTGGAATAGAGGAAATATATCAGAGCTGCTATGAGAGCCACCCCAGCCACAGATCCGATCACGATGCCAGCAATGGCACCCCCTGAGAGGCCGGAATCTCCTGGCGTTGGGTCAGCTGTCAGAGAAAAAAAAAAAAAAGACAAGAAGGAAGGAAGTGAGAGTCTTTTCCAGTGTCGTGTCCTGGAGAATTGACAGCATGACATTATTTCTGTGCGCCCTTTTGGGAGATATATTTTCTGTGGGAAGGTTGACTGGGTGAGTTGGCATGCGAAGCCCTTAGCAGATGCCCCTTCCCCTCACCCCGTGTGCGAGGTTGGTTCTCCCTCTTCCTTCCAATCCCCCAATTCCATCAATTTTATCCTGGCAGACACCTGCGGGAGTGTGAGACAGGATGATCGCTCTTGTGTATGTTCAAACGTCCAGTGTTACTGTGGCTCCATCCGTTCCCCCAGATGGAGCCATCAGAATGTGGCGATCACAATGAAGAGGACAAAGCGGAGACGGAACGTGACGCACCGGAAGTTCAAAATGATTGACATCGGCAGCCTTTTCCCAGATTAGCTTGGGAAAAAGAGGTGGCTATCACTGAAACTTGAGATCTTACCATCCACTCTTCAGAATACTAAGAAAATACTAAGAGCACTCGATAATTATATGCTAGCAGCTGGGTGGCCTAGATGCAACAAACAAATCCCTAGACTCCTGGACTCTGCAGAAACGGAAGCATGAAGAAACATAAAATCGAACAGATGTACAACCAATAAGACTGGATTAGTAAACAAAAAAAAAGTTGACAAAATTTCACAGCCTTTAATGACAAAACCGCGGGTCTAGCTCAGTGTCACAAAGGCCACACACATGGAAATGCAGAGCCAATATAGTACTCAGTGGGGACACTGACAGCTTTCCCTCTAAGATCAGGCAGAACAGGGAATGCTGCTGTGATCATCTCTGTTCAAAAGATTCTTGGGAGCCCTACGCTCCCATTAGTCTAGACAATGACATAGAAGTACCCAGTTATAAAGCAGCAAAAGAGATGTCTGTAGAAGACACAAACTTGTTTGTAGAAGATCCTTAACATTCTACAGAACGTCCTCAGAACTGAATTAGTAGAAACCAGCAAACTGTTGGCTAACAAAAGGGAGATACCCCAGGGAGCTGCATTGCTGTATATTAATATTGACCACGGAACAGCTAGAGTTCCCTTTCTTTCCCTGGCAGTTCTAGAGATTGAACCTAGGGTCTCATGCAACAGTTCTGCCACTGAGTAATAGTCCCAGCCTTGAGAGTGAACTATCTGGAAGGAAATTAAGGAAGTAGTTTATTTAGAACAAATGCTTAGAATCAACTTCGCCAGAGAGATAAAAGACTCGCCCTACCAAATACTGCTGGCAGAGATGATGATACGAGACAAGAAATGAAAGACGCCAGGTTCCATGGGCTGGAAGATGTAATCTCGATATTAGTATTGTGTCATTACTGGAGACTGACCCCAGGGCCTGTGCATAGTAAGCCAATGCTCTCCCACTGAGATATATTCCAAGCTCTGCCTTTTAGCTTTTATTTTGAGACAGGGTGGCCTGGAACTAGCTGTTAGGCACTCTTAGTTGGTACTTCTGCCTTAGCTTCTTCAGTGACTGGTATTACAGTCATGAGCCAGACTGTCTGACAGATTTAAAAAAAATAGATGATGATATTACTGAAGTAGTCTATCAGTTCTATGCACATTGGATTAAAATCCCAGTGACATTTTATACAGCAATAGAAAAAATCTATTCTAGCTGTCCTAGAACTCACTATATAGCCTAAACTGGCCTCAAACTCTTGGAGATCCACCTTTCTCTGTCTCCTGAGATCTGGGGTTAGAGGGAAGGGCCATCACACCTAACCTTAAGAGTATCTTGAAAAGGAAGGACAGAACTGTGTGGACATCCTTCATGATTTCATAATTATAGTACAATCAGTTTGAGCTTATCCCTGACTGGTTCACATATAAACGAGACTCAGACTTCAGTTAATTTTTTTTGGCTTTGACAATTACTATGGGGTCACCTCTGATCTACTCTGCTGCTGCTGGCCTGTCTACCTCCACAGCGGTGTACCCCAAGTACTAGCTGTTTCTCCTGGTCATGGGCACACTGTCCATCTCCCCCTCATGCTCCCCAACCCCCATCTCTCTTTCTGTAACCAGGTCACTCCAAGCCCACCCACCTCTAATCCCTCCAGTAACTGGCTGTAGCCGATTTGCTGTGTATTGGAAAGCTGAGTGTGCGCCCCCAAGACCTGGTTGCCCCAGAGACCAGAGAGTCTGCAAGTAGATGCAGGCAGAGCTATGCGACCATACCGGACCATACCGCCAAGTTATTTTTGACTGGTAAATAAAGACGCCAAGAGACAATAACTGGGCAGACAAGACATAGGCGGGTTTTAGGGTTCCTGCCTAGGGCATCCAGGGAGAACAGAGAGAGGAGGTAGGGAGGGAGGGAAGAGGAATAGGAGTGGGGAAGGAGGATGAAGGTGAGGAGAAAAAAGTCACCACGGGGCAGGAGTGAAGAAAGCACGGCCCTGAGGGCTGGCCAGTGGGAGGTAGGAGTTTCATTGATGAACATCTATTGATAGGAAATAGATTTGAGTAGCCTAGAGGGTAGAGATCTGCTCAGCTCTAGTACAGATTAAGGCTTATTATAAATAATAAAAGTTGTGTGCCTTTTAGCTGAAAACTGAATGATCAAAGGTGGAGTAGAAACTCCAGATTTGGATTAAAAATTTCTACAACATTTATTTTAGTACAAATCTGCAATAACCAAATTGCCTGACCTAAGGCAGACATATAGAGTAGTGAAACAGAGCAGGCAGCAGCTTAGAACTACTCATGTACACGGGCTGGTGACTTAATCAAAGCTTAGCTGGTGCATGATAAATGGGCACATAAGGGGCACAGTTTACTCTTTGCACATAGAATGTGCTGTCAGATCCGAGAGGACGGCGTATCTATCACTTCATTTGTCATTTTTTAACGTTATGAACATTCATCTCTGCGCGCTATTTTGAAAGACAGAGTCAACTGGTGTAAAACAGAGGTGTTCTGTTGAGTTACAGAATTTGGGAAGCATTCTTGCTGTCCAACTGTATACCTGGGACCAGACGAGTTTTGATCAGACCGATAAGATTGGCCAGTGATAGAAGGATAATCGTTTAAACAAGGGATGCTGGGAAATGGAATATCCAGGGGGAAAAGAGTGGTTTTAAGCCCTCACCTAACATCATATAAAAGTCATGTCTAACTGTATCAAAGACCTTAATCTTAGAGCCAAACACCATACAACTTTTAGAAAACAGGATGAAAGTTTCCTGAAATTGGATTTGGCATGGTTTCTCTGTCATGATGCCAGATGCATAGGCCACAATAAAAATAGATAAAAATTGAAAAATGTTTGTGCATCCGAGGATGTTATCAGTCCTATAGCCCAGCAGGTCTCTGTGGCATTTTTCACAATAATTAAGGCATGGACAGTAAATGTCTATCGGTGGGTGGATGAGTAAAGAAAATGTGAATGTATATTCACATAGTGGCGCTGTTAAACCTTTAGAAGGAGGCCGCTCTGTCCATGTGATTCTATGAAAGAACCTAGAGGACACGGCGCTGGGTGGGACAGGCCTCACACAGGAAAACGCCACCCCATGGTCTCATCATGATCTCGACACTGTCTGTGGAAGCAGAGAGAGAGGACTTTGTGGAGCAGGAGGGAATGGGGAGTCGCTGGTCAAGGTACAGGGTTTAAGACAGACCAGAAGGTTAAGTTTGAGAGGTACGACACATCAGGGGAATTATAGTCTGCCATAATGTAATTGCAAAGAAACAAACAACAACAACAAAAAAACAAATTTCAAATGTTTTAGCATAAAAAATGATAAAGGAAGTAACGGATGTGTTAATCATCTTAGTTTAATCATTCCAAACTGTATCTAGATATTATTTCTCCTTAATGTATTCAATTATTATGCCAATTCAAAAACTATTACTAATAATAAACAAAGGCATTTGTCAGGGAAATGAAAAGTCCACTTCCTGAATAGCAGAAAATACTTGTAAATAAAACATCTGACAAGAGGTTAATATTCAGAATGTGTAAGAAACTCCAATGCTAGTAGAAAAACAAAAACAAAAACAAAAAAACCAAACATCCCAACTTAAAAACAAAGAAACACTTGAATAGTTTCCAAAAAGGTGTGTAAACGGTAAATGGTCAATAAACACATAAAAGATGCTCCATTTCATTTCTCAATCATTACCAGAAGGGGAACCAAAATTACAATAAAATACCACCTTCCTTGTCTTACAAAGTTTTGGAACTTTGGAGTATTGGAACATTTAGGGAAATTGGAGATCTTGGACAATCATGAGACACTGCATTGTGGCACCTCAAAAAAAATGTAAAGAATTGTACCCAACTCGTTTGACATGTGGGATTGTAGAGGGTGGAATTGATTCACAAGAAGTTTTGGAAATGGACAATGGATGTGGTGACAGAGCAATCTGATCAGATTTTATGCCACCGAACTGTTTTAGAATCCTACTCCCCACTGCCACACGTAAACAAATGTGTAAACTAATTTGGGCAGGTGAAGTGGCTTAGCAGGAGCCTAGTTTGTTGCCCAGCCTGACCCACCCGAGGTCATTACCCAGTCTCCCACACACTGTCCTCTGACCTCTGCTCACTGGCGAGGAACATACGCGCAAACAAAGTGAATTAATGCAAATGATAAAAAGAAACTCTGTACAGGTCCTTTCTACCTATGGATTTTACATTTCTGAATCTAACGAACCTCGGAGCTAAACTATTCAGGAAAAAAAATGACTACAGCAAAAAAATGTCTGGTTTCCTGCTGTCCTTGATGATTAAGACTAGTGTCTGTGTAGTGTTTGTACAGTGTATTGGGAATAATCTGAAGGTTTGAGTGTGTGTGTGGGGTGTGCACAGTCACTGGAGTGTTTTACTAGATCCTAAGGGTTGTGTGTCTGACTCAGACACTAAACACCTTGCATTTCCTTTTCCTATATTGACATCTATTGCTGTTGCTATAATTGACAGGGTCTCAATGTAACCCGGGTGGGCCTTGTAAAACTATTCCCCCTGCTTTGTTCTCCCTCTCCCTCCTCTCTCTCTCTCTCTCTCTCTCTCTCTCTCTCTCTCTCTCTCCATTCAGGGTCATACCATGTAGCCTACAGTTCCAGGCTAACCTGGACCTTGCTGTGTAGACAAGGCTGGTTGGGAACTCCTAGAGGTCCAGGGTCTGTGCCTCTGTGTACTGGGATTAAAGGTGTCCTGCTTAGCCTACTTTGGGTTTTATGGTGAATGGACTCGCATCCATCACCATGGTGGCTGTGCTTGTGTCTTGAGCTGTATTTTTCTCCTTGTAACTTGTACCCGTTTTGTACACCCTTGATACATTGCACCCACCGTCAACACAGTGGAGTTGGAAGGGTGGAGCGGTCACTCACCTATTACTTCCAGCTGGATTGGGTTGCTTATCTTGAAGCTGACTGGATTGGAGATCTCACATTGATACACCCCGGCATCTCCCTTCCTAATAGGGTGTATTGTGAGGGTGCTGTTGTCCTGGGACAGTGTCATCCTCTCCATGAGCTGCAGACTCTGGTGATTGAAGAGCCAACGGATGGAGATTCCAGTGTCATTTGAGAGGCAGGTCAGGGTCACAGAGCCCATTTCTTTGACTGTGGTGTTGGTGACTTGGATGGAAGGCGGAGTCACTTCCTCTGTGGACAAACAGAAGAGGGGATCAGATGAGCGTCCTTCATCCTTAGAGATCTCAACCAGCCCACAGAATGAAATGGCCCCCTGTAAGGTTACATGTTTGGGTTCGAGGTAAGATCTGTAAGGAGAGAGATGTAAATTCCTCCTTCCCAGATCACCCACAGTGACGCTTGACTCAGGATATTGTATAGATATCCTGATATTGTATAGATATTTGTATAGATCCCTCTCCAGGAACCTCTTCATCCCATAGGTCCAGAAACCTCACCAGGGGCAATGTTTTGCCCATTGATAATTTTGTGCAAACTCTTTCAGTGAGTGTGGTGTCAAGTACCTCGGTTATAAAGTAGCTTTCTATTTTGTAGATAATTTGTCATGGCCCAGTTAATCTTAAAGATGTCAAAGCCCAGACCTCAGGACTGGTCTAGAAATTCCAGACTAAAGAATGTCCTTGCCCCATGGGTATGGAGCAAATACTACCGTGAAGACGTGAATGGTCACAGTGTTAACAACAGCTTGCTGCTCTAATGCTCACTACAGATTTCTTTTATAGACAAGGGCTCACTGGACAGCCCTGGACAGCCTGGGACTCACTCTGTAGCCCAGTCTGGCCTTAAACTGAGACCCACCTGCTTCAGCCTCCTGAGTGCTGGGATTAGAGGTGTGTGCCACCACACATGGACCTTACCACAGAGGTCTCTTTTCTTGTCCATTCCTCTACACAGAAACTCAACATGAAGGCCCTGTTCGGCAAGCCAGCGTCCTTCACTGTTCCCAGGGATCACCGTGTACTGGCGTCCAGGGCTCACACAGTCGGACCTTTCGAGCCAGGACACAGTTCGGAGGCAACTGCCCCAAAGTTCACTTTTTCGCTTTTCTAGTCTTTGGGAACAAGCAACTTCCCACAGACTCTTTGATGTCCATCAGTGACCTTTATTTCACTTTGGCTTTTTGTTTGTCTGTCTGTCTGTTTGTTGTTTCCTTTATGAGGCAGGACCTCACTATGTAGACCAGGCTGGCCTCATAAATCTCCACCTGCCCCTCCCTTCTTAGTGCTGGGATTAGAGGTGTACACCACCATACTCTGACTGCATTTATTTTTTTAAACCTTGAGAAGAATAAGTAAAAAAAAGCACCACCACATCACCAGTGACATGGTTCACCCCGACCCAGAAGAGGGCTCCCAGGTCATCTCCTGTAGCCCAGTCTTCCCATCCCACCACTCAGCGATATGGGAACAGATCTGGGAGCAGAGCTCAGAGCTGCTGGTCCCCATCTGAGAGGATTTTTTCTCCTCTCACTTGGAGAAAATGAATGTGAGCATAGTTCAAAGCCCTGAGTGTTCCTTCTAGGTCACGGAGATCATAAAAAGAAAATGGGAGTGAAGGAAGGCACGGGTTAGTGACAGAAGGAAATCTCCCTCCGGTGGGTGGGGTGTCCCTTACACTGCCTGAGGCTTTTCAAGGCTGGAAGAACCTCCTCAATTCCAAGCTCAGTCCCAGATCAGCCAGGAGAAACAGAAAGGAGCTAGATACAAGGATGGAGGAAGAAGCTCTGGGGAGGATTGCAGTTTGCTTGTTCCCATAGAAACAGGATGGAAATCAAGTTGTTTTGCATCTTCCCAGAACACCAAAAGACTCCACTCCAAGCCTAGTGCTGATATGTCAGAGATCCACTTACCAAGGACTGTAACGTTCGTGTCTGTGCTCCTACTGAGGCCAGTGACAGAGTTATTGACGAAGCAGGTATAGGTTCCACTATGGTTAGTAGTGATGTTGGGGATAAAAAGTTCTTGGGAGGATGCCTGGGGCTTCTCATTGGTAAGCCAAAAGTACTGTGCAGGTGGGTTAGAGGCTGCGTGGCAGGAGAGGCTGAGGTTTGACCCTGGAGTCAAATAAATATCTGAGGGGGATATAATCGGGGTGTCCGGACCATCTGGAGCAAACAGAATAAAGCCACATATGACGTCAGCAGAGGGAAGGGGGAAATCCTGGCCTACAGAAGGCTACGGGATCTGTGCTACAACCTCAGTGAAGCAGGTCCCAGCCAGAGCCGGGGTCAGGTTAGTAGAGAGTACTCATGTAGCGTGCATGAGCCCTGATCCATCACCAACACAGAGAGAACAGCCCCACCGGACACTCAAGTGTTCACTGAGCCGTGTCCAAGATGTCCCCTGTGTCTCCATCACCATGAGACTCTCTAGACAGGAGTAATCCATCCAGCCCAATCCAGCTCAGTGCTGGGCCTGGCTTCATGTGCTTGGGCGAGGTCAGTACACCACGGCCCACCTAGATATCTATGCGGCAGGTCTATCGTGAACCCCGGAGCGACCGTGTGTCCTGGCTCTAGCTCTCTGTATTCAGACAGTTGTAGCAACGATGGGAAAGGAGCTACTCACAGGTGATGTTCAGGTAGAACGGGTCACTTCGGTTGGCACTCACTAGGTTCCAGGTTTCACACTCATAGGGTCCCGTGTCATTCCTCGTGACATTGATTAAAATGAGAGTCCTGTTGCTATCAGACATCATCAGCCTGTCACCTTCTGAGAGGCTTTCCCCATTTCTGCTCCACTGGTAGGATGCATCATTAGCATAAGATTCACACGTTAAGGACACCGAGTCCTCACCCTCCACAGGATTGGAGTTGTTGCTTGTGATGTTGGGCTTTGGTAATGGGGCTGTGCAGATAATAGAGAGAACATTGCCCTGTGTGGTACCTCTGACCCTTACAACGGTCGGTCTCTTTCAACCCGTGCTGGTCTCTTATCTCCCTGACAAGTCAGATCCTTAAAGAACCAGGCAGGAGGCAAACTGTAGGCAGATGGAGTGTCTGAGTCCTCCGAGATGATGGGGCCTCCTGTCCTGCATATGGGAGACGCAAGGGCTTTCTCATGAGTAAATCCAGCTGCAGTTTTGTGATGGGCAGATTCAAGGCTCAGAATCAGAGACCTCCTTTTATCTCCTGGTGCTCCCTGACTGTTGTATGCCCAGAGACACAATGTGTCACTCCCTCCAGCTGCCAGGACCCCTGCTGCTCTGTGGAGACAAGTGCCCTCCAAGCCTTTGCTGTTCGGGGCTGTCCTACAGATAGGCAGCGATGAGAGTCCCCATTGAGCTCCCTGAGAAACCTCACAGCCTGTCAGGCATCTCACACAAGAGCCCTGGATCTGCCTGGCATTCCAGGTGGGCTGGGCTACAAGGCAGGCCATACTTGTTGGGTGTTTGATGTTGACTGACATGAAAAAGAGATTCCCTGAAAAGAGAAACCCAAATCCAGGACTATCTCCTAAGGTCTCCAGAGTGTGGAGGCTGGAGGTGTGGCTCTGGACATAAACCCAGGGCCTGTGTGACCCTGACTCGGTGACTGTATTTCCTGCCTCAGTTTCCCTATAACAGTCCACCTGGTAAATGAACATTGCCATGCCTGCGAATTATCCTTCCTGAGGAACAAACATGTGAGGTTCCACAAACCAGAGTCTCTTTCTATTTGCTGCAGGCAATGATCCCCGGTCTGGACACTGCAGAGCAAGGAGCCGCCACTGTTTCACCGTCTCCTCCTATCGTTTTAGGGCTCTTGCCCTTCCCGTGAAGTCTCACAGGAGCAGGAGAGCAGTTGGCTGCTTGTCTTCCAGCCCTCTCCACCTCTGCTGAGCACACTGGGCCTCAGAAGGAGACGCCCAGGTGACCTACCTCAGACAAGGCTCTAGTGTAGAATGCCTACAGGCTACAGCCTGCCATCAATCATTGTCCCTGTCAGCTCTAAGAAGAGTTCAAATTACAACCCAGTCTCAAAACTTCCCAGGGTTGCTGGAGTCCAGGATGGGACACAGGTTTGGAACAAACCTCCCGGTGCTCACCGCTCTGTGAGCATCTCATGGTTTCCTCAGAGAGGCCCTGCTCACGAGTCCTGATGCGTCTTTTTCAAGGCCACATTCAGGGTAAGCATCCTAAGCTACTGGGCAGGGTCTGACATCCTCGGACTGAGTCACCCCACAGTCTCTTCCATGAGAGAGTGGGTCCCCGTGAGGCTTCACAGTTTATTGCTGTGTCTCTCCACTGTGTGTATCCTGTACTAAGTCCTCCAACCACAATGTGGGGAACACAACAGAGTCCTCTAGTGTTGACAGTTCTGTGTGTGAAGTAGGATTAGCTCTACCGTCAACCCGGAGGTTACAGAGAATTACTTACCATGTACAGAAAATTGCACACGCGGATAGCTATGATTGTAGTCTGGATCTATTATATCTAATGTGTAGACTCCCTCATCATTCTTGGTGACACTTTGGATGAACAGGGATCCATTGGTGTATATTGTCTCTCTGCCACTGGATGCAGGCCCCATAGTGATCCGATTAGTTTGTGTTACAAATCTCCCAATTTCATTGTTAACATCTGTAGTGGTGGTTCCCTTGTACCAGTAAAAGACTTGGAATGTCTGTGGCAGATTGTGCACAAGTAGAAGGACGTCCTTCCCTTCAGCAACAGCGGGAGGCACAGCTTCAATGGTGACTTGGGCAGTGGTGGGAAGGCTCCAGGAGGTTAAAAGTGAGGCTAGGAGGGAAGAGAAAAAGATCTATCAACATTAGGACCTGTGCACACACTCTCAGCCTTGCTGAGCTTGTGTCCTATTGGCTGGCGGCCAGCAGCATCTCCTCCATTCCTCGCCAGCGCGGCCTCTTTCCACTGTAGGAAACGGTCTACAGGGGCGTTCACACTGCTCACCGCTCACGGCCCTCAGATCCCTGCTCACACTCAGAATCTCTGCTGAGTGTAGGCTATCTTCTCTGTCCTCCTCTAAGGACCCTGTGTCTTCATTTTCTGTCTCTTCTCTGCTTTGTTTCTTCTGAAGTGCTTGTCAACCCGACCCCACCTAGATGTCCTCGCCGGCCTGTCTTTCTGCCCAATAGAGCTAGGGCTTTGTCAGCAGGACTAGTTTGATTTCAGATTAACCCCCGCTGCCTGGAACAGGCTCACATACACGCGTGCAAATCAGTGTTCCACAGCCTAGGGTTTATTTGCAAACCTCTCAGGGTAGTATGCAATGATTATGTTTACTTGCCACAGTTTGGCTTTTACATGGAGAGTCACCCTGACAGAGTTGTGGACTTCAGTCTTCAGGATATCCTGGCCAGAGCTGATAAAGTTAACAACAGAGGAGAACTGAGTTTCTCCTCACCACTTGCCAATTCACATTCACCGAGTTTCCTGTCGCTGTCAGGCTTCTAGCAGAAGCCCGATGTCCCTTCTCAGGTTCTGTCCTCTCCCAGAAGACCCCATCCAGTCTCTGAGCGCCCAGCTCTCTTCGCCCACGGAGTGTCTCCTTACCTGTGAGCAGCAGTCCCCTCCAGGGAATCTGCCCTCTGTGGCGATGTGCTGAGGCCAGCTCCATAGTCTGCTACTCGCTAGCTTCTTCTCTGGGGAAGAGATTTGCTCCAGCACTGCTGCCAAGCCTGCCTGCCCTGGTGTCCGCCCTGCTTTTCTTAGCAGAGCTGAGTCTCCTCCCAGAGGAGGGCACCTCCCAGAGTCACGTGGGCTGGGGGTGGAGCCTGCGACTCTGACAATGCTGTTCTTCAGTGCTGGCCTCCCATCCCTCTGTTCCTCTCTTTCCTGTCAGTGTTCTAGAACATGCTTTGAGCAGCCAGGCTGAGAAGTGCCCTGTGCCCTGGCCTTGGGCTCTCAGCAGCAGTAGGAGTTCCTGCACTTCCTATAGCCTAGAGTGACACAAAACCCCAGGGGAGCCCTGAGAGCCCCGTGTCCTCAAGGCTCAGGGAAGGTGGGGTTTACTCCTGGCAGGAAGTGGCAGAGTTACCTCTAGGGTTGGGAAAGGCCTAGCTGACTGATGACCGGGTAGGTCTGATCCATCGTCACTGGTGACACCAGTCAGGTGTCTGATCCTAGGATACAAGTTGTCTCAGGAGGTTCATATCCACGTTCAGCAGGACGTGACCTGTGTGTCCTGGAAAGAGGACTGTGTGCTGCTTCTGCCTGTGGAGGGCTCCAGGGAGACCGCCCCAGCTTCCTGTGCTGGGGAATGTGATTCAGGTCTGCCCATGTCCTCCCTGACCTTCCCGGGACACATATGTTCTCCTTGGTGATCACCCTGGGATCTCCCGTCTCTCGCCATTGAGGTCGGAAGGGACTACATCTGGTGTCCTTGCAGAATGGGGCTCTCAGAGAACAGGAAAGAGCCAGCAGGACAGAGTCTGGTTACTGAGGGAACGGGCTCCAGGTCAGAACTGGGATGGAAACCAGGCTGCAGGAGAGGGTCAAGCCTCAGGGGTTTTTCTGTTGATAATGTGGTCCAATTCCGCCCCCTGGCGTTGATGAGGAGACCTGAAGCTCATGTCCCAGCTGCCCTAAGGGTGATAACCAGGCGCCAAGGCTGTGGTGAAGCTGAGTGCTAAGGTTCCCAGGACAGGTCCCAGGTGTGTAGATCCTTTGTGGATCCCCTCAGCTTTTTGCTAGAGACTATTATAGCAGCGAAGTGAGACTCGCCGCCATTTTGATCTGCAGTTGAAGATGACGAATGATTTTGAACCCCCTGTGACTTTGAACCACCTGTCCCGTGTGCCTAGTAGCTTATTTGTACTTCTAGAACTTTGCTCTCTCTAAAATTGTTTTATTCTGACTTTTAAATATTAAATCAAAGTACATTCATTCACGGAACAGTAATATATTTTAGAACTGGAACGTTAAAAAAAAAAACCCACAAGCT
Source organism: Apodemus sylvaticus (assembly GCF_947179515.1). NCBI lineage: Eukaryota > Metazoa > Chordata > Mammalia > Rodentia > Muridae > Apodemus > Apodemus sylvaticus. Next base: position 188,860,256 of record NC_067472.1, on the reverse strand, counting down.
TCTCAGTGTCTATAATTCCTGGTGTGTTAGTGTTTGAGATTCAGTTGCAGTAAGTCAGTATTGCTTGGAATTTTAAAAAAATCATAATTGTGACTTTTTAAGCACACTTCTGAGTGTCTTCACTTTCTATAATTTTTCTAGCTGAAATTCTTTTGTTTACTATATGAAGTTTTTTATTTTATGAAAATTTTGAGATCTAAAAACCAAGTCTTATCTAAAATTGAGGAAAATCAAGTTCAGAATTTTTCACACCAAGTAACTCATCTCATCGCCCCATCTCCTCATATTACTCTATAATTAATTAATTAATAGCTGAATTCTTGTGTAAAAAATAATGTGCCTAACTGGGCGGTGGTGGCTCACACCTTTAATCCCAACACTTGGGAGGCAGAGGCAGGCAGATTTCTGAGTTCTAGGCCAACCTGGTCTACAGAGTGAGTTCCAGCACAGCCAGGGCTACACAGAGAAACTGTCTCAAAACAAAAACAAACACAAAAACAAAAACAAAAAAGAAAAGAATAATTTGCCCTAATAATGTTGGTGGTACTTACAAGAACTACACTGTACAGGAACATTCAAATGATGAAAAAACAGAACTTCAAATCCCATCCTCCCAGTAAGGTAGCAGCCTGTCATGGAGTCCCATGTAGACCCTGCTTGCTAAGGACCTGTTTTACGTCAAAGCTGGTTACACAGGAGAGAGCATTCAAAGGACCCTCACAAAGTACAGCATGTGTGTGAGATCATTAGGGAGTGTTTGTCTCTTTAAATTTACCTCATCTTTGTCAGGTGGTGGTGCACACCTTTACCCCAGCACTCTGGAGGCAGAGGCAGACAAATCTCTGTGAGTTCGAGGCCAGCCTGGTCTACAGAGTGAGTTCCAGGACAGCCAGGGCTACACAGAGAAACCCTGTCTTAACCAAACCAAATGAAACCCCATCATGTTCTCCTTCCTAAATGTTGTTCCATATGTCCACACACTTAATTACATGTGTGCACACATACATTAGAGCTAGGATCCACATACAAGAAAGGACATATGGGTTTTTTTCTTCCTGAGATCAAATGGTCTCACTTAACACGATACATTCTAAGTCTTTCCACGGCCCTGTAAGTTTTGTGATTCGCCTTTCTGTAGAGACAAACAGTATTTCACTTTGTATGTGTGGTAGACTTGCATTGTGCATTCATCTGTTGATGGAAATCTAGGTTGGTCCATTTCCTTGCTCTATGGGATGGAGCAGCCGTAATCATGGGGGTGCAGATATCTCAACAGTAGGGTACAGGTTCTCTGGGTATATGTCCAGTGAAATAGCTGAGTTATATGGTATTGCTAATTCTTTGAGTGACTTCCACATAGCTTTGTATTAATTTGCACACCCACTAGCAACAAATAAGTGTTTCTCTTCCCCCACATTCTCTCTGTAGGCGTAATGTTATTGCACATTGTGTAAAGATTATCCTTGTATAATGCTGGATTCTGTGCTGGTTACCCCGTGGCTGGTTACCATCCTTATTGTAGCTCCTGCTTCAGTGTTGTATAAGCATTGGTCCCCATTTATTCTCTGATTTGTCAATAAAAGATGATCAGCGAATGACTGAGCAGGGGAGATAGAATAGGACTGGACTTCCTCTCAGCCAGGGGAGGACATGTGCTCTCTGAAGGCATATAAAAAGGATTCGACGGATGGTGGTGGTGGCTGAGCTTGGCCTGCTCTTAGCTGTACAGTGCTTGTTGGTCTTGTGTCTTCACTGATCATCGCTTCTGAGAGAGGCGCAGCTGGGAACTTTTCCAGGTGTTCCTGTTGTCCCTGATCCCTCCTGCTGTCTTGTGCCAAGGCTGAGGCCTGGCTGTCTCTGCTATGTAGTGCCACTGCTGCTGATCCCTGTCTGCTATGCCGACTCTACTGAGCTGGGCTGCTGGGGTGCCCATGAAGTGCTGTGAGTAGATCGAGCTACCGACTCCTGTGAACTGAACTGATGATTTCCTGACAATGCAGATGGGATTTGCTCCTAAGAACCATTTCTAAACAGGCCCACTTCCCCCATACCATTTCTTTTCCACTCCCTCTGGTGGGTGGTGGGCTACAAGGGAGGTTAAAGCATTTAAGAACCATCACTAAAAGTAGACATTGAAGAAATTAAAGTTACAATATTTCTTGTATGTACATGAAATTTATTATTGTTCTATATATGCTTGTGTGTGTATGTGCGTGCATGCATGCATGCGTGTGCGTGTGTGTGCGCGCGCATGCACGTGCGTGTATGTGTGTGTGCGTGTGCATGCATGCATGCATGTGTGTGCATGTGCACACCCCACAGTGTGCAGAAGTTTCAAGAATTGATTCTCTTCTTCCTTATTTCCATGAATTCTGGAGACTAATTTCAGGTCTCCAGGCTTGCCTGTATCTTTTTCTGTGTTACACACTGTTTAGTTAGGTTTTGTTACATGAGCATAGTTACTATAATATAGGCAATGAAACACTAGAGAAAGTGAATTCACATCCCATAGTAGTCACTAGTTGCCAATGGACTCTCAGGAATGGGTGTGGCCTCTCAAGCCCCTGTCTGCTCCGCTGTGTGCTATTTGTGGGCCAGGCTTACCCCGGTCTTGTGCTGCTCTGATTTCATGAGTTCACGGCCACTTCATGCAAAAGACACCATTTTACCTCACCCCTCCCACCCTCCAAGTCTCACACTATTTAATCTCCCATGATGTTGCCTGAGCCAGGGAGTAGGTTACAGAGAAGCTGTTTGTGGTCAGACTCTAGTCATTTGTTCTCCCACTAGCCACCCTGTGTCTTCTTGTCCCGAGGGCTCCTCAGACACACGGAGTCACAACTGTCATCATACCTGCCACTTGCATACCTGGGTAGGGCCATCGTCACCATCTCCTGACCTTAGGAGGCTTGTCAGGTGACAGCATGCTGCCCTGCGCTTGCACAATTAGGATCTCGCGTGATGGGGGAGGGCATAGACTTCCCGGGGCCCAGCTATCTGAAGCCCCACGTCCTGCAAGCAGAGAGGATGTGAGCTGAGCGGACCCTCTTGCAGGGGGGTCAGGGTCCTCAGTTCTGAGAGCATCAGGGGTAACAGAGCATCTACTTAGTGGAGCATTGAGAGCATTTTAGAGGTGAGCAAACAGGGAAGATTGAGGAGGCTCAATTTCCACAGGAAGAAAGCAATAGCAGTTGAGGTCGTCTCTCCCAGTAGTGACAGAGGTCCTTGCTGCTCCGGGAAAGCGCGAGTCCACACTGGAGTGATTATTTGAGATGACATTGTTATTTGTTAGAAAGCTGGGCCCCAGGTTCTGAGCAGGCATGTTCATTATTCTGCTTTGGTGTGTATGTGTACACACACAGCGTGTGCATGTGTGCATGTGTGCGTGTGTGCATGTGCATTTGCTGGCTACTGGGTAGAAGTTTGCAGCGTGGCTTTCGTCCCCTCGGTGCCTCTAGTCTTGTCATTGGCTCTGTTTAGAACTCTCTTCTTAGATACTAAACCACTCACCCCTCAGGATATTTGGTTTTGGGTTTTGTTTGTGTGTGTGTGTGTGTGTGTGTGTGTGTGTGTGTGTGTGTGTGTGTGTTTTGGTTTGGTTTGGTTTGGTTTTTTCCAGCCGGTGTTTCTCTGTGTTGCCCTGGTTGTCCTGGAACTCACTTTGTAGACCAGGCTGGCTTCGAACTCAGAAATCCTCCTGCCTCTGCCTCCCAAGTGCTAGGATTAAAGGCATGTGCCACCACTGCCTGGCAACCCCTCAGGATCTTCAGGGCCCTGCTCACACCAATGTTTGAGTCGAACATCGGGTCAGAGAACACCACCTTCCTTGGCCTTGTCATCTAGAGAGAGACTTTTGGTATTTTATCCTGAACTCTTCACACCATGGTTCTGGTCAACCCCTGACCTCACCCTCTAGATGTCCTTCCTGTTCTTTCTTCCTGTCCACTAGAACTCTGGCTTTGTGAGGGGAGCACTAGTCTGATCGTCATCAAAGCTACGGGCTGCACCGGGCTCAGACACCTGTGGGTGAATGAATGAGTGTGGTTCCGCGTTCTGTCTCACTGCTGGGGTGTTAGTTTCAGACGCAACTCAGAACACTAGACTGCACTTCACCCTCCACCGCCACCGTCAGGTGTTGGGCTTGCGGGAAGCACTGATACCCCACTCAGGGGGTGGGAAAACACAGCCTGAGATGGGGACCCTGGCCCAAGTGAGAAACAGCACAGCTGAGGCTGAAGAGTCAGGGGTTCCCGATCTCCTGGGCATCCAGACCCCACTGCAAACCACTGGAATCCTAGGGGCTTGCAGGCCTGTGATGAGGTTGGGCTGGATGTGGGCGGTGGTGGAAATGGGGAACTCCGGCTTAGTCAGTGCTCTTAACCGCTGAGCCATCTCTCCAGCCACATGGTACCACAATTTTTGCTGGGTCTGTTTTGTACTAATTGATGAACTCACATTTTTCCTTTCAGCGTCAATTTGGAAGCCTTTCTACATAGGTCTTTAATTTCTTACTCTGTGTGCTAAAAAAAAAAAAAAAAAAAAAATGCATTCTAAGATATTATCTTTTCTCTGCCTAAGAATTCCTGTGGGAGAATGAATAGAAGGCAAAAAACTAGACGACTTTTAAACTTGCCAGTACATTTGGTGCCCAGCCTGGGGCATGTTATACACACCTTTAAAGTCCACATTAGACAAGAGTTCCGGGTAGAAAGCAGAGAAGGCAGAGACCCCGCAGAGCTATGAGGCCGCAGGCCACTTGCTGCAGCCAGGGGCTGGGAGAGCCCACACCCAGCTGCCGCTGGGCGGGATAGCGCCTGGGATACAGCGCTGTGCCAGCTATGACCCTCCTGCTGCACGCTCGGGGCTGTGGGTGACAGTCCAGCTCGGCACGGAGTTAGGCTGACGGCTGGCATCTTGCTCCCATAGGAGAGATACAGAGTGCCCTGCGTGCTGCAAAGGGAGGAATCCGGCACCCGAATGCAGAAGGGACTCCTGCTCTGCACACAGCCGCGGTTACCTAGCAACTACAGTTTCTCAAAAGCCAGTTGCCCAGGGCTTGTAGAACAGAGCTCTCGAGGTGCAGCAAGATGTCCGGCAGAGAAGAACAATAATACCCGCAGAGAGGCTGCAACAGCCACCACCACCAAACCCTGGCTTTTCTACTGGCGCCTGTGGGGGCGGGGAGATGTCCTATCTAGGTGTAGGCCGGAGGCTGATGGAGCTGCTCTCTCGGGTCAAAAGCCTGGAGGGTGGGGGTGGGGCAGCAAAAGCAGCCTGTTAAGACCCCAGCTGAGGGCACTCATCTTAGCCTGACTCAGGCTGGCCAGAGGAGATAACACCAAGATCTGACAACTTCCCAGAGCGGAAATGCCTCTCGTCTGTGAGCTGAGATAGAACCAAGCACAACACAGCATCTGAGCTGAACCACAAACACACACTGAGAAAAGACACACAGAAGAAATCCAAATCCAGTGCTTTTGTGCTGAAAACTAAAGGGACGAAGTAGAAAACATCATAATTAGATATAAATACTTGGAAATTTATAATTAAAAATAAACACACGGATGAAAGGAAGAAAGATGAAAGACACAATGATACAGAGATTTGGGGCTTCAAATAGTGCCATTTTAGGGGGCTTCGGGATGGAGACAAAGGGATGACTTGGCTGAGATAGACATATTGTC